>NC_090928.1:666028967-666646884 GCF_040938575.1 Ambystoma mexicanum | reverse complement strand
TACTCTCCAGCTGGCCAGGGAACGGATACCTATCGTAGAAATAACTGTCAGGGAAACTAGCAATGCTTTTATGCCTAGTCTCTTGTAGAAGAGTAGCAGACGTCAAAGCGTTAGACGTGAACACAAAGGCATATGGACCAGAAGGAGTTACCTTCACGCTGGTCAGGAGAACAAAGACCGGTTCCACATCAATAGTTTATCCTTATTTGCACGATCATCCCAAGTGGTGCTTAGCAGCCTGCATAAGGGAGTACAAGAATAGGACAGCGGAGACGAGACCAATGGGGACAACGCAGCTGCTGATAGCACGCAGGAAGCTGCACAAAGCTGTCGCGATAGCCACCATAGCAAGATGGGTACACAAAGTGATGCAATTGGCAGGCGTAGACATGTCTAGGATTGAAGCACATTCCGTGAGAGACGCTATGGCTTCAAAGGCTAGCGCAGGGTGCAAAGTTGCAAGATATTCTACAAGCGGCCAACTGGGCCAGCGATAATATATTTAGAAGTCTGTGGAATCAGTAGCAGCGACATTAATGACAAGCTTTGAACAAGCATAATGCTCGCCTCCGGTCTTGACATAGAATGAATATTACCCCTGCTAATAGCGCAGGGAGTCTTGGTTCTATTAAAGACAAGGAGGTGAGCATTACTTTCCCGCCCTAGATACACGGGAGAGTTGATAACAATATCTATGGATGTGTTAATGATTGATTTAATTTGGAATGGGCTAGTGTTTCCGCCTCCCTAACATGCTCTGTATGTTTTGGTAGGAGATGACCAGAAGAAGAACTGAGCCAGACTAGCGAGAGCACAGGCTGAGTGATCGACGAAGCCCTTCAGGCATATACGGAAAGCGAGCAGAGCAGTGCAGGATGAGAGAGGAGGCTCTGTAATTTGACAAGCTGAGAGTTTTGGTTACAATGTTGGTGTACAGTTAAGAGCATTTAAAGAAGAAGGAGATGGAAGGAACAGGAAGGAGTATGGTCACGCGTGCAAGGCTAGATGGACTACAGAAAGACTGGATTTAAGGGACATGTAGTTTTGTAAAAAGAAAAGAAAATCCTCTGGAAAGTTCAAATGTTTTGGTTTGTAGAAACTGCTGGAGACAGGAATAAATGAGAAGATGAAGCATAATGCTCGCCTCCTTGTCTTTAATAGAATTAAGACTCCCTGCGCTATTAGCAGGGGTAATCTTCATTGGTAACTATAGTTTGCGATGAGAATATTGTGCTTTTGTAAGAATCAGCACCCGTTTACTAGTCATACCCATGCAAAATGGACCATCAACATTCATGTAAACATGCTAGTTATAACTGAAATAAGGAAGATCCAATAGCATGAAGGGGGTATGCTCCTTGCTGGCTGACAAACGTTTCAGCAACATCCATTCCTTGGCATATACATCTGGGCCAACTTAAACAGCTATTTGCCTGCAGGGTATATGCTTCATAAAGGGCTTAGGTTCCATGGTTCCATGCATACGTGGAACCCTCCAACCAAGCAAGATCACCAGTTGGGAAATGCAAAAATAACACAAAACCATCCATATGCAGACCTAGGGGGTTCTTTCTTTGCCTCCTTTTACACCATTTCTAACCTGACTGGTACCAAACTCCTCACTGAGAGGGAGGGAAAGAAAGAGAGAAAGAGAGAGCAGGCAAGTGAGAAAGTGTGACAGGGGCAGAGTGAAAAAAAGAGAGAGGCAGAGAGAGAAAGAGAGGACAAAAGATGACGGCCTAGTACAAGGTACTAGGGGGACAGGAATGAGAAAACAGGAGGAGGAACAGTACAAGGGACTAGCAGGAGAATGAAGGACTAGGAGGAGCAGGGGTTAGGAAAAGGGAATAGGGTGAGGATGAGCTAGGATGAGGGAATAAGACTAGCATGAGTGTTGAGATGGATTTCTGAACTCTGACCTGGTGGGCAGAGGTTCAGAAGGCCAGCCTAGTTTCTTGGAACAGGGTAACCTTCTGGACAAGCCAGACCAATCAAGGTAGCATTGGCGGCGGTCAAGACTTGGTCTCAGGAGCGGTGAGTGTGATTGAAAGCCCACAATGAGCACACACAGTAAAGTACACCACAAATGACTCCCAGTCAAGTGTATATCAAAAATAAATATACATTTATTCAAGGCCGTTGAAATCAAACACAAAGCAAATATCAACAGTAATACTTCAAACCAATACAACACTACTATGAAACATATATGCAGTCAACAAGTGGCCTAAAGGAATAGCGCACAGAATGTGTCCACAACCTGTGGAGAGAGGGAGCAAAACAGTGCAAATAGACTTTAGGCAGTTCTTAATCAATCAATCCCTAACTAAGAGGCAGTCCAGTCCCTACGAAGAGTGGAGCCTAGTGTGCAAAAGTACTTTCGGATGCAGATGCATGCGAAGGAGCAGTAGAAAACGGGGTCTCTTGCAGGGGCTGTAGTGACTCAGGAAGGTGGGTGAGGCGATGAAGAATGGATTTCCACTATTTCAGGAGGGTCTGCCCAAGAGGGCAGAATGGGTTCCAGGAGTTGGGAATAGGACGGTAGCACAAGCTACCTGTGGAAAGTTGAGTGGCCCTCAGGGGACTCTCGTGCATAAAAATGGATGGATGCTCTTGGGGTCCCTGGTAAGGGTTGCAAGTACTCACCAACCCCAGGTGCATTCTGGACCAAACTTCGGCAGTCGAGTCCACTTTGGTTGCAGGTTCAAATGCGGCAATTGTGAAGCTCTGCAGCTTTCCATGGCTGAGTTACAGCGATGATTTCATGGCAGGACATCAGAGATTTTTCCACTCCTGGTGAAGGGATCAGGCCATTTTCACGGCAGCAGGATTCAGGGCACAAAGGGACACAGCAGCAAGGCACCTGCGAAGTTAATCACCAGAGCTGGGCGACACGGTGACCGTGTGGACTCAGGTTCAGGCGTACTGTCCTAATTCCAGACCTAGGGCCCCTAGGTGTATGAAACGCGGCAAGAGAGTACCTTGGAGCTAGTCCTTACCAATGTTGAAGTGTCAATTCGAAACAGCGGCGGTTTCAGCGCAAAGGTTCTGCGCAAGCTGGTCAGTTCACTGGTTGGCCCAGGAATGCTTCCGAAGAGGCTTGCTTGCAGGTTAAGATGAAGGTGCCGTGAATAGTTGTTCCCACTATTCAAATGGGTCGAGGCGCCTTTGCAGACCTTCTGGTTCGAACAGATGCAGAGGGGTCCTGCGGGACAACAGCAGGCTCCGGGTGCCAAACCTTCCAGCGGGTCACCAGCGGTTCCTCGACTCAGCTTCTCAGTTTCAGGATGCTTGGATCCTATCCAAGGTTCAGTGAGAACTGTAGAAATCGACCTGGTATGGGTGTTTGCAGCCTTCTCTCATCCAGAATCTCCTTCGCGCCAAAGCGAAGAGGACCCAATGGGAGATCTGCTCACATAATGGCACACCAGACGTGGACCAATCACGGACTGCAGAGGTCCCAATCATTCCCAGCAAACCAGACTCTCTGGCACCCAGGATGTGTATTGGAACTGGACAGTCCAGCCCACATACTGGAAGCACACACACAAGGCATGCAGAAGATCATGAAAGCTTAGCATTTCGCGGGAGAATGCATGGCCAAATAAAGACTGACACGGGTCGGCTCGACCTGGGGAAGGCAAAGGGACAAGATGGCCAAAGGACAGGACAAAGAACCTCGTGGCATGGCCATTTTGGAGCCAGGGCACCTTCCTGTGCCAACGGCGGTAAATGCGGTTTACATGGCAAGAAAGGGTTAAAAAGATGCGAAAAGCTAAACTGCCACCAGCCCTGTCCAAGGTACATCTGTACTTCTACCAAAAAATCCTTTGAGGGAGTCTAGGGCCTTTGGAAACTAAAGGAAGACCCCAGCGCACTGTACTGTAAGGTACATTGTGCACTGCTAACATGTTGCAGAAAAGTTGCAACAAAGGAAAGGACTAAGGGAAACACAGTCTCCAAGTACTGACTGTCTTTAAGGTCATGTCAGTTTCCCCAAAGCAATGTGAGCGAAAACCCAGCAGAGTGCAGCAGAAGGCTGTTTTCCACTGGCAAAAGTCAGGCTAGGTTTGTCAGACCACAGCAAAAAGTTGGGGGTTTACAACTGGAGGGGAAATTACACAGACATGGGAAACTTTCCTAACAATGAGGGATTTGGATGAGTGATTAGGGCAACAGAATTTAAGGAGGGACTGGAGGAGGGACAAGGGGATAGAATGTGGGGTGAAGTAGAACTGACTATTACAAAGGATTTGGAAAAGGGACTATGATGAGGGACTTGGAAGAGGACACAGATGAAAGAATGGTAGGAGGACCAGGACAAGAGAAGCAGAGGAAAGACTAGAAAGAGGACCAAGTACTAGGAGAAGCTAAGGGACAAGGACTTGTATGAAGGACTAGGATGCAGGGCTGGTACAAGAGACTAGGGTGAGGATGAGGGACTAGGAGTAGGTAAAGAGACTAGGATGAGAAGACAAGGATGAGAGATTTGGATGAGAAACTGGGATGAGGGACTTGGGCTACGAATAGGGACTAGAATGAGGGATTAGAACAAGGAATTCCGATGAGCTACTAGATTAGGAACTAGGACAAGGGACTTTGGTGAGAGACTAGAGTGAAGCATTTGGACTAGGATAAGGGACTAGAAGAAGTAACAAGGATGAGTTGACAAGGATGAGAGAATAGCACTAGAAGGAGGAATTAGGATGAGGGACTACGACAAGGGGCATAGGATGAGGGCAAGGGACAAGGTCAAGATCAAGAGATTAGGATGAGGGACTAGAATGCAGGTCTAGGGCTAGCATGATGGACTAGGATATGGATAAGAAGATATGAGTAGGACTAGGGACTAGAATGAGGGACTAGGACAAGTACAAGGGACTGTGCGGTCACCTCATGCTTGTCCTTTGGTGGCAAAACGTGTAAAATGGCTTTAACCAAGCCCCCCCCTGGGAGATATCCCTTCAATCGATAAGCAGTGTCCCAAGTAATCAATCTGCAAGGATCCGAAGTAGCATTTGGATTTTTGTAAGGTCAATCCTGCATTGTTCAGTCTGCCTAGTACATTTTTAACTTGATATCATGATCACTAACAGAGGACCCCATAACTAGAATGTCATCTTGATAATAGAAGACACCATTAATATCCCTAAGAACATCCTTCATCACTCTTTAAAAAAAAGCAGCTGCAGATATGAGCCCAAAAGGCATTCTTTTGAATCTGGATGTGCCTCCATGAATGATGAAGGTGGTCAGGTCTCTGGAATCTGGATGTAGCTTGATTTGGTGGTATGAAAAGACTAACTCAAGTGTGGAAAATATTTGTGATGCTGACAAGTTCCCCTATATTTGGTAGAGGGAAACTATATACAACCACACATTTGTTTAATGCCCTTAAATCCACAAAGATGCGAGCGCTACCATTGGGCCTCCTAACAACCACCAGTGGGAAACACCATTCAGCCGCCTCAACTGATTCAATATTGTCATTCTCCACCAACCTCTTGATTTCCTTGGACAAGAGGTACACACCTCAGCTACTGGAACACTACCTCTTTTGAGTCTGATTTTGTGACATCTCTCTTTCAAGCATCCAGGTTTCTCTCTAAACACATCCAACACATTGCTTTCAGGGGATGAGGTAATGGTGGCAACACATCCAGGAATCTTGGGATTGATAGTCAAACCCATGTCACTCTGCTGATACCACCCCAAAAGACATCCCGCTTTGTCAGACACGTAAACACCAGCTTTGGTGAGTTTGTTCTTACACTGCAGGGTTTCCAAAAAGAGAAACAATCATGGTGATTTCTGAGTCACCATATGCACTCGCCTTGATATGAGAGGGTTTCAGGCTGACAGTGAAGAACTTATTTTGCCATTCATCTTTGTTGATAATGCTATAGTCAGATCCTGAGTCAATTACAATTTTTACAGCTATACCATCAATCAACACTATGGCGTGGGGTTTCTCATCTAGCCTCTTAGAAGGGCTTCTTCACACACCGACCAGCTAACACCATAGGGTTAATCATCAGACACAGTTTCTTCCAGGCATTCATGCTCAGCATATTCATAAATCTCCTGTACAACTATGTGGGCCATGTTCTGGCAGCATTTAGTGAAATGCCCTTTTCTCCCACATTTGTTACACTGTACATGGTGACCAGGACATTCCAGGTTCTTTGCCAGGTGAGAGAGACTCCCACATCTAAAACATTTTCTGGGACCTGAGGAAGAAGAGTGTCTGTTGACGCCCTTTTTATGATCAACCCTCGCCTCATGTTCTTCCCTCTTGGAATATTGTTTAATAGGTGGCAGAGAGATTTTCTTTTTTACAGTTTTTTTTTAGTTTTATGTGAGGTAACCACAATGACTGACTCTTTGCCCTCCTTGGTATCCAACTCTTTGACACAGGTTAACATGTGTTCTAACATTTTACCAATCTCTAATACATCTTCTAGACTTGGTCCCCGTTCCAATAGTTATTTTCTTATCATTGTTTCCCTTACTGTTAACATGAATTGATCTCTAAGGCGCTCATCATGTGATGAACCAAAGTTACACCTGTTAGCAAGCTCTTTAAGAGTTGTAATGAAACATTCAATAGTCTCATTTTTGTTTGTTCTCTGGTACTGAAATGCTACCCTTATTTTCATAATGTTTATCTAGTTTTTTTAAATGACGTCATAAGGTGATGTAGATCCATACCCTCGTCGGCTCCCTGAGTGGGTGTGGTGAGATCAGGGAGACTTTTTAAAATGCACCTGTCCTCATAGCTCAAACAGTGCATCAACAGAGCTCTACGCCTTTCCATGTTAAAATTGGGACCATGAATGGCAGTCACGTAATTAATAAAATCATCCCTCCATGTGTCCCCTGGAACCATTGCTTCACCAGGAGACTGTAGAAAGTGTGGAGGTAAGTCTGACATAATAGTAAAGAGGTAGCACACAAAGGAAAGAGGAAACATAAAGACAGCAACATAGAGTGCCAGATAGCATCAGGAGGCTTTTAGGAAATAGACGTTGGTGAACAGAAAATGCCCAAATTAGTGAAACCTTATAATGACATGAACAATCTATTACCTGTTGTAGCGGCAGGGTTCTATAGCAGTTACCCCAATTACCACCAGAGAGACACTCAGGCCCATCAAAAACCTGCCACTGCAAGAATAGAAGACCAGGTTTACTGTCTTTATTATCTAACAAAACGACAGGGATCACACTAGAAAAACATGAGTTCTCCAGGGTTCTCGTCTTTTTTTTTTTTTTTATAAAACATTTTTTATTGTTTTTTGGTAACACAAAAACATACAGCCCCGTACAATGAGGTAAACAAAACTTACCTTTCCCGCCAGCCAATAATTCCCCACCATGGTCTTGTACTAATGAGCCTTATAACATGTCCCGACATTTTGTTATATCACACAACCTAGTTCACTTGCGAATCCTTGGATGCACTTCGGTCTGTTGTTATGGGTTGCTTTTCGTGCACATTTTCCCATTTTTGCCATATTTTCTGCACTTTCTCAGGGTACCCTCTGGCAGTGTAAACCCTTTTCTCCATTGCGATGCAGATGTCCACATCCGTGATCCATTGTGCGAAGCTCAGTGGCCTTTCGGAGCCCCAAAGTTGCGCTATGTTCCTTTTGAGTATCGCAGTGGTGGTGGATAAGAACGCCTTTTCGTACCTTGTTAGTTCAATGTCTTCCTCTATCCCCAGCAATAGGTGCTTTGGACTTACATGTATCTTCTTTCCCATTACCCTTGACAGTTCGTTGCAGCACTGCTGCCAGTATTGTTGAATGATGGCACATTCCCACAGTATATGATAGTAGGAACCTTCCTCCCTCTTACATCTCAGACAGTATGGGTTAGTGGTCTTCCCCCAATTGAACAATGCCACCCTTGGATAGCAAATGCTATGTAGTATCTTCAGCTGGATTAATCTACAGGGTTCTCGTTTTTTGAGTGTGTGTCACCCAGTTCTAGCCTGGTGTGCCGACACAAAACCAAGCTCCATCCCTGAAACCTATCGGGCATTCACATTGGTCAGTTTAGGCAAACTAGGTATATGTCCTATGGGGGTTGTGCAAGCTTGGTATATGTATACTTTGGCTTCTTGCGGTTCAGCTTTGACGAAGAATGTGACTATATATAGAGATATGTATGTGTGTCCGTCATCTACCTGCGTGCGTCATAAGCATGTGTTTCGTGTCTGTATGCAATAAGCTAGTGCATGTTCGTGTAATTTTGTGAATAGATGACTATGTACTTCATGTCTAAGGGCCTCATTACAAGTGAGGCGGTAAGGGGTTAACGGAGCCTGAATGGCTGTCTGAAAGAGAGTAACGTTTTCACATCGGCGATGCATTGACGATGGTGGTGAAGGTTCTAAGAGTGAGGTGCCTCTGTCGTGTCCCATTCTTTGGGCTGAGAGTCGTTTGGGGGTCATGAGGGCCATACTTGGACCTCTGTCTTCAATCCCCCCTCTGGTCAACGTGTCGACCACACTACCTACATAACTCTCTCTGTTCACGTGTAATTTTGGGAGCCAAACCTTTGTTATTCCTCCAAGATGTCCATGGTACTTTGTATGGACATCCAAACTACATGTCAGGTAACTGCAGTCTCCCCCAGGGTGGCACCAAACCCATTTCCTCCAATAGTCACAGGTGTTGAATGGGAACTCGAACACCATTGCTGTCGGGAACAGAGGACACTGCATCAGTTGTGATTTCAGCATATTCCGTATTTCTTTCTCTTCATCTTCTTCAGTCTCTAAGTCTACCAATATTTACATCCCTATGGTCTTTTCAGTGGTCTTTTTGCATTGTGTGATGGCTAGTCTGCCGACACAGAAGGCAAAGAATACTAGTACCAGGGCTGCCACCAGTACCTTCAGTCTGTTGGCCATCCATGTTGGTATCTATGAAAAGATATATGACAGCCAGCCTTTGTCTTTACCTACACAGTATTCGTTACTGCCTCCATCTTAACATGCAGCTCTGCTAACCGGGTAATGGCTTCTGTCAAGGTCCCATTGTCTTCATCATGGCCAGGAATAAATGTACAGCGAGAAGATCTTATCTTGGTGCAAACACCATGGCCGTGAGGAGGTCTAGAGCATATCTGTTCTGAAGAGACTTTAACCTCACTTCTTGCAGCTCTTCCTTGATTGCATTGAACTCCTTGACAGTTGAGTGTATCGTCTGTATCAGCTCCCAACATTTTATTTGGAGCCATTTGGCATTTGCGCTAGTTTGGACTGCTGGAACGATGGACACGAAGAACATTTCCTTCCTGCTGAACAGTCTGTGCTCTGGTGGTTTCACATCCAGGGTCTCTTCCATTTTTGATGATGCATGTTCCCTCTTTTTACTCTGGTCAACCCTACAGAGCTCTTTTTCCTTTGGTGAGTATCCATTTTGGGGAATCCATCTGCTTGTATGTCCTTCTGGGGAACTACCAATGCTGGTGTGTTCAACTGTACAAGTGAACATATCCCTCCCCAGTTCGGTGGCCCCCGGTATGCCCTTGATCCGCAGGCGCAATAGTGGGTCATAGGCATGGTCGTTCCGACCTTCATGCCTGGTACCTCCGAGATCTGCTTACACTCCTTATTCTCTCCAACCTTTACTGGACCATCATTCTTGAAACATAAAGAAACGCCTTCAAGTGGGATGATGTGCATGGGCTCGGCTTTGCTTCTCCCCATGTAAGCAGTTTCTCTTGCTTCCCATTAGTTGAAGCAATGTTCATTTTCCCTTTGCACTCTTCCACTGGAACTGTTAGGAGTGCATGTTCCTTGCTCCCAACCACTCCTTCCTTCCACCTATCTGCTGTGTGTACTTGTCTGCACACTAGCATCTGCAGATGTTCTCCCTTGGTCCTGTCTTGGGACATTGTAACTCCTTCTGTGTCCCTACCCTTGTTTCTCCTTTTTGCTGGCCTTTAGTGACATATTCTATGGTCTTGTCTGTACTCAAGTAACATATTTCTGGACACCTATCTATATAAGTGTGGCTCATCTATCATGGAATCATCCTCTTGATATGCAGAGTGATAAATGCATGAGACATTGTGCTCTGGTCTTTGGAATTTCAGTTGCTAGGAATGTCCTGGATGCACTAATGGCATAGAGGATGAGAGAGCAGACGTAACAGCTCTCTCCGATGGTTTGTCTCCCTACTTTGGCCACGTGCTTATACCACATGTTGTTTGAAATATGGGCCAAATTAGTTAGATAGGAATTTACCTGGCTGAAGTCTAAGTTTGCACTGCGCCTAAGTCTCTTTACTTCCTTAGCAGTGGTTATTGCCTGCCCAAATATGGCTTCAGTGATATGATAGTTTATGATATGATATGATATGATAGTTTATTTATATAGAGCCTATACACAATGTGTTTCAAAGCGCTTCAAGGCAAGGGAGGGAACAAGGGAAAATACAATGACATTTTTACAGGCCATGAACAGTAAGGATGTGAAATTAACTATCGTACTCAGCCTGACGACATTTCAGATAGTGCAAGAGCTAAGACATAGATAAGGAATGGAGGGGGAGAGTGGGAAGGAAATGGAAACAGACAGGCGACTACCGTACTAGGCCTGACGACATTTCTGGTAGAGCCGGAGAAAAACAAAAGGTGAGGGAGAGGGGTGCAGAAAGGGAGGGGAGGAACAAAAGAAGTGACTAGCGTACTAGGCCTGACAACGTTTCAGATAGTGCTAGAGGGAGTGGGGGGGCACTAAGGGGATGGGGGAGCGACAGACGAGGTTGCTATCATACTAGGTCCAGGAACAATTCTGATAGAGTAAGTGTGTAGAAGAAAGTAAGGGGAGGAGGGAAGGAGATAGGAAAAGGGAGAGGGGAGGAGAGAACAGAGACTAAGCAGCCAAAAAGAGTAGAGAAGCAAGAGGGGAAAGCGAACACACCCGCAGAAGTCAGTAGTAACACATAATGTTGCAAGCCAGGATAGAAGATGAGGATAGGAACAGCATGATTCAGGGTCACCATGAGTACAAGATGCAAAGGAAGTCCAGCATGAGAGTTGGAAAGAGTAACGCACTGTGAATCAATGAAGTCCATAAAAGTTAAATCCAGCATTGGCCACAAGACGGTGATGGTGAACCCAGAATGTAGCAGGACAGACTCCTGTCTGCAGGAATGGTGGGGGGGCTCAAGGGAACAACACAGGGGGACCAGAGAGGGTGGGGATGACCTGTGGGCACAGAGGGTGTAAACACATGTTGGTGCATGCTTACCTGCTGTCTTAACAGGGCTTCGGGTCCTGGATCTTCCTGGTCTGAACAGGTCCAAACAGGAATTGCCCTTTTCTTTGACTGCCCTTCGCTTTGGATGCCCGGCCGAGAGACACCCTTGATCTAAGAGTTAAGAGCAGGAAGGAAGAGGCATGGCTAAGAAGGTGGGTGGTGCTTAGGCCAGGTGACCTAGATCCACACACACATGCTCCCCAGCTGCAAAGGAAAAGAGGCTGGAGGGCTCCTTAAGTGGGGAAAAGAGCGGCAAGCAGGAAGGCACCAGGTGGGTGGGGCTTGCTAAGTGGTGAAAAAGAGCGGCAAGCAGGAAGGTACCAGGTGGGCGGGGCTTAGGCCAGGTGACCTAGATCCACTTACACCTGCTCCCCAGCTGCAAAGGAAAAGAGACTGAAGGGCTCCTTAAGTAGGGAAAAGAGCGGCAAGCAGGAAGGCACCAGGTGGGCGTGGCTTAGGCAAGGTGACCTAGATCCACTTACACGTGCTCCCCAGCTGCAAAAGAAAAGAGGATGGAGGGCTCCTTAAGTAGGGAAAAGAGCGTCAAGCAGGAAGGCACCAGGTGGGCGGGTCTTGCTAAGTGGTGAAAAAGAGCGGCAAGCAGGAAGGCACCAGGTGGACGGGTTTAGGCCATGTGACCTAGATCCACTTACACCTGCTCCCCAGCTGCAAAGGAAAAGAGGCTGGAGGGCTCCTTAAGTAGGGAAAAGAGTGTCAAGCAGGAAGGCACCAGGTGGGCGGGGCTTAGGCCAGGTGACCTAGATCCACTTAACCTGCTCCCCAGCTGCTGCTAAGTAGTGAAAAAGAGCGGCAAGCAGGAAGTGATGGTATGGATAGGGATTATGTTAGTAGAGGTTAAAGTTCTGCATGTGAAAATAAGTCTTCGAAGAACAAGGAGGGTAAAGAGGTAGAGACAGCAGAAGGCCCAGAACATTATCACAGCTTTTTGAATTAGATGTCCCATTTTGTTATTACTGAGGGTTTTCTTGCATTGCTCCAAGGATCTGTAGAACTCACCTGTAAAGACTTGAAAATGCGTAGTCATGAGGTTAGTGTGTTAGGCTAAGCTCTACGTCTATAGTATTGGGTGAGTGATGGATAGAACAATCGCTCCCATAGTATACATATTCTCAAATCACTGAGTAGGTTAATGATGGATGGATCCCCGTGTGTCAAATGTGGGTAGGCCTGAGCGACATAAAGCAGAAAAGCATGAAAAAACCATCATGGAGAATCATCCGCTCTGTTTCTGATTGTATCACAAATCTGATTAAATACTCTTTAAAGGATATATATCGATTAGAGACCATATATCTCGGACAGGCTGTACTTTCTCGATGAATACCTATTACAAGGAAAGATAGTGTGCCTAATCTAGGTGTATGTATTGTCCTTCTCTAACTCTTTGGTCCTAAACCAGGTTAGCCGTGGTTGTGGTTCTTCTTTGTATTGTTCTTCTTCCAGCCTCAAATCATCTTTGTTTGGGCGAGAAAAGGTCTCACCTCGACAGGACTTGACGTCTCCAATGTAGTTCCAAACCTTCTTGCAGCTCAGTTATAAATGCACTATCTGTGGCCTTCTCTAAAATGTACGGCCCATCAAACCTGGGTTAATACCAAGGCGGGATGAAGTTTCTCAACAGGACAGTGTCCCCAGGGTAAAGTAGTCACTGTTTTAGTAGTCCTTCATTCATTTTTGGGGTGTTATCTTCTTCACTGTTCTTCGAGCTCTTCCACCTTGCCTGCAGTTGGCAAAAAATAAGAGGCACTAGCCATCAAAGAAGCGACATATTCATGCATGTCATTTCCAAACACATCAGAGGTAGCATGGGCGTCTGTCAGTGCCCTAGTGGGAGGAGCCAGGGGGAGTCGCATGCACCATCTAGTTACCACCTCATGGAACGTTAAGTGTTGGTCGAATCCGGGCTGATTGAGTAGTGCGAATAGGGCTCAGGGATAAGGGCAAACAATGTAAATGTGGCTTTTATTTTTGAACTCTTTTCTTTGAGCAGGCAGTTGAAGCGCTCATATATCCTGTTCACTTGTGGGTGATAGGCACAGGAGCATTCGTGCTGTATCCTCAATAGAGTTGTGATGTGCTCAAAGGTCTAATTTACCAAATGAGGTCCATTGTCAGACTGCAGGACCTCACATACCCCCTATCATGGGAACACCTCTCTAATGAGGAATCTCATGGCTCTGAGAGCGTCAGGGTCTGACCAGGGACCGGCTACGATCCATCGGGATATTGGCTCACAACCACTATCATGTAGCGGTAGCCCTGGCACACCTCGATCATGTCTACATAGTCTATGTGGAGGTGCTGGAAGGGCCCGACTGGGCGGGGTATGGCTCCTCCCACTACACGTAAAGTAAGCCCCACTGTGAACTTTTTATAGGTGACACCGTTTTCCATGAATGCAGCTATATGCTCCACCATATTTGGACAGAACCACTCTTCCCCAATGTGTGTAGCAAGTACGTCCTTCCCCAGATGAGTAAGATAGTGCAATTGCATGAGCGCAATCTGCAATAGTGCTGTGGGAATCACTAGCTTTTCTGTGCTCTCCTGTCACCACAAAGCATCTATGGGGGATATTGAACAACCCCTTCTCACTCATAATCCTTTCTCCTCTATTGGTGCCCTTCCCTAAAATTCCATTATCTGTGTCAGTTGTGTTTGATGGGGTATCCAAAACTGTGATTTCAGAGAAATATGCTGCATGCTTCACTTCTGCGGCTTCATTGCCCGGGGAGACTAGGTCCTCCCGCTCGTGTGGGCCTGGCACTTCATGGCCGCTATGGCTTATGGGAGTCGCAGTGCATCTATGAGCCTGCCCAATAGGGGCACGTGCTGCCCTGGAGTGCCGTCAGCACATTGGAAGCCCCACCTCTGCCATCGTGACAGCCCAGAGTGTACTGTAGACGTCACATAGGCCGAATCCGAATACACTGTTACTTCCTGGTTCCTGAGTGCTTCTAATGCCATTCTGTTGCTTGTGCTGACAAATGTGAAGGCAACCTCGTGCTTGCTATTACTCCGGCTGTCCCTTCCGTCCTATGCTTGAAGACACGTCAATATAAAGCACTTCTCCCCCGTCAAGTGGCTTCTCCCCCACTTTGGGAAGATCGTCATACTGTTCCATGTACGTAGTACTGTAAAGGTATACTAGAGGACTGGGGTTTGTGCTACATAAACTCTGTTCAGCAGAGTACACAGGGCCCAACAAAACTTATCCCGGTAAATGACAGAAAGCTCAGCCATGGGCAAGTTAGCACTGTCCTTTATTTTCCAAACAGACAGGGATCATACAGGAAACAAGAAATCTCCAGCAATTATAGCTCCTGAGCCCATGTCATGAGTTTTTGTTGGCATGTGCCATCACAAGTTAGGGCTCTTCCCCAAAAACCTAAGAGCTTACACTATTGGGTGGCTGGAGTGTTAGTGCATATAGACGGCACCTATAGAGGTTAGCTGACTGGCCCTTACATGTCAGGTGGCTTTGCCCGGGCCTTCTCCAAAAACAATCTATTACATTGTTGTACGGTCACAGGATTACCATTGGCTCTTGCCCTTTGCCATCCAACCCAGGATTTGTGTTCCCCGATTGGCTGGGGACCCAGCTCTGGTCGCAGTGCTCTGTGTACCTTCTCAAGGTAAGGAGAAAGACTATGGGCCTAATTACGAGGTGGGCGGTAAGGGGTTAATGGTGCCGGTAAAGGTGCCTGCGCCGTTAACCCCTTACCACCCTATTATGAGGTCCGCTCGCGGGACCCGCTCTGGATGCCTGGTTTTACCAAGCATCCTTTGCGGGTCCCGCGAGCGGGCCAGTATGCTAACAACGGGCCTGTCATTAACAGGCCCGTTGTTAGCATGATCCCCATTCCCATTGAGCCCTATTCAGGCTCAAATGGGAATGGGGATGGTCTGGGTTCCCTGAATGGGGAAATATCGGTCCCTCCAAGGTTGGAATGGCCCGGCATTTCCCAATTCTGGGAACCCGGTCCCAGACCCGGGTTTGGAGGCAGCAGGACATGGCTATCTCCAAACTCGTAATGAGGCCCTATGTGTCCCCATTGTTACCACTGGTATAACCACCTTGCATTAGAGAGTGCCTGCAGGTTGCAACGTTGTTAAACAACACATGCATCAGTTCTTGTCTGCTTCGCTGGGAGCTGCTCCTCTTCCCATGGCTATTGTTCGGCTCGACGGATCACGTGGGTGAAGACCGCAACATTTCGCTTTTCTATCTGCAATTAGTGCGGATTCATTCTGCTATTTTGCCGGTGGCTCCCTGTCCCTGGAGCCAGGAATGTTCTGCTCATCTCTGACCTTGGCTGCGAGCACCAGTCTTGAGCTGAGAAATCTGTTTTCCTTTGCCCAGTGGCTTCATGTAATTCTACTATAGTTCTGCTATGATTTCTATTTGTCTATGTTGTATTATTTTCCTTACGGGTTAGTGGTACTTGGCTCTTCCAGGGTCCTTCCTGGGTGCTTATACAATCCTGTAGTTCCATATGGTTAGTTGCAATAAGCGGCAGCAAGCTTGATCTGCATCTCTTGCTTTCTTGCATTTCTGCATTTTGCTAATGAAATGGAAAGGATTCTGACAGTATGCATATGTATCTGTCCTCTATCTACAGAACTTCGTGTGTGCATGTGTGTGTCCGTGTAACTTCGTGAATGGATGACTAACATTACTATGTCGTTGTGTCTCTAATGACGTCAGCGCAGCAGGATATTTATCATTAGTCAACCAGGTCCAGTGTTGAGGCACCTGTATCATGAAGATGTCAGCTGGATACGGTTTAAATGGTTGTCTAAGAGATTATCTGTTTGCATAGGTAGAAGTCACTGGCCCTCTTGGGTGCCGGCCAAACAGTGTCTGGCATCTTACATTTCTGGCTCATTGGGCTGTCATGCTTATAGGGGTCAAGAGGGGCATTACAGGGACCCTCTCTTCAGTACAGTTGTGTACATAGTCTCCCTCCTCTACTGGTTCAGCTAGAAATGTCACTGGGCTTGCAGTCCTGCACCTTACCACTTTTATTGCTGGATTCGAGATATTTACCATGTATCCAGAAGCTCTCTGCGAGATCCACGTACTCTTGGGTCTTTCAAGGATTGCAAAGAGAGCATTCTCCACATAAAGTGTGGTGCTGCATCCCATCTTAATACTCACTGACTTTTCTACCACGAATGCGGCATCAGCCAGAGCTTGTTCGTATGGATAATGTCCTCTCATCACTGGGTCTAAACGTTGACTATAGCCAGTTAATAGTGTGTTGGTTCTAGTTGTTCGCGCAGGCCTTAATAATAATTGCGATTACAATAATCATGTTGGTTTGATAACAATGAGCTTGGTTTAATGTTGTCCACTTCTCAGAAAAAGTTCAGCCAACATGTGTTTCGACACTAGGTCTTTGCCAAGGCTGATGTTAACTGAGTGTACAGATGCAGTTAAACAAACCAATATGTTGGACAGTGACATTTATGTAAATAAAAACTAGTGATACATAACATAGTCAAAGGTAGTAGATGGGGAGGGAAAGGACAGCAGACAGGGACATAGGTAAAAGCATGAATTTTAATTGTACTAATTGTCAATTGACATTATTTGCAAGTCTAAAGGTATGCATTGACACATTCGGGCTAGTAGCAAAGTGATCAGCAATCATTCACATTGGGTGAAAGGTAGAGTGGAAAAAACACCCAGATCCCCAAGTTACTGTGTTGGACTATTTGAATATGGAGTGCCATAGTGCCACCAGTGGTAATTAGCAATTGCATTATATAAAGAATTTACTTGGGCCTGGCATTTTAGCCGTGATGGATTTATAGACATTGATGGGAGCAGTGCTCAAGGTGAAATTACTGAATAACCTGGATAGGATTTACCAAGGATAACATGTTATCCTGACCTCTGGATCACATAATAAAGGAACCATATTGTAAGTGGGTCGTGAGGACATTAAGAAAATATATGTGCCAGCATGGCAAGGGTGAGAAACCCACTTAGCACTTACACTGATGGTTGTGAAAATGGTTCAGATCACACTAGTGTGTTGGTAGAGAAAGGTCACTCTGTGAAGATTGACAGAATGGCCTCATTAGTGGGAAACAAAGCAAAAAGGACTGTTGAGGTAATCTTACCTCTAGATTGTCAGTGGTTCAGCAAATTGGCCATGTGTATTCCATAGTGGTTTTCCTCTCTTATAAAGTCCTGCAAAGTCAGGGAAATCCTTAGTTCCTAAAGTATTAGAGCAGAAAGCCTACTAGCAAAGGGGCACTTAAGCTTAGCAAAATGGCCCATAGGGGTAAAGAAGAGATGTGCAAAGTGGAAGCTTACCTAATGTAGTGGGGGGTGTCCTGTGAGAAACCGCCCTTGCATCCCGCGTCTGAGAAGCACAGGACCATGCTCACGCCATTATATTTATAATGGAGCTGAGCTTGATGTCATGTGCATTTGTAGACGTGAAGTCACACAAATTGTCCGCAACGTATCATAGTGTTCTGATGTCAGTATTGACATCGGCACACACGATATTTCAGGTGCAAGTACATTTTGTGATTGTGTGTTTATTCGTGATTGTGAGTTTCTGGTTGATGCAGGCACATAATTATATCGGCGGGGGATTGGTCAGTTGACCAATTTCATAACGCCTGACTCCTAATCTAGTGCTATCCCAAGGCACTGAGGTTGAGTATTGGCAAATGAAATTGGTGTTCATGACTATTGTGGTTTAAAGAATGGATTGGCGTGGTCCTACTTTGTGTTTGCACAATCAATGATTGGGGTGCTGGGTGCTCTTTCCTTCACTTATCTTTTCTGTTATGGCGGTGGGGTTAACGCATACCCTAATAGGCCAATGGCTTATACCATAGGCTAGTCTTCTGTGTGAGTACTGCAGTCACTACTCAATTAGAGTGTGAGAACAAATCGAATTTGTCATGATAGTCTGGGATCCCTAACACTGAAGCTCTGCATATTGTTTTTTTCTGCTCCTCGAATGCTTCAGTCATCTCATGTGTCCACAGCAATTTGCCGTCCCCTCTCTGTGCCTCCCTGAGTACGCTTAACATGGGTCTTGTATTATAGTCAAACACCCAGGCTTTGCAATAATTTCAGAGGCCCATGAGCTGCTGCATTTCCCTCACTGTCTTTGGCATCAGTGTTCTGCAGATCGTCTCCGCCATTTCTGGAGACACTCTTCACCCTTCCTGCGATATCCGTTGTCTGATATATATCACTTTGTTCTGGCAATATTGTAATTTGCCCTGTCCACCTTGTAACCCTTTTCTGCCAGTACTGTCAACACGTATACAGAGCCATTTTGACACTGTGCCTCTAACTTGCCACAAATCAAAATGTCATCTACATACTGTATGACGGTGCTCCCCATCTGTATGCTGCCAAGATCCATCTGAAGGACCCTATTGAAGATAGAAGGTGACTCACAGTACCCCTGTGATAATCTCATGTGTTTCCACTTATGGTTTCTGTATAGAAACGAGGTCAAGGCCTGTGACTCTTCATGGAGCGGTATAGAGAAGAAAGCGTTCTTCAAGTCTATTACCGCAAAGTGGGTAGCTTCCATTGGGATGCTACACAGAATTGTCGCTGGATTTTGAACTAACAGGAATTCTGCTTCAATGATTTGGTTGAAGGGATGAAAATCCTGAATAAAACGCTACACCCCCCTGGTCACTTTTTTTATAGGCTACACTGTGGTGTTACACTGTGATTCTGAGGGTACCAGAATGCCTTGCTTAACCAACGCAGCGATCATCTCATGAATACCTTTGTCTGCCTCCTTTGATAGGGGATACTGTCACCTGTGGTAAGATAGCCCCGGGTTTGAGCTTTGAGCTTCATCTTGACTGCCCCTATCCCTTTTAGTAGGCCCACGTCATAGGGACCCCTGGTCCATAAGATGCTGGGTTCTCACCCCAAGTCTTCCTCGGGAAATGGTCGTGGTGCTTTTTGCAACATGGTCATTCTCTGTGGCACTTCCCTGTAATGTATTCTCACCCAAGATGCAATGCTTATTTCAAACACCACCTCATGATTTGACCGATCACCTGAAATAGTTCCTCATCTGTCACGCAAGTCAACCTGTATCCCTCCCCCACTGCAATCACCATTCTCCATGATAGTCCTCTGTCGTCAGTCCCATGCAATGTAATTCTCTTGTTTCTCACTATGACTGCCTCGAGTTCTATTGGGATCACCTTTTCTGTCTATCCAAGGGTATCTCTGGTCTAAATAAGAACTTTTTGGGTATGCGTAACAGCCTGCGCTCTATCCCCATATTGAAACTACTCAATGTCTACTGGCACCCCCCTCTGTACCATCTGCCTGCAATATACCTGAATTAGTTCCCTCGCGTTCATGTAATGAATTCCTAGTTTCAAGCACACTATGCCCTGGTCTGTAAATTAAATGGTCTTGTTAAGATGGCTCATCATGTCTCTACCCCTTATGTTCACTGGTGTCTGTCAGGAATATAACAGTGCCATGGTCAGGTCATGTTTTCCTATGGAAAGTGGAAGTTGATCATTAAAAGGAACCAAATCTGTAGCCCCAGAAAATCGCTGCGCATTCATGACGATGCCTGAATTGGGTATCTTGCTTCCCTAATACAGGACCGAGTCGCCCCGTATCCACAAGAAAGGAGAAATTCATGTCACCTATTGTCACCCCTACATGTGGTCCCTCAGCTAGATTGAATGTAATGGATAGTATTGAACACATCAGGTCTGTCTGTGGGCTGTCCTATATTAGGTATGATCACATTCCTGTCCCTGTGAATGGATTGCCCCCTAAAATAGTTGCTCCCACCAACTTTCGAACGGGAGTCAACATCATGGAGTATGCATGTGTCGTGGTCATGACGCTCTGCAGTGCTGGTTGTGATGGCTGCATGTGCCCCTGCGCCTGCGATGTGTATGTTGTGGCTGATATGGCTGTATTTGCATGTCCTGTAAGTACATCTGTCGCATAGCGTATATCTGCGCTTGCATGTGATCCTGGGCACAATTGTCAGTCTGCTCTGTCTGATGTGTGGGTTGGTGATGTATTCCCCCATTCTGGTGCATCCCAACCCTGTTCCTACATACTCAAGATATGTGACCCATTTACCCACACACCCAACATTGTATGGGACCCCTGTTGGTATTTGCTGTCCCCCATGAAACCTCTCTGTGACCTGTTGCATTTGATGCTCAAACAATCTTCCCTGAGGTGCCCCTCCTCATCCCTGTGACCACTGATTCATATTCCCTCATCCTGTGAAGCCTCCTCCTGCTATTTGTGATCTATTCTGTCCATGCTGAGCAACTACTCCTTCCCCGCTCATTAGCATTGCCCCTTCCATTGTATACACAACTTCGCTTCTTCCTGTTTTCTTTCCTCAAGCTTCTTTCTTGCATTCTCTTGCATAAGTCTACAGTAGTGCACTATGGTTAGCTGAATTTCTGACCAAGGCTTATCCTCCAGCCCCACTAGCTTCTTAAGCTGTTTTTGCACCTATTTGGGCAACCCTTGACTTAATATGTGGTAAAATAACCCCACTGTTTAGTCCCACGGCTCTCTCCTCTCCAGACGCCATCGCTCCTGAATCTCTTAAATATATTGAAGTTGGTCTTTGTCCTTACGCATTTTGCGTGCCATAATCGTGCTTATATCTGAGGTATGTGGGTATTGCACCCGTAGAGCTTGCCATAAGGCCAATCGGCAGTTATTGACCATCGTGTGCCGTTGTGTGCCGTGTTCTGTGCAGTTACTCGGATACCCTGCCCTCTTCCATACATTGTCTGCTACCTCTGATCACCTAAGTCTGGGAGAATGCATTCAGTTGGCAGTTGTTCATGAGCAACACTTGTGTCTTTCCAACTCTGATTTGGTGGGAACAGCTTCTCTCTGTCCACCTCGATTGAATAGGCATTGTCCTGTTCCACTTTGTCACGAGTGTTGAGACCACAAATTGGAGCTCTCTTGCCTGTAATTATGAGGATTTTAGTCTAAATGTCTTGCAGGTGGCTTATCGTCTTGGTAACCAGGAATTCTCTGTCTCCACTCGTCCTTGGCTGGGTGCATAGTTTCTGCTTGCCTCTGGCTGCAGCAATCATGCCAGTCTTTCCATGTACTCGAAGCCTGCCTCCCCTTCCTCATTCACTTCACCACTGATCTGGAAACCTACAGCTTCCATATTTGTCCTTATGGCTTTTCCATGTTAGTGGCAGCCAAGCATGTGCAAGCGCGTTATACGTATACTTTGGCATTGTGTGGTCTCCGTATTCATACCATGATATAATATGATAGGTTATTTATAACGCGCTTAATACCCAGAGGTTTCGATGCGCGCACCCGGGGATCAAACCTGTGTTGCTTCGTGTCATCTTGCTTCCAAGGCGAGCACGTTGTCCCTGTCCTCCCTGCCCTTACAATACAGAAAGCACTGTGACAGTGTGCCATCTGATAACATTGGTAATATGGCCCAGCATGAATAACAGTAGAGCAGTGCATACCTCCAGCAAATAAAGAAAGAAAAATTAAACTCAGTAAAATGTAAAAGGAGTCAATAGTCAGTGGCAGGGATCTCGCTTATGTACTCTCTGGCATATCAATGTAAGGAGGGGTGTAGGTGCAAGCCTCTTATCAGCAGCAATACAGTTCAGGACCCAGAGTCGACAGATGATTGCACCAGATTGAAGAGCAGAGCAGGGCTGCAGATGACAGCATGTGCTGTGGTGCGCAGGGGAGAACAACAGGTGTTTAGTCGAGTGCAGGACAATCAGGAAGTGCTACATGGGGAGCCTAGACACAAAGCGCAGCTCATAGAGCATCGCAGAAGGCAGGAGGCAACACACAGCTGATCTTTCGTGGAGGCCGCAAGAACGGTTAAGCAAGTAGCATAGGGAGTGCAGTAGGAGTTGGTAGCAAGTTGCGCTAGAAGCATAGTAGACACAGCAACCAGGTGAGCGTAGTGATCGCAATGTTGCGGCCCAAATTCATGTGATCGCCACTTCCGAGAGGTCCTTTTCTCCACTTGAGCTGAGTAAATTGGTGTCAGCAACGCTCACTGAGGCAAAGCGCTGTGGATCAGGCCAATCGCGACACTTCAGGAGGGGCAGCAGAGGAGCGCTGGAGCAGTGCAGCAGGGCAGAGGCGTTGCTAGGAGGGTCTAAGGGGGCTATAGCCCCTGGTCTTTTAGTTGTAGCCCCGGATAGAATTTCAGGAGCTACAACCAAAAGGCTAGTTAGCCCCAAGTCCCGACAGTTCCGACACTAGCGTAGCCCCGGATCTTTTCCAGACCTAGCAACACCCCTGCAGCAGGGAAACAAGCACAATGCAGATAAGAAGAAGGCAGGAAGCAGGCAAGCAGGAGGGTCTCCATGGGTTCAGATCGTCGCCATTCTGATGTAAAGGAGGTCCAGTAATCCAGGTGAGTTTTGTATAAGTCCTTATTGATATAAAAGGAGGTCCTTTTGTCCAGGATCGGTCTGACCCTTTGGCAAGCACTCAGCCTTATATACATTAGTCTTGGAACTCATCATGGTTCTAGGTCACCCAGGGAACCTGATAACATGTTTATTTTACAGTAACCACCTCAGTGGCAACAAGATAAACAAATACAGTTTTGAAAGTGGCAATGGTCACAACATGTTTATGTTCACAATGAACTACCTCAATAACATGTTTGTTTTTTCAGTTAATATCAGTTGATCATAACAAGATTAAAATATGCATTTCTCATGGCTGGTCATTACAACTAATTACAACATTAGACACTACAAATTAAATAACCTAATGGCACAAATAGTAATATATATAACACACTGGCACAGAATGAGGACTAGGATGAGGGACTGGGATGAGGGACTAGGATGAGAATGAGGTGAGTAGGACTATGATGAGGGACTAGGATGAGGCACTAAGATAAGGGACTAAGTTAATGAAATAGTTACTAAGATGAGTGATGAGGATAGGGGTCTAAGAGGAGGGTCTAGAATGAGGGTCCAGGATGATGGACTAGGATGAGAGGTTATGACATTTGACTAGTATGAAAGACTATGACAAGAGATTAGGACAAAGGACTAGGACAAAGGACTAGGAAGAGGGTTGAGGTATTGGACAAAGGATTAGGGTGACACTTGGACTTGGATGAGAGAATAGAATGAGAGATTGGAAGTAGGACGAATGGCAAGGACTGGGTAAACAGCTAGGAGGAGGGTCATGGATGAGAAACTAGGGATGGAGAAAACAAGAGACACATTCCCATTCAGTGCACAGTAAAAGAGGAAACATGTTTTCAGTGGGAGAGTATTTCTAGAACCTTTGGTCAAAATGTGTGACTTGAGTATGGGAGGCTCATTTGAATGCCAAGAGGCCACCAAAATGACAGGCGTTGTGCTATACAAGACCCAGTTACATCGTATTACACTTGCTGTGCCTGGAATATCAGACGCCAATTATATAGCATTCTCTTTCTCTTTCGTTCTCTCTTTTTCTCGCTCTCTCTTTCTCTCTCTCATTCTCTCTCTCTCTTTCTCCCTCCCCTTTCTCTCTCTCTCTCTCTGTCTCTCTCGCCTTGTCTTTTCCCCCTTCTCTGCATTTTCTCTTGTCATTTATCTCTCTCTCTGTCTCACTCTGTCTCTATCTCTCGCCCGTTCTCTCTCTCCCCTAGTCTTTTTTGCCCCCTCTGCATTTTCTCTTGTCATTTCTCAGTCTCTTTCTCTGTCTCTGTCTTTCTCTATTTATAGGCAAGCATTGCGTTGTCAGGTGCACGTCTGCTAGAAATGCAGATATCTTGAAGGTGGAGTGGGGTTGTGGAGATGTTGTATTATTTTTTTATGGTTAACAGTAGTGTAGCTGAGCAACTGAGGTATCTCCCACATGGGGCCAGAACTGGTATTTTGAGCACTACATTGTCATTGCGTGTGTCCTGCAAGAATGTCGCCATTACACTGAGGGCTCATTGTCTGTATGGGCGAAAGTGAGGGGGTCGCGTGAATAGCCACTGCAGGTGTGGGTGGTTCTGACTGACCTTTTAAGGGACCGGACAAGCAGGCTTCAGGGCCTACAACTGTGGTTTTGTTAATTATTTGTGTTTGCAGAATCAGTGGGCGGCATGCAAAATTAAACATTGCCCTAGTGCCTAAAGAAGAAACAGATAATGGGGTTTAATCTTATCACAACCCTTCCTGAGACCACCTTCACATGGGGGCGTGCTCAGTGCTTGGGGGGGGGGTGTTTGCCAGGGCTCAGCCCAGGCACTTATGTCTGAGCCCCGACATTTATTGTCTCAGACTCAGACTGATTATGAAGTCATGATAGCCAGAGCATCCATCAACCCCAATGAGTAGGTGCAGCTGTAGTTTTACCCCAATTGTGTCAACACCATGTGGATGAGCTGTGTGTGTTGGCAGCAATGCCCGGTAACTACCCACCCACAGTGTCATAATCGTGCTAGAAAATATCTGGGCCCTGACACTTATTTTCTTAAATATTGAGCACTTGGCGTGCGCCATTAAGACGCATCCTCTCCCCCGACTGACTGTCAATGTCACCTGTGTCTAACAGAGCCGTTAAGGCAAACGATGCCGAGAATCAGACCGACATTTAAAGGCCTCATTCTTGCCAGTGTTTGGGGGCCACCAGGCCTTGCTGACACTTGCTAGGGTTTGGGGGTTGTAGTCCAGGTGTCACTATTCATCCCCATTGGGGCTTCCCTAATGGGGGGGAGAAGTTGCAGCCTTCAGCCTCCAATTCCTTAATGGAAACATTTGTTTTGGGGAGTCCTATTAACAAGGAATTCCTGGTATGAATTCACGAAATGCCCAACGACTTAACTAAAGAGCCAACATGAGTCTCCAGGATGAAAGGTCTCACTGCTCTTAGTGAAAATAACAGAACGGCAGATTGTACCACTGCATTTCTATGTGGGGTAAATGAGAAATGGGTATCCAAATAAAAGCCTCATTATTTTACTGACATGGAAAACTTTGAAGGGGCACCTGGAATGTTAGCTTCATGAAACTTTTTTTTACAAGTAAGGGGTCTGGCGTTGCATATGAAAATAAAAGAAATTCAGTTTTTAGAGTATTTAACTTTAAAAACTGAGAGGCCACCCACCCCTCAGTGTCCAGTAGGCGCTCACCCAATCTCATTGGATGTCTATTTGAAGATAATTTCAGGTAGAGTTGGGTATCATCAGCATATTGATGCATGCAAACGTTATGTTTGGCTATGATGCCCCCTATTGGCTCCATGTAGAAATTAAAAAGAGTAGGTGATAACATCGACCCCTGTGGTACTCCACAGGGAACAGGAACAGGGGATGAACGTTCTTGCTTGAATATGTCAGGCAGTCCATATCGACTGTTAAATGGAATGTTTCCTCTTTAACAGGATAACGTGGCCCAGGGTTCCTTGGTACCGGATTCCCCGTGCAAGGCTCTGTACCGGAATATCTGCTTGTTGAACTCCCGCTGGCTATCTTTAGAGAGAGGCTCGCCCTCCTCGTCCCCCACCCTCCACCTTCTGAGACTCTGGTGCCGATTCTGAGGTGCATGCAAATGTAAGAAAGTGTTCCTTCATGAAGGAGCAACACTTTACTTACACAAACCATATTATAATGAAGAAAGAATGTGATGCAGGGACATGAAGGCTTCGGCTTTTTCATGTGCCCAATTTATGGCTTGACAAGAGCCCTAACAGCCATTAGGAATGCAGGGCAGCCACATGAAGGGGATTCTCCTCCCAGCAGCACTGGTTTAGCACGACCAAAAAAGGAGTAATAATACGGTACATTTGATATGCCGTTAAACTCCACTGCACACTTTTCCCCTTTATAAATAATGCCTTTCTAAGACTACAGCACCACTTTTCTAGTTTAAGGAACGTTTAAGAACATTTTCTTAAACTAGAAAAGTGTCAGTCTATTAAGAAATACTTGGAATGTCACTGGAGCACGTTTCACCCACAACGTGTGATTTTAGCAGCTTTTGCTGCTTGGAAGCACTACATCTTCCCTCCAATATTTCCACCCACCTCAGAAAGATGGTGCTGGAAACTGCAAGGTAGAATGTATTTCCACACCCTTTTTATCACAAGCTCAGAACCTGCCCTCCCTCGTTTCCTTCCTAGCACAATCACCAGCATTCCATAAATATTATGGCAGGTGAAAAAATAAATCCTAAACTTTAATACATTGTGAAAAACAATGGACATGATTTCACATTGTGTATACTTTATGAGCCATAACATTAAAGGAGGACACATTTTATTCATGGTTAGTAAGTGAGTCATGCATTATGCTGGAGGAGAGAAATGTTATCAAATAGATGTTGACCTCATTTCCTTAATCAAAACTTGGATGCATCATACAAACATAAATAAAATACCATGGCGATGATCAGATTAATATTAACATAAACATGTTTTGCCTGAACCATTGTGCAGATATTGAGGTGAGAGGCCATTGTTTTTATGTAATTATTTTCACTCCCATGTTGTTCATGCAGTGGCCGTTAGGCAGTTCACCAGTCGCCTTCAACCACAGTTTGTTTTGGGAGCTGGATTCAAATGTTTGAGTTGTTATCACTAATAAAGACACATTTGACTCTGCTATTTTTAGCTCACAACAGCAAAGTTAGTCTTAGCAGTGCACGTTGGTGGCGCGAGTTATGGTTGCTTAGGTTACCATAACTGGCGATTTGCAAGGGTTTTTCTGTTTTACTTGTAACCATAACGTCCCTTTACGCTTTTTCACTGAATTTCATACGTTTTTGTAAGTGCAACTTAACCACAACGTCGCTTTAACAAAGTTGTTTCAGTGAATATATATATATATATGAAAAGGAAAAATACATTGCTTTCAGCATATTAAATGTTGGCTGTGGAGGGATATTCAATATCGATACATCGCAATTCATGAAGAATATGAAAAGGACGCAATAGTCAAACAATGTTTTTGAATTATTGGGCTTAGCAGATCGAGAGCCCACATGGACTCTTGCTCATAAATGGGTGTGTAGCCCCAGTCACCCCAGCAACGTCTCAAGAAGCTCTGTATGTTTGTGCTCCTCAGATTTGATTTTATTCTAGAAAGATTTAGAGAGAAGGGTGGCATTGAAGCTATCAGGATTGGCCAGACGATACCAGCATGGTTGCAAGCTGCTTGAAATTGAATGAGTGCTGGAAGCTATTTATAAGGTTTTATTTACCATACTAAAGTGTCTAGTAGAGGCAAGCCTACTTAATTATTCTCGAGCCCCTGAGGTTAATGTAGAGGATACTTTGGATGAACTAAAACTAATTTCTACATTATTAATGCCAATATGCCTAATATAAAGGAGGGTACAACGTCCTTTCATCGCGGGATGTTTTTTCACTGGGTTTTTTACCACAAATCTTTTTCCCCAAAAAAAAACAGCAAATTTTAGTGGGGGTTAATAAATTATATATATGGGGTGTGGGTGTTTGGGAATAAATACAAATTAAAGAAAATGGGGAGGGGCGAGGTGGGAGCCCCCCAAAAATAATAAAACATTTTTTTATGGGTTTTTTCATTAAAAAAAAATCATGGTAAAAAACCCATCCCGCGATGAAATGACATGGAACCTAAAGGAGTGGTCTGAGGAAGTAATAAGAAAAGCAGAATGGGATTTTAGATTTCAAGCCTTAAGTAAGCAATAATACCCATGCCTGCTCTCTTAGACGGCCTTCAGCAAAGTCCACAGCACTGTAACTGTCAAGGAAAGTCTGTGATTATTTATTCATTTATTTTATTTTTGCATTTATAGCAGCGCACTGAGCCCTCAGCTTTCTAGGCACTAGTTACATTACGGAAAGGGGAAAGGTGGTGTACAGGTAAAGGTAAGCATAGAAAGCAGGAGGCGTACGTTCAAGGCTATTAGCTATTAGCACCCAGGCATAATGTTCACGCTGTTAATAGTGGGTGATTTGTACTTTAGAAATGGGGCATGTAGAGAGTGCCAATCATATCTCAAGTAAAAGTACAGCAAAAGTTGGCCACCATGGAAATGATGAAGGGAACCACAAGGAGCCCCTTGCCCATTTCTATTGGAGAATGATTGGGACGGTACCGGCCAGGGCGATGGGTGAAGAGACCTGTGAACGTTGGTGTGACAGATGTGGCAGGCAATGGGGGTGGCAATGGTGGCACCGCAGAGGGTTAGCAAGGCTAGTGGCGGGAGGGCGGTCAGCACACAGAGCCGATTCAGATACTCATGATGAAGACCATAACCAGTGGGTAATACCCACCTTTCTGAGCCTTCTGATTGGCTTGGGCACACAGCATGGGTGCTATCTAACAAAGACAATGGATGGTGAATATCGCCTCACCTTCTTTTCTACCTATTGGGGCATGAATCTGAATTTGAGGGTTTTAGAGATAGAGTTGGGAGTACGGAACAGATGTGCAGTTTCTTCCTTTTTTAAACATCTGTCTCCAAAAAACCCTCGGTTTTACACATGGGTGACATTTGCATGCTGGCGTAAAACGTATACATTGCTATAGAATCCGCCTGATTTTAGCACTGGATAAAATCACGCAGGGTCATTGGGAATCGCTAAGTGCAAGATGCAATTACCCTCTTTCCAAAATATAGTGCCAAAAAAAGTGTTATGCTAGAACAGCCTCTCTTAATATGTTTCTTTTTTTACTATGTCATGGAAAATTACACAAACGTGCAAATGAAGCTGGTCCCTTCCGGGCAATTTCCATTGTTTTGAAAGATGCGGCTGTACAGTCTACTGTGTATGGCTTAGATTGTATCAAAACAATATGTTGATTTGTTTAATCTGTGCAGGATCCGAGGAGGAAACATAAAAAGGCAAAGATTCTGCTTAGTCTGTGTGACAGACTATAGAAATATATATATATATATATATATATATATATATATATATATATATATATAAAATGTTATTGCCCCTAAGAGTCAGCCATGTGTTTTTAAGCCTAAGTCGCGCGATTTTAGAAAAATTTCCTATGGACCTTACCCGAGTTTTCGTCCATTAAACACATGCGAAAACAGGCATCAGGGAGCTGCCATTTTGTGATAATCCTATCATTTCCCCCATCGCCCTGGCTGACCTGCTTTTGCGGCACTAAATCATATCCCCCGCCCCTGAGCCCATTTCCCAACGCCAAAGCACGTCTCGTGTCAACATTCGCTGCGCTTCAGCTAATGACGTGTCACCATGGAAATGGCAGGACGCATCTTTCCTCAATAAGTGTAAACAGACCGTTTCACAACACACAGCAGCAGATTTTCGATTCCATTCCTCTCTCTGTGTTACTTTGAGTATTCTGTGACTCATTTCTATGCTCTGGTCAGCTACCTTCGTTGCTTGTAGCCCGTGTGAACAGATACCAGTACCACCGCTATAAATTATTTTAGTTTGTTTAACACACAATGGCTACAATAATGCCCTACATGTACGAGCCCGAGTATACCGAGGAGGAACTACTGGAAAGGGAAACACGCAAAAACGATGGGTCTTCGGATGGCAGTTGGGAGGACGATTCAACAGCTGAAGAGCCTGGACCTAGTCGCATGGACGGTGTTTCCACCTGGTGCACATGCAATCGGTGCGAGCTAATGCCAACCGAGGACGAGAACTGCTGCTGCTGTGAAAACACGGGATGCGTGGCCTACGTTTCGGAAGGCGAGCCACGACCACAATGCATCACGAGCTGCCAGACTTCAGGGCAGCTTGCCTCACAAGGTCCGTGTTGAGGATAATGATGGTGCTTATGCACGAACTTCGCGCAACTGTTCGTCCTCGTAATCCGAGTAACGAGTAAGTACACTCTGCTTGTCATGCCACTCCTATTTCATGGTCTTCTACTATATCCAAAATTACCTATACATATCATTGTAATGCATGAAAGTCGTTCAATAGTGTGCAGTGTCTAGATAGCATTTGTCCGAGCAGAATGCCATTAGTTACAAGAATTGTCATTGACAACAAACGTTTATTAAACTTATCTTGGTCATTTAAAAACAGTTTGTTTCATTCCTTTTCACAGGTGGTACAGGCTGGTGGCCTATCGTTCCTTTACATGGTGGCTTCACGGGAGGCTTGGACACCGCATTCGAAGAGTAATACCCGCCTGTGCCGTTCGTGCCATAAGAGAAATGTTCCCGAGTGACAGCGGTCAGTACAGGGGATTTTCACTCGCTGTGCTGCAACCTGACCTGTACAATGTGTAAAGTCTTGTATTTTTGTGTCATCAAAATAAGATACAAAATAAAACACCACATATATTTTAACAACGGTTGTTTCGATTTTTTAAATGAATCAAGTGTGTCTCCATTCAAGGATGGACGTCAGACATCGTTCCGAATGGGTGAAGGTCAGGTCGCTGTGAAGCAGGGTGGTCACTATCTAAGCTAACATAATATATTTTCAATAATGCATGCACTAAATAACACTTGTTCAAAGTCTTTCAGTCGGTTATGTCTCTATAAAAGTCGCACATATATCTATACTATCAATCAACATTGGATTATACAGGCCTTAGGTTAAGGGTCTTGACCACTATAATACACTGTTTGAAGTGTGGGTCTGTGCTCACAAGAATCTCTGGTATGTGCCACTTGTTATTGATAGGCAACGATATACTGCAGTAGGGGTCTAATGTTAGTTGGGGATCTGCTAGGTGGGCATCATGGTGTGGTCAGTGGTCTGGCACATGAAGAGAATACCTTGCAGGGACACAGGGTCAGAATGGCAGTAAGTTTCCTCTGGCGAGGGTGCGTGGGCAAGGACACGTTTGTGGAGATGAACAAGCTAAGTGCTTATTTCAGGCTGGTTCACATGCAGGACATTGATCTCAGAGGAAGAGTGATGTGTTACATTTATTAGCTGTTGCAAATACCTCTGGAGTTTTCCAGTCAGAGTGGGAACGAGGGTGGGGGCCATGTGCTCTGCGCAGTCAGGCCTGCTCACCAAGATGGAGTGGAAAGGGGGTACAAAAATGGATGCCCCGTGTCCTGCTCAGTGTTCCCATCTACGCGAATGTCAACCAAAGTTAACATCACATAAGGGCAAGGGGCGGACCCACTACTGGAGGCACTTGGTCCCAGTTTCTACTGAGAAGTAAAGGATGAGAGGGGCCTGATGGCCCCTCGCTCCCACACACTTGCCTGCATGCCCACCGGCCCATCCATCCCACCCCCCTCTATCAAAGGCGGTTCGCACCCGGGGATGAGCGCTGGCATGGGGGCTGTCACGGGCGCAAACGGCCAAGGTGCCAAACGCTCAGGGGCCATCGCACACATGGCCTCCTCAGACCCTGTGTCTCCAGGCAGGCCTCCCCTGAGGCCGGCCGTCCCCCTGCAATCCACATAAGTGTGTCTCCATTCAGCAGTCTTCCTGTGCCTTATTTGCACGCCCCAGGCCCATCCATCCCACCCCCATCTATCAAAGGTGGTTCGCACCCGGGGATGAGCTCTGGAATGGGGGCCTGTCACGGGTGCAAACGGCCAAGGTGCCAAACGCTCAGGGGCCATCGCTCACATGGCCTCCTCAGACCCGTGTCTCCAGGCAGGCCTCCCCTGAGGCAGGCCGCCCCCCTGCAAACCACATAATACCACGACATACACACGTCATTCATTCACAAACACACCCCTGTTTCTAATACTTTATAAACCACTTGATATGTCTCATGAGAACATCTTTGTGCTTTGCAAGTCAACTCCTGAACCTTCTACCTGAGAAGCACTGAGATCTATGCTAATCTTCTCGTCGTCGTGCTATCTGTGACCGCTTCGAGCAAACCCGTCAGTGTGCTACCTGTGGCCATCTACCTGTTCTCCTGCAACATACTGCTCGGCTTGCTGAATACAACTGTTTGTTGGTCAAGGTAAGGCCATATATCCTAGTCATATTTTGGTCATTTTTACATTTCTTTCTATTTGCGATTACAGTACCCAATAGAGCTATGGTCATTGGTCTCATTGCTATTGACTTGAGTTTCAATTGTTATGCTATCAATAGATCGATTTATTTTCATCTGTGTCAATTGTCATCGAATTGCATCCTTCGGGGGTCTAGTTTAGTCACATCATTTAAAACATTTCTGTAAATTATGCAAATACTAAGCCGCACATGATGAACTGGTATAGTTCCGGCGATCAAAACAAACCTTGCATTGAACATGGTATGGTTCATTTACTTTTTTATGACATTTTTATTCATCAAGGTTTTATAATAATCTTGATATTTACTATTCAGAATTTTCAACAATGACTGCCTGTTCGATTAGCGGGTGCCCTTCGAAGACCCATGCTAAATCTGAAGGCACTACAATGCATGTATTCCCGAAAACTGTTGATCGAATAAGAGAATGGGTCAGACATTGCGGATATCCACTGGATGAGCTGGAAAGTAGAGTCCAACAAGTCTTAGAGGACAAGAGGGGTGATCGATACCGCATCTGTAGCCAGCACTTTTCCTCGAACATGTACGCCACATCTTGGGTAACAAAGAAGAATAAACGGCGAACGACACGAAAATTGCTCGCAAACGCTATTCCAACTCTATTCGTCCACATTCCGCCACTGGTGAGTCAAGTGTCCGGATTTAGCTTTAGGCCTTGCGGTAGTGTGTAGGTAGCCGAATGGATTAATTGATATTTTAGTTGTTGTGTCCCTTGTAATACTCCCTTGTAATTCTTTTGATATTGATATGAATTTATAGCTTTTTGAATAATGACATTTATCAATAAATTATTTTTCGATTTTATAACCCCCAAAGGAAATCTATTTATGGGCACAGGGAACTGTACTATATTGCGCATTTTCAATAGCATTATTCTCAAGTATTCTGTCGGTTTACATGGAAATTTTTTAATATTTGCATTTCATTATCAAACAATAATTTACCTTTACAACTGCTTGACTATCCACTGAATCTGAAGCAAGAACATTCTACTTCCGTGACGTACCCGCACTTATCAACCACTTCTAGCGCGTATTATGTAATCATACTTGGCTATTCCGCTACAGACTTGTTTTATGCATGTGAAGTAATAGTATCGTGTGATTATTTTACCAATTTTTTGGTTAGTGCTTTCCAATTGATATACAACTTAGTTGTTGTCCCCTGGTGTTTGTTTTCAGTTATAATTTGTGTTATCCATACCAATGCAAGTACTGTCTTTCAGGCAGTTGTTGAAGCGTCAACCCACGCACTTGATGCAGAGCCTGACATTCAAGTAATTCCAGGGGAAGTGGAAGCGGGACCATGCGGATACGAATCGGCGCAACAGCTTTTGGAAGTGCGCACCACATTTACAACATCCATAGATATTCTTCAGCAGCACGAGGTATGGATACTGACAGCTCCATCGAGCGTGATCATATAACGTGATTCCATTTGCTATACTTTCCTCCCTATTAACACAAGTACTGTGTTTCAGGGAGACGACGGACCTTCCTCTACAATTACAACATCCCTTGTAGGTGATGCAGATGTAAAGAAATCAGAGAAATAAGTTGATGAAATCTGATCATATTTAGATATGCCTTGATTATTTTAGACAATGCATCATTTGTGGTTATCTCTTTAGATGTACCTGTGCCGTCAAACGCAAGTGTGTGTATGTTTACGATATTGAAAACCATACTAACGCAAGTACTGTGTTTCAGGGAGTTGCTGATGCATCCTCTTCAATACAATCATTCGTGGCAGTCCATGCAGAGCCAGAGGTATGGATACTGACAGCTCCATCGAACTAGGTCATCAGAGCTCGAATACTTGTCGTTTGATTGTTCCACACAATGTTTAAATCGTGTTTGGCTATTGAGATGTACCTCTGTGTTCGTCCTCAAGTGTGTTTTATGCTAACAATATTTTGATACATAGTAAGGAAAGTACTATGTTTCAGGGAGTCGATGGAGCCTTATTCCGTGCTGTCTATGCGGATACAGAAAATATAGTTGTTGCAGCGCAACAGGAAGGGACGAGATGCGGAAACAAATTGGACTTACAGCGTGCAGATGTTGAAGGTCGAGTCAAAAAAGTTGCAAAGAAAAGAAACAAAAATAAGGTTAGTTACAAACAGTTCATAACTTTAGAAATTGTTTTGTGCTGGGGACTATTTTATGTTTTTTTCCAGTCAATTGTACTTTACTTTATCTTGTGTTTAAACTGAACATCCCTTTTCCAATCTATCCTCTAGTTACCCTTGGGTGTCCGAACTAAACATACACAGACAGTGAAGCGAATGAGAGATGTTGCTTGCCAGACCATTTACACTATGGAGGAACTATTAATTCAGACGCGGCGTGTTGAGACTCGAGATGCCCATGTCCAATGGCCAGAACATGAAATTAATGTGTCCGGAGAATCCAGCAAAGTTGTATTGGACCATTGCTACAGTGCGACCGCACCACCACAACAACAGGATACTCGATGTATTGAAGATAGCTCTGAAGTAGTCGCAGATCAATTCACACAATCTACACCCGCCAAAAAATTGCCACCAAAAAAGCTGTCAACATTGTGTGTTCTCCCATCAATGTTGAAGTAGCAGATGTTGAAATGACAGAGAATGAACAAGCAGCAGCATTCACCGACGCATCAGAACTTGATTGCAGCGATATTTCTTTCAAATGTGGTGATTTGTCCTCAACGTCACAGGCCGAAACAACTTTGACGCCGGATGACAGTCTAATGAAAGAGGGCAAATACATAGTATTCGACAGTTGTTTGATGAATATTATAAGTATGCCGAAATGTGGGCATTCCGTTAGAGGGAAAGTATGTGGGAAGCCATTGATTCATGTGACTCGTCAAAAAAAAGGCAGTAACGTCAAAATAAATGTCGCCTGTAGATTAAATCATACGTTCTCATGGTCTGCACAACCGATGCTGGGGAAACTGCCAGCAGGCAATCTACTGTGTGCAGCTGCATCACTTTTTAGTGGGTCCAGTTTTAGAAAGTTAGAGTCTTTCTTTCAGTTTGTGGGACTCCATTTCATTTAAAAAACGCAGTACTACAAATACCAACATGATTATCTGTTTCAACAATCGTCTGTAGCAAGTACATTCGAAGGCAAACGATTCAGGCTAGCCGGCGATGGACAGTGCGACAGCCCTGGATTTTCTGCCAAGTACTTCACCTACCACTTTCAGGACATGGATAGTAAGATAATTGTGAGTTCGGTGGTCGTGCAGGTAACACAATGTACATCCTCAGTGGCCATGGAGAAACTAGGATTTATAAAATCAGTGGAATATCTACAATCAAGGGGAATGTACATCGACCTCATAGCCACGGACAGACACGTTTCAATTGCCAAGACAATGAGAGAGCAGTTCCCACATATTAAACATCAATTTAACGTATGGCATCTTGCTAAATCAATCAATAAGAAAATCTCGGCTGCAAGGAAAAAAAAAGGTTTGGAAAGTATTTCAGAGTGGTTCCAGTCTATCAGCAACCATCTTTGGAGGAGCTCTAAAACTGGTGAAGGGTCAGTAGAAATACTACTTGAAAAATGGCGGTCACTGATGCACCACTGTACCAACGTGCACCGCTGGTCAGAAAACCTACATTTCCACCAATGTGAACATGGCCCTTTGTCCCCAGTGGAGGCACGGAAGAAGAAGTGGTTGATTCCATCTTCACCGACACACAAAGCCATTGCGAAGATTGTTTTCAATAAAACTCTATCAAGAGATTTGAGGGGACTGACAGAATTCTGTCACACAGGAGGTTTGGAGGTGTTCCACAATATGTGCCTAAAGTACAGGCCAAAGCGCTTGCACTTCAGCATACAGGGCATGGAACATAGGACTCTACTTGCCGTCTTGGCCCATAACGAGAATCTCGGCCGTGAACAATCTAGGACTACGGGTAATGTAAGGATGCCTCGCTACACTAAGGCCTTTTCAAAAAGAAGTAAGCAATGGGTGATCAACCCAGTCTATGAGGAAATGGAGTTCGACTTTGTCAAAAGCCTTATTGTTGCTGTATTAGAGAAGCACGGATATGGAATTTTGAACGTTTCTGTGCAGAGCACTGATCCATTGCCACCAAACATTGCCACTGTGCCATGTCCACCCAAAGGAGAGCTGGTTGTGAAGTACAAATCCCGGTTTAAATAATTGTAATACGATTGTCTTTTTGTAAATAAATATTATTGTACAGTGTACATACAAAGTATGCTAACCCTAACCCCTACCTTCACCATCCTGGGTGGCGAACAACCTGGGTGTCATCTTTGAATTCTCTCTCTATTCACCTCATATTGCTGACCTTGTCTATATGTGTATGTATATATTTTTGTTGATGTAACTAATTTTCGCAATCTCATGTAAATGATGCACACTGTTAACCGAGGGGAGGCTTGCGTATTGCAAATAATAAAACAAACAAGCAATAAATCTCACTTTCAACTCAACGCCTCGGGCACTTTATACTTTCCCTGACCTTCCCCCAAAAATTAAATCTCTCCATAGTTATGGTTCTTTGCGGCTGCAAAGCTCGCAGACAACGAGGACAAAATTGGGGGCCTTAGAACGCGCCAAGCGAGCCGTTGCAGATGGGAGAGAAGCCAGTTTGCATTTGCACATTGAGGCGCAGTACATAGATAACTTCAAGTTCTCACAGATGGCTTTACTACGGGATGTTGCAAAGAAAGAATGTATGCTAATTTCTAGTGAAGGTCAGCGGCTTTGATTTTCAGCTCGTGGCCTGAAGAGGCCCACAACTCGCACTGGCAGTATAAGGTTCTATTGTTTTTTGACCTTGAGAGACAGGGACCATGCCGAAAGAACTTCATTTGAAGGGGGGGTGCAATAACGTAAGAGACGATAAGGCAGAAAATTCTGAAACTAGACCGAGTTTCATGTTAGTTCAGTATACGAAAAATCGTTGTCAAGAGCACAGTGGGATTTACGGACTGCATTACGCAGAGACACAATGGAAATTGCAAATATAATGTAAGTAACTCTTTAGATGCTTTTATACCGGAATGAAGAATTAATGAATGGATGCATGAATAAATTAATGAATGAAGAGCTAGGAAAACGTTTGTGGGATCGTCCTTGTAGCGGGCACATGGGCATGCAGGTCCACATTCCACACGCATGTAGACAAACAGTTGTTTCTCATTGTGTGCTAACCTTGATTTATTTAGTTACTTTTCACATTGATTTTAGAGCCGAACATACTCCATTGCACTATCCTTGAAAGCAAATAGTTTCAGATCGGCCGTAATAAATAAAATGAATAATATTAATAAAGATCGGCTGACGAGACTAATTATAATTTTTATGTTTTCAAAACAGGTATATCCTTCCCTACTGCTACTGCCACCAGTTTCAGACCCGAGAAGATGGCTTCTTCAACCGCCAGCTGCAGCTTCTTGTCAACAACTGCACCACTTTGATGATTTTATGGGACGATCGCCAAGGGCCCATATGCCCTTACGCGGTACTAGCAGCTAGAAGCAACATATCAACCTTTACGCTGGCCTAGTGCCTACTTGATGGAACAGCCTTGCGGTTCACTGTGCGACCAAAGTGCTTCTTTTAACGAAAACCAACACCCTGTGTACCATAAAGGAACAGCGCGTGACTCATGACAAAATGGAACAGTTTTGGCGGATAGAGATAAAAGAAAATAAATGGCATTCCGAGTTAATATGGCAATTGCTGAATATTCTATAAACATTTAATGTCAAATAAATGTACTTTACCAAATGTACCTTGTTGCTGATTTTAAAGTACAGTTTCAGATTCCAAATTGTGGCGTGCTGTGTTGTGAGTTGATCTGTGTTGGTTTCCGGGTTCTGTGTGAAGTCGTGTAGAAGACGATTGGGCGCGTTTGCCTACGCAGCACAGAAACATCACAGAGAGAGGCGGGCAATATGAATGTTTTGATAATGTCAGGCTCAGGGGCGGGGGATATGATTTAGTGCCGCAAAAGCAGGTCAGCCAGGGCAATGCGGGATGTGATAAGATTATCACAAAATGGCAGCGCCCTGATGCCTGTTTTCTCGTGCGTTTAATGGACGAAAACTCGGGTAAGGTCCACAGGAAATTTTTCTAAAATCGAGCGACTTAGGCTTAAAAACACATGGACGACCCGTAGGGGCAATAAAAATGTTTTACCGAACCATTCCTTTAAGCATTTTAGATCTGCTTCTAGCACCATGCACTTTAGATCCACAAAACACTATGCACTTAAAGATCTGCTGATAAGCACTATGCACTTTAAGATTTGCTGCTGGCACTTTGCACTTTGCACTTTAGATCTGCTTTTACCTCAAAGCACTTTATGCTATGGATGAATTGGGAGTAAGAGTTGTTGGAGAAAGACACGTTATATGCATTCTAGTTGCTATGAATGTTACTAAGGATTGTACACAAAGACACCATATAGAGGGCCAATTCGAAAATATTACATTTTCTCGCTACAAAGCAATAATAATTATTTGTGCACCTTTAAACGCTTGCACTATGCACTTTACATTATTGTATGATATTTTCAAATAATGGAATCTGGGAATACTCTCGAGCCAATCTGCTTTACAAAAAAATGCCCAGTGTGTTCAGCATAGGATTACTGATTTCCAGCCTTATACAATTTAACAGGATGTTCATGATGTATATGTTACTGTATGAGACCCATTGTATGTTATAATAGTGACTTGTTATGGGTGAGCAAAAATTAGAGGCATGATACGCGACATAATGTTCTAACACTGATTTTATGGTGCTTAGTAACAGACTGACTCTTCTCAAGATGGCAGGTACTGTTTTCTATACATATATGGACCAGTCCTCTTTCTATGGCTAATTCCATGTCACATGGGGTATTTTGAACCACACCAATGTGAGGATTTTTGGTTGTGAACAAGCTGTTAGGATACGGCGAAACGCGTAAACTTTGCCAAGTATGCACCATACACTATGGGAGAGCCACAATGTGCGTGGCTTTTATTTTTACTTGCTGTGATGATGCACAGTATTATTTAATAAAGTAGACATTACAAACCTGGTTTCCTGAATACTTTTCGGACTGAGGAGAGCTCCTTATATGACTGTTGAAATAACAGTCCAACTAACCCACTTATATATATATATATATTCACTATAAAAAAACTTTGTTAAGGGGACGTTATGGTTAAGTTGCCCTACCAAAAACCTGTGCACTTCACAAAAAAAACTTTTCCACCTCCCCATTATAGTTCAAATTAAAACCAAAAAAAAACGCAATTCGCCAGTTATGGTACACTAAGCCACCATACCTGCCATCACCACTGTGCACTGCTAACACTAACACCCAGAATATGAAAGATGGCATCACAAATGCCATTGATGACATCACTGATGACATCACATGTTTAGCCCCTTTGTTTTCGTTCGCTGCCATACATATATATATGTTCATTCAGTAAAAAACTTTGTTAAAGGGATGTTACACTTCACATTGAAACCAAAAAACACTGCACATTCCCCAATTATGGTAGGCTAAGCAACCATAACTCACACCACCAACGTGCATTGCTAAGCCTAACACCCAGGACATCAAAGATGACATCACAAATGTCATTGATGACATCACTGATGACATCACTGATGACATCACATGTGTACCTCCCTCCTTTTTTATTCACTGACATATCTAAGCCAGGTGCCTTTCTTCACTATCAGTCAGGATGCGAAAAGTTAAAAATTGCTATATTTGTCATTGTAACCCTTCTCATATGTTCCTAAAATGCTGTCCTTAGGGTACAATGATATCAAATCATACATATACATAGGATAAGAAGGAATCCTGAAACACAGCAATTTTTTCTGTGCAGGAAGGTAATGAGGACGGTTATGAATAGTTTCTGGTAATACAACAGGTTTTTTTGCTTACATTACGGTCCCTGTATATGCTTCTGTTGGTATACATTGTGGGCTCTTTCTGTTTTGTGAGTAGTAGTACAATTATGCAGAAAGGGAAGCATTTGTAGATGTTTAAGTAGCACAGCGTACAAAAATCTGCAATGAAAGCATATATCAATGTAGTAGCGGACATGGGATGATTTAGAATATTGCACCTCTGTAGCACATGCTGCAGACAATGGCTACGTTTCTTTTTGTGGGCGTTCATGTATTGAAATAATGCACTATTTCAATGGAATTGTTTAGCAATGCATTGCTTAATGAACTATTTGGCATATGATAGGTCTGAAATGATGTGTTACATTTTTTGGCCAATATTCTAATGACAATCGCTAGTGGAGGTGCAGCGTGAAAAGTAAATGCACATGTGATGTCATCAGTGATGTCATCAATGATATTTGTGATGTCATCTTTGATGCCCTGGGTGTTAGGCTTAGCAATGCACGTTGGTGGTGCGAGTTATGGTTGCTTAGCTTACCATAATTGGGGAATGTGCAGTGTTATTTGGTTTCAATGTGAATTGTAACATCCCTTTAACAAAGTTTTTTACTGAATGGACATATATATATATATATATATATATATATGGCAGTGAATGAAAACAAAGGGGCTATGATATGATATGATATGGCATTTGTAACGCACCGATACACAAGTGTTTCAAGGCGCGACGAGGCGGGGGGGAACAAGGGGAGACAGGCAACGATCCTACTAGGCCAGGTGTCATTCAGATCGCGCAAGTGCAAGGGTAGGGGGACTGGGAAAAGTGAAAGGGGAAGGGGAGAGGGGAAAGTGCAGTACATGGTTAGTAGAATACAAGATAAATAATAGGGCCAGCTGGTGGCAAGTGCAAGGAGAGTGCAGTACATGGTTAGTAGAATACAAGATAAATAATAGGGCCAGCTGGTGGCAAGTGCAAGGTAAGTGCCGGGAGAAGGGGCTGTAGGATACAGAGACAGTCCTGTAGTGCAGGTAGTCAGTGCAGGGAAGAGTGGCTGGGCCAAGGACCGAGATCAGTGAGTGGCCCAGTTGCAGATTCAGTGCAGGTTCAGTGATTTTAGCAGGGGAGAGAGGGAGAGAAAGCGGAGGCAAAGAGGAAGGTTTTGAGGTGCTTCCGGAACCGGAGATGGTTCTCCTCAAGTTTCAGGGAGGCAGGAAGGCTGTCCCAGAGGGAGGCCCCTGCTGCGGAGAGAGATCTACCCCCAGCTCGTTGCTTGGAGAAGCGGCTGACCCAGAGGTAGTTGGAGGTGGATGAACGAAGAGCTCGAGAAGGAAGATATTTAGGAAGAGAGAGTTGAAGGTATTTTGGCCCAAGGCCCCAGAAGGCCTTGTGGACAATGCAGAGGGTTTTGAACTTAATCCTCGCAGCCACTGGGAGCCAGTGTAGTGATTTCAGTCCTGGAGAGATACGGTCCCTGGGCTTGAGGACAAAGACAAGTCTTGCAGTCCTGTTCTGCATGAGATGCAAAGGACGGAGAGTAGAGGCAGGAAGATTTAGATAGAGGCTGTTACAGTAATCCAGCTTCGAGAGAACCAGGGCTCTGGAGACAGTGAGCTTCTGGGGGAAGGAGAGGAAAGTAAGGATACCTCTGAGGAGGTGTAGCTGGTAGTGTGACTTCTTAGAGACGTCAGATATGTGAGGAGAGAAAGAGAGTGTGGAGTCGAAGATGACCCTGAGGTTTTTTGCCTTGCAGGTAGGAGCAGGAAGAGGGCCAAGGGAGGCCGGCCAGACAGCTGCAGAGAAGGAGGGAGTGGGTGTGCCGATAAGTAGAAATTCAGTCTTACTGGCATTAAGACAGAGGTCGTTGGCGGCACACCATTCCTGGATAGCAGAAACACAGTCAGAGATGAGGGAAGGGAAGGGGAAGAGGAGGCCGAGCGTAGCCTGAAAATGAGCTGGGTATCATCCGCATAGCACTGAAAGTTGGGACACAGAGTGGTGATGCAGTGAGCAAGAAGTGAGAGGTTAGATCCCTGGGGCAGAAAAAGATGTCAGAGAGGAAGAAACCCAGTTGGACCTGGGAGGGTCGATTGGAGAGGAAGGAGGTCAGCCACGCCACAGCCTGACCAGTGATACCCAGGTTATCACGGAGACGGTTGAGCAGGATGGTGTGGTTGACAGTGTCAAAGGCAGAAGAGAGGTCGAGCAAAATGAGAACACAAGGGGTGTTAGAGTCAAGGTTTGAGAGCAGGTCCTCACGGATGTTCAGGAGAGCAGTTTCCGTGCTTCTGGCAGCTCTGAAGCCAGACTGTTGGTCATGAAGACTACCAACAGATTCAGCATGGAGATTAAGCTGGGAGATGGCCAGTTTCTCCAGGAGCTTGCCCAGGAAGGGAGTGATAGAGATTGGGCGATAGTTAGCTGGGCAGGAGGCGTCGGAAGAGGGTTTCTTAAGAAGGGGGCACACAAGGGGGTGGTTGAGGGGGGATGGGAAGACTCCAGAGGCGGAGGAGTGATTTCAGAAGTCAGCCAGGGCAGGCGCCAGGGAGTCGATGTGGTCCTTGATAGTTTTGGAGGAACAGGGGTGGACCTGTTTTGACGAGACTTTCATAGATCGGACTTGTCTCGAAACCTCGTCAGCAGAAAAAAGGGGAAAGGCAGAGAAGGAGGGAGGAGGGGTGGCTGCAGAAGGGCCAGAGGGAGAGCAGGGAATAGAGGAGGGGAGGTGATAGGAGGAGAGTGAGGTCAGGATGTCCTGAGTTTTTTAAATGGAGACTGCAGCAGGGTTGGCCAGCAGCTTGCAGATTTTAAAGAGTTCGGCCAAATTGTTAGATGCCGCAGAGATGTGGGCTTGGACAAGGGCTCTCTTCTTAGTGAGAACGGAGAGCCGGTATTGCCTTTGGAGCAGGCGGCAGGCCAGTTTGTCAGAGGATGAACATGAAGCACGCCATTTCCTCTCTGCCACCCTGCACTTGCGTTTAAGGGTGACGAGATCCGAGTCATACCAGGAGTTACATTTGGTTTTGGGCTTCAGGCGGATTCTCATGACAGGGGCAAGGATATCAAAGGTATCAGATATAGCAGAGTGGAGAGTGGAGAGGGCTGTGTCAGGGTGGGAGTCAGCCAAAGGGGGAAGGGGGGGGCGAGAAGGTGGAAGCGAAAGCCTCAACTGACACGCGCTTCATGGGTCGGATGACCGCGAAGGTGGGTGGCAGTGATGAGGGTGGCTTTGCCTGTGAGGTAGGGAAGGTGAGGTGGGAGGATAGGAGAAAGTTATCACTCCAGGAGAGAGGAGTGGAGAGAGGGACAGAGAGGGGAAGGTCAGAAGAGATTAGAGCATCAAGAGTGTGCCTTGCAGAATGGGTCGCCCAGATGGGAGAATAGAGAGTGTGAGAGAGTTGCAGAGGTTGCGAAAGAGTGCAGAGGGAGGACAGGAGGCATCAAGGTGGATATTGAAGTCTCCAAGAAAGAGGAGTTGAGTGGTTGAGGACAGGAGTGAGGAGGAGAGGTCAGCCCACTCAGAGAGGAAGGCGGAAATTTGACCAGGTGGCCTATAGATAGTAGCCACGGTAAGGGAATGGCTAGGAGAGAGAGAGAGTCGGCAGACAAGGCATCCAAAGGAGGAGTAGGTCTGCGTAGGGGTGACAGTGGCAGGAATCCACTCAGGGAAGATAAGGGCCACACCCCCCCAGCATGGTTGGGCCTGGGCAAGGAGAGGATCTTGTAACCGTCAGGTAGGAGTGTGTCAAAGCTGGTGACAGAGCTGGCCGTGAACCATGTCTCAGTGAGACCGAGGATGTCAAGGTCCAGTTCCTCAAGAAGGCGACAGATATCAGAGGAATGTTTGACGGCAGAGCGAGAGTTGAGAGTGGCAATGAGGAGAAGGTTGCCATCCTTAAAGGACTTCCGGCAAGGGGTACAGATCAGAGGTACGCCCTATGGAGGTGAAGAGGAAGGAGCAAGAGAGAGGGCAGGGTGAGAGGGTGGAGGCAAGGTGCCGAGGACAGAGAAGAGGGGACAGCAGGAAAGGAAAGGAAGTTGATGAGGCGTGGGAAGCGTCTATCAAAGAGGTGGAGGTTGGCCTGAGGGCCTTGGACCAAGACGGTCCCATTAGCGTAGACATTAATGATGGCCTTAAGGAGCGGAAGGGGGCCAACAGGACATCCCAACGGGTGCCACCATTAATCGGAGAAGAGGAGAAGGGAGAGAGCACAGAGACCACATGAAGGGTCCATTGGTCAGGGGAAGGCACAAAAAAGAGGATGTCAGTAAGAGTTTCCTTGGAGGAGGCACTAGTATAGGTGTCAGCGATAGGGAGGCCTGGGTTGGAGACCAGGATATCCTTTTTAAACTTTTTCCTACCAGATTTAGTGAGGAGAGCAGGATAGTCAATGGAGAAGCAGTTAGAGAAGATAGGGGAGATAGAGAGCACCATGGAATAAGAAGGGAGTGGGGGGGAAGACAGACGAGAGCAAGCGGACAGGAGTGAAGCGGCAAGCCCTAGTTTACCACAATTACAGAGTAACAGTAACACAGTAAATACGAATTAGGTACCCAGTGTAGAGGCCACCTAAGTTTGAGAGTCCTGGGAGGGGAGAAAAAAGCCCTAGTTTACTACAATTACAGAGCAACAGTAACACAGTAAATACGAATTAGGTACCCAGTGTAGAGGCCACCTAAGTTTGAGAGTCCTGCGAGGGGAGAAAAAGCCCTAGTTTACCACAATTACAGAGCAACAGTAACACAGTAAATACGAATTAGGTACCCAGTGTAGAGGCCACCTAAGTTTGAGAGTCCTGCGAGGGGCTAAACATGTGATGTCATCAGTGATGTCATCAATGACGTGTAATGCCATCTTTCATGTTCTGGGTGTTAGTGTTAGCAGTGTACAGTGGTGATGGCAGGTATGGTGGCTTAGTGTACCATAACTGGCGAATTTCAGGGGTTTTTCGGTTTTAATTTTAACTATAATGGGGAGGTGGAAACGTTTTTTTTAGTGAAGTGCACATGTTTTTGGTAGGGCAACTTAACCATAACGTCCCCTTAACAACGTTTTTTTTGTAGTGAATTGTACAGGTTTTTGCAAGGGGAACTTAATCATAACATTATGTTAATGAAGTTGATGTGCTGAATATACGCTGTCATAATGTGATTATAGGAGATATGTAGTATAATGGATATACATGTAACATGCAATATACAGAACCCCCTCCCTATTGATATTAGAAAGGGACGGACTGAGCGCCGGTTTGCGGACGGGGCGGGCAGGGTCAACAGTACCCAAAGAGGCAGGGGGTATCAGAAAACGTACTATTCTCTTACACAAAAAATGTTCAACGTAGAAAAAGGACACAAAGACATTATAAGTATCAATAAATAAATATGGAATCCTAAACGTGCGAAATGGAAACGACACATCTAATAACCATGTAGAATGAAATGGATGGTACCATAAAAAAAAGGATGCCTCCATCGTAATTACTTCACAGAAACTCTGCAGCCTATACCGACAGTGGACGCATGCAGTAGGACGAAAGGAAATAACATCAAAATAGTAAGTGAAGGTCATTTTTTTATGTGTGTTTGTACTTTTTTTGGCATGTGGTGCAGAAATAATAATGCCTTTCTGTTGTTTTGACACAGAAATGACGAGTAAGTACTTTGGAGTGGTTGGAAGAGTACTTTCCGCATTGGGGAAATGTCAGAAGATAGCGATAAGAATGGTACACAGCACTCTGAGTATGCAAACTAATGACCAGTATTTTATGGGCATTTAATAGATATATAGTTATTTTTTACAGACCAGGAAAGAAAAGAAGAAAGGGCAACAAACGACACAGAAGAAGACAGGCTGAAAAGGATTGAACTGAAAATTGAGACACTGAATGAGAATTTTAAACGTTTAAGGGAATTTGTGGAGGACTGTGTGAGAGGAAAAGTATGTTACCACTGTCCCACCTGTACCTGCCCCCCTTCTCCATTCCCTAGTGAACCATCTCCAAACCTACAAGAAGAAAATAGACGTTTTGACAAAACATCCATCCCTTCTTCCCCTCACAAATCTTCCCCTCACAAATCTTCCTCTCATAACCAGCCCGTGTTGAATCCTAATTCCCCTATATGTGTGTCATTATCTGCTTCCCCTGGTATTTCTTTGGAATGAAGTGTGTGTGCGTGTTTGGAATTTTTTTTTTTATAGTAGTTGTAGTTAAAGTGTTTGAGTAATAATTTAAAAAAAGAAAATAATTAAAATGCTTGCGAACAAAGCGTCTGTTCGACCTATCCGTAAGGAATGGAATGTGGATGTTGTAATGGCAGTACACCTACCCGTACTAATGTCAACTGAAATGGAATTGATGTTTGACCGCACCATCTGTGCAAGTTGTGCGTAAAGAAAAAGAAAGCGGCGTCCTAAGGACATTATACCTCGCCGTACCGCTTACAAACAACATAAAACATGTTCGTAGATCACACCAGGTGTCTGGGATGTCTGTAAAGGAACAAAATGGGAGCATGTTAAGGACACTATACCTGTCCGTATCGTCCGCAGCCAAGATGGTACCATCCGTAGAACAGGCGGGGTGGCTGGCATGTTCGTAGTCAAACAAAATGGAGTTGTCCTAAGGACACTGGCCATGTCCGTAGAGTGAGCATATCTTGTACGCACATGCGCAGTACAACCATAAGTACAGCGAACATCGCACCTGTCCCTAACTGTCCGTCTCACTTGTGTCGCACTTTGAATTAGTTCGAGAACCCGAACACTGTCCGTAGGACACTTGCGCGCATGCGCACGTTTGTTAGTCTGCATTTGCTGTCCAGCAGACACCCATTTCTGTCGCGGATGTGTTCAGGACGTCATGATGTGACCGCACCCACGCTGAGCGTGTGGACTAATTTGCGCAGTTTGTGTGCTTCCGCAACAGTACAAAAGAACTTATACGCATAAGGCAAATGATTGTACAGTATAGTACAGTAAACATATCATTTCACATATCGCAGACAATAGCTTACCTGTAGACATGGTGTGTAACATTTTTGGAACGCTTTTCTGTGATGAAGATGGTGATGAGGCGCATCCCTCCACCCCTATAAATGTCCACACCCCCGAGCGAAACTTCATTGTGCTTCTGGCTATAGCAGATTGAATTGTGCTGCCTTTACTGCTGTAGTGACCAATAGGAAACTAATTGTTATGGCATCCATGGCTACTGTCGCTTCATTAGCCTCAGCAACACCCCCAAACCCTCCACCGCCACCACCTCCCAAAAGGCCTGCAGAGGGATATACGGGTGAGGATGTAGAGATCGAGGAAGAGGAGGAAGAAGAGAATGAGGTGGAGGAACTGCGCACTACAAGCACTCGCCGGGAGTCGTGGGTGTGGCGGTTGTTTTACGTTTGTGGGAACGTACCAAAAGCACAAGCGAACCGGGTCAGGTGTAACCAGTGCCAGTTGGTGCTGAGTCGCGGGAGACCTGGTGTGTACAGCTTTGGTACTACAACCATGAAGTGCCACCTAACTTCGTTCCACAGTGCAGACGTTCGCAAGGTGGTGCCATGTGAAGAACGTAGTAGATTAAGTTCCTCCACAGCATCCTCCGTGTCTGATCCTCTCACCACAAGAGACACTCCTGTGGGAGAGCGCCTCCCTCCAGCTGCCTCACAAGCCATTCGAAATGCTATTGACCCTTTTCTTCCGAAGGTGACAATAGTGTGTATGTATTGTGACGCAGTACTCTGCAGGGGGGAGAGTTTTCGAAGTGCTTTTGAGGCTACGGTCACAGAGCATCAGAATAACTGCTTCCTACCCAAGTAAAGATCACCCTATAGCTATCTCTCTCCACCTGACCCTTCTTATCCCCGTGGTTGGTGTCCCTTCCTTACCCTCCTTTGCCCTCCTCTCCTGGTGTGTCGTGTGCCCAAAAGCAGGAAAGTAGAAAACAATAAATACATTAAAAAAATGCCTCTTTTCAGAGCCGCCTTTCTCAGTTTAACAGTAGAACTAGCAAGTGACCGTTGTAGGCCCCCTCACATTTTTGAAAAAGTCAGCGGACAGTCGTAGGACACAGAAATGGAGGGTGCACGCGGAGTAAAACCAATGGACTTTACGCTGCGAGTAAGTGGTGGCTCTGAAAAGAGCCTTTGGTGGTGTTGTGTCTGCTTCAAAAACTGTACATTGGGAAAAACGGAATGGCAAATAGGTTAGTGTGATTCGAAAAAAGGGCGCAATGCATTTTGTACATTGTGAAGAAAGATTTGGTTGCCAGCATATGTGAGATGGACGCCATCGCGGCGAAAAATGAAAGAGCTCTGAAACAAAATGTTTTCATTGTGGAATGAGGACATGCCAACATTTCTTAGAAAAGTACAAACAGCCTTATTCACATTGCGTCTCGCTTTCTCCATTTGTGGACCAAATGCAGAAGAACGCAGCCATATTTGTCTCTGCGCAAGTCCTTCCTTCATTGCAAATTGCAAAGAAATTCCAGAGACGTGGCCCAAACTGTTTCCTCCGCAATGAATGATAAGTATATCAGGATGACGCTCTGTCAGTAAAGTAACACAGAGAGGTACCAAGTCCACCCATCTCATTCCACGCACACCATGCCAGTGCACTTCCGCATGAGGCAATCCAAGATCTGTAGATAGACGGCAACTTTCTGCATGCACCTTCAACCAATGTATCCATGAGTCTCCCAAAATCCAGATAATCTGTTTTCGAGCAGACAGAGCCATAGCTGAGTGGTCTGCTGTCAGGGAGAGGATGGTCTTACTACATCTCTCCGTTCAGAACACACCTATTGAACTGTATTGACCAATCACTAGCTGTGCTCATTCTCATTTGCATGCGTCTCCACCCCAGAATCGCTGTTGGTAATATGCGCTGCCTGCAAACTACCGCCATGTCCATGGACAAGTACAGGATCAGTCGAGAAAATTTGGATGGGGAGGTGCACTCATAGGTTATTGTAATTTTATTTACTTAACTCACTTGTGGTTGTTTAGTTGCAATCTGTGTAGAGTCTGTGCTACCAGACCAGAGAAATATACAGAAAGAAAGGGTCAGCCGTCAACAACGGCGGACATTACAGATGCACACTTTTGCGCTGACACTCAGCCAAGCTGTTTCCTTGAACTTAACGTATAAACTGAAATTCTTTTTTTGTAAAGAATACAAAAGTATGAAAATATGTGTGTCTTTATTTTTCCATTTTTTCGCTTTAACGCAGAGTTCTCAACAAGTTTATAACTCACTCATTTAGACCTTCAACAAAATTTCGTGTCATTATATACATAATTTTTTTCACCTTCCTAACACATGTAACATAAAGTACAGGATCAGAGAATGACGACTGTACAGTTAAGTAATAATCCCCTTTTCCCCTTGAAGGTGAGCTCTGAAAAGAGCCGTTTTTTTATTTTGGTCAGATGCCTTACAGACACCTGTTATTTTGTGTTTTTTTTAAAAAAAAATGTGTTCTTACTTTCATCCTACAACCATTACAGAACCTTCTCTAAAGCAAGCCGTACATTCCAAAAGAACATGGCATTTCCCAAAGAAGACAGTGCAACACCATCTGCTGAAAAATAATCTGCAGTACTGGGATCAATGTTGTCGTGGCTGCAGAAAAACATACCAGCTCGTAACATGAAAGCACACATGCCGCGATTGATGTTACACCTCCCAATACTTTGGTCTGGACAGAAAACAGACCTGTTGTCCCATTTTCCTCTAGGGAGTAAACCAGAAAAAATTACTTTCGCAGTTGGAAAGATGTTCATGAGTGCTTGAACCAACTCTCTTAAATCTTCCAACAAAGTACGTGAACTCACGTACCCCAAATGGCAAGCACAATAGTGCAAAAGTACCACATGAGGAGAGGTCATCGTACACATTTGTCTGCAAACTTGCAGAATTGACGCAACATCGCCATCAGCCTCAGCATTCCACACCACCTCCACTCCTCTCACATCGCAATGGTGTGCCACATGCCTACTCTCGGCATAGTGCTGTAAGCCATGGACAAAAATATCTCCAGGCACCAAAAGCCTGACTCTCTCCACCTCTGCCATCTTCAGTATACGCACCATCTTTTGACACAAAAGAGCAATGTGAACGTCTGATTGGCTAATGGCTACAGTCCCCTTTACATGCTGGATTTGCTGTAGAAACCCGTATGTGACACTCCCTACACGCGGCCAAGCGTTGTCTACGTGCGGCACGTAAATCTTACCCAATCCTTCTACCCTTTCCACACCAGTCGCAAATCCAGTCCCTCATTGGACACAACTAAGCAGTCACACAACCATCCACCAATCACATTAAACATTGCTAAATCTAACTCCGTCAGCAACATTGCGCACTTCAAATTTACTATTGATGACTCTGAATGGAAGTCGCATATCATTGCAAAGCACCTACCTCACAAATGACTGTGCAAGTGTCGCGGATTTCTACGTACACCTCCATGCATGCGCACATGCATGAGTATAGAGTACAGATATGCATATTTTAATCAGAGAAGATGTGCAACCCTTATGATTTCATTTAAACAAATTAATGCCGCTAAATCTGCATAGGCAATACATACCAACGCTTCCCATTTTAAGTGCAAGATGTCCGATTTTTCATTGGCAAACAGCACTACGTCTTATTGTCTCCCGCATAACCTATACATACGTTACAGGCATGCCTATTTAGCACGAAACTCGAGTTTACATTACAAAATCTTTGAGTTGTGTACTGTGTATGGCCTACAGTAATGCTCCTTCCAATGCGATCATATGGGAAAAATAACCGCTCCCGATTGCTGTGGTGACATCTCCCTCTGAGAGTCTCCCAATTTTTCAGCATCGTACCTATAATTTGAAAGTAGAAATTGTTTTCCCATCTGCTATAATGTCCTATCGCTTACAAACCTCTCTCCTACAGATAAAATAGCTTTAAAAAAACAAGGCTTCATAACCTTCAAATTGTTCTCATTTCTGAAGGACTTGCAAGTAACATACTGCAAAAAACATACAAAGACAACACATAGTGAAGTGAAATGCACACATGCACTGTGTTGCAATACGAAAGGAGAATACTCTGACAAATGATGCACAATTAACGTGTACAGTATCATCACTGCTTTAAACACACAAAGTGAATAATTTTTTTTTCCTCAATCGCGGTGAACACTACTCTCCTGGGAAGCAACAGCATCTACACTGCAAACGACATATCCGAAGAAACCTGGTCTTTTCGCAAAAAAAGTAAGTACAGTACTACCTTTATATTCTAACTATTCCTCAATGAGGGTGCGTGGGTTATTTGTTAAGTTTGGGCACCAAAGCAAACATTGATTTCTGCACTATTCTGCTCACAAATCCCCATTTGTTAAACAAAGAATAACAGGCAGACTGACTCACAAATCCCTGTGTGTTTGGAAGTCAAATAACATACAGAATCATTAGAATGTTAGTGCTAAGAAAGAAATAGCTGTTTCAATTTTATGCCATTTCGTTTACAAATAATGCTTCTCATCACCACTAGGCCACTTTGTACTGTCATCTGAAGCACATGGTAGTGCTATATAAATAGAAAAATAGCCTTCCCAAATCATTGTAAGAGTCCAATGCACATTCACACACCACGGCAAACAGCTTCCCCATCAAAAGCATGCACACATGCACACAACACACATACATTGTACAACAGACCAAAGCATGCCTTCTTTTTTTCAACAGACACCAAAGAATGCCTACCAAAAAGCAAGTCCATAGAAAAGAAAGCAGAATTAGAGCAAATAAAAAGAAAAGTGTCCAATCTAAGCATCCATCTGTAGTACAGTTTGTAGAGAACATTGGAACAAACCAGCTAATACAGTCGTTTAGCAAAACAAAGGAAGCGTCAACTACCGAAATTTTACCTCCTCCATCAAAATGTGTCACAAAACACAAAAATCTTGGCAAACAATCGGCTACCAGTACAGCTAGCAATGCTCCTAATAATCCTGATATAGTAACAAGAACCCACAGTAAAAGAAAGTATTTTAGCAAAAATGTTTCGCCACAGAGTCCTTCATAATCTAATAAGAAGAGGTCCGAAATCATCCTCAACCCTTAAAACCTACTGTAGAAAATTAATCCTACAAGCTCTAGTGGACAGTACAATCCTTCTCAAAAGGAAGTTGTTTATATTAGTGTTAAGTAGGATGAAAGCACTAACAAAACTAAGTACCAAACTACAAAAGAAACTCAGCAATAAACGGAATGTGAAATAAAATAATTTCTTAAATGTTTGTGCAGGTGAATGGAGTCACACGACAACCACAGAAACATATTTTAATGAAGAAGCATACAAACAAAATCAAACAAACACAATTGCCATCTATAGCAGTGGACGAGGGTATGAAAAAATCAATAGTACCATCATGGAACAAGAAACACTGCTTACAAAAGTATCCCCTGAAAACTCAGAATTACCTCTCGATTCGACAGAACCACATCGTCCAGTATACAAATGGCCGTGCACATCAATGTGTGCCATTGCAAACAAATCTGTCAAATCTTTACATCAGTTCCTCAATCAGTATGTAAAAGGTAAAGACAAAAGTCAAATGAAAGTGCTGCAAAATATGGATATTTGTCCAGTGCGCAAATACACAGGACTACAAGGACATTCATTAGCCTGCATTTCTGGGCCTATTTGCAAAAGCACCTTCCATGATATCAAAAGGATATCAGTACATCATTCAAATGTAAGAAATCTAGTGTATAAAATATACTATGCAAAAAGTCCAGCTTCAGAATCAGGCAATTTAAATAATACTCTTCTGCATGGTACACCCAAATACTTACAAGAAGAAATTGACCGTATTGAGAGAAAATATTTTGGAAGTGAAAGCCACTTACAAAATGCAATAGTTTTAGAACATAGCAGCCACAAATCTGCACATAGCAACCTTCTATTGCACACTTACAGAAAAGAAATACTAAAATTTAAAATGGCATCGGCTGAAGTACCAAACCATGTGTGTGTGTGTTGCCGCAGAACGTGTTACAAAAGGAACACAAAAAATATAGACATAGCATACAAAAAAGAAAACAATGAAGATTCTAAATGGTTTGAATTAGCTGTCTACCTTTTAGCAGAAAACAAATATGAACTAACTGAACGCCTAATATGTTGCAGTTACTGCACTACAAAATTAGACAATAACCACACTCCTTCACATGCTATTACAAATAATTTGGATTTGTTCCCACTACCGAAAATCCTGCATCAACTCAATTTGTATGAGAGCATCATAATTCAAACAGTTCACCCATTTCAAGCAATTATATGCCTTCATCCAAAAACAGCAAAATTACCTCCCTCTGAATTGGTGAAAGGCATTCATGGCAAAGTAGTTTATTTGCCATTAGATCTAACCGAAAATGTACACACTCTAGGAGTGCAACGTTCAATAGAACATTCTTTAATAGTCTTGGTAAATGGTGTACCAACAAAAGACAAAATAATTTGGCAACAACTGGTGGACTTACATAAAGTTAGACAAGCATTGCAATATCTAAAAGACAATAACGAGTACTACAAGGAAATAAATATTGAAGAAAGCTTAAGGGAAAAAACTGAAATAATTCAAGAGCCATCAGAAACTGGACAATTCGAACTGCTGGATCCTGCTACAGTATCCACTCTTTTGGACCAGTACACAATTCATCCATTGCATTCCAATGAAAGCATAGATGATGGACTAGAAACTTACCAAATGCAACAAACCAAAGGTTCACCAATGAGTATATGGGAAGAAAGTATAGAAGCACGTGCTTTTCCACTGCTATTTCCTACTGGCAAAGCTGGAAGATACGATGATATACCCACTCAGATTGGGGCATCAGAATACCGCTCATTACGAATGTATTCGCAAGATCCCAGATTTAGACAAAATGTGGAATACATATTCCACCTACTCTATGAAAGTGAATTAGCAACGCTATGTTACGGAGTTGCACACATTTTGAAATCTGGAACCCACTTTCAAAATATGTCAGCTATGCAGTTAATACAAAAAGTACAGGAAAAAGATGAGGTTTTACAATCAAGTGTAACAAATTTGTTTGCAAACATGCGTGGTACAAAGGAATACTGGTTCCGACGGCACGGAGACGTGCGTTGTATGATCAGAAACCTTGGACCACCAACTTGGTTTGTTACACTAAGTTGTGCAGAATATGCGTGGGAAGATTTAGATGAGTTCCTACGCATAACCAACAGCAACAAAAACAACACAGATATATTAACACCTGGAGAATTTTGCTCTCTAGATCCAGTTAATCTATCAAGATATTTCCATCATCGTTTCATTGCCATGCTACACTTTATTTGCAATAAAACTGTTCCTCCCCTTGGAGAAGTGCAACACTTCTTTTGGAGAAAGGAATATCAAGCGAGAGGAGCACCACATATTCACATGCTGTTAAAGATCAAAGGTGCACCTAAATTTGGTCACGATAGTGATAGCACTGTTTTGCAGTTTATCCAAAAATATGTCACTTGTAAAATCCCTTCACAACAGACACATAGAGAATTGCATGGGCAGATTTTACAAATATTGTTGCTGCAAATACGAAAACAAACGTAAATACTACACCAAATGCCGCTTTGGTTTCCCTAGACCAGTTACAGTAACAGGTGAAGTAAACAACTTCATGTCTTCAGTTCGACATAGTGTTAAAGGTAAATCACCTAAGAACACGTATTACATAAAAAGAACAGAAGAATCAAAATATATCAATGATTACAATGCAATCATTGCCCTCTTATGGAATGTAAACATAGATGTGCAGTACATTGCAGACAATTCTACTGCTGTTGCACAATATGTTACAACCTACTTAACAAAAGCAGAAAAAACAGAGCTTCAAAACCTCTGGGATGACCTAGCATCAGACAAAACACTATCACAGAAATTGTACAGCCTAGGCATAAAAATGCTCTCTCATAGAGAATGTGGTGCCTATGAAGCAGCAGATCGTTTAACCGGTACTGCATTGTATGGAAAATCAGACAACATAGTATGGCTAAGTCTTGGTCTTGCTAAACCTAGGAAAAGAGTGCTGAAATCATATGAGGACATAGAAACAATTGCCAGAAATGATCCCAACAGCCAAGAAATTCTAAAAAACAATTTACTGGACACATACGATCCGAACAGGAGTAGCACTTTGGAAAGCATGTGTCTATACCACATAGCTCAAAACTTTGCATACAAAAATAATATAAAACCCGATGAAAGCAAACATAGATATAGAGTGACCGATTGTGAAGGGAGCTAAGTGAAACTTACCAAACAAAGCTTAATTAATCATGTAAAATTGTCATTAAAAACTCCTCAACAGAAAGAACTATATTACATGTCTCTGTTACAGCTTTTTAAACCATGGAGAAAAGAGGAAGACATACTAGATAACTATGACTGCTATGAAGATGCTTTCAAAGCAAATGAAAGCGCTATCATTGATGTGAACTTTATGCAGTACAAAACAATGTTACACAATGAGCAGCAACAGGAAGAATAACTTCAGGCCCAACTAGATAAGGACTCTTCCGACAGTAGTCAACCTTCTGTAACAGGAAGTCAAGAACCACTAGGACAACCACTAATAGCAAATGAGGCAGAAGTAGCTATGTCAGAAGTAGAAAACATCATGTATCAGTATCAAGAAGATACAGAAGACTTAACTGTACAACAAGCAAAACTTAACAAAGATCAGCGCACAATTTTTGAAGACGTAACAAAACAAATTGTACATGGTGTACAACATGAAAATAAAGAATGTACCTGCCAAAATTACATACCTATACTGCTGTACGTGAGTGGTGAAGCTGGATCAGGAAAAACATACTTGATCAAAATCATCAGCAAGTTTCTTCAACAATTGACAAACAACAAACTGTCATCTGTTGTAACGGCCCCAACAGGTTTAGCTGCCTACAACACAGGCAGTGTCACTTTACACCGATTACTACTGCTTCCAGTAGAGCATCAAAATAAATGAGACTATTACAAACTTTCTGCAGAAGCTGCAATGGAGGTACGCAGAGTATTGAAACAAATGAAAATGCTACTAATAGATGAAGTGAGCATGGTCTCCAACCGAATGTCGGCTTTGATTCACCTCAGATTGCAGGAAGTACTTAAAAATAACAACAAAGAACTCTTTGCAGGGAAACACATTATCGTTTTCGGAGATCTTCTACAATTGACACCAGTGAAAGGTGAACCTATTTTTGAAACCTTAGGCCACAAACTCTGCCGTAAAACTGTTGGCAGAATAGGAAATGTCAACCTTTGGCAACATTTCCAATACAGAGAATTAACAGAGAACATGCGGCAATCTGCAGATCTCACTTATGCCAACATCTTAAAAAGTATTAGAGTTGGTGTACTATCGCAAGAAGCACAAGTAGTATTGAAAAACCGGCACATTCATGCACTTTATGGTGATAATGCATGTGCAACTAATGTTATTTATCAATTAGCGCACAAAAATGGCAATTGTATGGCCTTAATGCCAAGTCTTGCAAGCTGTTTCAAATTCAATGAAACAATGTTAAATAAAGCAATGCAACCAATAATGGAAATTAGGGCTACAGACAAACTAGACGTACATGATGACAGTACCCATGTGTGAGCAAGCCACAACAAGACTAAATAGTTTAGAAAATTCAATCTCCAACACAGCTGGGTTGGAAAAAATATTAAAATTATCCTTAAATTGTAGAGTAATGCTTAAACGTAACCTTGACGTCGAGCAAGGGCTAGTTAATGGAGCACTGGGTACAGTTGTTGGCTTTCAATCGTACCCACATGATAGCAATATTCAGTTTGTCAATATTCGCTTTGATAAACTTTCATTAGTGAAAAGGATAGGGTGCTCAATTGCTCGATTCCTTCGCTTCAAAGACATGTATGTACGTAGAGAGAAATTTTCTCTAACTCTTGCATATGCAGTTACCATTCATAAATCCCAAGGTCTTACCCTAGACAAAGCATTGATATATATAGGAAACACAGTCTTTAAAGAAGACATGGGCTACGCAGCATTATCCCGCTTACGTATACTTGACAGTCTATTGCTAATGAACTTTGATGCAAGTAAAGTCAAAGCTGATATTCCTTGCATTCTAGAATACAATAGACTGCGTTCACTGTACACCCTCCATCTGAAACAATATCCTGTTCCAGATAAAGTAAAATGTGGTAAAAGAAAACTAAATCAAACAGAAATGCAACAGAATCCAACAGCAAATCCCTCAAAGAAAACAAAAGAAGCTAAAGCTTCATCAGTTACCATAAACAAAGAAGAACCTATTAGGGAATGTGAACCAGGTACGTGTTCAAAGAACGAACAGAAACTCAGAATAACTCACTCAGATGCAGAACTAGCTGGTCCATTCAAATTTGCAAATGAAACTGGGGTAAGTTGCTATGCAAATGTAGCAATGAATATTCTATTTCAATTGTCACCAATTGTTAACAATATTTACTTACACAGTACAGACCAATTGTGTTTGCAAATGTTAGTGCTTCATAGAAACGCAACAAATAATCCTGACAACATGTACAGTGTGCATAGAATAAGGCAAGAATTGGACCACAGTGCTAGAAGGGAGAGATTCACTATAAACTCAAAATAAGATCCACAAGAATTTCTAATGTACTTACTATTAGTAATGGAAAACAAAAGCATACCTGTAAATGAAATCTTCCAGATTTCGTACATGTGGAAATATACATGCACTCTCTGTAGCAATGTGATACAGGAGCAAATCCCAAATGAGCGATTTGTGTATGTTTACATACCTAACTGTGAATCTATTCCATTTCAGCAACTTGTACAGAATGCAAACCATGACAGATTATGTACTATTTGCAATTTAGACAATCGCTCCACCTTACTGATACAATCACATAGTGCCTACATAATACTTATGCTTCTACGTTATAATGCAGATGGTACTAAAAACAACTGCAAACTGAGTGGATTCACACATGGTCAAATGTCACTTGGAAAGAAAACCTTTACAACAATAGGTATTATCTACCATGCAGGAGCTACAACCAATGCAGGTCACTACATTGCATACATTAAAAAGAAATGTGGATGATTCAAATGTAATGATAGCACCATTACTCTAAAGCAGAGATTGCCAGCTAATCTTACAAATGCGTATTTAATCTTCTTAAAGCCAAAATTTAATAAATAATGTGTACTTCAAGATTACCAAAAAATCATGTGAAAGACTACAAACAGTTATGATACACCTACAGGTATCTAACTGCACAAGAGGATATAACAACGACACAAATAAATGAATATCACGATCTGTAAGAACAGATGCACAGTTAGAATACGCCTACAGGTATCTAACTTGTTAAAAATCGGCAGCAAGGCAAGAAACATAACATTAATCAGAAAGAAGAAGGAAGCACTCAAAGGAAACAAGGAAGTAGTTAGTACCATAGCAAATAAAGTGTTTTTTAATCTGAAAAGGATTTTTTTTCCCCAGACCCAAGGATTAGAAAAGCAAACATAGAAACTGAGCGCAATGCACAGTACACTGGTTTGTAAACTAAATATGAGGGTAAAAAAAAAAGGTAAACTGTCTATTATGCAATGTAGTAAGTTTTCATAAAATGCAAAGACTAACATACCTTTTTCTTTTATCACAGAAATGAAGAAAGGATACTACCGCCAAGTACTAAAGGCATTTTAAACATATATGGATTATGAACAAAGTAAGGCGTAAGTATATTATCAGTCATTTTGTACACGTGCGAACCTACACGTCAAATCTATGGTAGCAATATGCTGCTGTGCCTGTAGGCTGGCTCTTACATCTCGGTTGTGTAACCTAACACCTACGCCTTACGACCAAGGTACAAAGAGTATAGTTCCTACCCACAACCATCGCTGCATATCAAAACCATGGTCCTTGTAAATTAACAACTTTTAAGTTAGCTTTTGGGACCATCATCTGCAGCCTTGCAGCCAAGACGCTAGGACGTGTACGCAACTACCACATTACACCACACCCATATTCACTTATAACCCCACTGCTTGTGACTTCAGTCTTGGGTGCATGGCCTTTGGGCATGCAGGCAACACTCTGGATCAGGGGCAGAAACACCACAGCATATCGGAACCATTGTGCCTTGTAATTTCACTGCGTACAAAGTTGGTTTTCGGAACATGGCCTTCGGCCATGCTCCCAAAACGCTACGCCCTCCCCACAACCATCTTAATGATGTTGCATAGTACAAGTGTACCTATAGCTGTGATATGCTGCAGTAGTTTGTAGCCACAGGCTACAGACGTGAGTGTGAGGCCATAGATTTATCAATGAATGGCTATACAGTATATAAAATCCATAGGTACTTACAACTGAAGTACGTATTACTTTGTTGAAATACTCTACATCCTGGCCACTACTACCACACCATATGACATCCATTGGGGCATATAACAACACTACGTACAAATGTGCTTTTGGGGGCATGGCCTTTGGCCATGCACCCATAACTGCAGCCCCTCCCCATAGCCGCCTGAGTGATGCACTCCCACACCATATCACACCCATTGTGCCTTGTAAGTACACTACATATAACTGTGCTGTTCGGTGCATGGCCTGCGGCCATGCATGCATGACTGCAGAACCTCCCCACAGCCACCTCAGTGATGTTCAATACTAGGAGTGTCTCTGTAGCTGTGAAATGCTGCAGTGGTTGTGGGCAGGGCCTAAAATCTTAGGTGTATGTCCATACATTTCAATATATGGATGTGAAGTGGCTTATAACTCCAGTGCTTAGAAGTTTCTTCTTGGATGCATGGCCTTCGGCCATGCAGCCTAGACTGTACACACTCCCCACATTCATCTGATCAATACTGAATACTACAGGTGTACCCATTGCTGTGACATGCTGTGGTGGCTGTGGCCAGGGCCTACAGTCTTGGAAGTATGGCGTCCGGCCTACGGCCTACGGCCATGCACCCAAGACTGTAGGCCCTGGCCACAATCACTGCAGCATATTACACCCATGGTTGCGTAAAAATCAGTAGCACATCCATAGAAGGAAACATTGTAAATGTAGCATGTACTGAATTTCTACCCAAAACTCTGGGAGCTGGCCACACCTGCCAGATACATAATCGATTGTGTGGGTGTGAAGTATAAATGTGATAAGCTGCAGTGGTTGTGGGCAGTGTGTACATGCTTGGGTGTATGGCATATAGCCTGCAACCATGCACCCAAAAGTATACATCTTCGCCACAACCACCGCACTAGATAAAACCCATGTTGGCTTGTAAGTGAAGAGGTTTTAACTTTGTTGTTGGGTGCATGGCCTTCGGCCATGCACCCAAGAATGCAGGGTCTCCCCACAACCACCTCAGTGATGTGTGGTAGTTGGGGTTTTCTATAGGTGTGGTATCCTTCAGTTCTTCTGGCCAGAGGCTGCACTCCTAGCTGTATGTCCATAGATATTACATGGAATAGGTGTACAGTGGCTTGGACGTCCAGTGCTTATAACCTTCTTCTTGGGTGCATGGCCTTTGGCCACACTCCCCACAACCCAGCAATCGATACGCAATACTCCGGGGGGGTATTCATGGGTGTGACATACTGCGGTGGTTGTGGCCAGGGCCTACAGTCTTGGAAGTAAGGCCTTCAGCCTTCGGCCGACGGCCATGCATCCAAGACTCGAGGCCCTGGCTACAACCACCGTAGTATGTCACACCCATGACGGCGTACTAATGAATACAATACCCATAGGAATAAGTAATGCAATTACAGCATGTTGTCAATTTCAATGGTCGCTAACACCAAGCGTGTCCTTACCACAGTTACAAGTTGCCTGTGCACTGCATGGACTGAAATACTACCGTTATTGGACCCCTCATTTTCTGTGCGCACAAAGTGGCCATAGAAAATACATCATGAAGACCAATCGCCAGAACAAATGCATTGATCACCCATGTCTTACTGTCTGAACCTTTCCCAACGCTCTATGACACAGCAAAAGAGTTTTATAAATGTACCATGTTTGCGTTTGTTGTCGCTCCGCTATCGGTGGATCCAAGATGTCGGGCGCATCCAAACAATCTGATGCAGAACACGTCTCGCTGCAGCCAATCGGCAGAGACGTTGCGTGTCCGCGGTCATGACGCCAGCCCCTTAGCCAATCGGTATCTTGTCCGTGGACCGAACAGGGAAGTGTGACCGCGAAGCGGACATAGATAGCACTAATTTTTTCAGACCTACTTTTTAGTCATTTTTATGTAAAGTACTGCAAGGAAGGTCACCAAATTTACAAAAGCACGCTTTCTGGACCAAGCCCCTGTACCTGCCGCAAACTTGGTGAAAATCCATCCAGCGGTTTGACCTGTAGCCGTGCGCAAAGTTTTTCCCCAATTCAGTCTGTGGGAAAAAAAGATGTTGTGGGCCCCCCCCCTATAACTTTTCCCCCCGTGGACCAAACCTCACCAAACTTTGCGAAAAAAATTCAGAGTGGCCCATATACTTTTTTTTGCAAAGTTTGGTGAGGATTCGTCCAGGTGGAGCGGAGTTATAGGCCGCCCAAAAAGTGCTCTTCCTATGGAAACAGCAACTTAACCATAGCTACACAGCCACTACCGTGGCTGTGTAATATATATATGTATATTACACAGCCACGGTAGTGGCTGTGTAGCTATGGTTAAGTTGCTGTTTCCATATATATATATATATATATATATATATATATATATATATATATATATATATATATATATATATATATTACACAGCCACGGTAGTGGCTGTGTAGTTATGGTTAAGTTGCTGTTTCCATAGGAAACTGGTAACAATATTCCAGGAATGTAGCTTTCTGACCTCCATTATATATATATATATATATATATATATATATATATATATATATATAATGGAGGTCAGTATCAACAACCAAAGGAAAAGTGGTAGTGGATTATCCGACTTTAATCAATCAAAAAAGGGACAAATGATTCTTCTTCAATAATCAGAGCTAAAGAGAAGCCACTTTCATGCCTATTTTCCTCCAATACTCACGACATCGTAAAATAGCAAGTAACAGGAACTCATGTTTCTAACCCCACCATGCCACCACCTGAGCTCAAGTGACTTAATCAGACAAGCGGCGCGAGGAGCACCTTCCACAAAGAAGACCTCTGCTGCCTGATGTGAAGCCTAGATGATAAACATTCTTCCTTCCATTGATATATTATACAGGCCTACAAATTCACTAATTGGGAATGTGAACTGCATATTTAGTCCCCTAAAAAATCCTACACTTACAACTTCATAAAATAAGGCATCAAACATTATCTTTTGCCTGTGACAAAGTCCCCTGCCAAGGCTTAAGGGTTGGTGGTGGGGGTCGCCAAAGCGACCGGTTTGTTCCAAAAGCACGGGTGGTGTGGGGAGGACCTCCTGACACCCCCTCCAGGCCACAAAAAGGAGGCAGGGGTTTGTTACAGGAACCCGTGGGATACAGTTCGTTTAAGAGGAAGCTGGGTTGTTGAACTTCGGATAGATAAAGGTAACATGCGCGATTCCAACTCTCACCTGGACCCACCTGTCATGTAAGTAGAACGTATGCATTTGACAAGCAATCAGGAAAACATGCTTGGAGAGTGTGGCGTGTCACCCTGAAGAATAAGGATTGAGAACCTGACTGTATGCACCGCTTTACACAGGGAACTTCTAACTTACACAATGCAGATTCAGTCCAGGGAATGCAGGAGAGTGTTGCGCAGCAGTCTCCTCCTGTGCGGCAAAACTCTTGATCACTCTGGGAATCCAAAATGGCAAATGGCCAATACAAACGCTTGATCCTTGGTTACAGAGGAGGCAGGGGCAAAGCACCTTAAACTCGAAGGGAACCGGCCAAACATAGAGGGCCACCAATCGCTGATCTGCCACTTGAACTTCTAACACCTGATGCCAATGGGTATAGAACCCTCCCTTGGCATCGGCCAAGAGACATATACAAGGGAGGAAGGAAGTGATAGTGGTGTGGGTGATTTGGAGAAGTGGTGAGCAGTGGTTTGGAGGGAGATGGAGCAGACCATTGGAGAAGGAGAGGAGGTAAGGAGCAGGATAGGAGAGGAAGAAAGGAGGAACATCAGAGATTGGAGGAGAGGAAAAGAGGGGAAGAGGGTTTGATGAGAGGGGGAAGGAGGAACATCAGAGTTTGGAGGAGCAGAAAAGCCTGAGAGGAGAAGAGGCCCCACTGCTCCCGCCATTATCCCTCCCTGGATGAGGCGGCCAGCAACACCTGCTCAGAGTTTGAAGGAATGGTGGGGCCTAGTTTTAGGGTTTGGGGTGGGTGAATGGGTCATTTTGGGAGCAGGATGAAGCACGAAGCCAGTGAGTTTTGAGTGGTGGCCGCGGGTCCCAGACTGACCTCCCATCATGCTCCTGGCATTATCGCCTAAGAATTTAAAAAGGCTGGGAAATATTCCAGTGGCATATTAGTGAGAGATACATTGAGTTACTGAAAAGATGGCTTGGGAAGCTTTGAAAATGAATGTGAACACTAATTTGCGAGCACTGGTGTGATTTAAAAGCATAGCTGTTTCCAGTCTGGAAAGGAACAGGGGTGTTTTGAATGTTCAAAATCTAAGTGCCAAGGACGAGTATGCTCGCCCTTTTTGCATTGACTTGCATAATAGCCTGGCACGTAAGGGGTTAAAAGTCTACAGATCGGCCCATGCTGATGGGCTGTGGGATATGATGTTCTGCCCCACCAGGCACATAGCATGCTCATTCCCGGAGATACGATCATACCTTCCTGGATCACTGACATCAGGACTCTTTGATGTCTGACCACTTCAAAGAATAGCAAGAAAGAACCCATTGTGAAGATAGTATTTTAAAGTTTTATTGTGATTAAGGTGAACAGTTGAGACTCATTTTAGTCTAAAACATTGAAGACATTTCCAGTTGCAGCTTTGCGAACACTAACATCTGTAAACAAGGCTAAAGAGTCCCAAAAAGTAGCCCTCCAGTAAAGTCCAAATGGCACTCATCTGTCCTCCAGGCCTCTGGCGCTGTGGCTCCTGTTACAAAGTATCAATAATAGGCTTGACTGATCATTCCAGGTCATTTTCTTCCAGAATGAGAGACAGCAGCCACTGTTACAATGTATCAATAATCAATCATACAAATTACAGCAGGAAATATTTTTCAACTGTAAATTGACTAACACATGTATAATGTTATTTTGCAATGACATTTTTGCCTTTTTCCATCCGCCCTTCCTTCCTTTATCCTTTTTATTCCCTTTGCAGTTCTCTGTTGCTTTATTTTTTTCTTGTTGTTTATTTTCTTTTACAGCTTTCCCTTTTTCCATCCATCTTCTCTTTCCTTTCGGCGTTTTTCTTTGCTTCTTTCTTTCTTTCTTTCTTTCTTTCTTTCTTTCTTTCTTTCTTTCTTTCTTTCTTTCTTTCTTTCTTTCTTTCTTTCTTACAAACGTTCCATCTTTCATAATGTTGTCATTAATTTCCTTAATTCCATCCGTCTCTGTTTCTGTCAATCTGTCCTTCCATCTATTTTACTCTCAAGCTTTCTTTCCTTCATTACTTTTTTCCTTCACTGCATCCTTTTTTGCTTCTTTCATTTTCTGTCCATTCCATATTTCCCAACTTCTTTCCATAGTCCCTTCCTTTATTGTTTCCCTCCTTCTATCCTTGTCTTTTCCTTCTTTACTTTTTTCTTTCTGTCTTTCCTTTTTCCCTTCTTTCTATCATTCCATTGGCTCTTCTCTCCTTCTTTGAACTTTAATTTTCTCTCTCCTTCTTTTTGCTTTTTATTCTTTATTTCTGTTTTTCTCTTTCGCTTTTCATTCTTCCCTTTTCTCTTCTTCTTTCAACTGTTAAACAAGAGGAGCTATTCCATGTTCTATATCCTATCAGTTGTTTTTCATAAGTGCAATTACCTGGTGGATCATGCTATATTTGTAAATCCCGCTTTTAAAATGGCAGCAAACCTTACTTTCCAATCCCTGCACTTTATGATCAGTCTAATCACACACCTGTTCTTTTTAGGCCAGGTAGCACAGCATTGCACCCTTCCAACCTGCAATCAGATGAAGTCAGAAGGAAGACTAACCAAACCCTTTCCTGTTAGTTATTTGCACCTGGGTAGAAGGCGCCGACCAATCAGAAGCTATGTGCTAAATCTACTGTTGTAAGCCCACGTTTGCGCCTGTGTGCTGGAGCTTTTCCTTCCCGAGCCTCCTTATGTTATCCTTGGCCCAGACTCCCCTCCCTCCCCCAGCCTGAGCCGCCCTGTGCCCAGCCCGTCCACTCTGAAAGAGCTCCTTACCTTCTCTGGATGCTCTATACCCCACTGCTAGTTCCTCCTTTCTATGTCAATGAATCGCCTCCAAACGGAAGAGTGGCCTCCAGTAGAGTTCCAGCTTCCTTTTCCATGCCATATATTTTCTTTTTCTTTTTCCAAATGAAACCGTGTTTTTTTTTATCGGCTGCGGCCTGTGGTTTCTTTTTCAAACAATCCCTACCATCTCAGGCTTAACCGTACGGCACGATTGCCAATGGCCCTTACAACCTCCACACGAAAATATAATCCGAGAAAGTAAGAAAGAACGCAAAAGAGAGATAAAGATAGAATGAAAGGAAGAGGGACAACAAAAGAAAAATAGTGAGAGAACAGAAAGAGAGGATGAAATAAAGGAAAAGAGAGAAGAATAGAACAGGATGGAGGGAAGGAAAGAAAGATTAACTGAAAGCAAAGTACAAAGAAAGGCAGAAAGAGAAAGTAAGGAAGAACACCAAAGACAGATAAAGAAAGACAGAATGAAAGAGAAAGAAAGAAGGACAACACAATAAAAAGAGAGGCAACAGAAAGAGAGTAAGAAATAAAGTAAATGAAAGAAAAATAGAAAAAAGGACGAAGGAAGGAACGAATGATGGAATGAGAAGGAGGAATGAAAGATTAATTAAAGGGCAGAGAACGATCGAAAACGAAGACAGATGGAATAAAGGAAAGACCAGTGGAAAGAGTCTACACATAATTGCAAAATAGCAATTTTAGAATTGTATCATTGGCCTTCAGAGTGAGAAAATGTTTCCTATAGACACGTCCATTACAGATACGTTGCAACGTCAGCCACTGGCTTTCACTGAGTCTATTAATGATACTTTGTAACAGGGGCCATGGAAGCATCCAAGGCAGTTGGAAGGATGGCTGATCCCAGAAGGCAAGATGAGCGCAATTCTTTGGGGAAATTCAACATTGTTTCTAAGTCTGTTGGTGTTCTGCACAGTGGTAACCTTGTAATTACTTAAGTGTTTTAGAATATGATTCATTGAAGCGCCCTTTCAAGAAGTCATCTAAAAGAAATCGAACAACTCATAATTATATAAATACATTGTCATCAAATATAGGAACTCCTGCACAGCTTTATTTTACAATACATAAATCACTTTAACGTCCACCCAGAATACCAGACTAAATTGGCCAGACTCCAGGGCGCAAATCTTTTCCATAGCCATAATACCCCATATTTTTACCCCCCACCTTGCAATTATTGGACCCTGCACAGTTTTCCATCATTGGGCCATTGTTAAACTTGCGGCCTACAACAAGTGCGTGATAAGAGCGGCCTTGTGCCCCGATGTTGCATATGCGTTTTCAGCTACCGAACCCAGCAGGATGACTTTTGGTTCATATGGCATAGTAATTCCTGTCATGTCTTTTATGTGCCCCAGCACCTCTTTCCAGAATGTCACTGCTTTTGGACAGGTCCACCACATGTGATAAAGATCTCCCCTCCGCCCACATTCCTTCCAGGAGGTTGGAAAATATTTCGGATTTATGTTATGCAATCTGTTGGGGGACGTATACCATCGGTAACACAACTTGTAGGCCGATTTCTTAATCGCTGTACAGTTAGAGGATTTGTGTGCCCGCACCCATATTTGACCCCATTCCTCTTCTGCGATTGTTTCTCCCAAATCCTTCTCCCAGTTTGTCTTATACGGAAGCGTATCTCCCGGTTGGGCTTTGTCTAGTAACTTGTAGATTTTGGAGACTCCTTTCGTGGTGGACCCTTCCTGCATTGTTATTTCAAGGCCTATCGGGGTTCTATTGGATGCTGTTTTGACTACCGGGTGTGTGATCCAATGCCTGATCTGTGTACATCTATATCTTTCTTTTTCCCCAATGCCGAATTTTCCTTTACATTCCTCAAAAGAAAGTCACTCCCCCCTCTGGTATATGTCTGCAAGGGACAGATTTTCTTCAACTGCCCATCCCTCCCAGTATTTCGCCCGCAGCCCAGGGGTGAATTCGGGATTATGCACAATTGGGAAATGTGGGCCCAGTCCACGGCAAATGTTCCTCTTCCTCACCGCTTTGTCCCAAATACAAAGTGAGACCATAGTGGATTTGAGCAATTTGCCCCCTCCTTGGTGATTATGGGGGGCAAGAGCATGCAGCCACCCCGGTTTCTTGTCTTGTCCTGCCCATTGTAGCATAGGTGTTATGTGTGCCGCCAGGATGTATCTTTCTACATCAGGTACTCCCAGACCCCCAAGGAGGGGAGGGTGAGTCATTATCTTTCTCTGAAGCCTGGGCCTTTTACCTTGCCATACAAAGGCCGATATTGTTCTCTGCAGGGCTTTAAAAATGCGGGGCGGGATCTCCACTTGGAGTGAGCTTACCACATACAGCATACGGGGGAGAAGGGTCACCTTCACCGCTGCAATTCTGGCAAACCAGGATAGCTCCTGATTGTCCCATCTGCGCAGATCCTCTCGCAGCTGTTTCCAAAGAGGCTTAATGTTTGCCTCATATAGGTTATCAACATTTCTTGTTAGCCGAATGCCTAGGTATTCTAGAGATTCATTTTCCCAGGTTAGTGGGAGTGACTATTCCAATTCAGTTATTGTTTCTTGCTCTTCTGTTATGTTCAGGGCTTTTGATTTCTCATAATTTATATGAAATCCAGAGATGTTAGCGAATTCTTGCAATTTTTGCACTGCTCTGGGCAGTGTGTCCCGAGTGCTTGACATAAAGAGCATAACATCGTCTGCATACAATGCAATTTTATGACTGGTTCCCCCACATTTTACCCCTCTAATGCTCTGGTCTTGTCTAACTTGTGCTGCAATTGGCTCCATTGCCATTGCAAATATTAGAGGAGAGAGGGGACAGCCCTGCCACGTGCCTCTCCGCATATCGATCTGGTCCAAACTTTGTCCATTAATCAGGAAGCTCGTGGACGGGATTTCACGATTTTAATGAAGTCTGGCCCACATCCAAACCTCTCCAATATCATTCTCAGATATGCCCAGTCCAGGCTGTCGAATGCTCTCCTGGCGTCTAACGCCGCCACTGTGAAGCGTTGACCCGTTCCAGTACCTAGTTCAATGTTGTCTAAGACCCGTCTCACGTTATCCTGAGTGTGCCTCCCTGTGATTAACCCCGTTTGGTCTACGTGTATGATTCGGAGAAGGACCTTCCCCAACCTGGTTGCTAGGATCTTGGCGTATATCTTAGCATCCGAATTCAAGAGCGCAATGGGTCGATAGTTAGTACATTCAGTAGGGTCCTTCCCAGGTTTCAGTATTAATAGAGTTGTGGATCCACCCATATCTGATGTAACTGAGCCCTCTTCCCTGATGACATTAAAGAGCTTTACTAGTGGTGCCAGTAGATGTGTAAGGAAGATTTTGTAATATCCACTACCGAGCCCATCAGGGCCCAGAGTTTTATTTGCCGGTAGGCTTGCAATTGCGTCGCTGACCTCCTGGGCTGTTATTACATCTCCCAGCGCATCATTTTTCTCTTCTGAGATCTGGGGGAGGATCGTCTCTAACATGTATGTTTTTTGCGTTAGGGGGTCTAATGCTTGACGCCTTAGTAATTGTTTGTGGTAACTCACCATTATTTCCATTTTATCCTTTTCCCCAGAGCACAATTTCCCCTGGCTATTTTTAAGCTGTGTTATATAGTCACGGGATTTCTGTTTCTGCAGTTTGGCTGCCAGGAATTTGTTTGCTTTCCCTCCATGTACATAATATGACTGTTTAGTGCGCAGGAGAGTTTGCACTACCCGGTCAGCCGTATGGGCTTCCAACTGCGCTCTGATTTTCCGAAGCGTTGTAAGTGATTTTTGTGTCTGCCTAAGCTTGTGTTGACTTTCCGCCTCTTTCAATTCCTTCTGAAGTTTTTGTGCTACTAAGGCCCTCTCTCTCTTATATAATGCCACCTGTGAGATGATCTCCCCCGTATCACTGCTTTTCCGGCGTCCCATACCATTCTAAAGTCCTGTTCCCGTTGTCGTTTTCCCTGAAGTAGTTGCGTATCGTCTCTTCCATGCACGCCGTAAGCGCAATGTCCTTCAGAATCAACTCATTGAGACTCCATTGTGTTTTCCTGATCCCTTTAGTCTCACCCATTTCAATGTTAACTAGTACTGGTGCATGATCAGTGAGATATTGGACCCCTATGTCCACCTTAGTTACCCGCAGGATTAACGTTGCAGACACCAGAATCATATCAATCCTAGAGTATCCTCTGTGGACTGCCGAGGTGTGTGTATTCCCCACCCTTTTCATGAAAAAACCTCCAAGTCTTAATCACCCCCAGACCCCGATAGAGCTTGCCCAATGCTTGTCTATTCCTCCCATCTGCCAATGTTGCCGGTAAGGTTTTATCTAGTGAAGGGTCCATTACACAGTTAAAATCGGTGCCTATCATTATGTGGCCTTCGCACCACCATCCCAATTTATGCAAAACCTCCCCAATGTATGTACCTTGCTTTTCATTGGGGACGTATAGTGCAATGATTGTATATTTTTGCCCTCTGATCCAGCCCCTAAGGCCTAAGTACCTGCCCTCCGGGTCTCTAAGAAGATGCTCTTTCCGGAAACCCAGTTCTCAATTAAGCAAAATTGCTACTCCTTTTGTTTTCCTCCCACCGGAGGCAAAGTATTGCTGGGGGAACATTCTATGAGACATTCTCCTTTCATCTTCTGGGAGGAGATGTGTTTCCTGTAAGATCCCTATCGCTATCTGGAGTTCTATTAACCTTCCCAAAATCATGCAGCGCTTCATTGGGGAGTTTAGGCCCTGCACATTAAGGGTTACTATTACCACCTCATCCATTTGACTTACCCTGTGGAGTCTGCTGCCCCTGATTCATGCTCTCAGGCCTCCTTGAATACTCCTTTGCTAGGATGTTATCTTCCGTGAACCAACCTCAAACTCGGTGCCTTATTCTACCCTTCCCCATTCTCTGAGTCCAACCTCCTTCCCATTTCCCTCCTTCCCCCCAGCTGACCCTCCCCCCGCACCACTTCCTCCCCTCCTCTAGACCCTATGTGGCCAGGGTCCAGCAGGACTCTCCCTGATTTCCTGTCAGGGCATTGGGCCACTCCTCCTCCGAATACTCCTCCCTGCCTGGATATTGCCATACCCAGAGTACGATTCCAAGGTGGGTCCCCCTCGACCTCCGTCCCAACTTACTTCTTGCAGCCTTACCTCCCCGTTTCTGAGTCAGCTCAGCGTGGTTGCAAACATGGAGCTGTGCATACCCACGTATTTCGTTCATTTCAATCTGCTTTGGTGCGAGGGCCCGTCAGGGCCATTGTACGATCCTTCCTCCTGCTTCTCTCGGTCGTCCATTCCCACTGATTGGCTGAGTCCTTCGTAGGGGTTTGGCGCAAATTGCTTTCTGCCAGATTTGGGTCTTCTTTAATGTGCAGTAAAGACAGCCCCTCCTCACATGTGCTGATCCGGCCAGTCTTGCCTTCCCAGGCGAAGACTAGGCCAAAGGGGTAGGCCCATTGATACTTTATGCGCTTGGCCGTCAGAGCCTTTGTCACTGGCCGCATTAACCTCCTCTTCTGTAGGGTCGAGACGGCCAAATCCTCGAAGAGCTGGACATGATTTCCATTAATCGTTAGATCAGTTTGCGCTCTGGCTCCTCTCAAAATGTCTTCTTTTTGAGCAAATGAGGTACAGGCCACCAACACATCTCTGGGTCTCACCCACAGCTCGTTTCTTTTCAGGCCAACCCAATGTATTCTATCAAACCGGATATCTTCAGGCTAGGTATTACTGATCAGGCTGCTGAAGCATTGTTGCATAGTGTCCCGCAGGTCTGAGTCCAGTATTGTCTCCGCCAGGCCTTTGACCCTGATATTCGATCTACGGGACCTGTTTTCTAAGTCTTCAGCCTGTAGCTCTAAATTAGTTGTTGCTCTGGCCACTTGTTCCAACAGGATGCTGCTCTGTTTGGCATCCTCTGCCACGCAGGAGAGACCATTTTCCACCACATCGACTCTCTCCCCCAGTTCATTCATCTCTTTCCTGACTTCCTGTAAAACCAGCTTCAGTTCCTCCTTCATCTGCCCCATTTGGAGCTGAAACGAGCTTGTCATTCTTGTCTCCATCCTTTCAGGCAATTCAACAACTCCTCCTTATCCGTTGTCATGGTGGCTGATGTCATGAGGTTTCCCGGTTCTGTGCTGTCTCGCCGAGGTGTGGTTGATGTATCTCGCTCTGACTGTTTGGCTTTCCACCACCTCTCAATTTGACTCTGTGAGCGTGCCTGAGCCCCTTTGGCTTTCCCTGAAACACTTCTAGGTTTTACTCCTGGCATCAGAATTCTTCTGGGCTGAGCTAGTTAGTGCAGCTGCTCTGCTTCTGACCTCTGTGTTTAGGCAGTCTTGTGATTTCAACAGAACAGTGAAAGGCCACTATCAGCACTGTCCTTATCAGTTGCCGCACTTTATTCCTCCAGGGGCCCTTTTTGGATGTTTCTCATCATAAGCTGCAATGTGACCCTTGATGAGGTGCTTCTCCCTTAGCCAGGAGTGGTCTGTTGCTCATTTCCTTTCCTTCCTCGTCCCTAAAGGTTAACAGCCAGCTGGGGACACCCTCCTTACTCTGACCAAGTGTGCCCTCCCCCAGCGCCATACTCCAGGGAAGGGTGGTAGAAGGGGGGGGGGGGAACGGCGCTATTATCTCATCCAATCTAGCTCCACTGACCTCAGCAAGACTTCACAATGCTGCAGTTTGGGTAGTCTCAACTAATTCCGTGATCTCTGCTTCACCAGGATTCGCATGTGCACTCCAACAGACCCTAGTCGACGCAGTCCACCTTTGTTCCTTACTATCCACTGTTTCTACATGGAGCGGGTGCCAGTGCCCTCACTTATGTCTATTTGGCCACTCAGTCGGGGACCGCTATGACTCCTTCCCAGGGAATGTTCCACTTGCAACCTCCATGGACTTGCTCCGCCGGGATTGACCTCCAGAATGTTAGGGTCTGGACTGTGCGTTTCCTTTCACTTTCTGCCCAGTTTGCCTGCTGGGAACCTCTGTGTAGATATCAAGCAGACAGTCGCAAGCAGTCACTCGCCTCCCCTCCCTCTCCCGTCTGGTCAGAGCTCTTTGTAACTCACGTACCCTCTGCCAAAGTCCCAAAATCTCTGCCTAACTTGTCCAAGCCACAGCGCGGGCGGGGGAGAATGCTCCGAGCTCTGCCCTCCTTGAATTTGCCGAGATCTCACCAAAATCGGGATGGCACAGGTCCCGCAGGCTCCCGCTATCCTCCGAGCACTAAGACCCCTGACCTTTCTCCATGTTCTTTCTGGTCCCGATTTTCTTTCTGGGACTCCGAGGAGCTGGTGATGATGGTAGACCGCCGGGGCTGTTATTCAGCAAAGCTTCCATGCGTTTCGGCAGCCTCCTCCCACCACTGGAGTCCATTGCTTTGGTGAGCTGGGGATGACAGTAGTCCGCCAGGGCTGTTATCCGGTAAGGCTTTTGCTGCGTTTCGGCAGCCTCCCTCCGCAAGCCCGACAGATGGTTGAAGGGTTTTTATTAACATGTCTCTCATATCTGGGTTCTGCAGGGTTTGAGGCTGTAGGATAACGTATCTAAGGGACTGTTCTAGCTGCTCCCTATACCTCCCCTGGACTCACACCACCCTACCTCAGGCTTTCCTGTTGTCCAAGGTCATAATGAGGACTACACAAGGGTAACCCCTATTGTCTAAGGTATCCTCTATACCAGGGAAGTGCCTCAAGACCAAGGCCTTATCTGACTCCCTCCCATGGGATACCCTATCCCAGTGTTCCCTGTAGTGATGGTCTTAAGGTTTCCATATTGTGGTGCCAGTCTGTTCAAGCCCTCTTTCGTTCTCTCTCCTCCCACCTCTGTTCTCCTCTATCCCTCCAATATTCTTACACTCTTCTCCATCCTATCTATGCCGCTATTCTTCTCTACCTACTACTCTCCCCCTTCCGACCTTTTCCCTCTACAACTTCTCCCTATCTCTCTTCTTTCTATCAGTCATTACCACTCTCTCTCCCACCCCTTTCTTCTACTCTCACTTTCGTATGCTCACTTCTACTCTACTCTCTCAAACACCTTCTCTACTCTCCCCTCTACTACCTATTACACCCCACCCCACTGCCACCTGCACACCTCCTGTAGATCTCACTGTATTTTTTATATCCCAGTGTGTCTGTTTTTTTCTTCCCCACTTACCCCCACTGGCTAGACATTCCACCTGACCCTTGGGCCTAATCTGTGGCTGTCTTTTCCTCCAAGGGAGGGTTGCTGCATTTCAAAGGTACAACCCCGCACTTAGCCCTGCTCCTTTTCAGAATGGGGAAACCTAAACATTGTTTTAACTATTCCTGCTGGACATTGGGTCGGAGTCCTGTGCTTTTAGGCTGCAGTGAGTACTGATTCTCTTCCTTAAATGTGCCGGGTTGTTAGAGTCTGCCTGCAAGTCGACCGTTTTCTCCTGCAGCCAGCTGGACGTATTCAATCTGCCAGTGGACTCTGGTCCTGGTAGTTCTGCAAATACACAAAGAGAAATCGGGCCAGAATAGAAGGTGCATGGCATTAGGTTATCAGAAGGGGCAGTGGTTAGTACATTCAAGGCACATTCGGGGGGTCAGCAACTGGGGCACCCCTAACTCCCCCACCTCAGGAGTAGGACAGGCTCTGGCATTTGCCCTAGTGGGCCTCCTACCCCAGTTTGGAAGGGGTCCTGCCCTCCCTGAGAGGGTCAAGCCCCTGACCCTGTCACATAACCTGAGCTTATGTTAATACATAAAAATGTGCATTTGTGTGTGTGTGTGTGTTCGTATTACCCATTCACATATCCTCTCGAGCACCTACAGCACCCAATTATTCCAATAGGAGAGAAGTTTGTGTGTAAGGTTACACACACATACCTAACCTTAATACAAATACCTGCTGCTTTGGCATATATTTTTTGTGAATCTGGAGTATTTTTGTGAACAGGCATAATTTAAAGTGGTGTAACTCACACCTGGAAAAGCGTTGTGCCTTTGCCCGCTAGTCATTCTTATACTGATCATTTGCATGCACTAAGGTACATTTTGGACGGGACGTGATAAGTTTATTTTTAGGTAAAAGTAAATTCGAGGAACCGGAAAGAGAGCAAATTGGAAACTGCAGGTCATCCATGGAGTCATTTAGAAGACCAGGGCCCAAGTCGAGGGAACAAGCGGGTGGACAGCGCCTGCCCACCTTTTTTAGAGGGTGGACGCCGTCCTCCCTGTGTGCTGTCAATTAAGTTAATTAAAACAATGTTAAGTGCTGAAGCTACTTGATAAAGAGAGCCGTGTCTGGTATTCTGGTGTGCAGTTGAGCGTCAAGAAACTTAGCCGTGAGACCAGAAGAATCTCTAAGCAAATAAAAGTAGAATATTCCCATTGAGTCTTTGGGGTACAGCATACGTTATCTTACACATTTTAAGACAAAAGGGAACTATCTTTTCTATTTAGCATGCAATGTTTTAAGAAAACATATCATCTTGGCAAATGCATTTTTGTCCTGTGCACGTCATTACGTTGGGAATGGCACCCTAAAACTAAATGTGCAAATGTCTTTCAATTTACTTTCACTGCCTGAGACGTCACGTCCTACTGCACAGGGCAGAGACCCTCACTTCCTTTTTTTTTAGGACTCTCGTCCTGGAGAAGACAATATTTCTCCCTCTGTCTTTGGTGATCCTGTGTATAAAAGCAGACAGCTTGAAGGGCTGCAGTTGGAAAGGGCGGGATGGCTCACTGCTGTTTAGCCCAGAGGCGGGTAAACAGGAAGCTCCAGAGCTGCCAGTGGGAAGGGAAGAGGCCGGTGATTGTGGTCTGATGACTAGCTTGGTTTGGATCCTTGCATGAGCGGATCCTAGGGATTAGAGACGCGGGAAGAGCCGCACTTGATTTGCTGATTTGACTCCAGTCTTCATTATTCACACTAGGGGACGCCTTGAGTGAAAGACGTTCCATTTTCCGAGTTATTCGGCTGTCAATAAAGAGCTCTATTATAACGAAAAGTGCCCATCACGCACGCGCAGGCACGGTGCTCATTCAAGCCATGCTGCGAGATTGGACTGCCCCCTGACCCCCTGCTTCCTGTAGGCATGCGCACGGCATCATGGGCCAGCAGGGAGATGCTCCCAGACAGAAAGCCACTGTGAGGCACAGAAGCAGCCCGAGCTGAAACGCTGACCTGAAAAGGCTTGGCTGTGCTTGCTGGACGCGCATATTTCCCTGTTAACTTCAAAGAGTTGATTAATGTGTCCAGAAGAAAACTAATGGCATTTGGCACCCATTGATGTTTCCTGATTAGAGGGGAAAATGAACCTTTAGAGAACCAGTGGAACCGCCATTAACTCAATTAATATGACTGCTCAAAGGGTTTCTTAACTCTAAAACTGCCCCCCTCGAGACTAACCCTGTCACTTTATTTGCATAATTTACAGTGAAGATCACAAAGGTGCTAGACATTGAATAACACGTTGTATTCTATTTAATGTTGAAATGTACCCACCTGCCACTGATTATAATTTGACTTGTAGACAAACCAATTTATAATATCCAGTATTGTCCACAACACCAGTAGTCCCAAATCTCTGCACATCACTAATATCAAAAAAACTCTGTTTGCGAGAGATTGTTGGCACAAAAAGAACATTAAAAATTAAATTCTGGAATTTAGTCGCTACCTATTATTATTTTAATCAAGCATAAATGCTGCCATGTACCCATTTCTGTTCTAATATTTCAGTTTATTTGTTGCAACATTTGAAAATCAATGGTGCTATAGCCAGCAGGATGTGGATATATTGTTAAAGGTGCGTACATATGCGTTTAGCGTGCAGATTAAAGGTAGGAATCGTAATAAGATAGCTTGATGGGTTAATGCAGCAGCTTTAGTGCCTTGCAGACTGTCATGGAAGTGAGGTAGACCAGGGAGTATGTGCACCCACTGTCAAGATGTGTATGTGACTTACAGGTTGCTCATTCCAACACTATTATGGGATAATGTGTGTGGTACAAAGGGGGTATGTGTGTGTATGTCTTTGATTAATTTGATTTTCTCTTTACCTCCGATTGGCCATGTAGCGTCCCGTGTTCACCTGACATAAGGGACACAGTGACGCTCGCAAGATGGTCACTGACCAAAGCTAAATGTGTGCACGCTCAGTGCACGAATTAAGCAGTTTGCGCTACACCTTCATACTGTGTGGTTGCATGTCATCACGGCAGGCGCCATCCAGCGTGCTTGCTGGCCCTGAAGGCCCAAGACCTCACACTGGCGACAAGGTGGGATCACAGCCTTTTGCCACCGCAATGTGTCGCTGCTCCTCATCGAAACTCTACTCCTCGCCGGTGCGCAGGAACAGAGCTGCAGAGGAGTGACGGAGCATCAGCTGGCTCACCAGCGTTTCCAGGACCCGGATTGAGGGCTGCAGAGTGCAGAGGGAAACCCGCACAGGTCTCGTGAGACCTGCTTACTGCTTTATTCACACAGTAAGTGTGAAATTGGAGGGACAGGACCAGCGGCCACAACACAGGCCAGAAGCACATTAACACAGGCGCTGCACCAGATCACAAGGGGCACAGGGATGATAGAGGCTTCCAGACCATAGTGACAAGCCCCAGCCCACCACAACCCTAAGCAGCATACCCTGGAGGGGTACCAGCATGCAAAGACATCTGGATCACGCAGGAGAGGTGGTTCTCCGTGACAAGCCCCAACAACATGTCGGACCCAGCGCAAGGCCAGGACCAAGCAGTCCCAACTCCCAGCAAAGCTCAAAAAGGGAGAGATGCATTCCCATCACCGTCCGTGATGCCCTTTGACATGATAGACACCACCAGTTTCGGCACGAGGTGGACCAGGTGGATGAAAGAATTTGACGCCTATCTGGATGCGGTAGGCCTGCAGGAGGACAAGCGCATCATTGGGCTACTCACAGTTACGGCTGTCCGAGAGGTACGGGACATCATTTTTGAATTGGCTGAGGATGTAGAATACAAGTATGAGGACCTCAAGAAAATCCTGAATTAACATTTTTACAAATCACAGAAACTTCGCCTATGAGAAGCACGTGTTCCACAAGATGACAACTACCGGGTGAGAGAATGGACGCATTCGTAATGGGCCTTAAATCAAGAGTAAAGCACTGTGAATTTCAACTGTACAACAATGTGGAAGCCATCAAATCCCAAGTAATTGCGGGGTGTGAGTCCATAATACCGTAAAAGAGACTACTTCATGTACCACACTTGTTAGCAGAAACCCTTGTCCTAGCCAGAACATCTTCAGCACTAGACCTACAAATATCCACATTAAGCAAGACCCATATCTCTACGACACCGACCATCAAAGAAGAGGCTACAACAACCCTCAGCAAAAGACGCCCAACAACAGAAATGGCAATGTTTTCAATGATGTTATGACCTCCTTCATGACGGGTCATGCCAAGCCATCAGCCAGATATGCTCCACCTTCGGGGTGAGGACCACTATCCTGCCATGTGCCAGAACCCAAAAGCTCTCAGGACAAGCTCTTCTGAACAACAGTCGCACAGGCACAGGTCCCCATCTCGACACCGCAGAGAAGACAGGAAGAGACTATCGGAAAGGTGACACCACAAAGATAGACGCCACACACGGGTCAAGAATTCCCTGTCACCTGATGGCCGCCGGGAAGGGAGGAGGATTCACCACCTACACACAAACTCACCATCCACAAGTGAGTCAGACTCACAGTCCAGCATGGAACGGAAGAGGAGAGGATACCTATACGCCCTGGGCAATACCACAGCATCTGACCATAGCCCCACACTGCCACTATCAATCCAAGGACAAGAATTTGAATTCCTTGTTAACTCATGAGCCACCATCAATGCCATGCCGGAATACGAGTACCTCAACCTCGCACAAAAGCCCAAATTGAACAGAGCTCGGGTGGAATCTACGCGTACAGGGCCAAGGAATGCCTCCCATGCCTGGGCGCCTTTAAAACCCTCTGCCGACACAAAGACATACAAGACCACATACACATCGAACATTCTGGCAATGGAAGCTGCGAGTGGGTGTGTACTGAGAATCAAGTCGGCCAATCACATGGGACTTATACATATACTGTATCAAATCATGGCACATAAATATATCTCGCCTGATGTCAAGATCATGACAAGTTTTCCCCAGCTCTTCAAGGGAACTGGGAAACTAAAAGGGCAAAAGATCTGGTTGCACATCGATCAGACAGTAAAACCCATGGCCCAACACTTCAGGGGTATCCCTTTCAACATTCAACACCAGGTAGAAAAAGAACTGCTTGCCCTAGTAGAAGCTGACATAATCGAACCAGCATTGGGACCAACCCCATGAGTATGACCAGTGGTACCAGTTCCAAAAAGGGGCCCGGAAGGCCAAATAAGACCATGGGCCTCATTACAAGGTAGGCGGTAAGGGTTTATCGGTACCGGTAAGGGCACCGGTACCGGTAAACCCTTACCGCCTTACTACGAGGTCCCTTTGCGGGACCCGACCTTAATGGCTGGTGTAGACCAGCCGTTAAAGTTGGGACCCGCAATGGGACCTTGATGCTAATTACGGTACCGCAATTTGCGGTACCGTAATTAGCTCCTTCCCCATTCCCATTATGCCCTATGGGGCAAAAATGGGAATGGGGAAGGGCCATGGAGGAAGGGGGAATTACCGCCCCGCCAACCTTGGAATGGGGTGGTAATTCCCCTTTCCTCCATGGTGATACTGGTATGGTACCGGCGGCAACCATGGTGCTAACAGCACCATGGTTTACTGCCTTCCGTGTAATGAGGCCCTATGTGTGGATATGCACACACCAAATCAAGCCATTCTCAGAGAACATCACCAGTTGCTGCACACAACGAAGACCTGGACTTCTTAGCGGTCAACGAATCTTGGCTTCACCCCACGGCAGGCCCTGCAATTATGCTAGCAGTACCAGATGACTACATGCTATTAAGACTTGATCGTACCACCTCTAGAGGCGGAGGTCTTGCCATCATAGCCAAAACTAAATTCACTATTACAATTGAATCACCCACTATTAGCTCCTGTGAATCTCTAACCGCCAAGTTAACACTATCTAATACTCAATCCATCTCCATTCACCTTATCTACCGACCACCGGGCCCTCTAGGGTCATTTGAAGAAGACCTCACAGACATCTTATCGAACAATCTTAATAACTCCTCACAACGCATTTTACTAGGAGACTTTAACCTCGGATTCAGCGACCCCGCAGACGCCAATGCCAGTACAATCAATAACACCCTAGAGGAACTGGGCTTCACCCAGAAGATCACTAAGCCCACCCATATCAAAGGGAGAACTCTGGACTGGCTAGCTGTGCACAACTGCCCAGTCCTGGTCTCTGCCATACTCCCGCAGCCCTGGACAGACCATTACTTGATCTCGTTCACCCTAGAGGCAACCCCAGCACAAGCTAACAGCATAGCTTCAGCTGTCCAATCCCGAAATAAAAAAAACATCACCCCCGAAAACTTGATCCCGCTAATCACACCAACCTTGAATGCCATCCCGGATCATACAGATCCATTCACGATGGTGGACATCTATAATAAAATCATGCTCTCATCCCTTGATGCCATAGCCCCTTTGAAGCTAAAAAAGAGCAAGCCCCGGAAACACATCAACTCCTGTTTTTTGCCTCATCTTAAAGCCCTCAGACAGGAAAAGCGACGCTGTGAAAAAATCTGGCGAGTTTACCCCTCAGAAAATAACAAAAAAACTTGAGCAGTCTAGCTTCCCAATATAAAAAAGAAATTATATTGGCCAAACAAACGTCTTATAGTACGCGAATCTCACAAGCTAAATCTAACACTAGAGAGCTTTTCACAATACTTAAAGAGGTTGAATCCCCGATCCAAGTGCCCGACTCGTGTATCAAAGATAAAAACTGGTGCACGGGCATACAAAATGCCCTAGCGAACAAAATCTCCTCCCTTAAGACTAAGAATCTCTGCTCTCCTCTACTAAGCCGAGTACCGTCTCCCATAAAAAGGTACACCTGACTCAATCACCCCCCCAGCGCACAACCCCTCCTTTAATTTCCATAAAGTATCCACCAAAGAGGTAGAAAATACTATTCTCACCCTCAAACCTTCAAATTGCCACGGAGACCTATGCCCCGCTCAACTGATTAAGGATGCAGCCCGTGATCTCGCACCATTTATTACCAAACTAATAAATGCGTCTTTCACATCAGGCACCGTACCTAATAATTTAAAACAGTCCTGGGTCCTTACTCTGCTTAAAAAACCGAATTTAGACCCATCCACTCCAACTAACTACCGCCCTATTACCACAGTACCGTTTCTTCTTAAAATCATTGACAAAATAGCATACCAACAGATCCAACATTACCTTGAGCACTTCCATCTCCTAGGCATCCGACAATCGGGCTTCAGGCCACAGCATGGAACCAGAACTGCACTTATAGATATCAAGGCACAGATAGACGAGCTGAGAGACCAGGGTAAGACAGCACTATTGCTACTCCTTGATCTCTCTGCGGCCTTCGATCTGGTCGACCATGAGATCTTGTGCAACCACCTACAAAAAGCTGCCCACTTCTCTCAAGAAGCAACCAATTGGATCCAATCCTTCCTTAATAACCGCACGATGAGAGTCTTCTCATTGTCAGCAGCAGCCGACCCTGCACCTATCACTTGCGGCGTGCCTCAAGGATCTTGCGTCTCCCCTACACTTTATAACATCTTCACAAAGCCCCTTTTTGATGATCTAGACGATCTGGGTATTACCTACACTAATTACGCCGATGATACCCAGATCCTCATCCCGTTGTCGGGGGATTATGACGAGGATTTGGCCTTCGTTAATAAAGTGTACCTCATCATCCAGGCATGGATGGCCTCACACGGTCTATGCCTGAATGATGACAAGACGGAACTCCTTATTCTAGGCTCTACACACTACCTCAACAAGCTGGGCCACAAATACTCATCGTTCATAATTGCCGATAACAAGATCAAGGTAGCTAAGGAGGTTAAAACCCTCGGCTTCTATCTAGATTCCACCCTTACCTTCAACAAACAAGTGAATGCAATGGCCTCCGCCACCTCCTACACTTGCAAACTCATTAGGGCAGCCAAACCCTTTCGCTCCCCCACCAACTGTACCACCTTGGCCAGGGCGCTGATCCTGTCCAAGTTGGACTATTGCAACGCTCTATATGTAGGCTGTAACAAATATATCTCAAATAAAATCCAAATCCTCCAAAATAATGCCCTTAGAGCAGCTCTCAGTATCCCGAAGAAAGCCCATATCTCAGATTCCAGAAGATCTGTCAACTGGCTATCCACCAAGGACAAGATATTCCTTATATCGGTGTCTCTGATTCATAAATGCCTCCACCAAGCAGCCCCTCAATACCTCATCGCCAGATTTGCTAGACCCACCCTCTCTCGCCCCTCGAGAACGGCCAACTCCAACCTTCTTCTGGTGCCCAGGTTCAAACGTACAATATCTGGAGGCAACAGCTTTCCAGTAAAAGCAGCGCAATTCTGGAACTCCCTTCCTCCTACCTGCAGGGAGGACCTACCCTACCACCAGTTCAGAGCCAGGACTATCCACTGGCTCAAATCTCTCGACTCTTAACGACCTTCCGATGCCCAGATGCGCCACTACCATGTGGCTCCTTACCTCATTGAATGTAAATATGTTTATAGTATTGCCTATAGTGTATATGTTCTACCCTTCCTATTTGGCGTGATACGTCCGGCACTGTAACCTCAGCTGGACCTCACCCTACTGTATGTAACTAAGTTTTGCAACCCTCTTGCTGCCTTTGCGCCTGGCTACCCCTGGGTTAGGTGCGCATTACAAATAAATAAATACAAATACAAATACATCACTGACATGATGCATCTACTAAATGGCGCCAAAGTGTTATCCCGTCTAGATCTAAACAAAGGGTACCACCCGATTGAACTTTGTGAAGAGTCGAAGTACATTACGATCTTCACCACCCACCTAGGATTATTCCGCTACAAACGCCTGAGTTTTGGAATTTCTTCAGCAGCGGTAATATTCCAAGAAGAGATATGCAAGATCATCTGTCATATTCCACACTGTATCAATTACAGTGACGTCATCTTGATATTTGGACACTCCCAGGAAACTCATGATGCTACCCTAACCAAAGTATGTGCAGCTCTTAATGACGCCAAGCTAACGCTTAACAGAGTCCAGTGTGCCTTCAACAAGAGCAAACTCAAGTTTTTCAGACACATTTTCTCAGAAAACAGAATCCAGCCTGACCCGGACAAGATCCGAGAACTCACATCCTTTCTGGGCTTGGAGAGCTGACAGAATCCTAAGAGACATCGCTGCTGCGGTGTGCATGTCATATTTCGAACCAAACATGCACACTGAAGTAACAGTGGACACGAGCCCTGTGGGTCATGGGGCAATCCTGGCTCAGCACTCGGAGAGCGAACACATTCAAAGGCGGATAGTGTCGTTTGCCAGCAAATGCCTCACTGAGGCGGAACAGAGGTACTCACAAGCTGAAAAAGAGGCCCTAGCAGTTGTCTGGGCATGCAAACACTTCCACGATAATTACAGACCATCAAGCTCTCGTCACTATTTACGGCAAACCAACCACCCAGATGCCACCCAGGATAGCAAGATGGGGACTGCGTCTGCAGGAGTACAAATACCATATCGCTCACAAGCCGGAAAAAGGCGAGAATCCTTCAGATTTTCTATCATGCCCCCCACTTGCTGGTCCCCTGGCAGCAAGCAACCGTGCAAATGGTTACATTAACTACATCATTCATCATGCAGCCAGCCATCTCAATGGCAGAACTGACCAAGTACACAGCGGAGGATGCAACGCTCTCCAACGTCACATTGTGCATTAAAACCAGACGGTGGAGCTCCGCTGAAACAAGCATGTGAGACAACCAAGCTCTTGATGGACCCCTGATCGGGACACTCGCTAAATCAAAAGATGAACTGTCCATATCTCGGTCATCCCTAATACTCAAAGGGGACCGTATTGTGCTGCCAGCATCCCTTCACCAATGCGCAGTTAACATCATGCATGAGAACCATTGTGGCATTGCGTCAACCAAATGCATGGTCCAGAGGAGAGTATGGTTCCCAGGCATGGACAAACTGATCGAGAGGGCCATATATACCTGAGCCTGCAACCTCCAGCATTTCCAGAGCCCCTGCAGATTACTCCGTTCCCGGAAGGGGTGTGGGAAGAAGTTGCAATTGATTTCTATAGTCCTCTCAGATTAGGAAAATACGTGTTGGTGGTTCTGGATGAGCACTCAAGATATTCTGAGGCCGAAATTGTGCCCTCCACAGCCGCCACGGCCATAATATCCATCCTAGACCGAATATTCTTGGCGTTCGGAGTTCCCAAGGTGACCAAGTCGGACAATGATCCCCCATTCACCGGCAAGGACTTCCTCGATTTTGCCACCTTCATGGGCTTCCATCATCACAAAACTATGCCACTGTGGCCCCAAGTGAATGGGATGGTGGGGTGATTTATAGCAAACATCAAAAGGGCCATTCGCATAGCTAACATCGGCCATATGTCCGTTGAATAATCCCTGTATCAATTACAGAAACAAGCCACATGACTCCACAGGAACGTGCCCGGCTGAGATAATGTTTGGTTGCTGCGTGCGCTCGAGGTTGCCCCAAGAAAGTACAGTCCTGAGGAAAAGGAAGAAGAACGTGAAGTGAGGAGGAGAGACGGCCTAGCGTACGACAAAATGAAGGAATACGCACATCAAATAAACCGGGCATGGAATGCCGATCTGGGTGTAGGGGACCAAGTCCTGGTACAACAGACTCAATCTCACAAGGACATCCCGCCTTTCAATCCTCGGCACCTGACCATCACTCACATGAAGGGGTCCATGTTTACGGCAGAAAGAGATGGATGGGCAGTGACGAGAAACAGCTCATTCTTCACAAAGGCAGGTGACGACAGTCCTCAGACCGAGCAAGAATGGAGTGAGGAAGAGGACTATGCCAGGGGGACATCAGGGTACTATGGCGATGAATTAGAAGAAGGGAAGAAATGGAGGACGAGCATGAGGAAGACAGGTCAACAACAAACCATGCATTACCATTCAAAAACCAAGACTTTGATCGAGGAAATGGGGTAGGACATTGTTATTTTGTGGGGAGATGTAGCGTCCCGTGGTCACCTGACAAAAGGGACACAGTGACGTGCGCAAGATGGTCAGCTGACCAAAATGTATGTGTGCACGCTCAGCGAGCGAATAAAGCTGTTCGTGCTACACCTTCATACTGTGTGGTTGTATGTCATTGCAGCAGGTGCCATCCAGTGCGCGCGCTGGTCCTGAAGGCCCAAGACCTCACTGGCCCCAGGCTCCAGTAGCAGAAGTTCAATTCCTGCAAGATAACTCAGAGTGCTAGCATGTGTGCTGCGGCGACGCACGTGGATCGCTTGTCTGTGGCTGGTTTTAAAGCTAGTAAAACTGCTGAAGTGATTGACACAGCATGTAACCTGCAGATCGCAGTTTAGAATCGCAGCAGGGCCAGCACACACTTTCATCCTTCGAAGGTCAACAATATAAGCACTTTTGGATTTGCTAATAGTAACACCTGTTGCTGCAGAATGCCACTACCCCAAACTGTGAGCTCTTCAGAAAGGCACAAGCTGTATTATTACTCGGTTCTACCCAAAATGGCCATCTTTTAAACTTTCCTAAAACAGCAGGTACGAGTGTGCCCATACATTGCTGGCTCCCTGCTCTCACTCCCTAATAGCAGAAGTACGCGCCTCCCAGTATTGGAGAGTTAAAAAAGACATGAACATTTTGGGATAGTGCAGAGAAGCAAATGCCGTTACTCAAATAAAATGCTTTGGGCAAAATTGAATTTCAGTCGTGGAAAAGAAAAGAAATACAAACGAAATGTTCCAACTGCTGTTGTGAAAATCGGGACATTTTCTTTTAAAGAGATGCATGAACTACAGCAAAATCTCAATTATCCGGCACCAAGGATAGTGGATAATCAAAAATGCTGGTTAATTGGATTTCAGTTGTCGAAGCCGGATAACAAAGCAAAAGGTCGAACTAATCAAACTTCCTGGCTGTTTGCTGTTGTATCCAGCTCCAAAACCTTGCTATCTGTAATTTGTTTAACTGGAACCGTTACAAAGCCGGTGCTTGTTAAAAGAGCGTTCCACTTAATAACGCTTTTACTGTAATACATTGAGGGCTGATAACCCCCCCCCCACACACACCACCTCTCCCTTATTAAGACATCCAAAACAAAGATGGCGGTACGGCTTCTTTCTCCCCGACTCCCCTAAAACCAGAAAGAACTCTGCCATCACACAGCCCAAACAAACATTCTCTGAAGATGACATGGTCCCTTAAGAGTCAGGCTGTAATGGCAATAACAGGCAGTATTTCAAATACCATCTGTTTATATCGCCTGCCAGGTTATGGGCCATGAGGTGTTTACCTTAAGAGGTATTCCAGTAAATACTACATGCAGTAAATAACTGCCTGATTAGGAGTTTGGAATCCACATAGGACTTCCACACAGTTTTGCCTCCAATCAAACGATGGAGGCAACATTTCTATCCGCCTTTCATCATGTCAAAAGTATATTGAGCCTCATGAGGCGCTTGGCAGGGTTACCAGTGGTAATTCCACCATATTCGATTGCCGTTACCACCACAGTAGCAACGTGGAACTGGAGGCAAATCCTCTAGATTCAGAGGTAGTGTTAGTCCCCGTTGGGTTTGTAGGAGTTATTGCCAGTGGCAATACTGCTGGCGGTAATACTGCAACTATATGAGGGTTAAGTGAAGGGAATACCCACTGCTAAGGTATTTATTGACTTTCTCGGCAAATTCATAACATGATGGCGCTGTAAAAGTGGCAGTAATTCTATTACCACCACGTTTTTACAACACCGTCATACTTATGCAAAGGGTTGCATAGCACAACTCTTTACTTAGGGAGCAAAAATAAGCGGGGGTCCACACTTTTGAGCCTTTTCTGCAGTATTTTACTCGCCATACTAGCAGTGGGAACCCCTACTTACCATATTTATTTGTATCCCTATACAGGCATGCAAATACACAGTTTTCAGGGTTCCAGTTCGCGACACAGGGTTCTGGGTGTCTTATCTCAGGTGTGGCGGGAAAGGTCTAGTACTGCCGATGTTTGCACGCAGTAATAGTATTTACTGTATGCAGAGATCCGAAGACAACCTCAGCGAGACTCATAATGAACGCCTAAGAACGCGCTAGTTGAGCATCACAAAGGTTTGTGTGCAGTTGTGGTCAAAATATCTGGAGACTCACCCCCTATTCCCCCCAATAGTTGTGCGTATGCCCTTCTGCCCTGAGCTGGGTGGCAAGTCCTGTTCTTGTTTCCTTCTTCTTAGGCTCACCCCTCATTCATTTGATGCTTTGCACCTACCCTTGCCCACCCTGCTCACTAGCTCTACATTTCCCCACTTCTCTGTTTCAGCCTCGTATCGCGATATTATCTGGTCCTGCTTTTTCTGCTCGTCACTCCACTCCTCCTCAGTATGCCTCTCGTATGGTTGGCCTCTATTCTCTGCCTCTGGGCCAGCTGGCAGTTTTGAATCAGAGAATTAAGGGAGGCGGGGAACCATGCCATGGCATGACCTCACACAACTCACCAGCATCACCAATGATTTTTTCTATCTTAACAGCAGGACACAAATTGCACTGGAGTCCCACACAGGTGCATCCCCGTGCCTCCACGTGTGCTTATTAGGATTAAAAACACTGTGACTGGCACCCCAGGATCTCACCACAGCAACCTGCCAAGGTCCCCTCCTTTGCCTCACTATGAGCACTTTTAAATTGTATTTTTTTTACCTGTAAATAGTGTATTTGTGTTTTTTCAGGGTGGGGTTGATGGCTGGTTCCTCTTGACCTCACTGCAAGCCAGTCCCCACCACACCGCAGGCGAATGGAGAAGATCTTGGTTACTTCAAAAGCCAGTAAACCTGTACATGCTACAACGTTTACATTGGGCCTCATTACAACCCTGGTGCTAATGGGTTAACAGCGCCGTAAAAGGCTGCGGCGCCGTTAACCCATTAGCGCCTGATTACGAGGTCCCTACACCAGCCGTTAAAGTAGGGACCCGCAAAGGGACCTTGGTGCTAAGTACGGTACCGCAATTTGCGGCACCGTACTTAGCGCCTTCCCCATTCCCATTGAGCCCTATGAGAGAAAAAGGGGGAATTACCGCCACGCCAACCTTCTAATGGGGTGGTAATTCCCCCTTTCTCCATGGCAGAGTCGGTAAGTTACCGGCATGGACCATGGTGCTATTAGCACCACGGTTTTCCGCCTGGGTCGTAATGAGGCCCATTGTGTTCGATTTTTACCTTATGGTTTTCTACGCTGTTTTTTCTAATGATTCTTCCTTGGATTTTTCATCCACCTAGATATAAAACAAATAAGGCACAGCTGTGATTTAACTTTTGAATATTGGTCCTCATTACGGATTCAGATTCGACAGTGCCGGGAGATGGGAGGATAGCTCAGGGGCAACGCATTTGTCTTGGTAGCAAGACAACATTGAGTAGCATTGCTTTGAGACCCAGTCCTGCGCTTAGAGGCTTGAATCCGGCCTGAAGAGCACTATAAAGCCCAATTGATTATTTGTTTGCACTAAAAATGACCGCCATATCATTTACTGTTACTGCTACTCGGTCTGGTGGAAAACAAGGGAAAATCGCCTCTTCTCTTTATTTTTACTCTACGCTTTACAATAAATTAAACACTGCCTGTAGATAACACTTTTCAGGCAGTGTTTACTAATATATTCATATGGAATCCTCCTGCTTATTAGTAGATAATGGAAGGCGGATTCCATCATAAACTGTTCATTTTAGCTTGCATGAAAATCTCATGCAGGTGTAAAATAAAGCGCTCACACAAGAGAGAGCAGGATGGCAAGGCAGAGATGTTATCTATGTTCCGTGCCCTTCCTGCACGTTGTGCCAGCAGGAAAATGAGTTGGCGAGCAGAGCGTTTTGTCTTTTGCCCAAGGGTTTTGTGCTTACCTGGCGAATTTCTAGGAAGAAGTCTCTCTTCACTGCTGCTTGTTGAAGGGAGTGGCCTGCTTCCTGCACCACTGCTGCTATCACTCGTAAGCCTCACTCCACCCACGCGGAGTGCGCAGAGTGAGCAGAGTGTTTTGTGTTTGGCGTTTGGCGTTTGGAGCAGTAACTGGGAAAAACCAACGGAGAATTAACAACCACATTAACAGTTGCGACCGCCTTTTCTGCAGGAATTACCAACGCGGTAAGATTACTAAAGTGAAAGTGTCTTCTTTTTGTAGTTTTCTTCTGCCCAACAACCTAGCAATGAGCTAACGGACCCATTGCAGCACGGGCCGGGAAGCGTGCTGCAATGGTAGTTGTTGGAGCTGGGATAGCTGCCAAACTGATGGGGACTCCCAGTAACACTACTGCTGCTGCCTGAGCATGTCTTGCAGACTGGGTCCACTCTAGTAGGTACATCGATCGTAGAGCGACTCCTGGTAACCATGAACCAGCCACTGATGCCACTGATATTGACTTGACCTATGAGGGTGGAGCTCACCGAACCTATTTTGGGGTCAAAAACCACTTGTGAAATTGCCTGTGAAATTTCAGTGGCTTGAGTGGGTGGAGCCAATCCTGCTCTCACTGGGGTAGTTTCACCAACAAGAGCGTTCATTAGCTCTTGCCCACGGAAGACCTTTTGCATCTGTAAACCAACGGTAAAGTCAGCAAAGTGCCCATCCAGGATTTTTTTTACTGTCACCAAAGAAACCCCCCCTGCTACCCTGGGGCCTGATGGCAATGATGGTACTGCTAATCCTGAACCAACTAATTTCAGTTCCCAACTAATGGCGGAGTTGGCAGTTTCAGCCCCATATCTCGGTTCCAAACTGATTGAATCTGTTTTGTATGTATTAGGATGGGGGTTTCTCTAACACTGCCCCTTACTTTGGATGGCACCACGTCCCCTGGGATGGGGGACGGACAGAACGGTGCTGTGATAGCTGGGATAGTCAGAGATTCTGGCCCTGTTATGAGCGAAATGTCACTTGCAACTCAATAGACAGTATGGCATCTGAGGATCATGCAGCCTACAGTGCGGGGATCACGGATTTGCTGATGTACATCTTTTCCATGGTGTTTATCCAGCCATCTCGTCGGATGTTTCTTTTTCCAAATCGGTGGATGCACATGTTGAAGTACACACCTCAACTCAGTTCATTGAGTCTCCTAATCTTAACAATTCAGGCGTGCTGGTCAGTTTGAGAAATACAAGTGTATCGCTTGCTGACGCATTTTCAAACACACCTGATTTATGAAACTCATCATATGTCAGCAACATAAGCATTTCAAGCAGTGATTCAGCTACTATTATTGGGGTTTTGGAAAGTCTATTGATGCAGTTGCTCACCAAATCTGGTGGTATTTTGACTCAGTTGACAAAACAGGAAAATGTTACTAGCAAACATGCTTGTTCTTAACCGCATTGGAGTCCACTCTTCAGGGCCATTCTCATTATTTAGAGAGAAATGGGGCTAGTATTGAGTTAATGCCATCTAAACCAGTGCCCGAGGTTTGTTTAACCAATTGGACCAAGGCAGCTGTGGTCTCGCCCCCTCTTCTTCTGGATCCTTTTCTTTCTGGTGAGTCTGTTGCCTGGTACGCAAGGAAAAAGGGAAAGGTCATACACCAGGATACAATGTACTCAGATAACCATTCCAATGAAGAGCCCAGGGGCCCTTCAAACACTGGCAGTGTTGGCCTGCGTTCTGTCATGGCTCAGCCGGCATCCAAGGGAATCTGTTCTACTGCTCCCCTTGCAGCGTGAAAAGGTACCTCTGACTGAGTGGGTGAGCAGGACTTGACTAGAGCAGCACTTCAGAACAAATGCGTGCTGCAAACCTCTTTTGTAGTAAAGATTGAGAGTGAATCTCTGAAACATAATGATTTGATCTCCATGAGTGCCCCACAAAGAGTAACTTATCAAACGAATGAGCTTGAAACTGCTAGTTTATCAACAATAAGCAAGAAGAAGGGTCAAGAATGGCCCAAGACACACCGGGAAGAGACCAGTGGGTGAAAGTGCTTGCGAGAAGCAGCACCAGTGTATGAGCAAAGGCAATTGTTTACCACCCCTGTTGTCCTCCCAACTGTGATGTCTGCCTCTGCATTGGAACCAAAAACTGTTGCGACTGTTGAAGTTTAAACTGAGGCACACTCTTATAAGGAACGCCTAAGTGAGCATTCTCCTGACAAAGGCACCAACACTATGGTGAAGGTGCTACAAGTTAGAAGGCTTTTCCGTAAGGCTCAAGGTGACTAATTGAACCGCTCACAAATGATACATTTGCTCTAATCGATCATCCCATCACGTGTTATCACGAGCAGTGACATCCGAATAGTTCATCAATGTGAAGAGGAAGAGTTTGTTACATCATTAGTTTATTTCTTCACGGACGCCATGACTGATTTCATTGCAGAACATTGCCAACTATTTGTGTACTGTTGTGAAACGTAGAGGGATTGCAAACTTGGGGAATACAGGATGCTTTAGTTGACCGCATGACATATCACTGTTCAAAAAAACAATTCTACTAATCTGATGCCTGAACCTGGCCAGGCAGCCATTAATTAGAATTTTGAAAGATCATTTAGCTCCACAAGGTATGGTGGGTAGGGGGAACTTTATTGATGGTGAAGCAAATCACTGGGAATTTCTGACTGAGATGTTAAGACAGAATAAGCGGCTGTCTTCCTAGCTTCCCTTTTTTGTTGATGTGTTGGAACACAGGGGTCATCAGCAGTTGTATGAGCAAGATGTCTCTTTGATCACATCGACAATCTTAGTGTAGTAGCCTTACAGAAGACCTGGCTGGTTGACCCCATAGTATTGTATGGTTGGAGCTCTATTAACAAGCTGTCTGGCAAAGACAAGGTTGGCAGGCCTAAGGAGGCTTGCTAATGTGTGTAAAGAAACCCTTTCTGCTGACTGAAATCCATTGTGATTCTCCTAACATTCTTGTAGGTAAAATGATTTACCAAGATGCAGAGAAAAGAAAGGAAGTTTTTCTCATCAATGTATATGATCCACTGTATGCAGGACCACATGCAATTGTTATGCAAGAATGGGAGGCCTTGTTCAGCAGAGTGACCCCCTGCTCTACTGATACTTGCATGTGGGGACTTTAATTCTAAGATTCCCAGAAATCAAAATATCGACAGTCAAACTAATGACACTTTAATCTGCAGCATCTAAATCTAGGTTAGATTGTACCTGTCCTCGTGGAATTGGTTGGGCAGCCCTGCTCTACTCGAAAGGGTTTAGTATGATCAATGGAGCAAAACCCTCGGATTGCACTCCTCATTTCACAAGGACGTCAATTAACAGCTCTTGCATTATTGACTATGTTTTTGTGGCAAGAGACCCCTCTCTGGTGATTGACATGAGTATTTATCATCGAAATGAGAGCGATCATTTTCCTATAATACTTAGTCATGATATTGAGCGTTCTGAGTCTCAGTCTTGTACTTGGGGGACTCTTTCGGTTAATTTAGTGTCCATTCATGTCATCTGGACATCTACTGAAATTGAAGCAGCTTCTGCCACCGCGCAGAAGGCATTTACAGATTTACCAAGATGCGCAGAAGGCATTTAAAGTTGAGCAAGTTGAGTGTACATGCGAGCTAAAGTCCAATCCTTTGTTAGGTATGAAAGATGCTTATTGTCTATTTGAGAGACCATTTTACCTAAAACAGCGGGCAATAGCAGGAGGCCATAGTTCAAAGTAAAAAAACATCAACATGGATTTGACAAAGTGATCCAAGAAAAAAGGGACAACCATAGAGAGATACGTGCCTTGGCTCACACAGAATCTGACCCCATACAATATGCGATTGGGCAAAAGTTAATTATGGCCAAATATGCTAGATGGCTGAAATTTCGTCGCTATTGGGTGGAATGTCAATGGTGGAGAGACTTAGTTCAGACCACAATAACCAAAGATACTTTTATTTGTATTTTGTTTATTTGTAAAGCACACAAAGCCCTTAGGCATCTGGGTGCATATCTTACGTACACAAAGTTACATATTTACATGACATGATTGCTTAAAACATTACACATTAATTACATATTGCACAGGATTTACAATAGGCGGTTGAAAACGGGCAGTTAGGCATTAATTATTTTTACATTGAACCTATGTACAAGGTGAACCATGGATTCCGATTGTAGCGGGTAAGGGCGTCTAGGGTGGGTGAGCTAGTGTTCTTGCGCTAGTAGCCATATTTTGACTTTTCTTCTAAAGGAATGATGGGAAGGTTCGGATTTGAGTGAGGTCGGTAATGTATTCCAAAGTTTAGCGGCGAGTACAGGGAAGCTTGTAAATTCAGGAGCATAATTAATGGGAACCCTACACGCCTCAGTGAAATTAACGGGTCAGAATGGATTGCTTATATCAGTAGCATGCGAGGAGGACAAGTACTGGGAGAGCCTAGCGTAGATTTTGCCATAGGGGCCTGGACATATGCAAAAACCAGAAAGGAGGTTAAAAAGTTGATTAATGCCAGCAAATCCTCCCACGTTCCTGGCCCTGATGTTCTATGCAACCTGTTAATAATAAGCGTTGAGTATGTCAGGCCCTCTGTGCGCTTTGGACCTGAAGTTATGGTGTGCGGCGTGCAGCATGACTAGTACAGTAAGATCCTACTCCTGACCTTGTGAGATAGAAAAATTGACAAATTGTGCTGGTCAATCACGCTCGACCGAACAAATTATTTCAAATGAATTAGATCTCGGTTTGTTAAAGTCCACTCTTAAGGAAAAAAACAGCCAACACGTGTTTCGACACTGAGTCATTCTCAAGGGTGTAGTAAAGGAAAACAAAAGCAGTATTGACAAGTTTAAATAATAATAACGAACACACATTTTGAAAATCAGAGCCCTGAACAAAATCAAATAAGGTTTCGAAAATACATACCCGAATCATTGGTTATAGCATGTGGAGCAAGGGAGAAAAGTAATCCAGACAAAGTCAGGGGAAGGCAGATATGTATATCACAGCTATATACATTCTTCAAATAATTGTCAATTGACATCTCAAAATAGAGATATAAGAGTGATTCTCTTAAATTGGGACTACAGGTAACGAGTGAATGATACAAACGATAGCCTGTGGATACTGTGGATCAAGACAAAGCACCCAAAATACTCTTATGCAATGTGTTGAAGAATATAAATTCCCATGAGTTGTAAATTAAAGAAATTAGAGAAAAATTACCATATGAGTGGCTTGGTATGTGCATGCCAGCAATTGTCAAACATGCAGGTGAGTCCCAAGATGTGCCAGTGGTTTGTAATTCTAAGTGTTGAAATGAAAAGTGGTAATTCCACTCACCAATCTTCGCTAATTAGATGTCCCTGTTGGGTAAAGCAAAAATAATCATTGGCCCCTGGTAAGTACTGGCCATTGCAAGGAATGTTGTTTAGTATTAGCACTTTTGTGTTCCAAGTAATGTTTAAAAGAACCTACCCATGTGCCTATTCAAATTCTTCTGAAGCAAATGTCAGTCAATAATGCCTTGGATGGCGAGTGGTGTGTCTGCTGGAAAATGGACAATTGGCTATTTAGAATAGTGCTAGCATAATGCACTCCCGAATGAATAGATTTACAAGATACTATCACTCACCTTTAGAAACTTGGTATTTCAATATATGGTGATAGTATTAGCGCCGATCAGCAGAAAAATATATAATCCTGCAAAAAACAGCAAATAATATTGCATGGCCATGTCCATCGAAAATGAAAGCAAGCTGGTTGTTGACTTATTGTTAGTATGGCAAAGACACAATTAAACACAACAGCGAGTGTTCAGCGCCTCTAATGGCTAATGCAATCACATACAAAAAGTAATTCTAACTAGTGGATGAAGGGTTCTTGCCTAAGATGGATAGGGTTCCCGGTCAGGGGGATCCTTGCAGGCGATCCTCCAGTTCCACTACTGGTCAGGAGATACCCAATACTTAGTGACACTTTACCCCTTCGGGTCTCCTGCACTAGATGCTCACGCCCACTTACTCATTGGGGACAATATGGACAAACTGAAGTAGTCACACAATATACATATCTGGGCATTACCCTGGACACTAAGCTTCAGGGCTCCGTTCATCTCGATCGTCTCAGGATAAGAAGAGCGCAAACAGTTGGCGGCATTAGCTCCCTTTTGTATAAAGGGGGGCTACTCTGTTGGGATATTGACTCACCTTTTCCACCAAAATTCAGCCGCTTATTATATATGCAACAGAGGCGTGGGCACTAGGAAGTTTGGAAACTAAACACGCCACGCTTAACTGCTTAACTCTATACTGGAAGTTGGCTCATGCAGGACATAATACTCTCATGGGTTGGCTATTTGAAGCAATTGGCATTGATAAAACAGGAAGCTGATAAGTGGATTTCGAGAACACATTGTTTTGTTCTTTTGATGCCCTTGATTACATACAATGGAATAATGAAATCTTTATTAAAATCTGTACCCACTGAACAGCTGATCCTTAATCTTGCCTCCAATTCTACTGGACAATGGTTTATTCCATATATATTAGAACGACAGGTATAAAGAATTTTATAGGAAATTGTTTGGTTTGGGACTACACGCGTTTCCAATTTAATGCTGTGAAAACATATGAGATCATCGGGAGATGCCACATAATTCTGAGGAACGAAAGATTCTGCCGCCTCTGTGGCGATCTGGAAAGAGAATCCGCTCCCCATCTTCTCTGTGTTTGCCCTGCATTGAATCCGTTACGGCACAGAGCTACTCAAGCTGCGGGAGGAGATGTGTGTATCTCCGCTGGAGATCTCTGGTCACTTTTTATTTCTGGCACCAATGAAGGATGCATTATACATTTTACTAAATTCTGGAGAAATGTTTTTCAAATATTATTCATTTCAGACTAGGAATGTTTTAGATGTATGATGTTGAATGATATGTTCGTGATGAATTAAAAGTTATTCATTTTAACTATAATACTACATTAAAAAAAAAATAGGTTGGAGCATAAAATGAAGCTTCAAAAGCATAATGCCGCGCTTCATTTGTAACTGCCTCCAACCCATTCGAAAACGAACCGCCATATCTTATGCCTTCAGTATAGTAAGTGTTTACCCTCCATGCTCAGATAACAATGGACCCCACTTGCTTCCCTGGGGCAATCCCCTGGTTATCAGTGCTTATGTACCTGAGAATTCTGCTGTCATGTATGTTGTGGACATGGGATTGAATGTACAGGTCTGATGACCCCCTGTTGAATGACATGGGGACACCTAGTGGAGAAATAGTAAACAGTGCCTCACATGGCTGTATCCCAAGGAGATTTAGGGACCTAAATAACGACACTGTGCCAATGACATGGACCTCTCAGCTGTAACAAATACTTCCAGATCGGCCTGAAATCAAGTTTCAACGACGCCGGCATTTATTTTAATGGGATGATGTTGTTTCCACATCTATCAAGCCCCCTCTTAATCCTCTTCCTTTATGCTTTGCCTGCTGGGCGCTGCCTCTTTTATCTGCCCCTGAGACAGGGCTGGCACTCCTCCCGTTCCAACACTGCTGACTCCATAATGCTCTACTAAAGTTCTACATTCCTCCAACTTTTTACAATGAAATATTATCCATATGATCCTAGCATTTATTTACCATCCTGTGGGCATATAAAACCAGCTTTGGCAAAGCCAATAGTTTTGGCTTTTGTGTAGGCGCATGGGATCTGCATTTTCCGGGCAGTGCACATACTGCTTATATGCTAAGTCATCAAGATAGCTGCAATAAAGTTTTGCAGTTTTTAGCTGGTTTATATCTGCAAGTAAGCCATTACCTTTCGACAGCTGCTCAGAAAGGACAGAGAGACAGACTCAAACAGATCACAGCGGAATGTGTTGTGGGCAGGGAGGGACTGGTAGTTGGTGGGAACGGCCAATGAGGGGGGTAAATTACCAAACGTCGACGGCCTGTGTGTCCTTCCTCATATCTCATCTCTTGCCAATCTTGGCTTCCCATGACAACAGTTTATTTAGATGCGTAAGTACTACTTCCAGCGAAACTTAATTACCAAAAGTAAAAACATGGCTATGCACAGTATGTACATTCTGACACAGAATCCAGCCCAAATTCTCCCATTTCCTGCTTTCTTCTTGTGTAGATTGTGTGCGGAGAGCTGCAGTATATTCAGGCATGGACACTGCCGCAGAACATGAAAATGACAGATGGTTCGAGCCTACAAAACTCAAAAGACACAAAGAGAAACCAATTGAAACCCCAAAACAGATGTGAGAAATGGGATGCATTCAATATTTAGCAAGCATGTAAAGTAAATACAGTACGCAGAGATATATAGCACAATAGTGGTGCACCTAGATGGAAACTTCGGGCCCGGGTAGGACTAATGGTTCAATTGGTGAGGGGGGGCTACCTTAGGAGACTGTGTGGGGGCAGGACAAACGTGCATGCTGGGTGGCCAATCTCCATCAAGGAATGTTTATGGCAGGGGTTTACAACCTCTGGCTCGCCAGATGTTTTGGACTGCAATTTCCACCAGTACTAGCCAGTGTTGCCGATGGTGAGGGATCGTGGGATTTGTAGTCCAAAACATCTGGGGATCCAAATGTTGCAGACCCTCATGGGAACTTTAGCAACAAATTGTACAGTTTAAAGCACATCAGTCTTCTGACAATGCCTGTAAACATTATAGGATTTAAGAATTTGTATTGGTACTTGCCAGCATGGTAATGCTGTGGTTGTGATGTAGTGTGTGGTTGTGGGTATGGTTGTGCTTGTGGTGTGTGGTTGCATTGCATGATCATTCCATTTCAGCGGAAGTGGTGCTATAGTTCGAGTGCCTTTGTGGTGTCAGTTGGCAGTCAGAAGGGATACGCTGGGCAACAGACTACAAAATGAGCACCCTGAATTTGTGCTATGGCATAGTGTAACCAGACATTGCATGACTTAGCCTAACATCTCATAATCTGGCATAGCAAGGCATGCAAGCCAGAGAAAAAATGTTTAGCATGGATATATACAGATAAATGCGTCCAACTGTTAGTAAAAAGGGTGATCTCCTAGTTGTTATTGGGTGGTGTGCTGAGCAGGCTATACTAACAGCACATGGAATGCATTCTACCTCCCACGACTGCAGTCAGTATGCCACACTACAATCTCTGGTGCACGAAGTACTGGTGAAAATATATATCCCTCTATCAAATCAAGTGATATGGGACTAAGAGAGAGGGCCAGTGCTACAATAATGCAAGTCTAGGCGAGGGCCTCCTGAATCACCAACATCGGAGCATGAGGTCACACCATTTTGTCCCTACAACCATTACATCTACCCCACGGAGGCTTTTTGTATTGTTTGAAGTTAATGACTTATAGGGACTCCAATGTACCCAGTTACAGTACCATGATATTAAACTTTTGGCCCAAAATCACACACATTGGTTAGGAAGTGAAGCAATTTAAGTATTTGATATCATTCATACCTTCCAAATCCTACTTAATTCAAATATTTAAGATTTGGCTTTCAGAAACTAAACTAATACAGTCCTATATTGTTTACTTGCAAAGTACACAAATCACCTAATGCAACCTGATATATAAATCCATACAGAAACCTGTTAAGGCAAAACAATATCATAGTAGCTGTACTGCTTTATGTTCCACATCCTGAATGGAAGACTACATATCCCAGAATGCAACAACCTTTTTATTGCATGTTGAAGTAGCAGAGATGATGACTATAAACTATGCTCTAAAACATAGCTTGATTTTATATCTCACCCTGGGCTTTCTTGACACACCAGTGGTAATAGGCATTTAACAGCTTTACGCAAATTCTTGTGATACTGTTCAGCTGAATCAATTATGTTAAAAGCTACTGTAACTCTTTCCTTCCCATAGGAAACCAGACACTTAAGGACTGCTGTGAAGGCAAGCTGTCTTCTGTCCTCTCTTACTCTCCCGTTTTCACCCAAGGAAGGGTGCTCAGCCAATCAGGTGGCTGGAAACGTGGGCGACATAACACTGTGCATTGGCCACGTTTCTAGAGCCACCTGAGGCCATCTCCCACTGCCAAGACAACCAGCAACTGCCCCCCCAACCCACTTTTCTGCTGGGCTGGAGGTTTGTGCTCTGATCCCGGTGCTCCCTCCTGTCCTCGCCGCCACCTCCTGTCCTCGCCGCCCACAATGGAAATAGATAAGTAACTAAGCCCCTTTTCTATATATTATGGTGGGAGCCATCTTTTTTTTCATGGGCGATTGGGCTTGCGCAATACACACAGTGCCTGGTTTTCCCATAAAAATAAAAACTATTTGCACCCCGGAAAGGAGCCCCGGGGTGCGAATAGCAATTACCCCCTTGTCAGGTGTGGTACATGGCAGTTAACGGCCCACAGCCCTGGCCTCTGCCTGAACTCGGGCTTAGAGGTCATTATCAGCCATGTACGCCCTCTCCCCCCCCCCCCAGACAAGGCAGTGATAGCAACAATCGCTCTTCTGCCATACAAGAGCTGACATTTCAATTCTCTAAGAACTGACTTGTTTTTGCATTTATTTATTATATGATTGTATCTCTTTCACTGTAAAGTTTGTCCCTTCTTGTTAAAAACAAACCACCTGTGACTCACTCAAATTGTCTGGGAAGCAGACTCAGATTTTGTAGGTAATTGCAGGTGTGTGGGAGCTTTCAGTTGTAAAATGCCTGATTACCATTTCAATTTCCTAAACAGTCATGGCATGAGAAAGGCGCCTCTCATAATAAAATGTGTCACTGACGTAATTGCTAGGTCTTTGTTAATGCGCTTGCTGAGTAGCCCGAGGCACCGTTTCATCTGTGTTCTGTCTGGCTCATGACGGCTGTGTAGGTGAGCATTGTCCAGTCAGCAACCCCCAGATTTTCCGCCGGGGAGAAAGAGGGGCTCCAGACCACAATGGTGTTGCGTGTCTCGCAGCAAAACAAATCACCTGTTGAAGTGAGTGGGGTACACAGAAAGATGACTATTTTTATTTCAGTAGTCAATATTATTATTATTATTATTATTATTAAAATGAATGATGACACTGTAGGTTCATCGATTTGCTACTGGTAGGTTGATGAACAATAAGGTATCTCTCTCGAGGGCAACTCCCATGGCAAATATGATCACAGCAGTCATTAACTATTTGATACTGTTATACAGGGCTTTAAGTGTGGCGGGCTAGACAGGTGCAGTCCGGGGAAGGCACAGAAATATGGTTCTGAGAGAAGGCCCCTGCCGGGGCTCCCTAATGTCCCCTGGCAGCCCTGGCTGCTAGATGACAATGCTTTTTTTCTGAAGCCTGAAGTTGTTGTTCATGTACGAGAGTTTCAGGCTTTAGAACAAAAGGCCTTTTTCCCATAATGGTGGCACCAGCACCTGCGGGGATCCCTTTAACCAAGAAATGCTGGGGGCAGGCGCCGCCATTATGGAAAAAAAGGTGAGGCCGCCATTATGGAAAAAAAGGTGAGGCCGTAAGAATCTGAGGCCTTTATTTCAAAAGCCTGAAGCTCCTGCTCATTCGCGGGGGCTTCAGACTTTAGGAAAGAAAGCCTCGGCTTCCAGCTGCCTCACCCTTTCAGCCTTAGTGGTGCTGCTGCCCCTCTCCAGGCATCCCTTTAGTTAAGAGATGCAGCGATTACCCGAGGATGATTGCTGCATCTCTTAGCTAAGGGAAAGCCTGGCGATGGGCAGTGCCACCATTAAGACTGAAAACATGCAGTGCTGTCCCCTGCCAGGCGTTGTTAAGTTAATAGATGCAGAGATCAGCCCCCTCTCCACCTCGGGGGAGGGGGGGCTGATCTCTGCAAAGGGCTGCCTCTCGTTGGTGCCTGTAGCCCATTTAGCCGGGGCTCATGAATGAGGCATGGCCTAACGAGCCGGCAGGCAACCCCAAATGTTAGGCCACGCCCCCTTGATGATTGCTGAGCCCCACCTCGGTTTCCCTTACCACTTATGGAACTGGATATAGAGGAAAGGGGAGTATGCACCTACTGAGGCGAGCCATGCACTAACCACGCAGCACAATGCTGTGTCGCCGAAGGACTTCTTTACAAAAAATGAACCATGCCACTTGAGGTTGGACGAACCAATTGGGTCTGAATGAGACAGAAATAAGGGTCTGGGAAGAGATAGAAATATGTACACATATAGTGTAGCATGGTACAAGTAGATTTCAGAAACCCCCAGCTAAGTGCTAAGCACTGACAGGCAACAGGTCTCTCAATCTTTAGTGTTGCTATGGCGGGTGAAAACACCAATTTTCGTTTTTGGCGGGTAAGTCTCAATTGAAGTTTATGTGGCTGTAGGGGGCTTGGCGGGAGACACCCGCAAAAAGCGTGTGAGTTGAGAGGTATGGAAGTGAGGTCAAATGGGCGACGTTTTGCCACGTTCGCAATGGCGCCTCAGTGCTAATAAGGAAAGGAGGACCAATTTTGGGATTCGGTTAAATAAGGTGACTTTTGTAGTGTTTGAGCACAGATGTGTATTTCGTGCATGTTTAAGATATATTTAGCAGTTTGAGAATTAGGAGAACAGGCATTTTTTTAAAAAAAACGTTATTTATTGATTGTGCATCACGTTGCATCCACTACAGAGAATCGGTAGCAACCATTGTACAATACAAATGAGTATTCATTGTTTACATTACAGCTCTCCACTACAACAATATCAATTCACGTTGTCTACAGGGCCATCTTCCTCCGACAACATATCACCCAGATATATTCTAGAAAGTGTCCAAATGCCTTTTGGCCTATTAGTTCTGGGTAACGTCATTACAAATTGTTCCTCACACTCGTTGACATAGGTGAGTTCTCGTAAAAAATGATCAATGCGCGGTGCCAGTGGGCTCTTCCAGTTTTGAAGGATACATTTATTGGCAACGGCACATGTAACATTAAATAACCTTCTAGTCACCTCTGTCATTTTTCCAATATCCCCAAATAGGTATTTCTGGGGTTGGAGGTCTGCTGGGATCTGTTTCATTTCCTCTAGTATCCCTGCAACTTCCCTCCAGAATCCCACAATCACTGGGCAGCCCCAATACATATGAAACGAATCCCCCTTCGGGTTTCCATATTTTTGACAAGTACCAACTGTAGCACCTGTCAATTTAGCCATCCTAGCTGGCGTATAATGTAGCTTGTTCAATATTTTAAACTGTATCAAACGCAGACCAGCATTTAGCGAAACAGACTTTGACATCAAACAATATCGTTTCCATTTACCCTCTTCAATGACCGTTCCCATGTCCGATTCCCAGGAGGATTTAATCGTATTCAATGACGGCATATGTGATTGTATTGTGTTATACAGTTTAGATATGCCTGCACCGGCCTGTGAATGTAGGGATTGAACGCATTTGTGTGTGGCAGGTCCATCCGGGAACATTGGCCATTTAACCTTAAATGCTGACCTCATGCGATGGTATTGCAATGTTGCCAGTTGCTCGCCACCCACTGTGGTAGCAAACTCTTCCGGCGTAACAAATTTCCCATTCGGGAACATGTCCCCCATTTTGATTACCAAGTTGGGATCCCATGTTTTCTGTATGTCTGCATCATATATAGGTTCGATCCCTGGGAAGCTCCAGAAGGGGGCCTCTGAGTCATAAAGTGTATCTATTTTGAGTCTTCTAAAAATCATAGCCCATGCTCCGACCGTGGTGCTAACCGGGTCAAACCTACAGGTGTCTTGGTGTATCGCTGTGAACATTATGGAGCGAAGGTCCATCGGATGCGCAAAATGGCGCTCTATAGGGATATGTGGTGCGGTGGCTGCCGGGTCCTGCCAATATTTGGCATATTGTGCCTGGGCTGCCAGGTAATACAGCTCAAAATCAGGTACCGCTATGCCACCCATCTCATATGGCTCGACAAGTTTCTCCCACTTCATCCTAGTTGCCCCTCCGTCCCAAATGAACGTCGTTACCATGGATCAGAGATTATCAAAGAATTGCCTACCCGGCCATATTGGGATATTGCTGAACACATAAAGCAGTTTAGGAAGAATGTCCATTTTAAGAACCGAAACCCTGCCAATTATTGAGATGGGAAGTTTGGTCCATAATTGGAGTTTGGCCATAATTGTGTGCAACATTGTTCACAATTATCAACATATAGGGACACCCTATGCTTGGATACGAGGATCCCCAGGTACCTAATACTTGTGGGAGACCATCGGAGGGCAAAAGTGTTAGCCGGACAGTTGATGGCTGGGGTCAGCGGGAAAATATTTCAGACTTGGAGGTATTTTTTGTATATCCCGAGTGTTCTGCGAAATCCTGCATGATTTCCAGTAGGGAACCAAGGTTGGTGTCTGGTTTGCGGATGTAAAGCAGTGTGTCATCAGCGTATAAAGACATGGACTGAGTGATACCGTCCATTCTGATTCCTCTTGTTCCTGTCCCTGTCGGATGATAGCAGCTGCCTGTTCTATCGTTAAGGCAAAGAGAATGGGTGAGAATGGACACCCCTGCCTTGTGCCCCTGCCTAGTTTAAAAGTATCGTATATCGTTAGGAGAACAGGCATTTTTGTGGATGTGTTGTATGTTGTGTGACTAGTGAATGCTAATTTAATGCCAGCAAACAATCCCAATATCCCCTTGGAGTACTGTATTTATAGGACCTTCCTTTATCTTAAAATATTGTATTTGTTTATTTTTTATTTATATGAAACATTTTTCAGGATGTACTTTCACCCTGAAGGATACTCTGGCACTGTACAACACCAAAGGCATACGGAAAACATGGGAAAGCAAGTGATAAACTCAAGTCAAAGCTACAAAAACTCTTTAGAGAGGAAAATGAACACTTTTTCCAATAAAAGGAAAGTAGAGAAAAATGTCAGTGGCCCCAAAGCAAATTATAACCATGCACCTCGTTTCAGGTCTGGAATTGAAAGCTTGTTGTAGGGAATTCTAGATCTCAGGAACTGAAGCAGAACTGGGCTGCCTAAATACATAGCTGGCAAAATGGAAGCTTCTCCAGCCGCAAATACCTTCACTATGGGTAGCTCTGGATCTGCAAGAAAGACGAACATTGGCAATTAAGTGTACTGGCTGACCAAGGGTAAGAACCCTGAAGACATTGCAGCATGGATGGAGAATCAATCATAATACTCAACTACTGGCCCTTAGCTGCAATATGGGAAGGTGGAAACGGAATTGTTAGACATGCTGGCCACATGCAAATACTTACTCCACTATTGTCTGTCATTGATGTAGTAACTCTTCCTGTCTACCCCAGAAGAGTACAGGAAAGACCTTGTTTGATTATGGTTGTGGTGGTTCCTAATTTAGCTAATCCCACTGAGACAAAGTGGTTATATTGCCTAATATTGAACGCTGGAATATCACTGATAAATTATTGGCTGGCAAAACAGATCATTTCAGTAGGTCAATGGTGGAAGAAGCATTTAAAATCAATGCTTTGCCACAATCCAGAGGCCTGGAGATGGACAGGACATGGCTACCGTGGTCCGCTGTACACACGCCACAGCGTGACACACGCAAATAAAAGAGACCTGTTAAGACATATGACAAATCAAAATATTGGCTGACAAAAAATCCCCTCAGTGGGCAATGGTGAGAAGAAGCATTTCAAATTAAAAACTGGGAAAATGCTTTGCCACAATCCAGAGGCCTGGAGATGGACAGGACATGGCTACCGTGGTCCGCTGTACACACGCCACAGCGTGACACACACAAATAAAAGAGACCTGTTAAGACATATGACAAATCAAAATATTGGCTGACAAAAAATCCCCTCAGTGGGCAATGGTGAGAAGAAGCATTTCAAATTAAAAACTGGGAAAATGCTTTGCCACAATCCAGAGGCCTGGAGATGGACAGGACATGGCTACAGTGGTCCGCTGTACACACGCCACAGCGTGACACACACAAATAAAAGAGACCTGTTAAGACATATGACAAATCAAAATATTGGCTGACAAAAAATCCCCTCAGTGGGCAATGGTGAGAAGAAGCATTTCAAATAAAAAAAGCGTGCCAATGCCGCAGCACAATCAAGAGGTATAGAGATAGAAAGGGCAGTACGATCTAGAATAGGATGTCATTTAATGGAAATCCTATGATCCTCAGAGCTAAGAGTACCGAACGCACACGGTCCTGTGGTCTGCACGGGTGCTCTCCCTCGGTATTATACGAGGATTCTTTGAAAGAATAAGAATGGATTGTAAAGCCCAAATATTCCACTATTAGATCAAGCGGGGCAGTGATCCCCGGGGTAGGCAGTGCACGGGCAGCAGCCAGTGGACGACAGGAGGCGGGCATGTGGCAGAAGAAACAGGAAGATGCTCACTTTTCAGAGCATTCTACTTTGGGAAGTGGTGGGCACCAGGACAGTGGCTGCCAGCAGTGACTTCCATTGATATACTTGTGTATTGTTGGCACAGTGTTCAGTGGCGATGCATACGTCCGCCCCATGACTGCCAGCTGTATGAGGCATGTGCTCAATATCACGGATGAATGGGTCCATAACCTGAGGCTTAGCTCACACTTCATGGCCCTTCTGCTCCACTGCCACGAGTGAGCTCAGCACGTCGGCCTTCCCTGCTGTGGCGATCATCTGATTTAACTACGGATAATGTATTCAGTGTTCGAGAACATTTCCGTGACAGACAGAACAGAAGCAGTTATGTGACCACAAATATAACATAAATATGTTAAAGGGAAATTCTTGTAGGCAAAGGAAAATCCAGTAAGAAAGAGGCAGCCATGTAGAAAGGTACAACTCACTTCAATATTATGCTAAAGAAAATCGTTTAACATGGTTCTACGTTATAATAAGGGGAAAAAACAAGGGTCAAAACAACGATTTTTTAAAATCGAATTTCGATTTTTTTTTTCCTTTTTAGCCATTTTCTTAATTTAAATGCAGGAGGAGACGCCCCGCACCCCTTCCCAACAGCCCTCTAGCTTTATTTATACCCAAAAATGTGCACAATCCAGCTGAAATATGATTACAAAACATGGTTGTTTTTGGCCTCTTTGTTTTGCCATTCGTTTTCTTGACGCAATACCTTTAACATAACCAGCCTCACTTGTGAACGACGCGCTGCTGGCCAAACAAGGTCTCAGGGGCAGGGCACGTAGTTGTTAAAATAGAAAAGTGTTGTAAAGACGCACGAACAAGCTCTTGATTCTAATCTTTAATGAAAAAGGCGATAATTATGAATTCCCAATATTTTCATGCAAATGGAGGCCCATCGTAACTGCGATAATCATACACTGGAATTACTGATACTGCCTTTTTTGCCTAAACATTTGTGCAGGTAATCATGAAAGTGACAGCGCCGGCCTGGCGGCTGTAACTGGCAAAACTGCAGCGCCAGTGAGTCTAGCAGGCCATTTCTGCGGTGAATGCTGTCATTTCGGGAAGGCCACTCTTTCTGTGGCTGCAGGTGACAGTGGCAACATATTACATTTTTCAAACACTTTCGAACGGTTCTGTATCGGCCTCATATTTGTTATTTTGCAAATGTGGAGTAAAATACTGAATGTGGACTAAAATAAACAAAACGCTGCTGATCATACAAGCATGGCGCCATCAAAATCCACACAGAAAATCAACACAGACTGTAATGTGCTTTGCATGTGCAAGAAACACCCGTCACTTCAGGAGGTCTGTCTTGCCCCTTGATTCTGAGGCCGGCTTTGACATTAGTCCATAATGTTCTGCTACATATGCTATGTTATGTTATAGGTTCTTATACCGCGCTCTGCATCCACTTGCGTGGTTTCTTGGAGCTCTGGCGGATCTGTAAAGCAAGAGGGTGGAGGGTAAGTTAGAAGGACTGAGCAAGGGAGCTGTGATGAGCTGTTGGCAGCTTCAGTTAGATTGACACCGTTTGCTGACTGTAGGTGTGTTTTTCGGTTGGTAGCTACCATGTGCTGTTGGACGAGCCTATGTTTGGTTTGTTTCATTGTTGTGGTGTAGTGCAGTGCGTGCGGTTTGTTGTGCTGTAGAGGTATGGTTGGGTTTAGTTCAGAGTTTGAGAGGTATATGTAGAAGGGTGAGTTTTTAGTAGGGTTGGGTAGTGGCAGTGCCCTTTCCTAACCCAGCTGTTCTAACTGTGGCCCATATCCCTTCCCCTATCGTACATTCTGGTGCTCTGCAATTACCGCCCCTACGGTATATGCAGACATGTGGGTTTTTACTAGGTTATTTAGTGGCAGTACCTTTTTTACCCCCAGTGTTCCGACTAAGTGCCATCCATATCCCTTCCCCTTTAGTACATTTTGGTGTGCAGCCATTAGCACCCCCATGGGTTCCTCCAGGGGGGTGCGTTCCCTGTGCCCTCCGGTCCATCCGTTTCGAGATCGGGATAACTCTCTCTTTATTCGTCCAGTAAAGTGGGCCCATCTCCATCCCCTGTTTCCCCTTTGACCCTGTCAAGGGAAGGGTACACCCTTGTTCTAAAAAAACACCACTCCCATTCAGACACCTCTCTTCTTCCATTCTTCATCTTTTCCTCTGTTGCAAAAATGTCCATCATCTGCTTTGTGGGAGTAGTCTAAATGCATTATTATATGTGGTGCAGATACTTTTGCCTTTCAAAAACAATAGAAACATATCAGCACTTATGGTGCCTCCATATCCTTAAACCTCATAAATAAATACCATTACAAAAGGACAGCATAGACAACAGGAATATTGTGAATGCTTATTGCCACAGTACTTTTGGTCATCCACTGCCACCTGGCAGATGCAATAATTGTGCATGCATGTGTGCATAAACGTGGCATTATCTCTGGAGAGTAGTGTAGCAACCTTCACCTAACACATGTCTTGGCAGCTACACACATTTCCAAGCATGAAGGGCGGGCCACAGGAGGATCTTCCGCCAGTGAAACTACATATTTACAGCCTTTTCCACTAATTATAAGCCTTGGCTGGGATATGCACAAATATCATTGCACAATATACATCGACACTTTTCTCGTTTTACACGAATCTTCTCAGAATCAGCCTCAGAGCCTTAAAAAGATGTGAGGAAAATGTCAACATTGATATGTTGCCCTTGCATTTTACAACTAGAGCACCAACAGCCTTTCCAGAATGACCCCATACAAAACAGAAATGGTCTGAAATGGCTTAACTTTGCATGCATTTAATGTGTGTGTGTGTACAAAAAGCCATAGTCTGAGGAGAACAGTGTTGGCACAGTCGCTGTACGAATATCCTGTTTGCAAAGCATTTTTCCAAGCCTCCCAACGAGCTTCAGGCATGCATCTTTTAATTGTATAATATTATGATAATGTATATTTACCATCTTGTTTTGCTAAAGATTAGAATTCGGTGGAATACACAAAAGTGTTGTTGTGCCTCATTGCCACACTTTTATGTTTGAACACCTACTTCAGAACCTGACCCGCGGCCAATTGCTGCCACCTTTACTGGTGCTATAATTCTACATAATTTTAACGTTTGCGTAAAAAAAGGATATTTCAGGAGAGTAGTGTGTGTGAACATTGGCCGAACAAATGAGTCTGTAAATGTGTGATTACTGCCATCATAATGCTCCTGCCATCTTCCAGTTCCGCAAAATACTAAAAATGTGGCAATTTCAATAGCGCCTGACAGACGAATACAAATCCGTCTCTCCCTCCACTAACTGTGTTACTGTATAAAATGCCAAGCCCAATTCTAGCACAATCCTATCGTAAAGCGTTCTGCAGCTCTTGAGCTAGGTACCTATAAGAAATAAAAATAAAACAATTCCAGTCTCAAGACTTAAAGAATTGTTTGTGCAAGGATCTTCCATTTGTCAGAAAATTGATGTAAAACATGTTCGCCACGTTTATTTTGCTGATGATTAGACATAGTGTCGATATGTGAAAATGTCATTGCACAATAAAGTAAAACACGCCAACCAAGGGGAAAGAGGGTTCATGTGAATGAAGCCATAGAATGGATCAATGGAATAAACTGCACACTGTAAAGGAGCTAAATGTGGGGATAGACCAGGTCAAGGAACATGAAAAATATTCAATCAGTCTTTAATAAACACATATTCAATTACCATACACATGATAAAAACAGCATAAAACACATAATCAATGCTGCACATATCCAGTTAAAGTGCATATTAATTTAGTAGCCATCCTAAGATGTAAGCATGAGTGCACTGTACATAACATAGTTCAAAAGTACATAACATCCGAGGACAGCAAAAATCCCCAATTGGTGCCCAATCTGTATTCAAAAAAAGTTTTTTATAACCAAAATTAAGGCAGAAAAGTAGTGACTACTTTGGTCAGATTGGAGACAAGTATTGGCTTTGTTGCAGTGTATATTGATGCTATCCTGCTTGTCTGTTTTCAATAATCAATTGGTTGGTTTGATTAGGGTACAACCTCCTTTCATCCCGCAGAAAATATTGATTATCCTGGTCTGCGTGGACGTGTTGCCCTTTATAACTCTTTAAGCCTTTTCAATTTTTGTATACCTTTCTCTTTCCCCTTTTCTGCCTTAATTTTGGTTATAAAAAACTTTTTTTGAATACAGATTGGGCACCAATTGGGGATTTTTGCTGTCCTCTTTGATAAATGCGGCGAGCCGGCGGCTAACTGCCTCGGCCCGCGACACCCTGGCGCCAGCAGCAGTCAGTCCTACAAAACACTGGGAGGGACGGGCAGGGCTGGGCGGGGCTGCCTCAGCCCAGCCTGCTCCCGCCCAGTGATTAGTACCAGACTCTGCTCGCCTCTCCGCCGCACACCGCCACTGCCGCCGGCACCATAAGTTGCAACTTGCAGCAGTGAGCTGCTTTCGTCGCCGGAATGATTTCTGTGTCCTCTTCACTCCACTCAGGACTCAGGAGGCATAGAGTGGCTACCTGGGACCCCACGGGGAAGACCCCTAAGCGGTCCCAATGGTACGGTAGGCGGGATCTCCCTCCGTAACCGTGACTATGTATTTTGCTTTTCGAAAGTTGCAGTAATAGCATATTTTTTCTGCCGCTGTCTCTGTTACGATCATACAAGACATTCCATCTCTTTGTCCTCAGTCACTTGACAAAATCCTTGTGCCTAAAAGCTTGTGCACAGTGTACAAATATTTGACCATAGCATCACGTGTTTGCATTATGCAGGCACTGTTGCGGTGGGTGCTTCTTTGGATCCAGTTTGTTTGGGGTTCAGTTTTTCTGGTGGGTGTGCACGCAAACACAGTCATGGGGGGTTCGCTGGGAAGAGGGGGTTGCTGGCGTGTAAAATAAAAAACTGATTTTGTCCAAAGGAAGGCCTTGATTCCGGCTGGATGTAATTGGTGTTACGTGAGGGTGTTGGAATGGGGGAGTTTTAAACATTATACGTATGCAAGGCTTTCTGTGGGGCATGGTAGCCTAGTCATGTGCTAATTAATGGTTGCGTCCCTCGGATGTAGCCGTGATGTGTAGGCTACCAGTTTGAGTCGACACGAAGGAAGATCGATCCGGGAGGTGGAGCTCTTGAGGGGGGACACGGGATGGCTTGCAGTGCAAGACCAGACTGCTTGGTAAGCCGTGCTGGGGGGGCGCCTTGAGTTGCCCCATGGCCCTAACTGGCATTCATTCCAACCTGGCATCTGAAACCCCCTCTCCTCACCCCCCCAAAATACAGGTAACTGTTGTTGTCCTAATGCTTGCATGTGTGTATGTGCGAATCGCCCTGGGCTAGCTTGGGAGTTTAGCACTGCGTTTTACGTGTTAGAGTGGCTGCTCCACAATGCTTTGCATAGACGGATGTGGCAGGATACAGGCGAAGGCATAGGGGGCCAGCAGAAGGGTTTAGTATAGGGAATTGTCGCCAATCTGCTGCAAGCTGGGACAGTAACCTCCACCCCTCCTCCCACAGCATTCTCCCACTCAGTGCCGGGAAGCCCCACTAAGGCGCGTGCTAACAGCACCAGGTTTACCCCACCCCCGGAACTACAAATAAAATAATGCATTGGGGGGACACTCCAGCTAACCTCATCTGCCCGACCCAAAACATTTCAACCATTGGGGCTGAAAAAAACCAACAGTGGTACATCTTGGAGTATAAGCCGTGGTGGTGAAGGCAGGAAAGGAGACGAAATTAATAACTGCTTACATGGCCATGCTTTGAATCATTTGCTACGATTGTGCACAACACTTACAATTTCATTCTGTAGATTGGTAAAGTGTGTTGGAGTGTAGAAGCATTAAGAACTATCAGGAACAGCCAATGGGATTCAGGTGTTACTGTGGTATAGAATTAGAAAAGGCCCCTGTTAGGCTATAGCAGCACCACCACCATTTTAGGGATTTGCCTGGTCTTCTATTAGAATGGCCATGAAGGGGTTGTAAATGTGCTGGAATAAACTTCGATGGGTGACATATGAGAAGGGCTCCAACTCTCTTTTCCTGTCCTCTGTTTTCAGATACACTCCCAACAGAACCCAAAACCACATTTAACCACAATCGCACAACACTGGAGCTATGGCAATACTCAAAGTATTGGGTAGTTCATTAGGGCGCAACTGGTGTGGGATAGCACATCAAGTGGCTTACCATTACTTCATTGTGCCACAATGAATGCTTTGATGTAATGTGGCTATTTTTCCCATCTCCCTGGCATGCTGTTCAGAATGTTTGTTTGCATGTATGAGGTAATGAGTGCTCAGAGTATTCAATGTCCTATGAGTACGCTGCTTTCCCTATTATGCCAACCTCTGAAGCCTAAAAAATAGATGCATGCATGTGTGACATGCAGCCAAATTTGCACCAGACATGCAGATGAGCTAAACTGGTCTGCTGTTAAATCTCAGTTACCATTTTAATGGTATTCACACTACAGAATAATTGCTCATTTTACTCCAGCCGATATGATAGCTCAGTGGGTTGAGTGCTCGCTGCTGCGATGTGTGTGTGATCTGCAGGTTGCAGGTTCGAACCATCTCAGCCTTTCATCCTTCTGAGGTCGATACTTGAGTACCAACACAGGTTGGGTGATATTGTACGCAGATTTTGTTCTATAAAAAAGAGCTTAAGCGTAAGTGCCATACAATAACATATTATCATTTGGCCTTGGACGTCTGCTTGCATTCACAGTAATTTGACAATATGGATCCTACACACAGATATTAATGGTACATATGGTGATCCATTCTTGTATGAAATGTATGTCCCATTAGTGAAATCATAACCAGTGGTCGAAGTGTATGAAAAGAAGTAGTGGAACTATGTTCCCTGCTGGCCTGCACCCACTCCCCACAAACCCTATCATCACATCCCCTCCCACACACAATACACACCAACAAACACTTGCAGCTGCTGTTAAATGGAACGTTCAGTGCAGTGCACTGAAAGGGCAAGTTTCAACTTCTTCCTACACGTTTATTTTAAAACAAAACCGCTCCGGAACGGTTTCTTTTTAAAATAAAAGTATAGGAGCTGCAAAAGGTAATTAAAAAAAGTAGAGGCGCACCGCTCCCGACCGCTCCCGACCGCTCCCGCTCACTTCGACCACTGATCATAACCATATTTTTCGTAGTGTATTTAGGAGCAATGCTATTTGATGCCACTTCCTGTTTTGTCAAGGGGTGAAAGGTCGTGATAATGCTACTCCTGCTCGGAGCTGTGGACCCTCTCACAGAACTTTATCCAAAGTTATGTTATTTTATGTGTTGCAATGTAACAGACACTTGAACCCTCCAGAAGTAGCATTTTCTGTAAAGTCATGAATTGAAGCGATTCACGGATGATGGTTTGAGGGCCATTTTTTTTGAGGCGCGGGGTGGGCCACTTTTTTGAGGCGAGGGGTGGGCCACTTTTTTTTGGTTGTCCAGGCCTATTCTTTGTCCCAGTCCGACCCTGAGACTGTGCACCTATAACATCAAGTACCTCCAGTCTATTGAATCTCAGTCCATAACAAGTCTTTGCTTTGTGGGTGAAGGAACCAGTTTCATACGATACTGTGGTTTCTTAAACATAAAATGCATCTGTGCAAATGTGCTGAGTGATTTCATCATGGCTACTTTATCATGGCTATTTGCCCAGTGCCTCTTCCCAGCACTGGTCTTGAGTGTTTTCAACAATGCACCTTCGCCGTACTCTCAATGCGGTTTCCACCCAATCTTAAAAAGCTTTAATATAGCACTCTTTTGATTAATTAAGGCAGCCAATGCCGAGAAGCATGTTGTCCCTTGCCAACTGGATCTAAATATTTAATTTTCCTCTATTAATATTAACCAACCTAGATAGCGATATGAGGCCTAATTCAAGGCGTATAGCCGCTACTGGAGTGGCGTTAGTAAGGACAAGAATCTTCCCCCAAATGAATCCCTCAAGACGGTGTGCCCAATCTGTTATATCACCAAATGATATTTCAAGGGTGTATAAAAATATGACAACCAGTTTTTGCTTGTTTATATTTAACACTCCAATAAGGCTAAAGCCTCCAGTTTTCCATGAAAAATTGGTAATAGCAGTCATAGTCGACAGGCTTTGGTTCTTTTATTTCTAAGTAACAATACGTTGTTCTTCTCCGTAGTCAATTCATATCCCAATTATATATAATTGGGCAATCTTCCCACTATACCCAAACTGCTACCTATATAATACCTCCCTGCACATCTCCTGAAGCTGCCATACATTGTTATTTCTTTGAGTTTACCTTCAGACCATTTAGTTCTGCGTATTTAATGGTGGCTTGGACACTATGACCAATTTCTAGAAGATGTTATCTAGGATTATCAAATCAACAGCATATCCAAGCCACCCGATATTTCTTTCCACCAAATTTGAGAAAAGCATTTTTTTTATGCATCACCAAAGTCAGAGATGTACAGAATAAATAAGAGGGGAGCCAGGACACATCCTTGTCTGACCCTCCGCTTTATAGGTATTGGTTCTGTCAGTTCTCACAGGTTACTCAATCTTATTCCGGCAATGTTGTCATCATACAACAGCTTACAGGCATATAGCAAAGGAGGGGGCATTCCCATTTTTCCAAGTCTGGCCCAGAGTTTTACTCTATCTACTGAGTAAAATGCAGACATAAAGTCTATAAACAGAATATATAAATGTAAAGCTTTATTCTCTTTGCCTTGCTCCAGAAGGGTGTTTACAACAAAAATGTTCATATTAGTAGAAAGCCCACTTCAGAAGCCAATCTGAAGGCTGCGAAGAATAGCGTTATCTTCGACCCAGTTAGTTATTTCTTTAAAAAGTAAAGAGCTGGCAAATTTGCTGACAACATCCGTGAGGGCTAAAAGACGATTGTTTTCGGGAATGTCATGCTGCCCATTTTTATAGACAGGGATAAAATGAGAAATCCTCCATGAGTCAGGGACATTTCCGCTACTGGTTATTTTCTCAAACAGGGCTTTCAGGACCCACAATAACGGATCGGCTTCTAACATTAAATTGCATAAACCATCTGGTCCTGGCGCTCTAGATGACTGAAGGCCTTTTATGATATCAACTTAATCTCTGAATAAAGATTTTCCATAATACCTTACTAGAAAGTTTTAATTCTATTAAAGACACAGAGGCAAGCATTATGCTTCTCTTTCTTTTATTATTTTATAAATAGAAAGCTCAGCAGCAAGTGTTTATGCACCTTACTGAGAGCACAGGTATGCATGACAGGCAAAAGGTGCATGAAAACACAAAGAACTTAGAAAAAACATGCAGTAGAACTGTGTCAATCCAAGAAAAACTCCATTTCCCATAGGGCTTCAATAAAGGTTCAGCAAAGGTCACCAACATGTGACCTCAGTCCACCAATGAATAACTAGCTGTCCATATAAACAGTCATGTATATGATGTCACTTCCTCTTTCGAGGCTTCGAACTTGGCTGTTCAAGAAGAAAAACGGTAGAAGGAAAAACTGCAACTGTGGTCGTCTTGAGGCAGAAGCCGAAGCAGAGCCGATCAGGCGAGCAGGAGGGCTTGTCTGTAGCCGCTGTCAGGGAAGAGAAAATAACTAGAATTAGTTTATGCATCAGAAAACCCTAGCTCCCCTTCCGGGGGTGGGAGAGAAATAGTGTGTTAACTTGACATACATAAGTCAGTCAAAAAAGCAGTAACATCCCCAAACAAGGCGCTCAATTAGTACTCCCAAGGTTGACTAGCGCTGTTATTTCTCTCGCTGGGCGGGATAATGCTCACCTCCGTGTCTTTAATAGAATTAAGACTTTCTAGTAAGTTATTATGGAAAATCTTTATTCCATGTCAAGACTGGAGGCTCCCATTATTCTTGTTTAAAGCTTACTTACCACAATAGATGCTGGTTGTTCTACCGGTTTCAGGTAGAATTGCTTAAATATTGATTCACCTGCCCAGTCCGACATTCTCATGATATCTTCTAGGTGGACTCCGACCTGAAATGCTTTGGAAGCCATGGCTCCTCTCACGAAGTGGGTGCCGAAATGAAGAGTATCAATTCCTGCTTGCGTTAGAGTCCAGCGCACCCAGCATGCTAGGGTTGGGGCTGAAACTGCCTTGTGCGGTTTACACAGGGCTATCATTAATTGCCCATTAGGGGAAGTCCTAAGCGGGGCGGTCTGCTCCTCGTAAACCTTTAAGCATTTAACTAGGCAAAGCTTAGGCTGGTCTTTGAAAGCGGGGTACGAAATCACCCTAGAGTTAAATTTCGTTCTCCTGTGCGAGTGGAATACTACGCCATCAGGAGAAAAAGACCTGCCCGCCAGATCGAGAGCTCTGACGTCAGAGACCCTCCTGCAGGAAACTAAGCAGATCAGCGTAGTAAGCTTGCCTGATAGAGCAGTCCGGGATAGCTCCTCGTTATACTGCCTTGACAGAAAAAGATTTAGTACCTTGTTGACGTCCCAAAGCTTGTCATAGCAGGGCGGGGGCGGAATTGTAAGTCTGATGCCCTTAAGCAGTCTGCAAACGAGGTGATGCTCACCTGCTGGAAGCCCCTGAATGAGGTCATGCCCGGCAGAAATAGCTGAGCGGTAGGCGTTAACTGTCCTATAAGCGAGACCTCTTTCAACCAACGATGCCAGGAAATTTAGGATTTCCTCTATAGGTGCTGAAACTGGATGTGAACCGTTCCTTCGGAACCAGTTACACCAGGCGCTCCAGGAGTTAGAATACCTCTTGAGGGTAGCAGGGCGCTTTCCTCGATGAGGTTGACCGCCATGCTTGATATGCCGGGAATTCCCCACCTTGACCTGAAATCCTCTAGGCTGCTAGATTCAGCGATCCGTTGAGGAGAAGGGGGTGATGTTGCCCTGATGGATCCAGAAGGAGATCTGAAAATTGGGGTAGAAGGATTGAAAAATCCGAAGAAAGTTCCAGAAGAACTGGATACCAGGTCTGAGAGGTCCAGACCGGGGCTATGAGGACCAGGTCCGTATTCTCCTGACGGGCCTTTGCCATGGTCCTCGCTATCATGGTGAATGAGGGAAAGGCATAATGAATCCCCCGGGTCCACTGCTGGAGAAATGCATCAGTCGCAGCTGCAGCTGGATCCGGCCTCCAGCTGTAAAAAACGGGTAGCTGGGTGTTGACTTGGGATGCAAAGAGGTCTATGGACATGGGGCCCCATGCTCGCTGAAGGCGGAGAAAGACTTCTCTGTTGAGCTTCCAGTCGCTGAAACCTGTGGAGTGGCGGGAGTACCAATCCGCCACTACGTTTGTGAGCCCTGGGAGATATTCCACTGTGACTGAGATCCGATGCTCCAAACAGAAATGCCAAAAGACCTTGGCTAACTCCACTAGAGGTCTCGATTTGGTCCCTCCCAGATGATTGATGTACCGTGCTGCGGAAATGTTGTCCATTTTCAGCAAGATACAACAACTCGCTCTGCCTATGGCAAAAGAGCGACAGGGAAGGAGCCTGCGAGGAGCTCCAGACAGTTTATATGCATTTCCAGCTCCTGAGGTGACCAAGTCCCTCCTGTGGCGAAATAGCCGCATCTCGCTCTCCAACCGGAGCGACTGGTGTCTGATTCTATGATAATATCGGGGGTGGGTCCGAAAAGGCTCTGCCGTTCCAGGCTTCCATGTGAGTGAGCCACCAGTTGAGCTCCGTTCTCGCGGAGGGCGACAGTGTCAGACGCTGAGAGTAGCAGAGGCTCCGTCTCAGGTGCTGACCCTTGAGTCTTTGCAATTCTTTGTAATGAAGAGGACCGGGAAATATCGATTGAATGGAAGAAGATAGGAGACCGATTACTCTTGCTAACTCTCGAAGAGATATGAGGTCCCTCTGCAGGAGTCTGCGGATCTCCCTCCGTGTCGCGTGTATCTTGGCCACGGGAAGATGAAGTTGCGAGTTCATGGTGTCTACCAGGAAACTGAGAAATTCTAGATTCTGAGAAGGACTGAGTATTGATTTTTCCCAATTTATGAGGGAACCAAGACTGTGTAGCAGGTCAGTGGCTAGTGTGGTTTGATGCTCTACTAGGGCTTGAGAATGTGCCATAAAGATAATGTCGTCTAGATAGACAATCAATCTGACTCCCAGTTCTCTCAAGCGGGCTACTTCGGGCCGTAGGAGTTTGGTAAAGGCCCAAGGAGCTGACGAGAGCCCGAAAGGTAAATTTGTGCACTCCCAGTCTTGGTTTCTCCAGGAAAACCTGAGATAGCTTACGTAGGCCTGGTGTATGGGAACTGCTAAGTAAGCGTCCTTCAAATCCAGGCGCACAAGCCAGTCGTTTGGCCTCAGGATGTCTCTGATCATGTGTATTCCTTCCATCTTGAAGTGATGGTAGACAATGAAGTCGTTGAGAGCCCTCAAATTTATCACTGGGCGTACTTTCTGCAAACCAAAAATATAGGGCTGAAGAAGCCGCCTTGGCTCGAGCAGGGGCGAATTGCCTCTTTTAGATGTAGGCTGCATATCTCGCTGTCTAACGCTTCCTCGTCTGCTGCTATTGACATAACTAATGGAGCGGGGCGACCGGTCTGAGGAGGTTGGGCGAAAAACTCTAAGTGCAGGCCACGCGCTGCATCCCTGACCCATGCATCTCCTGATAAGGAGTCCCATGCTTGCGCAAAAAGAGCTAATCTCCCCCCTATGGGTGTCTTTGTCGCAGGCGCTGCCATGGGTGCACTGACCTGTAGTTTGCTGTTGGGCTGGATATCTGGCACCTCTTCTCCATCCACGACCTCTTCCCCGCCCTCTTGAGGGGAAGAAAGTGCCTGAGCGGCCTTGCCAAGAATTGTGTTGGAACCTGGCCTGCTGAGGTCTTCGATCAAAGGCGAATCGGTCGGAGGAGCGACCTCTGCCTCGTCCAGCCCTGGAGAAAACCTTAGTAGCAAAAACTCTTCTGATGAAGGCTTGAGCCTTATCCAAGGCTGTAAAGGTGCCGACAAACTTTGACATTTCTTTCATAAATGGGTCTCCGAAAAGCAGACCTTGGGCTTCTGCTCCTGATTCCGTATCTGCTAGCTTGGCGTCAATTTTATATAGGATGCCCTTGCAGCGCTCAACCGAGATGGCGCAACTGGCATTACCCAGTAGACAGAGAGCTCTTTGCGCCCAGCCTGAAAGGATCACTGGGTCGATGAGATCACTGGAATCAATGGCTGCCTCGGCCAGGTCCATAATCTTAGCTAGAGGACCGGTAACTGGCAGGACCTCTAGGCGCGGTCAATACCCTTTCTTGGGTCTTTTGCATTCTTTCCCAGAAATGTGATAATCTTGGAGTCTAGCTCCGGTGTGAGGGCTACGTTCCCAGGAATTTGGGGACGGGGCATTCTGCCTTTAGTTTGGCCCTTACTTCCTTGTCCAGAGGCTTGCGAAGCCTGCTCATGATGTAATTGGTTGTTCTGTACGAAAGTTCCCAGTCAGTGGATCTGGGGTGCACAAGATCTTCCGGAGTAAACATTCCACTGGAAGGGGACTGTTCCTCTGGTACCTTCTTGGGGATGGGGACTGCCGCAATCCCTGAGGTAGAGGGTCGCAACCTTATAGTTTGGGTATCCTCCTCAGAGGATGAAAGGGGATAATCGATATCATTCATAGACCCGTCTAGCTTCGTCATCAGTGCCCTGTCGGTATCCCTCCGGGCTTGAGGGTCTAGTACCCCTGTTGTCTTCCTCAGGGTAAGAGGGTCCTTCAAGGGAAGGGGTGTCCTTCCTGTTCATAAAGGCTTTTTTCAGCCTGGAGAAGGCCTCTGAGACGGCATCGGTGGCAGGTATTGGCTGGCTCGGGGGGGTCATGGAGTCTTTGCTCCTACGAGCCGGAGTACATCCCCCATTTGAAAGGTGCTTCCTTTTATGTGTCTTCTTTCTCCCCAGTGGGGAGGTCTCCTGCAGATGATCCTCCATACTGTCTAGGCGCTGCTGGATAGGCAGGCGCATCTCAGATACTGCCTTCTTGAAGCTGGTCTCCACTGAAGATCCCAGCACCTTTTTGAGGCTATCTGCCGTTGCCACCTCATCTATCTGATATTCTTCCTCCTCATTGTCGGACCAATCCTGGTTTGTCTGAGGGGAGTATTGCACTGCCATAATAAATTCTGATTGCTTTTCTTTTTTTTTTTTAAATATAAATGTCTCTTGTGGGCAACACACAGCCTTCTCTCAGCCCACTTAATGTCAGCAAAGGAAGGTGTGGAGCACGATGCCTTGCTGTCTTCTGTGAAGAAGAATCCTCCCTCTGTGGAGGTTGCACTCAGAGGCTTCCTTTCATTTTCTTTCTGTTTTTTTTTTAAAAAAAAATGCTTTCAGAGCAGGAGAAAGGGCCTTGCATGCTGCAGCTGGCACTCGCTTTCAAAATCCGTTGTAAAAGCAACGGAAATGACAAGGCGAGCGCCAGCTGTAGAGGAAAGGACTCAGGGAGCAGATCCTCCCTCTAGTGGTGGCGGGAGGTAACCGCAATTCAAAGGCTCTACGTGCGCAGCCTCTCTGGGCTCTGAAGAAGTGAAGAGGCGAGCCCGGGGCCCCGTACGTCGGAGTGGGACGGCTATCAAATAAAAGTAATAGACAAACTTCATGTTTTTTCTAAGTTCTTTGTGTTTTCATGCAACTTTTGCCTGTCACGCATACCTGTGCTCTCAGTAAGGTGCATAAACACTTGCTGCTGAGCTTTCTATTTATAAATTAATAAAAGAAAGAGAATAATAATGGGAGCCTCCGGTCTTAATATAGAATTCCATTTCAATATCTATTGTTGATTTTTTTTTTTTCAATCGAAAGTTACTACCAGCACATTTCTCCACTGAATACTCTTTCCAGGAGGATTCATTTATACAACAGATCGTCTCCTTTTTTCCTTTATTAGGAGATGACTGAAACGTGACCCATCGTTTTTTGCTGTCACCAGATGCCTGGTCCTGTACCATACCTTGCCGAGCAGCATTGTGGGGCGACACCCTGTACCTTTCTAACCAGTTATTATACCTGTTTTGCACCTTTCTTTTGCATTCCAGTTTTTCTACCTCAGGATAATCGGATCTAATAATCCTACGTAGCTCTTTGCACATCCTTTTTTTCCCACATGTTTCAATTTATCATGGGTCCATTTTTCCCCTCTTTAAGGAATTGACAATTACCCATTGGCAGAAAACATTATGTATGAGATGATATCCACGATATAATATCATTAGCACTGTTCATGTATAGGTACTCATCTTGCACCTCTTCTGCCCACTTCATTACTTTTACAAGGTTCTTATCCATCCAGCCAAGCATATTCCCACCTGCATTCACACTTACTGCACCAACCGTATCATAATAGCAGAACTTTATCACAGGTAACCGGAACCTCAATGACAATATCACATGGTCACTAAAATGTACAAATGAAATATGCAAGTCCATGACCTGCTGAAATAGTCTTTCACACACGGATAAAATCTAAGGTTGAAGTTCTATTACCACAGTGCCACGTTGGGGCAGATGGAATGTCCCTGGCACAGAACCCTTAAGCATTAAGAAATACTCATTGTAACTATAGTTTTGTCAGTCACTGCACAGAGTACACTGCAGGATTGCATGAACTACTCACTGCAGCTGTAGTTTTGGCAGAAACCACATACAGTACACCTCAGGAATTGCATGCAATACTCATTGCAAGTGTTGTTTGGGCAGTTATTGCATACAGTACATCACAGGGTTGCGTGGAGTACTCATTGCAAGTGTAGTTTTGTCAGTTACTGCTACTAGACCATGTGCAGCAATTTTACATATGGACATTGTTAAATCAGAAAGGAAACCAACAAAGTGAGGAACAATATTTTCAAGAAAAATATAATCGAGAGCCCATAACAGACAAAATTCCACAAGATGACAAAGAAGAAAAAGGTTGGGATATCGAATTCACTTTAAGTGAAATCTTGGCACTGATAAAAAAAGCAAGTAGATTGCGAGCACCAGGGCCGGATGGCCTCATGAATGAAATCTTAAAGCAAGCTCCAGAGGTATGGGCACACATGTGCTTTGTTCTCTTTACACGAATAGTAAAAATGGGTTATATACCAGAATCTTGGACAACTTCAATTACCATTCCAATCCATAAAAAAGGAGACAGAGCTTGTCCGGAGAACTATCGTCCCATATCCTTGCTGGATGTCTTAGGCAAACTCTTTGCGGCATTGGGCCTCATTACGAGTCAGGCGTTAAGGGTTTTCGCCTGATTACAAGGTCCCTTTGCGGGATGGTGATTTTAACGCCTGCTTTTTGCAGGTGTTAAAAAGCATGCCGCAAAGGGACCTTGGTGCTAAGTACGGTGCCGCAATTTGCGGCACCGTACTTAGCGCCTTCCCCATTCCCATTATGCCCTATGGGGCAAAAATGGGAATGGGGAAGGGCCATGGCGGAAGGGGGAATTACCAATCCGCCAACCTCGGAATGAGGTGGTAATTCCCCATTCCGCCATGGCGGAGTCGGAGAGTTACGGCATGGACCATGGTGCTATTAGCACCATGGTCTATCCGCCAGGGTCGTAATGAGGCCCATTCTCTTGAAAAGATTAAAGGAATGGATACAAAGATCTGGTAATTTCGATCACAGACAAGCAGGTTTTGTGGAAAATGTAGACTGCAGTCTAAACCTCCTAATCCTCAACCTGCTAAAAGCAAAGACCATTCATGAAAATCAAAAACTGTTCATCGCCTCAATAGATATGGCGGCAGCCTTTGACAGAGTAGACCGCCACATTCTCTGGTCCAAATTGAAAGAAAAAGGTTGTCCATCAGACCTAATAGAAGCTATCAAATCTCTCCACACAAATACATCGATGCGAGTCAGATTGGACCAAAAGGGAAACTTAACGCAGGCAATAACAACAACCTGTGGGCTAAAACAGGGATGCCCACTAGCGTCTATACTCTACAACTTCTACATTTTAGAAGTAAAGGACTGCTTGGAACCACCAAGAGCATGCTCGCCTAAAATAGGAGAAATGAAAATTGGTCATCTCTTATATGCTGACGATCTTATAGTGATGGACAAAACAGAAATGGGTCTACAAAAAAAACTAGAAGCTCTGAATATACATCTAAAAGAAATCGAACAAAAAATCAATCCTCAAAAATCAGTGGTAATGATAATTAAAAAAGCAGGTCCTGCAAGTAAAAAATCTTTTAGATGGCATATAGAGAATGACCTGATAATTACAGTTAAAAACACAAAATACCTGGGAGCAATTGTAAGTGCCAATTGGAGTGACCAACCGTGGATTGAACATTTGCAGAGGAAAATGGACCAATTAACATCACAGGCATTAATATTGAAAAGAAAGTTCTGTAAATTCTCCATGCGCCTGATTGTGGAATTCTATAATGCAAAGGTCATCCCTACTGTGACATGTGCTGGCGAAATGGCCCTGAGAATCCCTTGGGAAACATGGGATAAACTTGAAGCCAGATTTTGGCGTAAATTGCTGAATATTCCGATATGTGTTCCGATAAGTATCATACGACATGAGCTAGGATTGCATTCAATGCAAGTCCGAATCATCTGGAAAACACGGCCACATACAGAAAAATATCTTTGGAAAGCTGTCCACCTCAATACCAAATATTGAACAAGGAAGCAGGAAAAATGCCCTTTTGGCCATTGGATGAATGGAAAGCGAAATGTAACGAGCTGCTGCAAAATCTAAAAGTCACGACAGAAGCCCTTCTGAAACATCCAAAGAGGGTAAAAATACTTTTATCATCAATCGACTGGGCAGAAACAGAGCGTGCAAGAGTAGCTTCGAACCATCATACTCTATCGAACAAGATAACTAGATGTCCACTGATATTGCCTGGATACCTAGAAAAAAGCGCAAATCGGAAGCACAGAGACCTAATAATGCGCTTTCGTCTGAACATTTTAAAAATAAAGATCAATCTGTTCAGATATGGCCTGGCAAAGGAAAAATTATGCAGATTATGCAAAAAAGAAGAAGAATCGTCTCAACACTTAATGTTGTTCTGCCCTGAACTCAGATCTGAAAGGGGTTGTTTATTACTACCAATATTGCCTCCATCATGTGATCTGGACCCCAACTTATGGTGGTCAGCTTTATATGACGATCCAAGTAAAAAAAACGTTAAAGGTCTGGGTATTTTCCTAGAATCTATGCTAAAGAGATTAGAAGGGAATTAAGACTATTATTAACAAGGAGGACTAAAAGCAAATAGCCAAACCTCGACTTAAGAACAAAGAGAGAAGACTTGGGAGAGGTCTGGCTTGTGCATGGGGAGTAGGGAAAATTTGTACATAAGCAAAAGCTTGTATTTTTGTACGCTGAAAGCTTTAATAAAAAAAATAAAAAAATAAAAAAATAAAAAAAAACATGTTTTAGATGTGCATACAAATAATGGTATCTATTTTTGGAATATTTGCGGTCTGAGCGTCTCTGTAAGCAAGCCTGTTTCCAAGCAAGTAGGTGAGGATTGCCCAAGCATCTTCCACTTGTAAGACATTGGCACTAGTTCATATTTTTGGGCTTTTTTACTTAAGAGTAGACTTGAGTTGAATATTCAAAGATGTGATTGAAGTTCGTTGGTAGGGTGAACAGACGTCCCAGTTTTGCCAGGCCCATCCCTGTATTTGCCCCTCCCCCATCACTTTATTTGTGAAAGGGATTGAAAAATCCTGACACCGGGCTGGCTACCTCTCTCCCCCTTCACTTTGAACCCCCTCCCCCATACATTCCTCCCTTCTTCTATGTTTTCTCTCCACCTCTGTGCACCCTTTTCACCAGGAGAGTTCACTGATATAGAAGTAGGCCTATCCCATTTGTCGGGACAGGTCACTGATATAGAAGTAGAAGTACAGGTTTATGAGCGTCCCTCTTGTATGTTAGTCCTTCTTTTGTGTGTATTGGCCCTGAAACTGTGTCCTACTTCTATGTTAGTTTCTGTCCATGTTTTTTATTTTGGAAATCTGGTCACCTTATTCAGTGGGGAACTTTTTATTTTACCTCCCAAATCAGAATTGGGCCCCTGGTTAGTCGCCAACACCTGCCCAGTGCAGTAAGCTTGATTATGCTTAACGTGTGTATAAAAAAGTGGTATCAGTGAAGAATAGTGTGTGAACTTTCAACAATCGGATATCTGTATCTATAAAAGACATAAAGAATGGTTCAGGCAACAATCTTCCGTTTGTCTGACGAGGGAGGTTATATTGACCAACTTTACTGTTAATGATGAGAATTAGGCGGGGTACACGAAAGTGTCGCTGCACAATACACCAACACGTTTCCTTTTTTCACACCAACCTCAGAATCAGGCTCAGAGTCAGACACTTGCCTCAACTAATAACAGCAGTGATCATTTATAACACAGTTTAAATCTGAAGAAAAGCAGTTCTCAATTTTTCTGTCGTAAAGGAGGGAGCGTGGTTCAATATCAGAGTGTGCCTCTACTACGTGGGTTAGAGTCGTGTATAAGCAAGGTACACACGAGCACAGTGCCTTTAATTTATTTAACAGCACATGCGCTGTTCAAACCGATTCGGAGTTCGGTAAAAGATATGGGACCTCATTACACGGATGGCGGTAAGGGTTTACCGGTACCGGTATTTTACCGGTACCGGTAAATCCTTACCGCCTTACTACGAGGTCCCTTTGCGGGTTGGGGAATTTAACGCCTGCTTTTTGCAGGTGTTAAAAACCAACCCGCAAAGGGACCAGGGAGCTAATTACGGTACCGCAATTTGCGGTACCGTAATTAGCGCCTTCCCCATTCCCATGGAGCCCTATGGGGCAAAAATGGGAATGGGGAAGGGCAATGGTGGAAGGGGGAATTACCGCCCCGCCAACCTTGGAATAGGGCGGTAATTCCCCTTTCCACCAAGGCGGTGCCGGTATTTTACCGGCATGAACCATGGCGCTAGTAGCGCCATGGTTTACCGCTTACCGTGTAATGAGGCCATGATCTCTTACAAACTATAATAGCAGCCATTGCTATTCTTGTTCTGTCTGTTCTAGGAAGACTCCAGGGCTTTGGGCAAGGTCTGAGGCCCCGCCAGTCTCTGCTACACGTCACTGAAACTGAGAGCCCCGAGATCTTCACCAATGAGGCATGGCTGATGTTCACGGTGGCCTATTTTAGGTCAGTGTGTCAGGCCACTGACTACACCTATATTATTACCAACGGTTTGTCCAGAATGCCTTAGGGCACACCCATAAACACTGAGATATGTAATAATCAGGAACACATGCTTATCCAGCCAACGCTGGAGGGACCAACACAGGAGCAGCAAATGGCCGACAGCTCTGCTGGACATAAGATGAGCTCCGACCAGCCTACGCTCATCAAGCACTGGCCGACCTCTTACTCTTCTTCATGGCACGTGCAGCAGTTCAGTAACAGTAGCCCCCCCTCATTAAAAGAGGCAGCTGTCACCAGTCGAGATGGAGCCGAGCCTGCATCGTTCAGAGGCTGTAGCCGCAGAAGCGCTACTGTGCACAGTTTATGAGTGTCTACAAGGGGTGAGTTGTAACTCCAGTTTCTAAAAGACATCATAAGCATTGCAGGACTAATCCAGGAGCCCCCCTGCGAAGTTACATAGCCGGGCTAAGCCAGGAGCCCCCCTGTGCAGTTACATAGCAGGGCTAAGCCAGGAGCCACCCTGCGCAGTTACATAGCCGGGTTAAGCCAGGAGCCCCCCTGTGCAGTTACATAGCAGGGCTGACCCAGGAGCCACCCTGTGCAGTTACATAGCAGGGTTAACCCTTGAGACATCCAGTGCAGCTACATAGCAGGGCTAATCCAGGAGCCACCCTGTGCAGTAACATAGCCGGGCTAACCCAGGACACACCTTGTGCAGTAACATAGCAGGGCTAACCCACGAGCTACCCTGTGCCGTGAAACAGCAGGGCTAACCCAGGAGCCATGCTGTACAGTGACATAGCCGGGCTAAGCTACGAGCCACCCTGTGCAGTTACATAGCAGGGCTAAGCCAGGAGCCACCCTGTGCCGTGACACAGCAGGGCTAACCCAGGAGCCATGCTGTGCAGTGACATAGCAGGGTTAACCCTTGAGACATCCAGTGCAGCTACATAGCAGGGCTAACGCAGGAGACACCCTGTGCAGTAACATAGCAGGGCTGACCCAGGAGACACCCTGTGCAGTAACATAGCAGGGCTGACCCAGGAGGCACCCTGTGCAGTAACATAGCAGGGCTGACCCAGGAGACACCCTGCGCAGTTACATAGCAGGGCTGACCCAGGAGCCACCCTGTGCAGTAACATAGCAGGGCTGACCCAGGAGACACCCTGCGCAGTTACATAGCAGGGCTGACCCAGGAGCCACCCTGCGCAGTAACATGGCAGGGCTGACCCAGGAGACACCCTGCGCAGTAACATAGCAGGGCTGACCCAGGAGCCACCCTGCGCAGTAACATAGCAGGGCTGACCCAGGAGACACCCTGCGCAGTAACATAGCAGGGCTGACCCAGGAGACACCCTGCGCAGTAACATAGCAGGGCTGACCCAGGAGCCACCCTGCGCAGTAACATAGCAGGGCTGACCCAGGAGCCACCCTGCGCAGTAACATAGCAGGGCTGACCCAGGAGCCACCCTGCGCAGTAACATAGCAGGGCTGACCCAGGAGACACCCTGCGCAGTTACATAGCAGGGCTGACCCAGGAGACACCCTGAGCAGTAACATAGCAGGGCTGACCCAGGAGACACCCTGCGCAGTAACATAGCAGGGCTGACCCAGGAGCCACCCTGCGCAGTAACATAGCAGGGCTGACCCAGGAGACACCCTGCGCAGTTACATAGCAGGGCTAACCAGGAGACACCCTGAGCAGTAACATAGCAGGGCTGACCCAGGAGACACCCTGCGCAGTAACATAGCAGGGCTGACCCAGGAGCCACCCTGTGCAGTAACATAGCAGGGCTAACCCAGGAGACACCCTGAGCAGTAACATAGCAGGGCTGACCCAGGAGACACCCTGCGCAGCGACATAGCAGGGCTGACCCAGGAGCCACCCTGTGCAGTAACATAGCAGGGCTGACCCAGGAGCCACCCTGTGCCGTGACATAGCAGGGCTGACCCAGGAGCCACCCTGTGCCGTGACATAGCAGGGTGGCTCAGGAGCCACCCTATGCAGTTGCAAAGCAGGGCTAACCCAGGAGCTAATCGAGCTTAAGCAGGAAACGAGGAAGGTGGAACGAAGTTGGAAGAAAGTCAAACCCGAAGAAAATAAATCTATCTGGAAATGTCTTGAGAAACAATATAGGAAGCAAAGAAAGGAAATTTTAACAGTGAAATCGAAAACTCCAGAAATAACATAAAAAACGTTTTTGATGTTCTGAGAAGCTTGGAAAAGTCTCTTTTAAAATCTGATACCACCCCTCCTACGACAGAGGACTACATAAATACGCAGCAAGCCTTCGCCAGTACAATTTCGAAGGCACATGCAAAAACTGCTACAGACACCGTTCCGGAGAGGCTGTCTGTACAGGATGTAAAAATGGGAGTGCTCAATGATTCACCTTTTAGATTTTCTCTTATTTTGGTCTCTGATATAGAGAGACTATTGAGGAAAATGCGTCCAACATCATGTCCAGGTCATATTATTGCTTCTGAAATTATTCTAAACATCAAGATTTCTGCACCATTCTTAACATGCTTCACCAATGCTACCTTTTTTCCCAGCGCAATCCCAGCGTATATAAAGAAAGTAGTCGTCACTCCACTATCCAAAAAAGTAGGATTAGACCCCAAAGATGTCAACAACCTCAGGACCTTTTCAATATCTATTTTCGCCCCTTATGTAGTATCCTGGACAAGATGGGGATAATATTCACCAATTACGCCAATGATACGCAATTGTTCATGGAACTAAGCGGCGACTATCTGAAGGACTCCAGAAACATCCTGGACATTTACAGGTTAGTAAAAGACTGGATGACAGCCAATTGTCTTTGCTTGAATAGCAGTATAACCGAGCTGTTAATATTTGGATCTCCCCAATCCAAATTCGAACTGGATTCACGCTTTGTTAACTTTTCGATTGATGGCCAATGTATTCCAGTGCAAGAGAAAGTTAAAACCCTAGGTGTAGTATTAGACTACTCACTAGGGTTCAATGCACAGGCAGGTTAATATCGCTGTCTCGAAGTCCCAGTACCACTTAAGGTTGTCGAGGCTTGTGAATCCTTATGTTACAAGCAAAATTGGCATCATTCTGGTACCGGCCCTTATTATGCCCCAGCTAGACTATTGCAACGTGCTCCTGAGTGTAGGAGCAGTCAAGAGGGCAGTGAAAAGAGGCAGACTAAAGTGTGGTGCAATGTTAAGGAGGAAAGGAGGAGAGATAGGCAGATGGAGGAGCGAAGGAGTAAGCAACTAGAACAGAGGAGGGACAGAGGGTAGATAAGAGAGCATTGAAAAGAGAGGGGTTTGGCCTGAAGATGTTTTTTTTTAGGAGAGCCTTCACTTGGTGGAGGAGACTAAGCCATACGGTCTTCGGCAGCCCGAGAAGGAGATACACACAACAACCCCTTGGCTCAACGCGTCCCTGCCTGGGATAACAAACAGTCAGATGACAGGCCCTGTCCTGATGATGCAAGGCCCGGCAGTGGTGGTACGAAAGGTATCTAGGACAGAAGTAGACAAGGGATATCCTGGCAAGAAAGAATTCTCAGCAAAGAGTCTGCGAGTGACTCTTTGTTCACCGCCAGGAGGGCTGAGCCTAAGGAAGAGAGGGAAGGACTCAGGACTGCAGTACTAGATGAAAGTTTGATTTGCTTTGTTTTGCTCTAGCCCTTTGGCTTTCTGTTATTGTAATCAAGAGCCTTGGACCTTGACATCTGGCTTTGAGTCTTCTCTTGATCCTCCGGTCAGTGCAATACATACAGTAACAGTTTATTCCATTATTGGACAAAAGGCAACACCAGTATTCTCTTAGAGTAGCGGTGCTTGTGTTATTGGGCCAGCCAACACACAGGAGTATATTTACAGTGTCAGTAATGCATTGTTTGGCAAAGCCATCTTCAGTGGGTAAATACAGTGACAGAAGCTGGCCAATTGGGCAAAAGCCAATTAGAGTATATCCTTACAGTGGCAGTTCTCACCTTAATGATAACGCCATTATGTGTGTGTACCTATAGTAACAGTGCTTGTAAGTTTGGGCAAAGCCTTCAGGAGTGTTTTCCTAGAATGGCGGTACTGGCTTTTTTGGGCACATCTACAGCGGTCGTTTCTTGCATTATTGGGGAAAAGCCAGCACATGTTCTTATAGTGTTAGTCAGCATAGGCACGTCTTAATATAACGGCTGTAGTGCCCTTATGTTGCCATCGTAGCCCAAGTGTGTTCTGACAGTATCAGTCTGGGAAAAGCAAACAAAGGTGTTTTCTTGCAGTGGCAATACTGACATACATCGGCACATCCATAATGAACATGTCTTTTCAGAGCAACAATACTTGCTACATTGGGCACAGCTGACGTAAGTGCGTTCTTACAGTGGCATATATTGTGGGCACAAGTATCCTGAACATGTGTTGGAAGATGCTTCTGAAAACGTTTGGTGACTGGAATCTATTGGATTTATTCATGTTTTACCTAGCACAAAGCAAGTGCGGATTAATCACAGGCCATCCACAAAAGATCCTTCCCAGCACCTTTTTATAGGGATTTCTTCACAGTGATCAAGCAAACTTATGACTTATCTATATGAATATATGCATAAAAGTAACCTCAATTAACTAGGACAGCGGGTACCCTTGCCCGACCCCCATTAACTCCCTTTAGCCCCAAGTTACATGCACAGAGCTTGGTTGCTTGCTAGCTAGGTTTGCGCTTTATAAACTCAAAAACAAATACAAAGTATTCCTCAGTGTTAGTACCAGAATTCCTGCAGAACTTAGTGTTTGTGGGACAAAAGGTCAAACAAATCCTTAATTTCTCCTCAAGGCCTGGCCCTGTTCTCTTTCAGCAGCTTGGCAGGATGAAGCAGGGCTGGGTTATGTACAGGTTAGCTAGAGGTGTAAACAACTCATATAACAAATCTCTCTCTCAGCTCCTCTTGTGGAATTGTGGGGCCTTGCTACAGGACTAGCAGTATCTCTTTCTTGACCTTATTCGGCTTGGTCTTGGAAGTACGGTGGGGAAGACCTCCTTCTGTGGTCTCAGGCCCAGAGTGGTAGTCCCCTGCTGTGTCAAACATGAAGTCTGAGCCTGATCACTGAACAGCCCAGAACTCTAAGCAGACAGGGGGCTCCTGGTAATTCCATTGGCTTCTCACTAGGTCTGTCACCTCTTCCCTTCCTCATGGCCTTGACTGTATGGCACGCTGGAACACTCTCTCGATCTCTTTCCTTCTCCTCATGCCACATGCTCATACCTAGGAGATCTTCTCTTCCTAACTACTCTGTTCTCAGGCTTCACCTACACCCAATCAATGCTTTATCATGTGTCCATCTTGCTGCCTATCCTAGACTTCTCTTTGGATGTTTCAGGAGTTGCCCTTCTCCACACTACCACCATATTCTTCTCTGGTCCAGATGTGTCCTTCTTTCCAACCTCTATCTCTCTCCTTTCGTCTATTCTGATCCTCCTCCTCCTCCTCTATTTAACTTTCTGGCCGCCTGCTCTTCGTCTGTCCGCTCTCCTCCAGCCTCCTCCAAGTAAACCCTTTCTCCAAACGTTCACAGTCTTCTGCCACAGCCCCAGCCTTTTATAAATTAGACCACCATCTTGATTTTGCTGCCTGCGCATACGTGCAGGGAGACAAGACCGCTGGAGCTTCATGGATCTGCGTGTTCTCCCATACTCATGCTGCCAGTGGGAAGACTACATAGTGTGTAGGAATGCACTCTCTCTAAGATCGTCTACACTGTCAGTAAGAAATGCTTCTGACTTTTGCATTGTTTGGCTCTTGCTATAGCCAGACTCTGATAACCTCTGAGGGTTGTGGTGGGACATAACTGTGCATCTGGGAGAACTATACGGGCGATTCCAGCCTGGGACACAGCTGAGCCACTTAAAGGGTACTTGCAACTTTGAGGCCCCTTGTGGGGAGCACCTGCCCTGTGCATGGTGGAATCGTCCAGAAAATCCACCCCACTTTTCTTCATTGTCCCCCCTCCCTTGGGTCTGGTATCATGGTGCAAGTGGCAGCACCTGCCTCCTTGGCCACCCCAATATTACTCCAAGGGACAGACAGGGAACTTCATCACAAACCTTAAAGAACTGTGTGAAAATGATATGGCGTTTTATGTACTTTTTCACAGAAAGTATGCTGTAAAATACACCATTTTAACCAACTATCTTTAAAAATATATATCCCTTGGGGAGGACCATAAATAAAACCTTGGTTGGTTTATTCATTACGCTCATCACACTCATTACTCTTAAATATATTTAGACCTCCACTAAGAATAAATCCACCAGCCGACACCACAAATGGGCTTTTTTCAATTTTGAACTGTTAACGCAGCACAACAGAAATAAACTTGCAGGGTTATTTTGGGCATATGGGCAACGGTGTGTTAGTTTGCTCTCTTATGGCACATCTACCTGCCTCTCTGAGCTCAGAAGACAGGTCCACAAGGTTGGGAGGTTGCACAGGACGAAGGAGTTCTGCTACGAGGTGCCAGCAATGCCACAGTATAAACTAGTCTTCCTGCTCTGCCCAGGAACACCTCTTCTGACATCATTTTTAAGTGTAGAGGGAGAGCTTGGACGAACCTACATTTAGAGAGTGCAGGGTAACAGCGACAGGGTCAGTAAGTGCTGTGTCTTCAAAGCAACAGTGAAGTCACTCGCTTCACCCGTTCAAAGGAATGGTATTGGCAATGGTATTAGGGTATCCAGATGACTCCATGTCACAAGGGACATCATACTCCACTCTTCAGTCTTGATTTTACCTTACTTTTTATTCAGTCCATTTTATTCAATTGAAGTGACCTAACACTACAACTCCCAGCAGTTGATGGTGAAGTGAAAGCCGCGTTCTGGGGTATGGTGTGCTTCCTGAAATGGAGTCATCTGGCAACCCTCAAGGGACTCTAACTAGGGAACACACTGTACCTCAGCCTTAGAGCCCATGTGAACTGTGTACTCGTTATGAAAGAACTCCACTGTAGCAGAACTCTATATTCAAGTTGATGAAACCTGAAACAAGAAACAGTTCCGGACAGCCAGTGCCATTGTGCAGTGATATTATCTGTATTGTACTCTTCAGTGCACTTTAGTGTTGTACTTAGCTGGCATGTTCGAGCAGTATACTAGACATTAAATAAAGTAGTACATTATTGATTTACAAGGAACTTGGAATGTTCCTTCCTCTTCGGTGAAAGGTTGTCACCGGCTGTCAACTTAAACCCCAATTTCAAAGTAACCATCAGAGCCATTGACCCTCAATCATCGGGGAGACTTGCGGTTAAGAGCCAGTGTAAATGAAGTTGAACCCACACACTGTGGTCCTTACAACACCAAAATAATCCTCTTTGAAATGTTTTATAAACCAACAAGTTTGACAGCTCCTCGTTATCCTCTCATTACTGAAACGGGGTCAGTACTACGCTGACATCCAAGTGCATTGGGTTACTGCACTGGGACAAGTTGTTGCTTTGAGGACACAGCGCTTACTCACTCTGTCGCTATTAGCCAGGCTCTCCCTCTACACTTCAAAATGCTGTCAGAAGAGGTGTTCCTGGGCAGAGCAAGAATACTAGTTTATACTGTGGCATTGCTGGCACCTCGCAGCAGACCTCCTTCTTCCTGTGCAACCTCCCGACCTTGTGGACCGCCCTTCAGACCAGCAGGTAGATGTGCCAAAAGAGAGCAAACTAACACATTGTTGTCCATGTACCCAAAATAACCCTGGATGTTTCTATTTGTTGTGCTTTAAAAATGGAAGAAAGGCTATTTGTGGTGAAGGCTGGTGGAGTTGTTTAGTGGAGGTCCCTAAATATATTTAACTGTAATGAGGGTGCACTGCCTTGTAATTGAGGCAGGCTCATCAGCCTAACACTCTTCAGCATCCTACATATTAAGGGATGGCCCACTAACGATTAAACGTGATAAGGTGCTGCTTGAAAGTTATGTTGGTTGGAATAAAAAGACAAGAGAAAGGATAATACTCGCCTGCGGTCTTGACATTGAATCTGTGTAGAAGAATATTTTCCTTAGGGGAATTAAGAGGTCTAGGTAGATTCTTATGTTTGAATGTGAGAGTTTAAATAGAGCTATCTGAATGTTGCCCTGTTGCAAATGTAAGGAATGCCTTCATAGTTCAATTCTTCATTTGATAATAACAATGTTAACAATAAGTATACCCCACAGGAAATGAGTTAGAGGCCTTCTGCGGCACAGTATGGCAAGACTCACCAATAAACCTCTGAAAACATTGTAGCATTTATTTCATATTCACCCTTTTGAACTTTGTAAGGTGCTCTGAGTCCCTTGGAGTGGGGCAAGAGCTGTTTATAAGTTTAAATAAATAAATTAGCTAGTAACTAAATAAGTAACAGTCACAACACTACATTTCCCATAACCCTAGTGCCAAAATGGTAGTTTGTGAAAAAGCAATAGACATGTGACGTGATCCAGCAACAGAGATGCTCTCTTTTCAACAAACTCCCCTGCATCCATGTTTCAGTCCTCTTTCACTGCTCAAGCTGAAGTTAAGTACTTTTTCTTTCTCATTTAATGTTACTGAAAGTAAGAGATGGTAGGGGCATCAATTACGAATGAACAGGACAATGAAAAATATGGAGGCTGTTTGAAGAGTATGAGTGTTTGAATATTCTCTTCAATTAAATAGTTGTTTCGATTGACATTATAGTTTAGCATCATAAGAAACTGTTTTTCTTTTTTGTCAAAGTGTTGCTTACCCCTAGAAATGTGGATGTACAGCTTCTCTGAGGTTAAGTTTGGGGTCGCCCTGGAGTTTGCAGCAATGTCATGGCAAAACAAGAGGTGATGGCTGGAAGGTTTAGAATTAATCTTCACCTCTGGCATTGCTCTGCCCAACCTTATAGACCATCGATCTTCGCCTGATAGCCATTACAAAAGGGGAAAGACCATATGCAAATCAGGCTTGTTCCCACCCCAAAGGGGGCAGACCAGCTCGAACTGCTTGGTCACATCCCTTCTGCACGAGACCACAAGCATCCCCAGACATGTTTCAGCTTCATTGGGCCTCATCAGTGAGGTGTAACTTGGGTCTCTAAGCCCAGCAGGCACAGGACCCACATCTGGGCATTCCCGTCCCACTCGGGGTGACTATAGCAAAACAAGAGGTGATGGCTGGAAGGTTTAGAAAGGTTTGGGGACCATAAGCATCCCCAAGCATGTACGTGCCATAGGAGAGCCAACACAATTGGAATGATAACTGATGTAATGTTGCATAATGAAAAAGCATCTGATTACTGAAAAAAGATGCTGCACCGTACAGCATGAAGAATGCAGAATGCAGAGTGCTTAGTTGGCTAGAATTTACCTCCTTTTGGCATGCACATAATAAAATGGTAGCATAAACTTAGCTGCAGTGCTTAGAAACAACACTGCATGTTAACAAGAGTGAGAAAGCAGTGTGATGCAACTAATTTCCTATGTACTATTAATTGAAAGGCTGTCCACGCGTGTGGCTTGTTGAGTGGGTGTGTGGGGGAAAGCAAGGAATGCAGATTTCAGTTGGCAACGTCAGAGAGATTAAGTTAGTCACAGTCACTCTAAGCTGGGAATCCTACGAATAATAAGAGGGTAAAGGAACGAATGAGAAGAAGCAAAAGACACCTGGGGATGTGCAAAGATGTGGTTCTACACGTGAATCACACGGGAATCGGTGAAGGGGGAGTGTGGAATAATTTCCACTAGGCAAATTCATCTTTTGCAACAGGAGTATTTCACGAGGACTCTTGAGAGGTAAGGGGTGACCTGGTTTTTATTCTTGAAGCTACGGTCAGACTGGCGCATAATATCCACCCGGCATCAATGAGAAAGTGACCAAGGTCACAAATGACAAATTGTTACTTTTCAGGACAGACTGAGTGCTATCTTGGGGGAAGTCTGGGGTAAAATGTGTCGCAAATAGTGCATTTTAAAGCATATTTGGTCAGTAACATTAGCCAAACTAGTAGCTGCACAGTGCAGTAACTCAAGAAAGTGTCCACTTTGGTAAACGGCCAGTCTGAGGCTGCTTGAAGCATTTAGAATGTGTTACAAGGAGTTGTATGAATGAATCGGTCCCCTAACTTAGATCCCATGGTGATATACTTAGATGACCTGGACTTGCCAAGGGTGGTGGAGGGAAACAAGGGCATGCCAACTGGCCTGATCTCTAGGGAGGCAATAAGATCTATGTATAGGAAGCAGTCATACAGAAAGACCGCAAGGTCAGATAGTGTACATAGTGGGAGGGGATGCTCCAATCGACCAATTGTGTGCATTATTTAATTTTGTTTTTTTATTTTGGTTGGGTGCCCCTTCCGGTAATAATTAATGGAACGATCTGTGATTGTTCTGTTCACTTTAGTGCAGAAAGTGATTACTCAGTGAGATATGAAACTGAATTGCAGTGAATGTTTATTCATGAAGTTTAAGAAAAAAACCACTGGTGTTTTAAATGTAATGATGCATGATAGATACTATATGCTGAAAGATTCAAACGTTAATCCTGTTCTGCGTTTTCAAGCTGGTTGGTTGACACATTTATGCAAATCATGCTGAATTCATTGACACGTTTTGTACGTTAAAAAGACCACAAGTATGTAATTATGGCTAGAATTGTAAACACCTTTTAAAACATCAAGAAAACCACCACGTGTTTCGCCCTCAAAGGACTTTTTCAAGGCTTAGTGTCACAATTTATTGCAGAAACATTATCCTGTTGCTGTTTAGCATGGCTAAAGGCATGACTTGCGTAAACTGAATATCTATGTGCTCCTGGTTACATTTTCAATTTTAGCTTTTCTTATATTGAAATCTTTTAAAAGTGAATTGGCCTTGTTTTTTCAATTTCAATGCTGCTGCAAATATGCATATTTAATGTGCAGGCAGTCCTAAATGTGTAGCGAAATGCATGTAAACAATTCGTTTGTTACGGGCACTTAAATACTCGAACACATATCTTAGCTGATGTGAATGACACAGCATGGCCACGTGTGCCTTCCGCCGGTGCTATGAACTGTTAATGCAGAAAAAGCTTTTGGCAGTGTTAATGTTAAAGGATATTTAAACCACGCACTAAAACCACCGGAGTGGCCCCCTAGCGCTCTGGCAGCTCTGAAAGGTAAGAGGGTAGGGTGAGTTAGTGGGGCATAGTGGGACAAAGGTATAGCGAGAAATATTATGATGTACTGTTGGCAGCTTCAGTTTGGTTAGCACCGTTCGCTGAGCATAGGTGCCGTCTACCGATCGGTGGACTCCCATGTGCTTTGGTGCAAGACTATGTGTGTTTTGTTTTGTTGTTGCAGTGTGGTGAAGTGGGTGCGTATTGCTGCGCTAGGACATGGTTGTGTTTGTTTAGCGTTTGAGAGGTGTATGTAGAGAGGAGAGTTGAGGTTAGCAGTTGGATTATTAGGGCTTTCTGTCTTACCTTGTTGTTTATGGGATATATTCGACACTCGTCGAGTCCCTCGCTGTGTTCTGCACCACTGCTATCGTCTCTGTGACTGTTTGGTGGTATGACGGTAGGAAGGTGGTGAAGGCCCCCCCCCCCTTGAGTTGAGTGGTGTATGGTACTAGGATTGCTCGTGGGTTGTCAGGGGGGAGTTGCCTGTCATTGACTCTGAGTTCCTAGAGCAGGTTCCCTCCCGCTGATTTGTAGGTGCTCCCTGTCTCACTGGGTTTCTTTTATTGGTTAGTACTCCCTCGTCTGCAGCTAGGGTGTCTAATGCCAAATGGGCCTACTTAAAACATATAATAAAACAGTTTGGCCTCTAAAGCAAAAGTGCTGGTGAAGCATGTTTGTCCAATTATTATGATGTAAATAAGGCAGTCAACAGGGGGCAAGGTGGTGGGGGTGGGAGGCTGGGGGATCCCCGCTCCCTTCAGTTTGCCCTGGCTATGGAGCCACTCTATTGGAAATGTGGATCAATGTTTTAATATTACCCTTAATATCTAGAGGCTTCAAATCGAAGCTTCATGCTGATACCTGCCCATATCTAGGAAGCTAGCCGGCTGCATCAGTCAAGAAAATCTTGGGACTTCTGAAGGAACGTCAGAATTAGTTGGGCTATAGGAGCTATGGAAGCCAGTCACAATTTAAGCAGTACAGAAAGATACCCCATAAATCAGTGGGAAAGTATTCATTAAGTATTTGAGAGTCACCTTCAACAAGAACTTGGAAGAATTGGGTTAGAAGAAATATGGGAAGTATTCAGATGATTCAAAAACGCGGTACTTGCCCCGTCACATTAATTGGAATGATTGATTGTGTAAAATTGGTGATCCTCCTTAGAGTTCACTTTCTCAAGGATGCAATACTAGCACTCCTTAAACACCTATTTCTTTTTTTTTAAAGTAAACGTTTGTCTGTTATTTCTGGCCATTTAAAGTTCTGAGAATGTTTTTGGGAAAAGGTATCTAAACAATGGAGGGTCTCTTCCAGAGTTTGGGATTTATTTAGTTTAAGCCCAATTGAAAAGAATGTGATCTTTTGTATTCTAACGAGGTCACCGAAATAATATTGTCTCACAGTAAATAGGACGATAACAGAACCAAATTCTCCAAAAGGCTTTTTGTACAGGTTTGCAGAAACAACATATTTCATGGAAAGTTGCCTAAAATTCCAAGTGTTGCTTTGAATGGCAAGACAAGTGGTTTTTAGTTTTTTTACACAGCTCAAAAGTTTCCTAATGTACCCCATTTATGGAGATCCTGCATCTATCAAATTCTTGGACCACTGTTTGAAAATAAACTGTGCCTTCTTTTGAAGGAGGTGGGTCTGACAGTAAACTAGGGCTTGGTTCCTGCTAAATGTCTGCTCTTCAGAGAACCTATGTGAACTTGGAATCAGGAAACCAACTGACTTTGTGCATTTCAGCAACGAGTAATTTGTACAGCATTGATGTTTACTGTGTGCCAGGTAAGTGAGAATTAACTAGATGCGAACTGGCAAAACTCGTTCGTTTTATATTTCAAAAGGTGTTAACATCAGCCTTTTACAAAAACACTTGTTAGCATGATACCAGTTATAGCACATTCCAGTGAGTATGTCTAAAATTGAAGGCAGTATAAGAGAGTAATCCACATGTGGTTTTAAGAAGGCACCACCAAGTCCTAAAATAGCATCCTGCTTTCATTTACAGACATTTTAGAGTGAGATTGGTTGGGTTTTGAGTTCAATTTTCAACTAATCGTCTTTGGGATTGAGGAGAAGCTGAATGACTAGGATGCTTGCGTGTTGTTCTAGGTTGTGATTTGAGCTCATATGCAAATTGTGCAGTCCTGAGTTAAATGTTGGAGAGATAAGGTGAAATGAGACCTTTAAAGTCAGATGCACCAATCCATAAATGAAGATTCTGGCACAAGGCCATGTTAGACAATTGGGAATTAGAAGAAGCCAATCTAATTAAAACAATAAGTTAAGATTTCTCAAACATATATTGTTTTTGGAGGCTATATTGTGGTAATAGTCGAAGAAGTATTTTAATTCCATTGGGGTACGCTCACTTCAGCACTAAATGACTGACACAGTGCAATTTATGGAAACGTTGGTATCCCTCCCTACCTTGGATTCATTATGAGCACAATATATTTAAAAGAAAACATAGGGAGCAACAAATGTGACCTCGATGTGCTCTGATTTTACCAACATCACTTTGCCATGTTGAGCAGCACTTTACATGTATTGATAACACCCTGGAATATTTAGGCGACAGCCTGATATTATGGACATCATTATTAAGGTGGCCCCTGTTTACTTTGTGAGCTGTCACAAGGATGACAGGGATCAACATATGGCCAAGACTAAATTATATGTTGTAGTTACTTTGTTTTTTTGGAATGGCCAAGGATTTGGGAAACACAACAATTGGATATGGTTAGCTTAAGTCAAAATGAAAGTAGTTGTCCAGCGACTTTGATATAACAGAAATCTGGGATCCAAGGGGCCCCTTTTCTCTTTGTTTATCCTCCCAAAGGGATTCTCCCTAGGAGTCAGGTAACAGGATCAGACTTAACGGTTCATGCAACCTCGTTCTCACAACCCTCTGAATGGTCTCCCTCGCTTACCCGAGACTCTCAGTTTCCAGGCTCACCCTCTCAACCAGGGCTTCTCGCTGGGACTCAAAAACAGGCTTAACGGGTTTCTGCACCTGTGCTTCTTAAAGTTCTCAGGATTTTCTCTTTTTCTCAATTATCAGTCTTAAGCTTGCTCGCATCTTTTTTCAGCTCCTTGGCTCCTTTACTATCCATCCTGCATTTTAGGGGTTGCTGCTCCCTTCTTGATAGGTTCATGTTGGATCTTGGTCCATGGTTTAAGACATCCATGCACCCTTCATAAATGCTTGTCTTGGGTGTTTTTTTAAAACTCAGTACTAAGTCTTAGGTGAGTGCATTTCTCACACCCTTCTTTGGTGATTCTCTCAGGTACTTCCCTGTATTCGGTTCTCAGTCCCCAGACAAAAGGGGCTCACTATGCTTTCTCCCTCCATCTGGGCATGCTGTGAGGTTCTCTGCCATTTTTATTGCTCATGGCATTGACTCCCACCCTTGTAAACTCCTTCCTACTCCTCCTCTGATCCTGCTCCACTTTGCTTCCACATCCCCAGCTCATTACTTCTACCACCATGGGCCCCATTGATGTTCACCTCCTTTCAACTCTTGATGTTCTCCTCCTTTCAGCCTCTGATGGTTTCATCTTTCTATCACCGGCAAACCTTCAGTACTCACCTCCTGATGATTTCTTCCTTTTGCCTCTGCTATTTCCCATTGTTATATCATATCATGAATATTCAATTAATAGCTTAAGCCTTGTAAGGGTAAACCAACTCTTTTAATCATCTCAACATAACTGACCTACCAAGAATCTAACTCTTCTTTTACATTCTACATTCTACCATTGCCATATTTTCATTCCATGTTCTAATGTCCATTTACAATACAGCACCCACCATCCCACCTTCTCCTGATGTTTTCCTGAAACCTCTCGGTGAATTACAACCCCCTCTTGCCTCCAACTCCTAGACTCTTTCAGATCAACCTCTTGCAACTCCTCAGTTCTCCAACCTCTGAACTCCTTCTTAGACAAACTTCCTTTGGCCCTTCTTATCCCAACCTCCTAATGCCTGCTCTCTCCAATCACCTTCAAACTTCTGCTCTTTCCAACCTTTTCTGAAAGCCTGTTCTTTCCAACAACAACCACCAAACGCCTGCTCTTGCCTGCTCCTTATGCAAACACCCACACTATCTGACTAATTTCCCAACTTTATATAACCTTTTGATCCCACCTCTGGGGTTGGGCTTCTCCTGAACACCTGCAGATTTGTCCGCAAATTAATGCGAGTTCGTGACTGGCAGGGTGTAATCTCCTCCAGCTGTGTGGTTTGGGTGAGCCTCCATTTTGTTTGACCCTTTCTGCCACTCATGAGCCTCAAGATGCTTGTGGCTTTTCCAAAGTACTTGGTAGCAAGCAAAGTGTGGGCAAAACATCTCTGATTTTAGCGCTGCTTCCCTGCTTGCGTGGGTTCATAGAGCCGAGAAGCAGAAGTTGTGTCATGGTAAACAGTAATCCTCTCGACCATGTGTTGATAAGCAGAGCAAATGAGCTTCTGAAGGTTTCTTCAGACTTGGCGAGGAAGCACCGGGAGGAATTGGAAAGTTCTTCTGATGTTTATACTGGAAGATTGTAACACGCCACTGAGGTTTATGCAGAAAAGAAATTAAAATATCACTAATGTATACACAAGCTTGCCAAGTGAGTGCCGCAGGATGCAACAGGGTTTCTATGGGGTCTGAAACAGAGCTTCTCTGCCAGGTTCTTTTGACACTCTCACAACTAGCTCTAGTAAAGAGACTAGGCTTGGGAATTATGCAGAGTTAGACAGTTTCCTGTGGGGTTGTGGAGGGCAAAGTATCATGATTAGCTTGGCTGGATTGACTTTCCAGTTGTGGTAATTCTCATACCTAAAAGGGGAGACGTTTTTCACATGTACCAGCTGGATGGTGTATGCCCTGGCATGTTTTGTTGGACAAGTCGAATCTGCCACAGTGGGCCTGAGTAAAACATAATACAGAAAACAAGTGTCTAACTCTGGAGACATTCCCGTCCCCTGCACACCATCAAAACGGGATAACTCAGTCAAGAGATGTTCATAGACCGTATCGGGTTTTTACTTATATACAATTTACAAGTTGAAAAGATGTAACAATGAAAATCGTATATTGCATTCACATAAGAAAATAAATATAACAGAATTTACAAAGTATTGGATCCCCTAAAAATTTACGGGCCAAATTTGATTAGCCACAATTCCAATCTCAACGCGTTTCGGGTTAACCACGCCTTATTCAGGAGAAAACAATCTGTGGAAATATATACAAAGGAGAACTTATCAGTATTATATACACTTAATCTTTGTCACAACATATTAAAGGTACTCAGAGAGACATGTGTACAACTCATTGTGAATACAATCTCTAAGTAGAACATGACATCTTTTGTCACAACATATCAAAGATACTCAGAGACACGTGTGCAACTCATTATAAGTACAGTCTCTAAATAGAACATAAGGTCAGCATATGATTACCATTCATGATATATCAAAACCTAAAGGTGATACTCTAAATGAAAACAATATCACGGCCCATCTGCAGCAACACAGCTGTGTATCTTTTAAGACAGCTGACCATGGTGAACAACCCTATAATTCCGAAGCACTAACCTAATGTGCAGTCGGTTTGTACATAACAGTCTCCTCCTAGTGCTCGGTCCTAAGGACCACAACTATTTACATTTGCAAACAATGTAGGAGTCAATAAGAAAATATTGCCATGCTCTCTATTGAAAAACAATAGGGTACCTGAATTCTAGTCCGGCATGCAGAACATTCACATCTGTTATATGGCAAAGGAAGCCCACAATGGTAAGCGATTGGGTTTGCTCGAATACACAGAGGGAGCTCACATTTGATGGTCCCTCCACAAAGTACTCGGGGGTCTGTCGCTCTATTTGTCACTGTGTTGCAAAGTTACTATGGATGCATGTCAAGCATCCATTAGTTGAAGAGCCGAATAACGGCGTAAAATAACGGTAGGGCACAAATACATATGTTAAACTCACCTATAGGTGTACAACTGTGGCTGATTCAAAATAGGGGTGGATAAGCGTAGCTCAGGAGGAGAGTAATCACAATGGAATATCGCACAGGGCTCATAAAGTAGTACCCTTGTGGTGCATAGATCGATGTAGTCTGTGAATATAAAAGAAAAATAAATTCTATTTAAAATACTTCCAGAAAATGAGGAATTTTTCTGACTAGCCACGGTCGCCAAGTAAATGCGCCCGTCGGGTCTCTAAAAAGTTGTACCTGAAGTATCTGTCAAGGTCCATTCATGGAGAATTCCCAGATGAATGGGTTATCCTTTAGGCTTGGAGAGGATGTCAGTTGCCGCGATGTGGAAAAGAATTTGGCCTTGGCGGTCACAGTGGAGAAACTAGTCACGTGGCTGATCCTGTGGCTTTTTATATGGGCAAAGCCTGTATGTTGCGTAACGTCAACGACTAGAGCGTTGTAGTGAGACTAACACACCCGAGTGCGAGAATCATGATTGAAAGAATTCTGGAAGTGCATCTGTTAGTCACACGGAAGCGTGCCTGATTCTAGGTAAATCAACGCGTACAATTTTGCCCATACTCATGATCTCGTGCTGATATCTAGTCATCATAGAGATGGTTCTCTCATCAAACACATGGCATAAGGTGTGGGAAGGTCAACTCACTTCCGCAAGGGGAGGAGTAAAATTATCTGACAGGGGTGAGTAAGCAGCATTAACGGGCATCCCGTCATCATGGCAATAGATAATGGTGCAGGTCCTGCACTCCTCATGATATAAAATGTTTTACAACCGCCTACTGGTGAAGAGCAATTAGCAGAAAGGAAAGAAAGAAAAAATATCAAAAAAATGTATCGGAATGGCTAAGGGGTAGTAGACAGAGCCTCATACATTAGTCAATAAAAATTAAGACCTGAAGCTCTAAACAGAATGAAGGAGCGCACGATGAAGAATAATATAGTTAAGGATGCAGAATTGTACTTCTAAATGTAGTTCCAAAGTAAACAATGCAGATTCCATTTCTATAACAATGTAACAAATCTCCAAAGTATGCTAATTAAGGAAATGTTAACATAGGAAGAGTCTGAGAGTAAAAGGTCCATTTTAGAAGTAACAGTTCAATGAAAAGCCTTCATTAAGACCTCTTGGATAGACTGTATCCAAGAGGTCAATCCAGTAAATCCCTCTTCGAGAGAGTAGCCTGTTATAGTCGCCACCTCTAGGAGGTTTTTTTCACCACTTCCAGGATATTGAACTGGATTTGGTCAATGGTGTGACGTAATGCTCCTGAATGTCTGGCCATAGGAGATGTATCATTGTTACAACGGATATATGATTTATGATCCATCCAGTGTTCACGGGCAGACCGTGCTGTTCGGCCTATATACAAGAAGCCGCAAGGGCATTTTATAATGTAAATAACTCCTGTGATTCTGCAGGTGGCAAAGTCTTTCAATAGAATTTTTTTACTGGTGTGTGGGTGCATGATATAATCGCCCTTCACTATATTGTTGCAATAGCAACACTATAAGCAAGGAAATGTACCCTTTTATTTGGAAATCAATACCTTTTGATCTTGTCTGGGACCCCTTTCTGCTTTAACTAGTTTATCTCTGAGGTTAGAACCCATTTGTATACCATCATAGGTGGTTGTGGAAATAGCTTTAAGAGAGTCGGGACACGATGCAAAACTGACCAATTCTTTTGAAAAATATTTTTACTATGATAACTCTGTCTAGAGTACTTTGATGGTATGCAAAATCGGACAGGCTTCCTTCTTAGGTTTAGAAATGAGAAGTTGAGGGATTAGAGCTGCTCGAGCTTGAGCCTCTTCTCCTCCTTTCTCGGGATAGCCTCTGGTGGTGAATTCTTTAGACAGTGCAATGCATTCTGTTGAAATATTTTCAGGATCTGAAATGATCCTTCTTAGACGCAAATTTGACTGCACGGTAGAATCGCCATCATGGCTGTAGAGTGAAATCTTGCAAAATGCAAGAGATTATTCACATCAGTTGGTTTGTGATATAAATACCTTTTAATCCTGTTATTCACAATGGTCAACTGTACATCAAGGAAATGTAGCATGGGATCTCCGATTTCTAAAGTAAATTTAATGTGTGAATGTACATTGTTCAAATATGTGAAAAACTCCTCCAGTTCAACTTTAGAGCCACACCAAATCCCAAAAATATCATCAATGTATCTCTTCCAAATAATCATCTTAGAAGACCATTCAGGTGTGTCTAATACATGCATTTTTTCAAAGGTGTACATAAAGATGTTTTTGTACGCTGGGGCCATTGCTGACCCCATAGATGTTCCGGAAACTTGTGCATAGAATTTGTGTTGGTATCTGAAAAAACGATTCCATACGATGATGATCATGAATTCAATAATGAGCTGTCGTTCACATTTGACATTGTGTGATTGTAATATTAGCCATTCCACGGCATCTATCCCCTCATTATGAGGAATTGACGTTTACAGACTGCATACATCCATAGAGAATATTATGCAGTCTGCTGATAAACATGAAATATCATTGACATTGGTGAGGAAATCAGTGGTATTGCGTAAATAGGTTGGAATCTCTTGAAGCAAAGGTTGCAGGAGTTTATCAACGTATGTTGCCAGAGGATCAAGAATGCTATCCATACCGGCTACAATCGGTCTGAGTGATGGTTGGCATCTATCTTTATGGATTTTTGGTAATCCGTAAAAGACTGGTACATTAGGGTATTTTTTAAGCAAGAAAGGTTGGGTTTTCTCACTAATTTAGTCATTATCATAAGCCTTATTTATACAGGTTTCTATCAAAATTTTTGTTGCCGGTATGGGATCCTGGTCCAAAGGGACATATGTTGTTAAGTCGTTTAACCCATTTCAAGACATTGTTTATTATAGAAACTAGTGCCCATGATAACAATTGCCCCACCTTTATCGGCAGGCTCCAAAGTCAAATCTTCATTTTTAGCCAAACATTCAATCCCCCGTAGTTGTGAATCTTTCATATTAAATGGAGTTCGCTGAGTGTAGTTAATCTTTCTAAGATCACGTTCCACATTATGTTTAAACATGTTTAGGACTGGATTCTGTACTGGAGGATCGAAGTAACTCTTGGGCATAAGTTCAAGTCTGTCGTCCACTTCCTGATATGATATGATATGGCATTTGTAACGCGCCTATACACAAGTGTTTCAAGGCGCGATACAAATTGATTCCTCCTCTGTAGCATCAGTCATTTGGGTTGCAAAGAACAGCTTGAGTCTAATCTTTCGTAATAGTAGATGTAAGTTCACTATTTCTTCAAACAGTGTTGTGTTGGAAGTTGGAACAAACAATAGCCCTTTATTGAGAATCTCCATCTGGTTAGGTGTTAGAGATTTGCTGGAGATATTAACCACAATTGTTTCACTTATTTGTTTTTCTTTTTTGACCTTGTTCCCACGTCTGTTTTTTTTCTAAAAAAGATGACATAGCTACCGATATATTGGTTTGTGCTGTGTCTGCTGTGTCAGAAATATTTAGATCCCCACCTTGTTTCTGTGGAGTAGGTCTCCTAACAGGCAAAGGCGTGCCTATACTTCCTTCACTAGTGTTCTCTGAACTAGAAGTATTTGACCGTGGGTTAGAGAATCTGGCTTTGTTTCTTTGTGCGTAATATTGCTGCCAGGAATAGACTGTGTCATTAAGATAATCAAATTATCTCTCTTGAGTTTTCTTAGTTGACGTTGTTCAATATCGCTCTTATATGCTACTAAGTGTGCGCATATAGACATCTACATACTGAGTAAAACATAAGACAGGATGCTGCATGTGACAGTCCCCTGGCAAATTAAGGGGACCAGGTGAGGGTGACCAGGGGATTCTCCCCACACCACCCTCAGTCCTAGCATTCACTGGCTAGTGGGGGCACATGGCCCCCATGGTCGCACCACTGTTGGTCCCCAGACTCAGGGAGGGGACCTCGTCACACAACAGACACCTTCACAGGTTCCAGTAGGCAGTCCCATCCCTGAATTATTTAATAACACACTTTAATGTTATGCCTCCAAAATCATACCAATGGCATGAAGAAAAATGTGTGTGTGTTTGCATCTGTGTGTAGTGTGAGGTAGCTCTCTAGCCCAGAAAAGGAGCATTCTCTCTGCATGCAAGTATGCCAGTTTGGAGGGGGTGTTGAAAATGATCCCTCATTGTCAACACCCTTGAAATTTTTGAATAGCTCCCAAGTATTTATAGCTAACATCCTGGCCGGCGAGGCCTGTGAAAACCTATTTAAAATTACTTTGTGCGTCATTATGGTTTTACTGATAAATTTAGGGTACTCCATATAGCGGTCACCACAAATGATCAAATTATATTTATGACGAGAGAACCATTTTTATTCGCCATAAATCTTCGGGATTCCTCAAAAAAAAACTGTTAAAAGCAAAATGGAGAGACACGGCTGCGGGACGGAGAGGTAGGGGATGAAACTGAAGAGTGAGATGAGGAAAATGTAATAAGTCGTAAAACATAACTGAGCATGTTATGCTCTGAAGTAACATATTTCAGTGGATCAATGCTCTGGCAACATAGATCTTTATGTTACACATTTAAATCCAAGTAGAGGTAGCTCACTAGGTTGAATGCCTGTTGCAGAGTTGTGTGTGAAATATGCATATCACGTATTTCCTTTCTGGTAAGAACTCAATTTGTTAGGCCTCTGCAAAAGACATTTGAGTGTGTAACCTGTAGGTCACAGATTTCAATGGAATTATGTTAACAAATGGAGTTTCTTCCCAGCTGCAGCAAAGTGTGTGTCATCTGCCACATTTTGAATAAGATAGTTCATTTAGTTAAGGCACCTGCTGAAGAGTTTTGACGAGCAATCTCTTTGCCTACTATGCAGTGTTGTGGTGGTCGAGATGAAGGTGTCTTCTGCAACTATCTTAACAGTGATGCGTTTTTTTATGTATAACTGACTATGTGTTTGTTTTTCTTTATGTATGTGTGTTATGAGTGAATACACGACCTATAACGAGCCATCTATATTATCATTATTATAACCGTATTATATGTAATTTTTCCCTACCGAATCCAATATTTGATTTTTGCAGGGGTGCAGGGGTGTAAGCACGAGGTCTCCCCATGTGCCATGATAAAGCAAAACAGGGGGCTGTAGTGTTCTCTGCGAGCACTCTGACAGTTCTTTCGTTTAAAAAAGAAGCACTCCAGGCAGAAGCGTCTGGGGAGAAATAATAGGCTGCCGTAATAAGGTGGTGACACAAAATCTTGTGGCCAACCAGATCAGGCTGTTCAACACACGGACAGGCTGAAATGAGTTGTATCTTTCCTTACTAGGAATCTCTCATTTATATAGAAGCCAGCTTACAGAAATAATTGGAGTTAGCCTTTCTGTATGAAAAATCTCATGCATACTAACACTATGGTTTGCAAGAAGTGCAAAGGACGAGTATGCTCGTCCCTTTTGCATAATAGCCTAGAAGTTAAAGTGTTTGGCCTTTTAGTATAAAACACCATGTAACCATTCAATATGCAACTGTTCAGTGAGCAAACAAGCCCTGCTATACAATGGAGCTCATGTTTTATAAAATCGTAATTTTACAGTGGGGAGCCATTACGTGTTGACATGCAATAAACGTCCAGTGCAAAAAGCGGCGTAAATGTGTGCCGCCTGCCAGGCAGGGTTTAATTGTGAGCGCTGCTTGCCTGCTCTCATGCAAGCATGTCATGCAGGGTTTAATTTCAATTGGGAACACTGCTTACCATGCGCACCACACCTCTCTGCCATACAGTAAATTAAAATGGGGCGTGACGTAAGAAACATGCGTAAAAGACTTTCACGCATGTTTCTAACCCTACGCCCCTAGTGCAAATGAGCCCCAATTACTGATTACTCTTTTGTGCCAATGTAAATTCATTTAGTGAACTCAGTGGCAGCTACTTATTTAGGGCCAGGGGGTGCCATCTGCAGCCGCCCCCCAGGCCTAGAAAGTGCAGATAAAACAGTGTGCTGTGTAAATTAATTCATTTTATTTAGTCTCTCCCAATGCGCGGCGCTGCGCGTTGCTGGCTGCATACGTTATTAAATAAATAAATAATTGTTGTGTCGCGTGGCTGGGTCTGACCACGCAGGTAGAGGGACGCGTCCCATTTCTTGGAATTGACGTATTATTGTAATACTGCACAGAGCTTGTGCTCCGAACAGTCTGTGTCATCCATTTATGTAGGAGGCTGGTGGGGTGCTAGAGCTGTGGCCGCACCAGTATTGATTTATGCACAAACAGCACAGCACTACGCCATCTTTGGACTACTGCCAGCCAATGAAATTTGCTATCTGACTGTGGCCCATGGTCGCATAACAAATTTCCTTAGCTGACAAACAGCCAATGAAACGTAAACAGGTGGAGTCAGGTGGGTGCACACGCCTTCTTATTTATTGAGAAGCCCTGCGCAGCAGAGCCACCTGGGGGTTGTGTGGCCTTGTCTTGTGGATAGATAAGTAACTACTACTGGCATATATATGTGCTCCCTAACCAAGGGGTCCTGATGACCGATGTCACCAGTCTCTAGACGACCTGTCCCTTTAGAAAAACAGGATTATTTCCAGAGTTCATTGGAGGCATCCTCTGTTCGCTTTAATTAATCCTTTTTTTTTATTTGCTTTTTATTTCAGCTCTACAAATTTCTCGCATTCAAAGTCACTGGTGACCCAGAGCACCCCTTCCTAAATATTCGAGGGGAGGTAGAAGCCATCCTTGAGCTGGTGTAACGCCACATCTGGCCTAGCTATAAAATGTCCTGATGCATCCGAGGACCTCGCAGCGCCCCCTATCCCAGCTCCTGTTTGCCTGCCGTACCACTGTCCTCTGCTGGGGTTAAATCTGCGGAGGAACCGCCACTTTACTGCAGGGGGTTGTGGGTCTTCTCCACGCAGGAATTCAAGTGACAGTAGCACTTATAATAAGTAACACTGGAGGGGTATGTAAGCATAGTCCTTGCAACAAACATTCTCCCAAGCAGTAAAAACAAATTAAATCCAGGCTCATTGCATACAATTCTGTCCCTATGCACGTGGGACACGCCCAGTGGCACTTGCAAGGCAAGGTTCGTATGCTTTGCATTGGGCGACAGGTTCACCTCAACCCGCAGCAGTGACCACCCTCTGTTTTTCAGTCTGTGTTAATGTTTCCCTTATGCTAGATCGGGAGGGACGGGGGTCTCATGGCTTTCCCATTGGGAGGGATTGTTTTTATTTCCGTAGGGGGCTGGTCTTCTATTATTTGGCCACCTACAATACCAGCTGTGGCGATTTGCTGCAGTGCTTATTGGAGATGAGCTCTTGAGTAGATTGCAGTTGTTTCAGAGCTAAGTCAAAGGATAGACTACCTCTAAATGCATTTTCTCACAATTTGCTTTTCTGAGCGATACACCTTTATAGTGAGTTAAGTTTCATGGAACATGCCTTAAGTGCTTTCCACACTACTTTTTGTATAAACAATGGGAATTCCGGCATTGAGATAAAACAAACAGTCCAAACTATGGGCCTTATTACGGCTCTGGCAGTAACCGTGCTGGTGCTACCGGCAGGTTGCGGCTGGATTCGTAATTATTTACCAACACCTGACTTCCCGGTAACAGCGGGGGATTACAACCCCGGTGGTCGGGGAACCAGGTGCGGGCAAATTGTAAGTCCCCATTCTCATAGAGTCCTATCGGACTGTATGGGAATGGGGACCACAGTAGTACCAACACCGTTGTTAACGGTGCCGGTGCTTCTGTGATGGCTTGCCTACCATGGCCGCTGTGCCCGGCAGTGACAGACCTGTCGGTCACAAACGCCCCGGCAGGCAAACCCGTAGTGTGCCGTTGTTTCTGGACCAGCACACTTATCATGAGGCCCTATTTCTCTAAAAGGAACCACCCCTATCACATTACAAGTGGGAGGTTAATTTGCAGTACATAACTTTAAGAAGACTACTTTGAAACATTGCATTGGTCTGAACGAATATTCGGAGTGAGTGTTGTAAAGTAGAGGCGAATTGAAGTTTAATCCGTTTTGTGGTGGGCTTCACTTGTTCTAGGGGCTGAATCTATGTGCTTTAACGGATGGGTACCCAGCGCTTGTATAGTCTTGACTTTTTGGGAAGAAGGCAACTTTTTAATAACTGGTTTAACTTTTTTTGTCGTTGTACTCTGTGTATTACTGGGCGTGGATGCCCCCTGTGCGTGCTCCCGCTCCCCACTCTTTGCACAGTTTGATATTCTATGACCTGCATGTCTGATGTGTGTTTTGTTCCGTTTTAGCCCCTGCATGTCCGGTGTTTTCATCCATCAATTTGTCACTACTTTTTTGTTTGTGCGTATTAGTGTCACACATGTGTGCAGTGGTGGAAATGGAAAATATTTACTGGGGGAACTCTGTCATCCTTGTAGAGGCGGGCTGTGGGGAGAAGGGCACTGCCGAGGGGTGTGGACCCAGGCCAGGTCACACAATACAGTATCTCTTCATAGAACCCAATCGTTGAGATTTGCATGAAAGCAAAGAACATTATGTGGACATAATGTCCACAATTGCACATTTGAAACATGTTTTATAGTGAGACAGTAAGAAACCCTTTGGAACGAACAATGGTTCTGCTGTTTGGATTGGTCACACTACTCACCCTAAGAAAAAAAATCTCTGTACATTGCAACAAGTATGTGAGGATCTGGCTGTTTCTTTATTCAGTTTCCCCTACCGAATCTACTGAAAGTGCCTGCTTTTTGAAGCATGAGTTGCTTGTGCATGTGATAGCTCGGATTCAGGACAGATCAGGCTGTGAGTATCCTGTTCTAAAGCGGAGTTATGACATACACAAGCGACCCGTGCTTCAACGAGCAGCCCACTTTCAGAAGACTTGTCAGGGCTGCAGAGGCCCGTGCGTTGAAGCGCAGGTTGCATGTCCGTGGGAGAATGTGGCTTCAATACAGATCCGTGAATGTTGTGGGGAAGGCAGAAGAGCGCTGTTCAAGCCCATTTCCTGCACTACAATGTGTGAATATATGGGAACAAAATCCTTGACAAATTTGCCACGCTTCAACTGCAAACCTTTGTGGAAGTAAATAACATTCTCCACAATAGTCAATCGGTATTTAGACCCTCCTTCAGCACAGAGATGGCGCTGATCGATCTCCAGTCCCACACGTAAAAAATCATGGACAATGGAAAAGCCGGGACCCTAGTGCTGCTTGATTTATCTGCAGCTTTCGATCTGGTAGATCATGATCACCTGCTACATACACTCAATCGTCTGGGGAACTGTTCAATAGAGGCCATCGGGTGGATCCAGTCTTTCCTCTCAAATCGGGTGTCCAGAATGCATTGGAGTGAGGCCTTTTCATCGGCAGCCCCCATTGCGTGTGGTGTCCTCCAGGGAGCGTGCTTGTCTTCTCTACTGTTCAATCTATACTTAAGACCACTTTGTGCGTTTTTCCAGAAACACTGGTGCCGGTAAGCCTACCAGCACCAGTGTTTCTGGACCGGCACAGTACGACTCTGCAGGCGGGTGCCGTCCCACCCGCTAGGATCAGACCGGACGGGCGGAACGGCACCTGCCAGCAGGGTTTCACGGAAGCACTGGCACCGTTGTTATAAGTGCCAGTGCTTCTGTGGTCCCCATTCCCATGGAGTCCAGTGGAACTCCATGGGAATGAAGACTTACACATTTACCGGTGCCTGACTTCCCAGCTGCCGGGGTCGTAATTCCCCAGGGGTTATCGGGAAGTCAGGTGCCGGTAAATATTGCAAGTCCGGTAGCACCAGCAAGGTTACTGCCAGACTTGTAATGAGGCCCCTAAGGTGTTTGTAAAGCTGAAATAGATGGAGACTGTGGTTTTCCTTTTATTATTATTATAATTTTTCTTATTATTATTGTCATTGTATTTATTGAGCACAGACCTAGCTTAGGGAAGCAGCAGAGCGCTTTACAATCATAGGGACAAAAACATTATTAGGGAAGCAGAGAAAAAAGTGGGGATCTAATAACCAGGGAGGTGGGGAAATTTGTCAGCAATGGACCTACAAGCAACCAGGGGAAGAAACAGTGGGGATCAGATCCCCCAGCTTCAGGTGGGGGATGTGAAGGGTGTGTGGACCTAGGTGTTAGGGAGGAGCCCTTTCTTGAAGAGGAGGGTCTTGAGTTCCTCTTCCGGAACTTTAGAAACAAAGGGGCAAGTCAGATGTTGACGGGGATGAGGTTCCAGATGATTGCAGCATCCCTTGATCTCTGACTTGGTGTATATGCATCATTCCCAGACCTGGCAAACAAGGACTTGGTACAGATTATTGATGGAAATGGCATGCATCTATCTATAGACTACACAAGCCAGATCTCAATGCCCTCCTTCTATGGTATATAAAAAGTTCAGGGAACCTGTGGGGAAGGTGGAACGATGGATGAACCCCTTTCTAGGATTGATTTTGAGATGGTGTGCCCCTATGAGGGATCATAGGTCCTTTTGTAAGGTACCTATACCCCTGGAACCGAATCTATCCAGCAATCGAAGGCCGATGGGACAGAAGCTTTTAGACCTCCAGGGGGTCAGCTACATCTGTGAAGTCATGATATTTTAGAGGGAGTCCTTCCAGAAACCTAGTACCCTAAAGGGCACTAGGTATTCCGTTACCATATAGGGTAATGGGACCAAAGAACCCAGCTCCCTTTGATACTTCTAATATTTCTGGTTGTGACAGTGGTCACCCATGAATTTCTCTTTACTCACCTTCCAGTCTATCTGATGATTTTTTTGGAATCCCAACCAAAGTACACCCAGGATCACTTGGAAGTGAGGAACAACAATATAAAACTATTATTTCTTGGCGTCTGGAACATGATTTTCTGAGGGCGCATGGTCTGTTGGGGAACAGGGCCTGAAGTACAGATGGCTTGATCTACTGATAAGATAGGCTTAACCCTACATGTTGAGGACAGGCAGATCCCCCCCTTTATGATGAGGTTAAATCAATAAACATCCTGGGGTCCCCACTACCTATGAGGCCTAAGCCATCTCACCACTTGCAAGTGGTGTTGCTTAGGTCGACCAGAACATACAATTGTAATGAATGACCCATAGATGTGGAGTAACCTCATATAAGGGAGAGCATTAGCCCGTTTGTCAAGAAACTCTGAGTTACTGGCAAGCGGTTTTGTTTCCTGCCAAGGTAATACTCCGTTTATGAGATTTCTCCAAGTTGCCTGCTTCCCCATTATAGAATCACATATTCAGCCTGTGTTGTTGCAAGAGCACCGCTGGGTACGGGGCCCCTGCTGCACAGGTTCTGGATCAGAATTATGTCATCGGTCTTTCTCTGGACTTACCACATCTAGGTTAGTACCTCATTTATTCACCCCTCCTTTCCCCTAACTTCAGACCCAACTAAACCAGTGATGCAGCCCTTACATAGATAGCGGCAGAGCGGAAGTGACTTGACTGAAGGCCTTTTTCAGATTGTTCTTGATGCCTCGATAGAGCATGGTCAGTTGGGTGTCTTTGGGCCAGCAGCTCTACACAGCCAACCCCTGTAGTGGGCTACTTAAGAAAGAAGGTTTCTGCCCACTTCCTGAATATCTATCACCTTGTTCATAACAGACTGGCTGGAATATTGTCTCTGAAACATAGCCTGAAAGGCAGCATAAACATCATCATAATTGATGAAGCTGGGGTCATTGTTAGCAATCTAAGGCATGGCCCATGCTTTTTCCATTTGTTCCCTAATTGCACAGTATAAAGGTGATCTTGCACTGGTCTGAGAAGTAAAGCTGGGGATGGGTCAAGTAATGTATCTAACATTGAGTAAAAGAGGATTGAATTCCCTGGGATCCACCTCATTATTTCATAAGCATTGGAGGGGAAGGACCGGCAGCGATCCTGCTCCGCAAAACAATATTTGCAGAGTCTTGCCGGATCTGCATCCTGGACAGCCTGCGAACCGTGCAGTACATGTTTACATGCTTATTTACGTCAAGGTTTGTAGCTCTTACTTCTTCTACCACGGCCTGCCTGGTTTCTGCCAGCTCATTGGAGAAGCCTAGGAGACCCCCCACCTCCTGAGAATGGATCGCAGGCAGGTTAGTGTCTGGATGGCCAGCAGGTGGTGGTGCATTTCCTTCTGCCAGGTGTCGTAGAGATGTGCGCAGGTCTGTTTGTATGAAGTTGCCTTTACCCTTGTCTCTGTGTTTCCACGTTGGTGGGCATGGTATCATCAGGGGCAGTTGTAACTGTATCAAGGTGCACTTCATAGACCTTGGGTTTTCCTATAACTGGGCCTTCCATAGCACCTGATTGCCTCCTCCAAGGCAAGGTGTATACCTGTGGCTCGGCCTGTGTTGTGCTGTGCTCTTGGACCTGCTCCTCTTCCTATTCCTCTGCCTCAAGAGGTGGCCTGTCTGGATCACTTTCAAATCATTTTTGTCAAACCGCACGATGAGAGTCTTCTACGCTGCTGCAGCAGCTAATCCTACCACAGTCACCTGTGGAGTGCCTCAGGGCTCATGTGTGTCATCTACCATGTACAACGCATTTACTAAACCTCTCTTCGACAAACTGGACAATTTGGGTCTCACATACACAAACTATGCTGATGACACCCAAATACTAATCCCTATAACGGGGGAATACACCACTGACACGAATGCCTTAAATCCATCTATCTCACGATTCAAGCTTGGATGGCCCAGAATGAGCTTTGTCTCAATGATGATAAGACTGAGATCCTTATCATGGGGAGCCAAGCTAAACTCAAAAATTTGCCTCACTATACCAATCCTTCAACATTGATGGAAAGATCATAACAACCGCCAAAGAGGAAAAGACCCTAGGAGTCTATCTCGACTCCTCACTTACCTTATCACGCCAAATTAACGCTATCACATCGGCATTCTCTTACACAGCTAAACTCATCAGAGCCTGTAGACCATATCTTACAGAAGAGGACCGCATCACTCTGGCTAGAGCTCTAATTCTCTCCAGGATTAATTACTGCAATGCCATCTTTGCCGGATCTTAAACAAAAAATATCACAAAACTCCAAATTGTGCAGAACAACGCCATAAGAGCAGTTCTAAATATCCCCAAGTCAGACCATATCTCCACCGTCAGAAGAAACAGCTGCTGGTTACCAGTGACGGATAGGATTAAATTCAAAGTACTAACTCTAACCCACAAATGTGTTTCTAATACTGCCCCACGTTATCTCTCTTGTCTAATTACAAAAAACCAAACTGCCAGACCAACACGCCTTGCTTATCTCGGCCAATTAACTAAGCCTAGATTCAAAAGACAAAAAGCAGGGGGCACAAGCTTCCCCGTCATGGCAGCTAACTATCGGAACGCCTTGCCACTAGCTATAAAGTTGGATCCTGCCTTACTATCCTTCTGCAAAAAATACAAATCTTGGCTTTTCACACAGGACATCTAGCGACACTCACCTCACCTGCAAGTAACCCAGTAGAACCTACACCATTCCATGTTAGTCCCTACTAGCCAAGCAACCACACTCTTAAGTCGTCCTTAAATGCAACAAAAGCCAGCAGTTTTATCACCCGGACACACAGCCACTGTAACTAAATTCTTAAGTATGTATCATATGTGATCTGCATAACATGTAACCAAATTCTAAAGCTGGCCTAATACGTAACCAAGATCCTAAGACTGCTAAATATGTAAGCATTCTGTTAAGCTTGCAATTCCTGTAACCATATTCTTAAGCATGCTCTATTTATGATCTGCATTATTTATAACCAAACTCTTAGGTTTATTAGCATGAAACCAACACAATATGGCATGTACCATGTAGCCTCTTTGCTTAAGCATGTATTACCTGTAACCCTATTCTTAAGCCTATGCGCCCAGTTGCTTGCGGGTTAGGTGCGCAATATAAATGTAATAATAAATAAATAAATAATTGCAGCGTCCTGTGCAGCGACATCTGCATGGAAGAGGTGATGGCCAAGTATGTTTGGCTGCATAGCATGTCGTCTTTGAAAATATTTTACAACGTTTCATCATTGAGCATTCCTCCTGGAATGATCAGCCTCTCTTCTCCTCTTCACCTGACATGCATGTAGACACATTGCTTGATCCTCAATATCACACCCTGTACGGATGATGAACCCCACACTCATGTGTCCTTGTGCCTCTATGGAATGGGGATGCATGCAGTCTTACACGGAAAGACTCTTCTATCTTGCCACACATGCATACAGTATGCATGCCATGATGGACACACCCTCATGACAGGAGTCCTGCCAGCAACTCTGACTGTATGGACCCTGTGAGGGTAAGGAATCTGCATAGCGGTGCACATTTTGGTCCATTGAGGATCGTCCTTCTACAAAAGGATCATTGTGGTGGTCTTGGCTCTTCACCCTTCCCCACCTTTGTCAGCATCTTTGCCTCCCTGGTCTCCTTGGGATGCCAGGGTTCCCTCCAGGATGCTGCTGGATGGAGTTTGGGACTGCTTCTGTGTTTGTGTGTATATTATAGGGTAATTGCACACATTTTTGCTGCGTCTGACAGGTGGCGCCTGGTTCCAACGCCACATCATGTGTGAAACGGTATTTACGCAAAAAAATGTTCTTTCTTCACAAAGGCATTTTTGTGGGTTTTCTGTGAATTTGTGGAGTGCAGTGAAATGCGCAATAGTGCAAACCCACCTTTGTGCTATTACTGCTATTCGGCATCTCACTGAGATGTGCTTCTTTGATCATCTAACCCATTGCTTTTAGTAGACATCATTTAAAACAAACATTTGACAGGCCTTACTTTGACATCATCCCACCACAGCCCAGCTACAGACTATGCTCCCGACCCCTCCTGAAGCCACCACATAAGCACAAAAAACAACAGCCTCGTAAAACACTTTACTAAATGGCTCATCGTTCCCCGTTAACCTAAAGGTCTTAAAATCTTGAATACAGCACCCATAAATCTGGGTCAGAGTTGTCTGCCACAGAAGAAACAGTCACATATCAATTCCATGGCCTGGCGTGGCATCACAAAAACCCGACCCATGCACCTTACCCTTCTTGGCACCTTGGGAGCCCCACATCCATGTCATCCCGAGGACCTGGACAAATGAGTCTTACCGAACACCTGCGCCATCGAACCATACTGCCATGGGCTCCCATGGACCGCCACCATCCCACCCATAACGCCTCCAAATCCTTCCTCTCAATGCAGGACCCTCACGCTGCCTTCTGCGCAGGACCAGAGTGGACAACACCATGGCAACATCATGGATCCCCAACGGAATCTCCAACCAATACTGCACCAGAACTTAAAGGCACCAACGTCATCATTTCAGCACCCGCAACGAAAGGTGCAAGTGCTCCATCGGGACCACCGGCCGCGACTTGTCCTAGCGAGGCTGCCCCATGCCTCACGCCGTCCTCACACTACCCAGCATGGAATACTGGAAGGGCTTCAGACCCAGCACCCAAAAGACACCAGGGCCTGCACCACGGAACACTGCCTCTTGCTCCTGTGGCGTTCCCACTTCCGAGTGCCCTGCACACACATCCACTAGCCGGAACATGGACACACCGCACATCTGACCAGCCACAAGGCATGTGGGATCTGGAAATCTGTCCTCCACCTGCCTGCAGCCACCACGCGTCCACGCACGTTGACCGGCCTGCGAGCCATCAGGGACCTTGGAACCAACCTCTCCTGTCTCTGCCTGGACCTGAACCTTTCTCCAGCTCCTCCTCACTGGTGCTGACATTTCCAGGCCTGCCAGAACCCTGGGACCACCGCACACATCCGGTCCGGCCCTTGCCTCCCGCTGGCACAACCTTGGTGCGGGTGAGACCTCTGAAAGGCAGTGTCTGTCCTGTTGCTGCTCCCTTCATCACTGCACCTCATCTTGGCACCCATGGGACACTGGAAGACCACCTCATCACCACAGTGTGGTACCCACGAGGGTAATGAAGACGAAGACCCAAGGCTTCTTCAGTTATGTTTATTCTGTGCTCCAGAGTGCCAGGTAAGTGGTTACAGGTAAGTAAGAATCCTTACAAACATTTTCACATTCAACACTAGCCAGCACCCAGCTCCAACTGCCGTTGTAAGAACCTTCATACAGTCAGGGCATTCCATTCACCATGACATCTTTTTTATAAAGCTTCTGGTTTATTATTTAAATCTTTTAGCACATTAATATCAGCACAAAAGACAGATTCATACTATACGATCATACCAAACCGTAAAACAATTCAAGAGATCCAACCAAATTAAATCTGAGAAAAACACAGAAACAGAAAACCATGAAGTAAGAAGTAAAACTAAAAAAAAACTAAAAATATAGCACAAGTCAACCCAGCTGGCCACCCCTTGCTGTCTTGGGCGACTTAGCCCCTAAATGTTTCCTCCAAAGTTCATCCGGTGGTCTCGACTCTCGGGGATTCCTCAATTTTTGCAAATACTGTTTTCACAGAAGCCAGCAACGCCAATGTCAGAGATCTTACTCCCCTGCGTTACTAAGGCCCACCAGTCTCCCACGGACAGGGACACAGTTGCATTCTTATATCCTTTAACGCTGGGCATACTAATGTTAAGTGCTGAAGATTTTCCAATTTGCCGTGCAGAGTCTACAAGTAAGCACCTGCAATTTTGAAACAGAACACACTGCCAGCACCTCTCTCGTTGGAAGCAGATTTAACCGAAACTGCATAAACTGCCTTCGCACATGGGGACACGGCAACTTAGACACATAACTTGGGACTGTGCCTCTGGCCCTTGTTTCCAGTAGCCCTTTTCCATATATTTTGAGCTTACTTATTGCCTCCTGGGTGTGGATACAGTCAAGATCATACAGTCTCTGCTTCACCAATCCTGGGCTGGTAACTAAGTCTTTCTCCACTGCATTCGTTATCGTTAGGAATGAGGTGCAGCTCTTCTTCCACTCCTGCAAAGAGGGTGCCACCTCCTCCAACAGGGCCTTCCTCAGTATGGCAAAATTGGCATGACGCATTTTCGATAAAGTGCCAAGGTCTTCCAAGTAATAAGGGCTGCCATTGAGGTCAGGCCAAACTCTGATCTAATTGCCGTCACTGGCATGCAGTTTGGCAGAGACAGTACTCGCCTCCAGAATAGGCCTTCCAGTTTCGGCCAGAGATCAAATGGCAATGAAAACGAAGTCTCAGCACCGTATGTTAATATGGGCATGACCTTCATGCGATAGTATTCTATCACAGGGAGTAGAGTGAATTTGCAGTGCCTCATGAGTGCCTTACTTGCTTGTACGGCCAAAGTCCTTACTTTAGTTAGGGCACGTTCTCTGGGTGCATCGACCCCACTATCATCATTCAAGCACATGCCCAAATAAGGCAGAGAAGCCACTTCTAGGATTTATTCTCCGTTCAGATACACTGTATTTCTTTTTGATGTATTCCCCGGGTTACCACCCAAGGTGAGGATTCTGGACTTCTTTACGTTGATCTTTAACGCGTTGGTTTCCACATACACTGCCAGTGCATTCAGTTGCTGCTGCGGGCCTATTTGAGTCTGTTCCAACAACACTAAATCGTCTGTGTAACTGTCATGCCTGCGCCATGGGCGCATACATTGGCGATCATTATGGTCTAATGGTTATTCATTTATCTACAGAAAACTCTTGGATCAACCGCTATTCACTTCTTGGACCTTATTTCCCATTTGCGAGACTTTGGTGCTTTTCTATTTTTCCCAACAAACTGCACTTACCACAATGCACTTGGCTATAACTATCTATTCATGGCTATTCCTATTTGTCATCTTCGGAACTACAATCCCCAGAAGCCCTAGGGATCAGCTCTGCTTCCACCAGCTCAGAACACAGAGGGAAGAGTCAGATTGTATGCAGGTGTGATGATCCAGGTGCGGCCAATTAGCCTGCCTCTGTGCTGGGCAGGGCGGTATAAAAGCTGCTGCCTGCAGGGGCTCAATCTCTTGCATTAAGAGTCCTTCCAGCACCTTTTTGCTTCGAGCTACGTATTTTTGTATGCTGTTCCTGCTTACACCTGCTTTTGATCCAGTGCCCTGCCGGGCTTTCTGCATTGCAGCCGATCACGCTCTGCTGCCTTCTACCTTCCGTCCTGGCCCTTCTGGGCTCCCTGCCTCAGCCCTGCTCCTCTGGGCGTCCTGCCTTGCAGCCTGCTACACCCTGCTGCCTACAGCCCTAGCCTTTTGGGCTCCCTGCCTCAGCCCTGCTCCTCTGGGCGTCCTGCCTTGCAGCCTGCTACACCCTGCTGCCTACAGCCCTAGCCTTTTGGGCTCCCTGTCTCACAGCCCAACTCCTCTGGGCGTCCTACCTTGCAGCCTGCTACACCCTACTGCCTACAGCCCTATCCTTTTGGGGTCCCTGCCTTGCAGTCTGCATCTCTCCGCTGCTTACAGCCCTTGTCCTCTGCAACCCCTGTCTTGCAGCTTGCTACACCCCTCTGCCTTCAGCACTTGTCCTTTGGGCTCCTTGCCTTGCAGCCTGTTTTACTCCGCTGCCTACAACCCTTTTCCTTTGGGCTCCCTTCCTTACAGCCCTGCTCCTTTGGGCTTGCTCCTTGCTGTCCTGCTCCTCTAAGCTCTCTACCTTGCACCCTACAGTCCTCTGCAATCCACAACAGTTTACCTGCATTTATTACTTTCAGTTATTGCAGCCCCCTGTTTCCTGACTGCTGCTCCCTTGCTCTCTTTCTTGTTTTCATCCCTCAGTTCTTTATCCCTGTCCAATTCAGTTATACTGCTTTCCTTTCATTTCTTTCTGCTAGTTTGCTCATCAACTTCCCTATTCCTGGATTTGTCTCTTATTGTCTTCTCTTGTATCGTATGTAGACCCCTTTGCACAGGGTTTGTCTGTTGGTTTCCGGCAAGCAACCTCTGCCCCTTTCCTTGTCTAGTTTCTGTGTTACAGACACCCACAGCTGTTGTTCCCAGCCATGAGCAAACAGCGTGGGCCTCTGTTATAGCAAGCTGTGCAGAAGGCTAGAGTTTTTCCTAAGGTCCGTGGAATACTCTTTTCCTATATCTGCATACACCCCAAGAGGGAATCCATTCTGTTGTACCTTATTTCCTTGCTAACTTGCCTACTCTTCGTTCTCTTTACTTTCAGCTGTGTGTGTACTTATCTGTCCACCTTACTTCCGCACAACCACCCAAACCCTTCCTGGGTGTCCTCTGCCACTCTTAACAGAGTGTCATCCGTGACAGTACAGCAGACAACTGGCCCGCTTTGCTTGGTGGAAAGCATCTGATTTTTATAAATGCTCTATCAATGTCCGATATGTACAAATTGAAGACTGCCGGATGCCAGTGTACATCTCTGCTTCAAGCCTTTAAATGTTTTAATAGCGGCCGAGACGTTGCCTGCTTTGTCCAGTCGCATGGACAAGGATGTGTCAGAATATAATGGATTCAATACCTCTCTAATGTCCTGTGGGCAATTCCAAGCTTTAAGCTTCTTCCACAGTATTGAGCGGTCCACAGTATCGAAGGCCTGTGCTAAGTCGATCGATGCTAGAAATATTTTGGATGGCTTTGTGACTTTCACCCTTGTCTTCAAAATGTGAATCAGCAAGAGGTTAAGGGCTGTTCCTCGGCCCTTAACAAATCCCGGCTGCCAACGATCAAAGTGGCAAGATTAAATACCCCAGGCCGTCAATTCTTTTAATATTAGAGCACGGAAGATTTTACCCATTACATCTAAGAGTGCTATGGGCCTGTAATTTGCCGGGTTGGTCCTGTCACTCTTTTTAAAAATTGGCATAATGATCGAAGTTGTCCATGACAAGGGCATGAACTGTACTTTCATAATCCGGTGGAACAGTTTCCACATCAAGTTCACTCATTCTTCAGGAATTTGCTTCAGCGTTTGTTGGTTTGATAGTCCATCAGGGCCCGCGGCCCTCAAGCCACTTGCAGCTCTAATCAGATTCAGAATGTCCTCTTTACCTGTGCGAATAGTCCAAGCCTTGGCTTCAGAGGGCTCCTCCAATGGAGTTCCTGTGTTAGTTGACACAAAAAAAGATACGAAGTGAGCAACCCATGCTTGCAATGACACCGAGTTGGATAACAAAGAATCTTGGGGGGGCGTTTATGTCATTAATAATTCGCCATATCTCTGTAGTATTTTTTAAGGCCACTCCTTTAAGCATTGTCTCTGCGTCCTTCTGAAGCATATTACATTTATGAGACTTGGCCCAGTTTTTATATTGTTGTTTCAGTCTTTTTAATTCATCCAATGCCTCGACTTAGCGTCTTTTTATGCACATCCTCTTGCATCTGTTGAATTCCTTCTTCTTTTTTGCGACCTTTCTGTCAAAGCAGTGATACTCGCGAAATGACGGTGTTGGTTCCGTAGCTCTTACTTCAATTAATGCGTTGAGCCTCTTTCCATAGTCCAAGGCTGTGACTGTAGAGTCTCTGTCTTCGGAATCTAGTCGCATTTTCCTCAGATTTTCAGGGAACGTGTGAGGGATGCTATTCCTTCAGCAGGATTTCTCTGCCTAGTTCATCCGGGTGCTAATTCGGTCATGGTGTTGATCGGAACTCGTTGGACCATTGATCACCTCTTACTTGTTACTACGAAAATGTTATGGCCACTGTTTTTAATTACCAGGACTTCCATTTGGAGCAGGCTTCAGTCAATGTGATCAGAGATGAAAATGTAGTTCAAAGTCTTTGTCTCTAAGCCTCTTTTCCACGTGGCCTTTGCTGGGGTGTCACCCTTGATGTTACCGTTCACCATCATGATGTTCCATGAGGCCAGTTCGGTCCTCCATTGCCAACCTCTTGTGACTGCTGCTTCAGCATTTTACACAAGGTTTGTAATTAAGTCTGCCTTTTCATTAAAACAATGTATATTCAAGTTGCCGCCAATTATAAGATCCAAGTTAAGCCATTTGGCCACTGCATTATCAATTATGGAAATGGCAGAATCGGTGAAAGCTTTTGATTTTGGTGAAGGGACATTCCAGTACAAGTTTAATATTAAACATATGCGAGTTGACAGATCCTGAAACGTTCCTGCTCTCAATGTTAGAACCTGTCATAGCAGTGTCACGTTGTTTTCTGCTATAACTTCCAGACCAGAGTCCTTTTTTAAGGCCGTTAGTAATCCTGCTGTAGGTCTTCCTCTGGAGCCCTTTTCTGCAGGATTTAAGTGCACCGAAAACCCTTCGAGAATCAGCGGGTCTCACAACCATGTTTCCTGCAGGCAGATCACATCACAGGCATCGAAATCCAACTCGCTCCAGACAAACACGTGTGTAAAGCCTCTTGTGTTCCAACTACAGAAAACCAAGTCCAGAGGCACCTCTACTGAGTCTTTCCTTAAACATTATGCTCAAGGGTTCTTATTTGCAAGCGCACCCACAAACCAGGACCAGTTTTCAGCCAGCAGTGCCCTGTCTTTTCCCTCAAATCTGACCTCTCCCTTCTAGTGTGTGTTTTTCCTTCGACCGTGAATCGTAATCTTGCATTTCCTTTTAAAAGATTACAATTTGAATTTGGGGCACGTGCTTCTCTTTTCTGTGGGTCCTCCGCTCGTGCTGTTCTATGCCAACCTGGTGATCCCCAACCTGCCTTCCGGGTCTGGTTTTTCTGGGGAGCCCTCAGGAGACTCGTACCTAGTTAATGCAGAGCTCATTGGCAAAAGCTTAGCCGCCTCCCATAGCAGGAGGTTTTTAATCGTTGCCGATGATAGGTAAATAATGACTTTGTCCAAACTCTTCTCCTCAGGGAATTCCACCAAGAGGAGATCGTACAACTCAACCCTCCTTAGGTTAGGTAAGCAGTGAATCAGCCTTAATACATTGGCTCTGTTCAGAATAAGATCATCTTCTATGAAAAGGATTCGGTCCAACAGCAGCCGAAATGTATTGTTGCCTTGGTCGAAGGAGTGGGATCTATCTTGGCCTGTTGAAGCTCCTTCCTTAAGTTTGGCAGTAAACCCCACCAGTTTGCATGATTGGGGTCCTGGTCTTCCAGCCAAGGCCTTTCGGGTCTCCTTGGGGGTCTTGATTTGTCCAATCAGGTCCTCTTCTCTTTTTTTATCCTTAAGTGCTGTGTACAAATTACCCTTTGTAATATTCTGTGCGCCACCTTTTACATTGACCCTTATTTTAGCACTTTCACTCATCTGGCCTATGGTCCGGGCCGGATGTGAAGTTTGTCCTGGCCTTGTGCCAGAATCGGGGATCCTTCTTCTTTGTCATCCCCCTCATTCTCGTTCATGGTCAAATGAGACTCCTCTGCGACTACATTCTGCCTTGTTCGAGTCGTATTTAGGCCTGTGTTGGAGTCTGATTGGACAGCACAGGTCTCACACTGAAAGCCGAATATGTGGACAAGTTGGTTAAATCCACAGTTATGTCTTCCTCACTTCCCACTGAATCGAGCCAGATGTCTTTTCTTGGTGTCTGCTCCTGAAAGCCTGCCTTAGCCTGCGCAGGCTCCTTTGTCCTTTGTGGTGATTCCAGCACAACAGTTTCAGTATTATAATTACATAGATGTAGGCTTTTTACTAGAGTGCGGCTCCTGGGTGCCTGCCTCTTCACTGGTGTAATTTCCGAGGTTGTGGTTTTTGAAGATTTTGTCAGTTTGGCCTCTTGTTTCTTAGCATCAGTTTGCGCTTTAGGGCCTCTCGTGATTGTTGAGAGACCTCACGAACTGCTGATGCATCTTTCCCTTCTGCCAGTTCCGAGAAAATCTCATATTTTTCTAAGGTTTAGGCAGTTGGCAATCCACTATCACTGGCACTGTACCAACCCGCTGAGGGTTGGTGCTTAATCCCTGGCCTCTCGTCTCATAAACAGCCTGCCCCCTGCCTGCCTCCTCCGGGGCATCCTGAAAAGTGCTCTCCGTTGGAGTCAATGCAGAGTCGTACGATTTTCGTCTGGCCGTTGGGATATCTGAGGCCATTGACTACGGCTCACCAGGCCTACTCACAGTAGCTTTTACTATTTCGAAGGGCCTCTCAAGATCCAGGTCTTGCTGAGGTACTGCCTGTTGTTTTGCCTGCTTACTTCTTCTGTTGTTTTTTTCATTGATGATAGGATCAATTATGCTGTGCAGGATGTCCATAATTTGGGCTGCGTTTTTATTCAAATTACCTTGAAGGGCAGTAATAAACCCCTCCATAAAGATGACCTTTATGTGTAGCATGGCCATGACTGTGGTTTGATCTTTTATCTGGTCGCTGATCGCATCGTACAGTTTCATAAACGGTGACATTGTGATTGCAAATGCTGCTATCATTCCTGCATCGATTGAGGGATTGTTAGACGTTTGGTCCTCCACCTGGGCCGCAACCCTATCCAACAACAGATCCTCATCTGAAGGAGATAGTGAGGCTGGGTTTAAAGGCCTTGTGGAATTATGTCAACACCTAGCCTCAAGATGTTGTTAGTTCTCAGGTTACATTAGCACAGGCCTTGAGGGTCTACTCCGTCTCCCAATTTGGATTGTTTGGACTGTTGACTCATCTGTGTTAATGAAGGTTGGTTCTCAGAGATACCTCTTTTACAGGGGACTCTTATTTCTCTGTACTCCGTCAGTCGTTCATGTGGCACGATGTTACCTTTACTAGGCGAGTCACAGTGTCCGCCTTCCTTTCTACTTGCATCATTGTCATCTAATGAGACGTCCGAGTCGCTGTGCACTGGGGTATCCACCCTACGTCTACTTGCGGCCTAGGACAAGTTCCTCTATTGTTGTCTGTCGGGGTGAGTTTAGGGATGGCTCCTCTGTTAAGCCGGCAGTAATTGTGGCTTTCAGGTTTAAATCCAACCTCCTGTAGAAGAAGCGCTGTTTAGATAATAGGGGTTCCCAGTAAAACCACCGGGCTCTCAAGCTGTCTTTTTCAAGGATTGTACAGGTTTCTTCTCAGAACCTTTACTGACGTTACCAAACCTGAATCTAGAGTTGGGGTTGCAAGCTGCAGGAGTCGCAAAAGCAGGTCCGGACAGTGTTTGTTTGTCCGGCCCGTGTTTGTTTGCAAAATTCACGGCCATCAACCTGTTTATTCAAAACCGTAGGACTAAAATCCTATTAGGGGGGGCGCCAAGTCCGCCACTTCCAATATGTTCTTAGAGGATGCTGTGCAGGTTCCAATCTCCACTCTGACCTCAATAGGGCAAAGGCCCTGTATTCCGGGGACCACAGGTGGCTGCCACGCTTTCACTTCATTACTGGCGACTTCATCGTTCATGCTGCCCTCTATTTCTGCCGATGTACTCCCGAAGCCCACGGGGCTTGATGCAGCTATGTGATTCGGAGGGGACAGCTGGGTTAGGGCCATAGTTCCGTGGAAAAACTCCACAATCTCGGAATCTTGTTTTAACGACCCCATGGGCTGCCTGCCCTGTTTAATGTTTGACGATAGGTCAATTTGGATGTTAATCGTTTTGATCTAGGGCGTCCGCTCCTCTTCCATCCCTCCTTCGGAGGGAGTCTTGGACAGCGGAGACTAAACATTTGGCACAATGCAAAGGTGCCCAGTCGGCGCTTTGTCAAATTTAATTAACCAGCGTAGTGTGTTGTTGTGACGGGGCTGGCCAGCTTCTCCAACATTAGAGTGTAATGGCCGGTTGTGTTAGACAAGTCACTCAACAGTACTTACTGTGTTGAATCGGGAGCACCTTCCTGACTTCTGTCTCCTGTCTGCGGACTGCAGACTGCTGCCGCTTAATGACCACTTTGTGGCTGCTTCGCGGTGCCAAGAGGTTTGGAATCCTTTCAAGAGGGTGGAGCTCTTCCACTCTACACAGTGTCTCCACAGGGCAAACTGGAAGCAGACACAGAGAAAAAAAAACCACAATATTTTCACGTACTCCCGCACCGTGAAAAGCAAGTAGCAGCTGCTGTAGACTGCTGCCACTTAATGACCATTTTGCACCATGATATCACTCCATTCCAGTCACAGTGACAAACATCCCCAGAGCAAGCCTACAACAGAGTCGCTTGATCTATGCCGATTGGAAGGCTTGTGGCACATTTTCTGATGTTTTAGAGGTTGCAGATGTATTCTGCAGGTGTTTTTTGGGTGAGGATAGTCTTGTGCATGTCTGTGGGGCAAGGATCTGCTGGCGAGCCGGTCCTGTTGCTTTTGTTCACTAGGATGTGAGTAGTTGTTTAGTCTTGTAGTTGGTTCCGGAATTGCCTGGTTAGGGGAGTTGTTGGTGTTATTGGGCATGCTCTTGATAACTTGCTGGATATTTGTGATTTTGTTTGTGAAATGGTCTGCAAGGTCATTGCATAGTTGTTGGGAGGGTGTGGGTGTGTTGTTGCAGGTTGTTGGGTTTCTTAGCTGAGTGTTACTTGCGTTTGTGATATGTTCATTGGAATATTTGTTTGTCTTTGAGCATTTCGTCTTCGTATAGTCATATTGATTGTAGTGATTCCTTTCTGTTGGTCGTAGTTTTTCCTCCATTCGTGTTCCAGTTTCCTGCAAGTTTTCTTCAGTGCTCTGAAGTGGGGAGTCACCCGTCTCGCCATTGTTTTCTTTAGTGAAGGGGTGAATGGTTCTTTAGCCAAGAATGCCCATGGCTTTTGTAATACGCAAGTCGTTTCTGGGTAATCTAGCTCCTTTTTAGGTCACCTGGAGGAATGGGTGGGGGGGACCCTGAAAAGAGTTGACTATTGTTTAAAGCAACAGGGGATTTGGGCTCACAGGTCACAATCATCTAAATATGCAATCACTGTGCTGAGGGTAAATAACCTAGGCCGTATTTTACAACACTGGACTAACCTAACCATTTAAAGCTACCCATTCTGGCAAATGCAGATGCCACACTTGTAGGGCTGTGCTAGGGCCAAGATAATAAGTTTTTGCTTGCACCGCCCCATTCTGTAAATGCGGTGTGGGAAGCAGTGCACTTAGATATAAACTACAATATTAATAATACATAGGGCCTCATTACACGGATGGCGGTAAGGATTTACTGGTACCGGTAAAATACCGGTACCGGTAAATCCTTACCGCCTTACTACGAGGTCCCTTTGCGGGTTGGGGGATTTAACGCCTGCTTTTAAGCCCTATGGGGAAAAAATGGGAATGGGGAAGGGCAATGGTGGAAGGAGGAATTACCGCCCCGCCAACCTTGGAATGGGGCGGTAGTTCCCCTTTCTGCCAAGGCGGTGCCGGTATTTTACCGGCATGAACCATGGCGCTAATAGCGCCATGGTTCTCTGCCATCCGTGTAATGAGGCCCATAGTCACCAGCTACCAGACAGCCATGGGAGCTTTCAGATTTCATGAAGCTCTGAAGACTAGGGGACTCAAATGTCATCGTGATGCCCGCCGCCGAGAGCCTAATATATATTCTTTGCTTCGAGGCTCCCCCTCCACGGTGGCTGTCCGGCATAAGTCGTCTACTTGTGGAAGGAGATGCTGTCATACGGCTCCGGCTATTTCTGAACTCAGTCACTCAGCTAGTGCACACCAGATGTCCCAGCCAATAACATTCATTCATTTCAACAAGCAACCTGAATAACAGCACTTTTGCAAACTCAGTAGATCACATTACTTCCTTCCAACGTGCAAAGGGGCCTTCATGCAACGGAATACACGACTTCTTTGCGGCATGTGCAGCTTCCAGGATGTCCATTTATATTTTAAGGCAGTTTAGATTCTAACGTATATCTTGTACTAAGAAAATCTTGTCTACTTCAGAATCTCCAGGTCATTTTAGACATGTTCTCTATTAACAATCCTATTGTGCCTTTATGGTGTGCTCCAATGTTTTCTTTTTCATGTCGTTACGTGTTTACACCAACGCAGCTTTGTGTGTATTTCTGGGGGATGTAGTCTCAGCAGGCCTTCCTTAAATCACCTGGGAGCCCTTGCAGGCAGTTTTTCACCGCGCTGTACCAACATTTACCGCTTTGATTTCATCACTTCTCTTTTTCGTTCTTGCAGCGACTGTCCCTGGATGCCTGCACCATTTCTAGGGTTCATTGTTAGAGGGAACTGTAGCTCTCTCGAAGACCTACTGCTGATACAGCTTACATGACTCCAAGGCTCCGTGAAGCCTAGCAGGCTTCTGCTCATAATTGGTTCACTGAATCTCGCCTTTGCACTTTGATTGATGCAGAGCATTTTGCCTTAAGGAAGTGCAGACTGACTTAACACTGTGTGTCCTTGGCCCTCATTACGATACTGGCAATAGGCGTGCCGGTAAAACCGGCACGGCTGCCGCCAGTATAATTGTTTTTCAAGTGCCCGCGAATGAGCAATTACCGGGTCATTACGGCCTTGCTGGACACGGTAATTGCCCATTCGCTGGCGCCCGCAAATATTCTTCCCCATTCCCATTCGAGCCCCATAGGGCTCAATGGGAATGGGGAAGCTGGATGCACCAGCACCATTCGTGAATGGTGCCAATGCATCCAACATGCTCGGCTCGCGGGTGCCGGTATGCCCGCCACGTCAGACCTGGCAGGCAAAAAAAGGCACCCGCGAGCAGAACTTGTAGTTTGTTGGTCCTTTAGTACTGGCACTGGTAGCTTACTGGCGCCGTTACTACCGGACCGGCAAATTTATAATGAGGCTCCTTGTGTCAAAGATGTATTCTCCAGCTGGGAGGCCCTGATGGGGATCAGGCACCTTGGCTGACACTAGGCAGCAACCAGTTCAAGTATCTGAACTAAACATGGCTTGTCACCACAATGGACAGCAACTAATTTGTGGAGAAAGGCACTCTCTCCACTTGGTGTCACATCTGTGGTAAGGACATCTTTTGCTCTCTCCACCATGTCATTGTGCCACCCAAATTCTCCCCAACCAATGTACATATGGCACGTTAGATAATCCATGCCACACCCTGCCACCCACATGTTGCCTCATCACCAGCAAACTATTCAGTGTTCTGGCATGACCCCCTGTTTCTTGTGTCCGGTACAGCCACAGCATACAAGTTGGTTAGTGTGCCCTTTGACGCCACCCATTGGATCAGAGCTCACAGGGCTATCAAAGACTCAGCTGAGCCCTCACTCAGAGAGCTCTGGGCCCCTGGGGAGAAAGCTGGGCTGCAGAAAATGGTGGCACAATGAATAATTCCTTATTGCCCCAGCCAATAAATAATCAGTGTCAAGCATCCGCAGCCATTGTGCGCATGCCCAGGTAGTGCGAGTCATTTGGCACACACCTTGACTCTTTACGTCCCCAGGAAGGGCGCCTTTTTGGGTAACTGAGTCCTGAGATGGTCCAGGACTGTGAAAGCACCAGGGCCCATGTGATGATGGCCGAGAGAAGTGGCAGCGGGCACACTGCAGTTCGAGTTTAGAAATATTACAGAATCAAAATATCCTAAAGGATGAAGTCAAGCGTGAGACTGCAGACATGGGTGGGGGTCAAGAGATAATGAAGTGTATAATTCCAAGAATAAAGGCTATAGTGAGTACTGTATTTTGATCCACTGTCACTGCAATGATGTGCTTGCCAGCACCCTGATTTTTGCTGTCAATAAACATCCTTTACAGTATCTTTTGTGATCAATAGTAAATGTGTTTGGCAGTGCATGGGTGTGTACCTCGGTGCCTGTTTGTCAGCGCATGGATGCCTATTTGTGCGGATATGTGTGTATTTGTGCAAACATACATTTGTTTAGGGTGTGTGTGTGTGTGTTGTCACGGCCATTGGGCGACCAAACAACTTGAAGTGAAAGACTGAGGTTCAAGAATCTTTTCAGGGAAGATAAAGGATTAAGTGTAATTGAGGCTACATAGTTGGAATTCAACAACACAAAAAAATCAAGCTTTCCCTATTGGATCACGGCCCTAAGTACTTCCCCTCCCCCCTAGGGTCCAACCTTCTTGCAGATTAAAAGTCACTCAATTGTCGGGGTTCAAGTGCCTCGACATTACTTTCTAGGTGATGGTAGTTGTGCGCTGAGCTTGCGCAGAGGTTACCAGGATGTTGCAGGATATTGTAGACAAACAGGCACCATACTTGTTAAAATCTTAGCAGAGATTGCAGTGGACCCGGGTTGTCTGGCTTAACCTGCTTTGTGGTGGAACAGACCTGTTCCTATTTTCTCTGGGCACTTGTGTTAACCACCCTTTTCGCTAACGGGTCCATACTGACCCTTGCCTGTTCTCACCTCCTACTCCCCCTTGTTGTTCCTTTTAACCTCCATTACCTTCTCTTCGGCCCCTTTCCTTGTTGTTTCAGCCTCCTTCGTCTCCATCTTGTCTGGATGTTACCACCACTCCCTCCTAACTGCTTCTCTTAGCCTCTTCCACCTCCTTACTCCTCCTCTTTGGTTCCTCCTCCTTACTGCACTTCTGCACTTACTTCCCCTCCGTCTATCCTCCATCGTCCTCACCGCACTGCCACGCACTGGCCTGTTCCTAATGCCTCCAACTCCTAGCACCCACACCTTTCCTTGTCATCTGCCCATTTTGTAATCCATCATGCCCTGATGTCAGCTGGTGGTCATTGATAAGTGAGTGCTGTAATTGGGGCGCTCATTGAGGAACTGCACATTCCCCAGCTGCCCTTGTTGCTGAGAATGCCCTGGCAAGGCTCTGTGACCTGAGCCTTCCATTAGGCAAGCCCCATCCCGAAGCTGTATGTGTTGAGGCTCACACACTCTCTTACATGCGTTGGGTGAATACCAATGTCTTCATGGCATGCCTGTTCCTGTAGCCCCTACTGATGCTCGGACTGACCTATAGAGTAATAAGCAATTCCCAAAGGGCAGCCTCAGGATACCAGCGTGGGCCAAAGTTTTGGGTCAAAGTAGGACAGGCTTTTGGTCAAAGAAGGCCAGTTTGATCAGTTACTTCACTGTGCAGCTGGCAGTTTTGACCAGTGTTACTGAACACATATTCTTTAAATACCCCGATTTGCAGGCTGTTTTACCAAAAACTACCTCTTGGACACTAATCAGTCTGTCCTGATAGTAATGAATTGCCATGGGGGACCATGGGTCACTTTTCCATTTGTTTTCAGCCAATGTTATGCTTCAGGCCGACCCTGTCTTTGGCTGTCCAAGTTCAAAGGCTCTTGTTCAAGAGAGCACTAAGGCTCAATACTTCCTTCAATCAAACCGTGTTCTCAAGTGTGTGTTGTTTGGTTCGCGAGAACCCAGGGTAGCAGGTCCATGGTCAGGTAAGACCAGCTATTCACGTTAACTTACAAGCAAGTCTTTCGCTTTCCCCTGAAAGTCTCATCTGTTTAGAAAAAGCAGCAACATCGTTCTGCTCATTTTAAAGACCTTTCCCTTCAGTAGGAGCAACCATTCTTCCTGATTGAAGGCAGGGGTCTTCATTCTAATTGGCCACGGACCCCCCAAGGTGTTTGGGGTCTTCAGGTAAAGCAGTGCAGGGGTTGGGCTTCCTTCTTTAGATAAGGGACTCTGGGGTATTCCCTTACACCTCCCAGCACACTATGGGGAGCATGTAGGGTTACAGTTGAGCGCAGGTCCTACACTTCTAATTTCCACACAAGTGACTTTAGTTCTGCAATTCCTTTGTCCCCCAGAGGAAGTGCTCTTTGCATAATCACACCCCAGGTCTGCTCCACCCAGTCTCACCCTAGACGGCCAAGGTTCCCTAAGGTTTTTGGAGGAAACATTTATCATGAGGCTGGCGAAGGACCGGGGGTACTCTCATCTGGGGCCGCCATTGCAGAGTGTGAGGTGGCTCCCAGCCCCCAAGGTCACCATAAGTCACATCACCAAGACACCAGTACAGGACTTTGTTACAGAGAGCATATGAGAAAATTCAATTGTCTATGCAGGTGCGCAAATGCATGTAGGTATGAGAGTGGGTGGGTATAGTTGTGAGAAGGGATGTGCATGAACCATTTCTCTGGCCCATTGCCAAAGCCCATTGGCAGGCCCTACTCAAGAGCAAGAGAACGAGTCATGGCACAAACGGTTCCCCTAAATATACGAAAAAGTACTTTGCATTCTACAGGATGAACCTCCAAGAATTTGAAGGCTCTCCATGGCTTCAGTCAACCGCACTGGCCATTACCAGCAAGATGCTCTTGCCCTGGGTCCTAGAATACTGCTTTGAGCTCATGCAGGACATTCTTCACAGATAGGCCAATTAAATGCAGAGCAGGAAAGATGGACGTTGGAGGAAGGGTCCCGCAAAATGTGCCATGAAACAGGATGAACCGTTGCTCGGACTAGATGGGGCACCATCACGGCAGTGAGGCAAAGAGGATAGACTGTAGAGGGGGTGCACGACCAGAGGGCACCCAAGCCAGCTGCAGCCTCAGCGCAGATAGTCCCACTGCTTATGGGTAGTGCCTTGTCAGCAACCAAGTTTACTTCACTCCAGGTCCTTCTTGTCAAGAGATCCAAGAGGCTGAAGGGATCATGGAGGGGTTTGCCACATATTGTAAATAGAAATGTTGACCAGCAGGATCCCTGTGGGTCTGCTCCTAACACGGCAGCTGAATTGAATGCGTGCTCTTCAAAGCATGCTTTGGTGGCCTGCTCCGCCAGAAGGAATCCTATCAATTCCTGTGTGTCTCTAAACCCTACACAACAGGGTGGCAGCACCAAGGTATCAAAGATAGCAGAGAAATCAAACAATATCAAAAGTCCTGTCACCGCGGTCACAGGAGGATAGCTCAGGGGCAACATGCTCGCCTTGGAAGCTGGACGACGCAGAGCAACAAAGGTTCGATCCCGGGTCACGCTTAGGTTATTTATAACACACTTAGTACCCAGAGGTTTCTATCATATCATCATATCATGATCTTAAGTACATTTTCCTGGGCAGGAGAAGGGCTACCTTCTATCTGGCTAAAAATGCACACAGGCATATTACCACTCCTTCATTACTTTCAACACAGGCTACTGTCTTCTGAAGGGTGTTGATCTCCACAACACTCTGAGGTCATACCAATGTCAGTAAGCAATATACAAATACCACCTAACATAACATAACATATGATGCCAATATATACTACATGATGTGAGTACTCTAAGACCACTACTCCCACTAATGCATCATGGTGGCAGCTTCATGCCTCCGAAATATAGGCAACATGTAATCCAGTTCCCGCACCACCTGATACCCTCACACCTTATTCTATCCTTTGATCAATGGAGCAGCAGGCACTTCATTCTACTCTCATATCAGAGAGACAATGGGGATGCTGGGACACTACATAATGGGTCATCAGCACCAACCACTAATCACCCATTTATCATCCTCTGCTGATTGTGTGTGGTTCTGTGGATGATTGTGCATTGGGTGTGCATGTGTTTCTGTACATGGTTCTGTGGTTTGATACACATGTGTATGTGTGTGTGTGTGGGGGGCAGGTATATGTTTGTTTGATTGTGTGTGTGTGTGGGGGTGAATGCATATTGATAGCTGCATGACACTGTGTGTATGGGTATGTATTGTCTGCTTCTGTGGTGTGTGCGTGTGTGTGTGTATGTGCACATCTCTGTATATAGTAGGAGAACAGGGGCTTGTACTGCTAACTTGTATATTGACAGTGCTATCCAGGCATATCAGCAGACTATACACTGCACATGACTTATGGTTCAAATGCCTGATTGTAGGGCGGCAATTCATGACATGGAAATACGAGAACACATAAATGCACAAAAGCATATGGTAAGATAATGTGGGCATATTATGATAATAGCTGACATATGGTTCTTGGACCTAGACCCAGACTGCCAAAGAGTGCGAGTACATGGACATACCATGACAGTAATTATAAAGTACTGGAACATATTATGGCTCTACTTGCGCATATTATTTGAATACATAGTACAATGCATGCCATATGATGCAAGTACCTAGAGGACATATGCTGGCACGTGAATTTAGCACATGGACATGTGACGTCACTTAATGGGAATAGTGTGCAATTTCCAATACATCATTATTGCCTTCCTTATTTAATTTGAACTTCAACAAAACCCTGATATTTGTTGACACTAAGAAACATGTTGTTGAGTGAACATTGAACCCCACACTGTACAAACACTGCTTCCACGCACACTAAGTATTGGGTGTGAGGGAGTCTTCTTTCTCAAACTAATTTTGCTAAAAATGGAGTACACTTTTTTCTTTTTAAACTATTTATCATTTAGAATACAAATCAAAGGAGAAAGCACAAACATATTCATAATGTCTCAGGCATGCACTTAATAATAACAGCAATGACGCCATGTTTAAAGGTTATCCGATCCTGTGATCCATATTATTGGTGAGGTGCCTCTGTCGATCAGTGCACATAATGTTCGCCATCAATTTAGAGACTTGAGAAGCATTATGACTCACAAATAAACTGGCGGCAAACTCTCTGCGTTGTTAGTAGTGTCTCTGAGGATGCAGTACGGTTCCTCGGCTGACAATAGTCCCTGAACTATCATCAGACTGTCAGAGATAGCTGCAGGCTTTGGGGCCAACACACAAATATCACCAAATGCAGGTTACAACTGTTTTCTCTTTTTTTAAAGTCTGATTATTGTTTTTACTAGTTTGCATAACAAAGGAAAGCACAGTAAAACAATAACAGGACCCTCCACATTTTATTGATTTATTTATTGTTTGCTTGTTAGGCGCTTTTACAATAAGATTATACTGTTTCAAAGTGCCCACAAGGGAGGGAGGGTACATTACAACACAATATGAAGAGCTGAGGGGAAGAGGGACAAACCTACTATGCCTTGTAAGTATTCAGAACGTGCAAGTGCAGAAAGGAAGAGGGAAGAGGGGGTAAGTGCTGGGGAGTCCAAGCTCGTGGGAGAACCATGGAGGAAGTGCTAGGAATGTTGAGTGCTACACGACCAGAACCGCAGGAGGTGTACATGCTAGTCTCCAGAGCGGAGGGTGTGCAGATGCAAAGTGCTGTGGATAGACAGGAGCTGGGAGTAATCGTTGAGGGAGGTCAAGGCCCCAAAGATGCATAAGGGCCAAGGACACTGATTCAGCAACTGTGGGACTAGCAGAGGAGAGAACGTGGGAAGCAGGAGGAAAAGAGGAAAGTCTGAAGGAGCTTCCGGAATTTGAGACGGTCCTGCTCAAGGCACAGGGGGAGGCTATTCCAAAAGCCTGCAGAGGAAAGTGAGTGACCCCCTGCCCTCTTTTTAGCAAAACGCTTTACACATATAAATGAACTAGAATCCTTTGCAATCTCATAGTTGAGTCACAGCCAATAAACGCTGAGATCGATATAGAGCTCATAGTCCAGGCACTTCCAAAACCTCACCTCGGGCCCAGCTCCACATTTCACACAACCCATCCATAATCTTATTCCCCGATGACCATAGTGTATTGACATGGGAAAAGGGGTACAGGTCGAAACAAACCAAATCGCTTCCTAAACCATAGTACAAACCTTATAAGATGCATGTCTTCCCCACAATAAATATATTGTGGCACACCATGAAGACTGTCCAATTCTGATTACTAACATTTACTTACATGCATTCCACTTGTGCAAACGCTCATACAGCCCCATCACACTCAGCCCTGCTCCGCAACCCAGATAGCAGTGAAACCACAAACCCTTTTCAGGCGGGGTCTGAGATCGGATGAGGTTTGCAGCAGGTCCGACACCTCATGCAACACAGTAGGAGCCTGTGTCCCCCTCAACTCCTCTCTGTCTTTCAGAGACATCCAACTCTGGTTTGGTCCACTTCTTGAAGGTTCTGAGCCAGTTGCAAAACAGCATGCCCGCCCAAAGCCTTCCAAGACATTGCAATGGCACACTTAGAAATTATCAACCTCAGGGACAGTACTCGAATGAGCATGTTATGCCTCTTTCCCCTTTTTACAAGGGAGTAAACCCAGTATACATTGTTGAACAGTAGCCTCTGTCAATAAACCAGTAAGTTCCACCAATTTGTCTATCACTTGCTCCCAGAATAACCAAACATCAGCACAGCCCCACCACATGTGCAGATAGGTTCCCACCTCTCTCCTACATCTCCGTCATTTAGGGCCTGATCATTGGGCCATTTTGGCTACCACAATGGGTATGATATATGCACACATCATACATTTATACTGTATTCACTGGAACCAGGCATTCTTAGATACCTGTTTTGCGTGTGTAAGAATCTTAACCCATTCTCTGTCAGTGCATCGTTCACCCTGGTCTTCTTCCCCACCTATTCTGCGGTCCAGCCGCACCATTCAAACTGGCCGAAATGGCAGCAGCATAGATCTTGGTTACATGCCTGCCACCCTCAGTCAAGCTCCACAGTGCAACATTGATCAGATGCATCACCGGTCGCAACCAGGAACGCCTCGCCAGTGGCGTATTTAGGCTTTCTGCTTCCCCAAGCCCAAATAAGTGCATGCATCACCCAACTTTACTCCACCTCTGCCAGATTCTGTACCTTCACCTGATGCTGTCCCTTCAACAAACTCTGTCTGCGTTGTCCAAACTACACCCCCTGCGCCCCATTTTTGCTCCATAACATTATAAGGAACTTTTTAAGGTTGCAGGGATTCTAAACTTATTGCGTCCTCTCTATTAATTGAAGCCTGTCATCTCCTATGTTATGCTAGTAGAAAAAGTGTTTTCAGATCTCTGCGGCACAGGATTTGGACAAGGCAGTGTGTTCTACAGTTGAGTTCACTAGAGGTAATTGCTACGGCTAATTGTCTACTTTCGGTTAAGTCAGAAAACAACCTTTCAGAGGAAGTTATAAGAACATAAGCTGTCTGCCAACTGGACACAAGTGAGAGAAGGTTGGAATGATGGATTTTGGTTTAAATGCTGATATCTGGTTTCTCTCACAAATTGCCTACTGTCACTCAATGAGAAGCACCTAGACTGGTCTGTAATATTGATGTAACATAGCTCAATTTCTACATCCAGTCTTGTCAAATGGTAAAGTTTACATATGAAATATATGCAAGTGGTACAGGCACATTTTCGAAAAATGTTGCATAAAAAGAACTCCACCCCCTTCTCATGGTTACAGCTCTGGTTTTAGCAGGGGGAAAATAGGAATAAGGCAAGTTACCTGCTGCAGCTGATGTACCTTCAATCCCTTGGGCTGGAACGCCATTAAAAGATGGCAAAATCACAAGTGAAATTTGTAAACTCTGCCTGGGCATTAACACCTCAGTAGAGTAAAGACAGTTGTAAAAGGTTCTTAGAATCTTTGGCTGTGCACTCTCACAGTGGAGTAATGCATAAGGGCGACCCTGAACATTCATGTGTGGGGAGCAACAACATTCCTCGTAGATGCACAATGCGGGCACCTTTTATAACGAATGAAGTGGTACGTACTGTTTACAACATTGCTATTGGTGCAATTGTTCTCACCCTTCTATGGCTTTGGGTATCTTTTCACAGGTTTCTTGATGCACTTGCGCTTTTGGATTTACTCTTCTTCATTTTAACTTCTCTATGATCTCTTTCATGCTTGCACCTTTTGGGCGCCCACGGACCTCTGAAATGTGGGGCTGGGGCGGAAATTAGTGCTTGCTTCTGAACATCATTTAAGTACCACCTGTGGGAACTCTGTGTTTGACTTAAGCATAGGCATGCGTTTAATATTGTAAAATTATGCATCATTTGTATCCTTTATTTTTCTGACATTCATCATGTATTGCTTGCTCTCTGTGTTCACTGTGTTCTACATAGTTTGTATGTTCCTTAAGGCACAACTCTGTAGCATTCTTTCCTTCCTGTGGGAATTATGTTGATCATGTGCAATAAGCAATGGTAAAATGCATATTGATAAATTGAGTGCCACAGTGGTTCAGAAGTTAGCTCAGTGTGTGTAGCGCCCATTGCAGAGATATGTGTTCATATGCATAATTAGAATATCACATTCCAGCAAGGCTGGCTGAGCCTTTCCTATGTCTGAAGTTTATAAACCTGCCTGCATACGTACTTGTTTTTGCAGAACACCATCTGCTGTTATCAGCAATGTACCTGCACCAGATAGGGGTTGCTATAAAAACGAACATATCATCCGTATGGTGAAGGTCTAGAAATTGGTTTGCTAAGATGGGGTGTTGTAAAACCTAGGCAATCGCCTCCAACAATGGCATAAACTGTGAGTCCAAGAGGTGAATAAGTATCCAAATTTAAGACTATGGAACAAAAGCGTTCATGCTTGTATCCTGGATTTGCCAGCAGAGGATACAGTTATCCTAGTCAAATCATCTAATACATATTACATTACTGTGCTGTCTTCTGTGAGGTTTGCCTTCTTCCATCCTGCTGGTATAGTTTAGCCCATTACTTGATCTTTCTTCTTATGTAGGCCATTGGGTGGAAGGGATGGTAGACAGAATGGAGCGGACAATATGTTGCAGGCATCAGGCAAGCATATTTTAAGGTCTGCTGTTTGACACACAAAACTGTTGTCTTTAAAGCTTTAAAAGACAAATACAGATTAAATGCATTAAATCACATAGATTTGTATGCTGGTTCTTATATACTTCACTTGATGATAGAGAGAATGGAGCTAGAATCATTCACATTTTGCATAATGCCCTTCTTTAATATTTTGTTTAAAAATTGTCATGTTTGGTAATGTGATTTGTGCACTTTCCAAGTCCGTTTTTTAAAAATAAAATTAGATTGTTTTAGTTCATGGTAAGAACTGGAAAAGAAAGTGTTCAAATGCAGAAATTGCAGAGTTGGCACAAATCCCAGCTTCACCGCTTCACCCATTCACCCCTTAACCAATGTTTGATCCTGGGCATCTAATGTAATCTTGAAAACCAACCTCTCGATATTGCCAGTCCCTTAACCTTTCAAAATTGTCAGCCCTTACGAGTGATTTCCTTCTCATGGTATGATCTTCATAAAAGCCTTAATCATGGTTTCACTCTGTTAATAGTGAGCATATTCACATTGCACACCGCAGGCATTTGTTCCTTTGATATCTAATGGCAACACTATTTGAAATCCATACCCCACTTCTATTCTAAGTCTATCTGGATAAAGATACCTTCCTGGTAGCTTGTAATCTGCCTCCACTATCCATGCTACGGTATCCGTAGTGTTCTCCTTCCTTCTAATTGGGGGTCTCTATCCATGCATGAGCACTTTTGCATTCTGTGAGGCAGCTAATGCGAGTTCTCTGTCTATTATGGGTTACATGTACCTTTCATATGCAGTCCTGCGTTAATACTACAGGCTGCATACCTTCCTGGATGTTATTGATAAAAAATATAATGTATGTACTAGAGCAGTAACCTCTTCGTAGACTGCTAATGTTGGTCTTCAAACGCTACTTATCATTCAGAATGAAGAGGCTAAGGGGACTTAAAGGGAGTAAACTTGCTTATTATGGTGCGAGACAGGTGGGGCTGGGGGCGTGACCAGTATTCCTGATCCCTTAATTCCTTTGGTTTGGTGGAGGGGGGCCCCAAAGATGTCCATGCCCAGGGCCCCAAAAGTGCTTAAGATGGCCCTGGCTTTATATATGTCATATATGCATGTGAGAGTTTTATGACGGAATCACTAAATACATGAAGCATGCTGTGTTTGGTACACGTTTCCTTTGTTTTTTCTTGTATACAAAAGTCACCCCAGCAATAATGCTTTTGTAAATATCAAGCATATATACAGGTTTGGCTATCAAGTACTTTAGCTGTTAGAGTGGAATGACAGCTTACAGCTCAACATTACTGGCAGTATTGTGGATCAGCCTGACTCTGAGGAACAAAAGTGTCTTTATATTTAAAAATATGACAACTAGTAAATTGAAAATAAACTGCAATAAAATGCTGCTCCTCTGACAATCAACGGATCAACCTGGCAATCTCCAAAAAATTAAGTTGTACAACGGGATGCTCTTCTCTGAAAGCTAAATACGTGGTGGCCCTATCACCCATATACAAGTCCTCAATCCAACCTCCCCATCCTATCCGGGCAACACTCTTAATCCTCCTCTTACCGACTAATACCTACCTACCACAACAAAGACTAATTTCTGATAAAAACAGGTAATTTCTGTCCCTCCCGTCTGGTCGTCTGTTTGCATGTTCGTATCAGTGTGGTTACGGGAGAAGGAAGAAGTCTGAGTCCCCCCTCCCAGGCACCAATTATCTCAAACAGCTGGAGTGGCCTACATTCAAAGGCAATCATGTTAGTGGCCGCGTCAGTGTGAGGATGCATAAACCAGTCCACTATATGCTGAAGGGTAGCTGCCCAATATTATAATCGAAATTCAGGTGCACCTACACCATGCATTTTCCCGCTGGGACCTTTGCGTCTTACCACAAAAACATCTCCATTATCATATGAATCATCTGAAAAAGTCACTCGTTAGGGGCATGGGCATGACCTGAAAAACATACAGCAGACGTGGCAAGGATATTATTTTTACGATCGCCACTCACCCTACAACAGACAAAGGAAATTTCACCCAAAAATCAGCCGATTTACTGAAAGCTGTCATATCATCTTCCACATTGCGTTGATACACCCAATCCCAATCAGCTCCAACTTTGATCCCCAGATACTTAAAACCATTGCTCAGAGTTTCCATCCCAAGATGCCACAGTCTGTCCCCCACCCTTCACAGGTATGCTATAAATAGCCAATTTCATCCGACAGACCACCAATACAGACAATTCACCATACTCACTCACCAATCCTAACCCAGCCCTCCAAATTACTGACCGGGCCCCGAACCTATAATAATACATCATCAGCATTATTATCATTATTAATATTAGCATATTTATTGAGCGCGGACATAACTTCGGCAAGCAGCAGAGCACTTTACAATCGTAGGGTAAAGAACGCAGTGAGGGAAGTAGAGAAAAAAGGAGTGGGGAGCGAACGGGAGGGTGAGGGTGGTCAATTGGCAGCAAGGGATCTACAAGCAACCAGGGGGGAGACAGTGGGAAGAAGATCACCACTTCTCTGGTAGGGTGGGGAGTGCAGGGTGTGTGGACCTAGGTGTTGTGGAGGAGCCATTCCTTGAAGAGTTAAGTCTTTTGCTCTTTCTTGAACTGTAGAAGTGTTGGGGCAAGTCTGATGTTGACAGGGGAGGGGGAGTTCCAGAGTCTTGAAGCATAGACAGAGAAGGCCTGTCTTCTGGTTCATTCCTTCCTGTACTGTCGTACTTCATGTCGGCACATTTTCTTACTTCTAGTGGATCATAGACCTCTGGAGATGCTGATTTTCTCAGTCAGGTAGCTTGGGGATTTCAGGATGACAGCCTTGTAGATGATTCAACAGGATTTGAAGATGATACAGGCTTGCAGTGGGAGCCAGTGCAGTTTGATGAGGGTCAGGGTGATGTGGTTGAATTTGCGGAGTCCTTTAATGTCCTGTAATGCATACAGGGAAATGCAGCATGGCACTCACCCCAACGATAAACCAACAGCCTTGTGCCTCCTATTTACCACTCTCACCAATGGCTCAATCCGCAAGGAAAAATCATGGACAACAGACAACGGCCCTGGTGCATGCCCCTCTGGACAGGCCATGTTAAAGATACAAGCCCATTCAGCCACACCCTAGAAGTAGGCCGTTCATATAACAACTTAATCTATCCCATAAATCGATAACCCAATCCCATCATTTCCAGCAGCAGCCAGTGGAACTCCCAACAAATGGAGTCAAACGCTTTATAGGAGTCCAGACTTACTATCAGCACCTCCTCCAGAGAGACCCAGAACTTTTTAAGGATAAGGAAAAGCCTCCTAAGATTATGAGCAGTGCTCCTGCCCGTGATGACTCCAGTATGGTCCGGGTGTACAAGCTCCTGGACCCCCCATCGAACACGGTGAGCCACTTTAGTGCACATTGATCTTAATATCCACATTGATCATGGACAACATCCTATAGAACCCGCAATCAGCTCCTTCCCTGCCTGCTTTAGGGAGGACATCCACCAAGGCCGCCAGCATAGCACTCAGAAACCTACCCAAGGCAAATGCTTCCAAATAAACCACCAGAAGATTCGGAGCAAGAAGATCCTTATACACCCTATAAACATCCACTATTAGACCAATAATTCCCAGAGTCTTACCCAAATTTAAGGTATCAGTTGCACCCAACACATCCTGCGGCTCTGTAGGGGCACCAAGCTCATCTCCCTGTTCAGCCGTCAATCTGTTCAATCCAGCCTCATCTAGTGAAACCTCTTGTAAAATGGCCTAAACTCCCTGCAAACATCCTCCTGATCAACCACCATGTCGCCATTCACATCCCTTATTCCATCACATGACCTCTTGCCCCCTCTCTCTTCACCAACCATGCAAGGAGCCAGCCCGCCCCATCACTGTCAGAAAGTTGATGCTCCACATATACTGCATATTCAAAAGCATTCAGGTTATCCTGTTCCTCGGCCAAATCTCTCCCCCTCCTGAGCCTTGGAAGCCTGCACATCCTCCCCATACCTTCTTGTCTCTCCAACCCAACCATGCCCCCCTCATTCAAACAGACAGTATCGGTGAGCACTCTCCGTACCCCCACCCAGGCAGATAGACATAGGCCTCTAATAAACACCTTCAACGTCTCCCGTTCAGTCACTGATGGTCAGTGGACCCTCAGTTACGCTCAAGAAACTGAGTAATCTAATCTTAAAGAGAAGTTCTAAATGCTGTGTCCTGCAGCATTGTATTGTTGAACCTCTTCATCAGAATAGGGGCCACCCGGAGCTGTTTGGATATTTCCAGACAAAGTGGTGGGTGATCAGGTAACGTTCTGTCCAGAAATTATGCACCCAACACCAACCTAGCCTCTTCTTTCCAGCTGAATGAAAAATCAATAAACAAAAAGGATCCATGGACTCCAGAGTAACAGGAGTAACAGAGCTCCAACCCATGCTTTAGTTGCCATAAATCAATAAGTAGCAGAAGGGATATAGGTCTGTAGGGCATCTTAGTCGCCCAGTAGGTTTGCCTAGTACATTTACTCAGAATGTCCAATTCCTTACATAAAACACAGTTCAAGTTCCCAAACCAACACACCCCATCCACTTGATGCTATATAATGAATGCACTCATACTATCCAAAAGGTTTGCTTGGTCCACGTTAGGACCCAACAACAGCACTGATCAGCCGATGAATCTGCCCAATATCCCCACATATCTCCCATCCGTGTCAATCAGTATGTCATGTATCGAGAAAGGTACAGAATACCTAATCCATAGAAGAACTCCCCGTGCATAGGAAGAGAATGATGAACCCATCACACGCCCCCTACACCTTGCAAAGAGTTTAGCCATCTCTGCACTCATCAGGTGGGTCTTTTGCAATATAACTAAATCAGCTTTGTGCCTAATCAAATATGAATACATTTTACTTTGCCTCACAGCATTATTAATCCCTTGCACATTCTGGCTAATCATTTTTAGTGTGACCAAGTGCCCGCAACCTGTGCATCTGCCTCTCCCACAGCAAGGATTCCAACATAAAGTACTACTCACCCCATCAGCATCTCAGCAATAGCTCCAGGACCAGAAAACAAAAAAGACAACAAAGACAGTACAAACACAACTACCAACCATTGTCCCACCTCCCTCCCAACATCTACACCCTCAACCCACAGACACACATGCCCTCCCCACACATCCCAGCTAACAGGCTCAGAACACCTAATCCAATCGGCAGTGCCCACGCCAACACCAGTCTCCTGCCCAAGGGGCTATCAATCTAGACCGGGGTAAGGAACTATGGAGCGGGCTAGTCCGGCATAGAGAACAGCAAGCGAGACAGCCGAGCCCAGCCTGCCATCCCCAAAAACCATCAACCACCTCCTACTATGCCTAAAGAAGGAAGGAATAACCATCCGCGATATAACGTCAATTTGTGCATTTTTGGAAGGTTCCGGAAGAGCACCCCAACATGTCCACCCACATCGCCACACCCCACAGAGCCCAAACAATATCACCTTCACACCAAGAATACCCACATGCTGTAACCATGTGAGCCATAAGTCTATCGTTTAACAGCCTCAAGACCCCTCTCGCCCCAATGAGATCTAGAGTCCCATCAACATTTAGCACCACCCTCCTCAGAGGGTTCCCCCGAGAGCACAGAAGCAGTAGGTGAATGTTTAGGCACAATTCCAAGGGTGTTCGCATCCGGTCTTCCTCTGTAGAGTGTCACTCTTTACCCGGTTCTCCAACCAGTCCCATGTCTCCTGCAGGGTGTAGAAAATGAAGGACCTATCCTGTGTCAACACCTTCAGCCAAGCCGGGCAGAAAATCATGTATTCATAGTCACATTCCTAACATTTCCTCTTTACAGCCTCAAATGTCTTCCGCTGTCACTGTTCCTCCTGCGTAATGTCCAGAAATATCAGAATCCTTGATCCACCTACATGCAGGGCTCAAGTCGAGGGTACACGCGGGGGGACGGAGTCCACCCACTTTTTTCAGAGGGTGGACTCAGTCCCCCCCCAGCTAAAATGAGAAACATTGAATGTCCTCTTTGAATTAATGAGTTAAATGCGACATTGGGGATCAAACCATAGTCGTCAGGTTTGTAGGTCGGCCACTTCACCAGTGCACTATATAACCCAATGAAAAACGGAAAAAAACTAAACGTAAAATGTCCCATTTTGGTACTGCAAGTCCCAGGGAAAACATTTGTATTGGTTCTTGGAGTTTAAATCATGCACATCTTAACGTCTTCAAAAACACTATTAGAAGAAAATATCCTCTCTTGGTTTTGTGTGTGTGTGTTTTACATGAAAGACAAATGCAATGCGTCCTGTGCAATTTGAGTGGTTATGAAAAGCCAATTTAATGAAATGTGCATACTTCACCTTGATATGCTAATGTCTGGCGACGTCCCATCCCATTGAATTTGTTGACGAGTCCCCCCACTTTAATTTTTAGGACTTGACCCCTGCCTATATGATAAGAGGAGCACCTCCTAGCATCCTACAGCACAGCGTCCCTGTCTCGAAAGTTCAAAAACCTTGCGATCAGTGCTTGTGGGGGAGCCACAAAATGCACCCTCCGTCCAGGCATCCAGTGAGCCATTTTGAGGGTGAACAATTTCGAGAGTCCCCGTACACCCAATGTACCCAATGTATCAATTCGGCGCTGTGTCGTTCCTCACCTCCGCCACTCTAAGTATCCCTACATTGCATCGTCTTGAGTGGCTCTCCGCGTCTTCAGATATGACTTCCCACCGTCTTATGGCAGCCGTGAGAGCATCACCCCTAGCCTTCAACACTGACACCAGATCCCCAGTGTTGCTCACCCTCTATTTGACCATAGTACTCTCTCGTTCACCAGCACCAGGGAGACTTCAATGCCCACCATCAGCACCTTGTTTTCCAGTGAGGTCCTCAAATCCTGGATAGCCACCATAAGGCCCTCCAGGGTAATTGAACATACCACAGGGGCTGTTGCCACAGGCTCCTCATTCGGCTGCTGCGGCTGCTGCATGGTCCTAGAGCAGTGGTCTTCAAACTTTTTTGGCCAGGGCCCCCCTGAGCAAAATTTGGGCAGGTCGGGACCCCCCAGAAATGCCAAATGGACAGTATATATTGCGCGCCGTCACCTGCTCCCATCAAAGTCGCTGGGCTCCCTCATCCCACTCCTACCCAGTCGCTGGTCTCTCCCCACCCCATCACACACCCAGGGCTCTCCCCACTCTGCTCCCATCACTATCCCATGGTTCCCGCCCATTGTGCTCCCACCATAGTCCCTCGGTTCCCCCATCCCGTTCCCAACACAGTCTGAGGGCCAGTGGCGGCTGGTGAATCTTTTTTAAGTGGAGGGGCATTAAGGGGAGGTTTGGGGGGGTTTCCCCCTGTGAATTTTTTTTTAAATAATAGGTTAAAATGTTGCATTGTAGAGCATACTTTTAACAAAAAATGGGTAAATAGCCAAACAGTTTGCAATTGTTGCTGGGAGTCCAGGGGGCAGGCATTGATATTTTATTTCTATCGCGCTCGTACACAAGTGTTTCAGAGCGTGACAAGGCAAGGGAGGGGAACAGAGGAGAATAAAACAGCGATCTTACTAGGCCCAGTGACATTGAGAACGCGCAAGTGTGAGGGGAAAAGTGCATGGAAGGGGGGAGAAGTGGAAAGTGCGAAGCAGAGGAGAAACAGATAAATAACAATAAATAAATAATAAAGGCAACAAACAGTGGTAGTGCAGCCAGCAATTTGCAAGTGCTACGTTTAAGGCAGCAGACAGGGTAGGTCTGATAAGTGCAGGAAGAAAGATGGTTCTCCTCAAGTTTTAGAGTGGCAGGGCGCTGTTCCAGAGGGAGGCCCCAGCCGAAGACGGAGATCTACCCCCAGCTCGTTTCTTTGATAAACGACTGACCCTGAGGGAGTTGGAGGTAGAGGAGTGAAGAGCTCGAGAGGGGAGGTATTTGCGGAGGAATAGCTGAAGGTATTTTGGACCCAGGCCCCAGAAAGCCTTGTGGACAAGGCAGAGGGTTTTGAATGATAGATGTCCGGTAAAAAGATACCATCCCTGTCCCCTGGGCCCCACTGGTCCTAACACAATGAACATGATTATGTGTATATGCAAGGCGCTGCACATTCATACAGCAATCACTCTATCATTCACATGAGCATCCATCACCATACACTCACTCATAACGCATCCATACACATGTTTAAATAAAAACAATGAACATAAACGTACCTTCTGCATTGGCCTGTGTGTGGGTGCTGAAACGGCCTGCTCCAGCTGCTCTGTCCGTATGTGCGAGGAGGCGCAGGAGCTCCCCCTCGGACATACAGACATGCAGTGCCCCAGCCAGCATTTCCAATGAGCTATGCAATGCTGGCGAAGCAAAACGCCCCAGCACTTGCATGGCTCAGTGAGCATGTGCGGCTGGGGAACTAAACTGAACTGTCAAAGGGAAACAGTGTTTCCCTTTGACAGTTCAGCCAGCCCAGGAGCACTCCATTAGCTGGATAAAGCAGCTGAGGGAGTGCTCACTGTTTCACTGGGCTGGCTCCTTAGCTCCTCCATAATGGGTGAGGGGCCACTGGGTGGGCGCCTCTTGCCATTATGGATGAGCCGCCAGGCTCGGACAGGCCTATAGGGCAATGCCTGTACCAAAAATGTAAAATGCTAGTTTGGGCCAATCAAAATGGGCCACCATTTTGGCCAATGTGGACCATTTTGATGAGTTACTTAACTATGCAGTTAGTAATGTTGACCATTGTTGCTGAATATATCACAATTTACTTACATTTTAACACAAAGCACCCCTTTGGGTACTATTGAAACAGTGGGCTTCATAACTACTCTGGCGGTAGCTGTGCCGGTAAAACCGGCACGGCTGCCACTGGAGTTGCATCCGGGTCTGGCACCCGCGAATGGGCAATTACTAGGTCATGCCGAGTTAGGCGGACATGATAATTGCCCTTTCGAAGGTGCCGGTAGATCCCCATTCCCATTTGAGCCCCATATGGCTCAAATGGGAATGGGGAGCTCGGATGCACCGGCACCGTTAATAACGGTGCTGGTGCATCCGACGAGCTGAGGTCAGACCTGGCGGGGGCTGTCAAGCACCCACGAGCACAACTCTTACTATGGCGGAACGGTAGCAACGGTGCCGGTAGCTTACCAGCACCGTTGTTACTGGTCCGCCATAGTAGTAATGAGGCCCAGTCTGTGACTAAAGGAATGAATATCCATTTACAACTGTGGGCCACTTTTTCATTGTTGCCTGAGACAGTCTCATGCTTCAGCCCGCCCATGTGTTCCACCCCTGCCCATTTCTTCCAATCTAAAAAAAAAAAAAAAATCTTTTTTCATGCTGAGCTCTCAGGGCCCCCCTGGGATGCACCCGCGGACCCCTAGGGGGTCGCGACCCACAGTTTGAATACCACTGTCCTAGAGGGTCTCTATTTGATGCCTACCAACTAGTCCAATTTCTGCTGTCCCTTCACCATCCTGACCACCCCAGAAGGTAAGTGGACTGTCAATCCCTCTCCTCCTTTAGTCAGCCTACATGCAACAGCTCACCAAGTGCAGGACCAACAAGATGGAGTCAGTATCGCTATAGGTTTAGCAGGTTAACGCGTGAGACACAGCAGCAGCAATTTGTCAGTGCACCTCAAACTGACAGTCCTCGGACGTGTTGTCTAGTAGAATCCACCACAGGATCACATCCACATCATGCTTGCGAGTAGATCGTTACAAGCCACTCACTGGCATAGTCTGATGAAGGATATATTTCAGGATTTATTCGGATGCACAGACGGAGCCCAACAAGGTCACATCCTCCTCGACCGGCACCAAGCCGTGTCCCTCCGTTGCAACTGGTTAATTGATTTCTACCTTTAGTCTTAACTCACTACTGGACATGGTATTCACAAAAAAGCATGTCCAAGAGATGGGTAACAAACATCTTCCAGAGCTTACACATGTAATTGAATGATATAATATGGTATTTTATTTATATTGCGCCCATGCACAAGTGTTTCAGGGCGCGACGAGGCAAGGGAGGGTACAAGAGTGGAACAAACAACGCTCTTACTAGGCCTGCATTGAGAACGCGCAAGTGCAGGGGAGAGGGAGAGGGAAGTGGAAGGAGAAGGGGAGGAAGTGGAAAGTGCTGACCAAGTTAACAACAACAACAGGTAGTGAGGCCAGCAGGTGGCAAGTGCAGGAATTAGGTGCAGAGAAATGGTGTCAGATAAGTGCTGGAAAGGGACTGTAGGGTTGCAGATACAAATCCAAGTGCAGGGGTTTTCGGAAGCAGTGAGGGTGTGCGGTTGGGTGGTCATGGATCGGGGCCCAAAATCAGATGGTAGCCAGGTGCCCTGTGCCGGAGAACCAAAATAAGTCAGCAATGGAGAGGCAGAAGCAAAGAGGAAGGTGTTGAGTTGCTTCCGGAACCGAAGATGGTTCTCCTCAAGTTTCAGAGAGGCCGCAGAGATGGATCTACCCTCAACTCATTGCTTAGAGAAGCGACTGACCCTGAGGGAGTTGGAGGTGGAGGAGCAAAGAGCTCGAGTAGGAAGGTATTTCCGAAGGGAGAGTTGAAGGTATTGTGGTCCCAGTGCCCAGATGGCCTTGTGGACAATGCAAAGGGTGGGTCTTGAACTTGATCCTTGCAGCCACTGGCAGCCAGTGAAGAGATTTCAGGGCTGGAGAGATACGATCCTTGGGCTTTAGGCCAAGAAAACGTCTTGCAGTCCGGTTCTGGATGAGTTGCAGAGGGCGGAGAGTAGAAGCAGGCAGATTTAGGAAGAGGATGTTGCAATAGTCCAGCCTCCAGAGAACCAGAGCTCTAGAGACAGTGAGCTTCTGGGGGAAGGCAAGGAAAGGAAGAATACCTCTGTGGCGGTGCAGTTGGCAGTTAGACTTCTTAGAGACATCAGCTATGTGTAGAGAAAAAGAAAGCTTGGAGTCGAAAATGACCCTGAGGTTCTTAACCTCACAGGTGGGTGCAGGGACAGGGCCAAGGGAGGCTGGCCAGAGAGTGACAGGAAAGGAAGGTGCAGGAGTGCCGATGAGGAATATAGATATATTCATAATGAAAACACACCCGTGAACAGAGGAGCTTATGTGCAAGTAACATATTCAATATGTATGTTCGGCATTGGCAATGCATATTTTGTATTGGCTATTTAACATTATGCATTGCATAAACAGGGATTCAAAATTCCAAATAAGCAAATCAGAATGCTACGTACTATATATGTGCATTTACAACTATTTCTGGCATTTGTAGTGTGATACATTTATGCCTCAGTGGCATATCCTCTGTGTTCACTAAATTCCCTTCATTTTAAGGTGATTTAAAACAGGCATTTATGCTTGCAAAAACTGTTGTTAACAGGTAATGCGTTCGCTGCCGCTATTAAGCAAATGCCTATGTCAGATACCTGATATATTCTAAGAGAGAAAAGTGCAATGCTAATGAGTGCAGGCAGGGGGTTTCTCTGCTGGTTCATGTCACAGCTGTTGATTGGAAATAAACCTGACTTCATTATTGACTTGCATTTGCAAAGTAAAGTTTTCTGCGCATCCATTTCAATTCAGAATATTGTGTATCTCAGAATACATTTTACCACACGTCGCCATCTGCTGCTGCTTGTTCTGATTCAGTAATCTGTAAAGCTAAATGTTTCTCTAGTCATGCAAATGGTAGACAGTGTTTGTATTTCTTTTTTTTCATATAGGAAAGGTAAAGAATAGTAATAACACTTTTTTGTTTTGGAAAGAAAAGCTAAATACTAGTAGTAACATTGTATTAATTGTATTGTGACGATTTGCACAAAATTATAATGAATTATAGTTGTTAACTATATATGAATGGGGCACGTGTGTGCCTACATAAAAGATTGCATTGTTATATTGGCCAATATGTGTTTTCCTTGGCTGCATATAAATTCCCCATGAATACCAACACTTCTTACAACTCGTGCTACATACCTGCCAGCAACTGGTGCACTTTTTCACAAAAAATGTTCTTCTTGTTGATGCAAACATTTCAGTCTGCAATTTCAGTTTGCAGCAGGTAAAAGAGACAATTTATTTTCATTGCAATACCAGGAAACAACCTGACAGAGTATCTCCCTTCAGAAAATGTGAACCCCTGAACTAATAGAACAGACTTGTCATAACGCCTTTTTCATGACTAGCAGGGAATAATGTGATAGTGCTGCTTCTTCCCCTGTAGAAAGCAACACATGTATTACTGTAGTACTGTCTCCTGTCATCTCTTGCTTACACATTCCTGCCTAACTTGAGCACGTGTTCTCATTCCATGCTCATACATCCTGTCTCCCACTAGAAGTGTGCCATCTGAGCTCCCATTCCTGAAGTGTCTTATGGGCCCTGCCGCTTCCTATTTGCAATGCCTCATGGCTTTTCACACTTCACTGTGCCAACAAACATGGCTTCCTTTCTCGAGTGCTATTATACAGTGCCATATGGTAGCTCATATGTGTATTTTGCATTCACATTTCACCCCTTTTGTGATATATGCACAACCATCAACCTAAAATATGGGCCTAATCACGAGTAATTGGTAGTAATTCCAGTGAAATTACTGATGAACTTGTTTACCTTTCACATCACTCAGCTGCGCCGATTTAACTCGGGGATTACAAGTGGGTAAATTTAGTCCATGGGGGTTTTGGAGGATTTACCATGAGCCGTAATTCTGACACAGTAAATCATCAATTTATTTAAGTTGAAGTTGATGATCACCTCTAACAATACGATGCAGGTAACTCATCCACTTTGACTACAAAGTAGTAATTCGTTGGTGCGTCAAATTCCATTACTGCCCCAAAAATACCAGTAACAGAATTACCACCAGAAACATGCTACATTACCAATATTGGAATTAGGGCTATTATCTTTATTATTTCTTTTTAACATTTTGCAGAATTATTTTTCAGTCCCTCACCAGGGTGTAGCATCTTACATGCAAGTATTGCAGAAGATGAGGAGAACAAACAGACCAGCCTCATGTAATAGCAAGTGTTTTTGTTTGAACTGTTACCTGGTAAATACACAAAGGTACAAACAGAACAGCCTCATCTAATAGCAAGTGTTTTTGTTTGAACTGTTACCTGGTAAATACACAAACAAAGCGATAGAATGTGTTCGAAGTCAAAGTAGAATTTGCTTTCATCACAAAGGCTAAGGTGAAGCTATTTCATGAAAGGAAGGACTGATGATAAGTCAATCTTTATGACACAAGAAATAGACACTGATGGACCCTGTGATTCTTGCGCTCACTTAAAAGTCATTACATAGGTATAGATCACTCAAGAACTGTTCTCATTGTTATCCAGCACTTTTTATTTTCTACTGATTGTGTTACTTGGATAGTCGTTGAATTGATGTCATTCAAAACAGTTTCCAAAACTTAGTGCATATTTGTGTGCAAGAAACAAAAAATGAAAAAATCCAATGTGAATAAACAACTTAGATTTTTAACACTTGTTCTCTTGGGTATCCAAAAATATTTGTTATGCCTATCCCTTTTCAGACACGTGTTTCCCCATCTTAAATGAGGCGGTTCATCAGGGGTTTAGGTGGCTAGTTAAATTGACTGATTATTTATTAAACGTGGTAAATTCCCCGGTGTTGTTGAAATTAGAGGCTCTTTCATATTGATCTGTACGTGAAGTGAATCTAATTGAGAGGGCAGCAAAACTAAGGAAAGAGTCGAGCTACACAAATATTAACATTGGCTATAATAATGTCTTTGACAACACAGAGCGCTAGGACTAAATATTTGTATTTATGTTCCAAACAGACCTATGACCTCGCTGAATGAAAGGTCTAAACAGTCCGCATGACAGACTGATCCATACCAGAATTAACCCACGAATAACAAAAGATACCAGTAGAAACTTTGTAAGTACATTTTTCTTTTCACAGCCAGCTAGCAACCTCCCTAAATATGTGTTCATTTTGAGTTTTTATTTCTTTTCAAATTTTTTCACACCAACAACAACACAACAGCTGGGAATGTAATGATTTTTAAGTGAGCGCAAGAATCACAGGGTTCATCAGCGTCTTTTTGTTCAGTTTATTTTACTGCACAGTCTCAGGTTAAGGACCCTGTACTTGCAGCTCCTTTTTTCAACAAACCTACACATCAAATTGGGAGAATCGCCTTAAAATCCATGTAGACTGAACAGCTTTCTTTTTTTCAAATCTTTATAACGCAGGCTGCAGAGGAAGTTACAATCTTTCCTATGTCACAACGTTCTGTGTAAAGGACACATCAAGTCATTCTTCAGACTGCAGAAGGAATTAGGATATTGCCAATGTCTGTGTCTTGTGCAAAGAACAGCTCAACAATCCAAATGAAATGAAGCAGCTGTAAAAAGAATTAGAATTGTGCTGACAAAGGAAAATTAATACATCTGTAACATAACTAAGAATCCTGTGACAAGGGAAAAGCGAACAGGCAAGAATAGTTAATCTTGGTTGGTGAGTGAGGAATTAAAACAATTAAAACAATAAACAGGCCGATTCATGGAATTAATGTGCGCTGAAAATTCCCGCGCAAGCGTGCAAAACCGTGCGAATCGCTGTGCAAGTGCGAAAATCGCAGCAAAACCTGTGCACATCGATTCATGGAAGTCCGTGCGCGAGTAAAATGTGGGATGTGCGCTGAAAATCTGCGTGGCACACGCCGGCGCACAGGTCATCTAACGGCGTGCGCTATGGCCACAGCGAAAGCGCACATAGCGTGGCGCACATAACAAAAGTAGGCCAGAAACCAGTGATGAGGTCGTTTTTGGACACCGACGTGACCCATCCCAAACCAATGACCACCTGAGCAATTTGTTGTGGTCTCTTATATATTGATTATATATTTTCCTTCTTTTTAATGAAGACGATAAGTAATCGATTGTTATGACTTTTTTAGGATAAAGTTTTAACTTATATGTGTTATTGTTGTGTATGTACGAATGGCTATTGGATGCCTGTGTATGAATGAGATGAATTGTATGTAAAATCATGTGTTCTTAAACTTCTTTCCTGCGATTTAAAAATTGTTATGAGTGCTAGGATTAATTCTTGATTAAAATTCTGATATTTAAATAATGAATCAGGCCTAATTAAATTTCTTGATTCTCTTGTTTCTAAAATTCTATCCTCTGGATTCCTTTTTCCGTAATTAGTAACACGGGGCGTGACACGCGGAATGGGGAACAATGCGTGAAAATGTGGGCGTCACGGGGGAAGTACAGGAGGCAAGTGCGCGGAACGCCCACACGCTCGCCTACAACACGTATTCATGGAATCGAATAGGGCAAACCAGCGCACCGGCGAAGATGCGCACAGGCCTAAACACGTACGCCACACGAAGGCAGGCGGTAGCGTCCCTGCGCATGAACAAAATGTGCGCCAAAATGTGCGCTAACAAAAAACACGTATATACAGCTCTGATGATTGTCCCATACTGTGGCCCTCTAGGACAAATGACGTGCAAAGGGGTACGTGACAAACACGAACACCCGCTGTGTCAAAAATAGCATGTGCATGTATTTCGGGGCTGCACGAGAAGTTTCACACCCGATTGGCCTTCGGCGAGCGGGGTGCGTGTAAATCTGGGGTTGGGGGAAGTTTCACACGCGATAGGCCCTGTGCGAGTGGGGTGCGTGTATTCCTGGGGTTCGCGTGAAGTTTCACACACGATTGGCCTGAGTACGTGTAAATCTGGGGTGCGCGGAAAGTTTCACACGCGATTGTCCTTTGGCGAGCGGGGTACGTGTATTTCGGGGGTGCGCGGGAAGTTTCACACGCGACAGGCCCTGTGCGAGTGGGGTACGTGTATATCTGGGGTGCAGGGGAGTCCTACACGTGAATTGGCAGTGTGGGTCCTCCCAGATGTTCCCGCTACACCCTCCATGGCCCCTGCAGGCAGCCCACACCACAGGGGACTACCCTGCACCCCTGGTCATGTCCCGCAGGCAGCCCATCCACCATGGGCATGCCCCCCAGCCAAGCCACATGTCACCTTGCACTACTGATCACCAACGCATGACCCCCTGCACCCCTACCCCCCAGCAGTGCAGTGCACCTGCCAGCAGGCCCCCACTCATGTCCCACTCATGTCCCCTTGCACCCCCACCCCCCAGCAGTGCAGGGCACCTGCCAGCAGGCCCCCACTCATGTCCCCTTGCACCCCCACCCCCCAGCAGTGCAGGGCACCTGCCAGAAGATCCCCACTCATGTCCCACTCATGTCCCCTTGCACCCCCACCCCCCAGCAGTGCAGGGCACCTGCCAGCAGGCCCCCACTCATGTCCCCTTGCTCCCCCACCCCCAGCACTGAGGGGCACCTGCCAGCAGGCCCCCACTCATGTCCCCTTGCATCCCCACACCCCCAGCAGTGCAGGGCACCTGCCAGCAGGCCCCCACTCATGTCCCCTTGCACACCCACCCCCAGCACTGAGGGGCACCTGACAACAGGCCCCCACTCATGTCCCACTCATGTCCCCTTGCACCCCCACCCCCCAGCAGGGCAGGGCACCTGCCAGCAGGCCCCCACTCATGTCCCCTTGCACACCCACCCCCCAGCACTGAGGGGCACCTGCCAGCAGGCCCCCACTCATTTCCCCTTGCACCCCCACCCCCCAGCAGTGCAGGGCACCTGAAGGGGCACCTGCCAACAGGCGCCCACTCATGTCCCCTTCCACCCCACCCCCCAGCAGTGCAGGGCACCTGCCAGCAGGCCCCCACTCATGTCCCATTGCACCCCCACCCCCCAGCAGTGCAGGGCACCTGCCAACAGGCCCCCACTCATGTCCCACTCATGTCCCCTTGCACCCCCACCCCCCAGCAGTGCAGGGCACCTGCCAGCAGGCCCCCACTCATGACCCCTTGCACCCCACCCCTCAGCAGTGCAGGGCACCTGCCAACAGGCCCCCACTCATGTCCCATTGCACACCCACCCCCCAGCAGTGCAGGGCACCTGCCAGCAGGCCCCCACTCATGTCCCACTCATGTCCACTTACACCCCCACCCCCCAGCAGTACAGGGCACCTGTCAGCAGGCCCTCACTCATGTCTCCTTGTACCCCCACCCCCCCAGCACTGAGGGGCACCTGCCAACAGGCCCCCACTCATGTCCCCTTGCACCCCCACCCCCCAGCTGTGCAGGGCACCTGCCAGCAGGCCCCCACTCATGTCCCATTGCACCCCCACCCCCTAGCACTGAGGGGCACCTGCCAACAGGCCTCCACTCATGTCCCCTTGCACCCCCACCCCCCAGCAGTGCAGGGCACCTGCCAGCAGGCCCCCACTCATGTCCCCTTGCACCCCCACCCCCCAGCAGTGCAGGGCACCTGCCAACAGGCCCCCACTCATGTCCCCTTGCACCTCCATCCCCCAGGAGTGCAGGGCACCTGCCAGCAGGCCCCCACTCATGTCCCCTTGCACTCCCACCCCCCAGCACTGAAGGGCACCTGCCAGCAGGCCCCCACTCACGTCCCACTCATGTCCCCTTGCACCCCCACCCCCCAGCCGTGCAGAGCACCTGCCAGCAGGCCCCACTCATGTCCCACTCATGTCCCCTTGCAACCCCACCCCCCAGCACTGAGGGGCACCTGCCAGCAGGCCCCCACTCATGTCCCCTTGCACCCCCACCCGCCAGCAGTGCAGGGCACCTGCCAAAAGGCCCCCACTCATGTCCCCGTGCACCCCCACTCCCCAGCAGTGCAGGGCACCTGCCAGCAGTCCCCCACTCATGTCCCCTTGCACCCCCATCCCCCAGCACTGAGGGGCACCTGCCAACAGGCCCCCACTCATGTCTCCTTGCACCCCCACCCCCCAGCAGTGCAGGGCACCTGCCAGCAGGCCCCCACTCATGTCCCATTGCACACCCACCCCCCAGCACTGAGGGGCACCTGCCAACAGGCCCCCACTCATGTCCCCTTGCACCCCACCCCCCAGCAGTGCAGGGCACCTGCCAGCAGGCCCCCACTCATGTCCCATTGCACACCCACCCCCAGCAGTGCAGGGTACCTGCCAGCAGGCCCCCACTCATGTCCCATTGCACCCCCATGCCCCAGCACTGAGGGGCACCTGCCAGCAGGCCCCCACTCATGTCCCCTTGAACACCCACGCCCCAGCACTGAGGGGACCTGCCAGCAGGCCGCCACTCATGTCTCCTTGCACCCCCACCCCCCAGCAGTGCAGGGCACCTGCCAGCAGGCCCCCACTCATGTCCCCTTGCACCCCCATCCCCCAGCAGTGCAGGGCACCTGCCAACAGGCCCCCACTCATGTCCCCTTGCACACCCACCCCCCAGCACTTAGGGGCACCTGCCAACAGGCCCCCACTCATGTCCCCTTGCACCCCCACCCCCCAGCAGTGCAGGGCACCTGCCAGCAGGCCCCCACTCATGTCCCATTGCACACCCACCCCGCAGCAGTGCAGGGCACCTGCCAGCAGGCCCCCACTCATGTCCCCTTGCACCCCCACCCCCCAGCACTGAGGGGCACCTGCCAACAGGCCCCCACTCATGTCCCCTTGCACCTCCACCCCCCAGCAGTGCAGGGCACCTGCCAGCAGGCCCCCACTCATGTCCCCTTGCACCCCCACCCCCCAGCAGTGCAGGGCACCTGCCAGCAGGCCCCCACTCATGTCCCCTTGCACCCCCACCCCCCAGCACTGAGGGGCACCTGCCAACAGGCCCCCACTCATGTCACCTTGCACCCCCACCCCCCAGCAGTGTAGGGCACCTGCCAGCAGGCCCCCACTCATGTCCCCTTGCACCCCCACCCCCAGCACTGAGGGGCACCTGCCAACAGGCCCCCACTCATGTCCCCTTGCACCCCCACCCCCCAGCAGTGCAGGACACCTGCCAGCAGGCCCCCACTCATGTCCCATTGCACACCCACCCCCCAGCACTGAGGGGCACCTGCCAACAGGCCCCCACTCATGTCCCCTTGCACCCCCACCCCCCAGCACTGAGGGGCACCTGCCAACAGGCCCCCACTCATGTCACCTTGCACCCCCACCCCCCAGCGGTGCAGGGCACCTGCCAGCAGGCCCCCACTCATGTCCCCTTGCACCCCCACCCCCAGCACTGAGGGGCACCTGCCAACAGGCCCCCACTCATGTCCCCTTGCACCCCCACCCCCCAGCAGTGCAGGACACCTGCCAGCAGGCCCCCACTCATGTCCCATTGCACACCCACCCCCCAGCACTGAGGGGCACCTGCCAACAGGCCCCCACTCATGTCCCCTTGCACCCCCACCCCCCAGCAGTGCAGGGCACCTGCCAGCAGGCCCCCACTCATGTCCCCTTGCACCCCCACCCCCCAGCACTGAGGGGCACCTGCCAACAGGCCCCCACTCATGTCTCCTTGCACCCCCACCACCCAGCAGTGCAGGGCACCTGCCAGCAGGCCCCCACTCATGTCCCATTGCACACCCACCCCCCAGCACTGAGGGGCACCTGCCAACAGGCCCCCACTCATGTCCCCTTGCACCCCACCCCCCAGCAGTGCAGGGCACCTGCCAGCAGGCCCCCACTCATGTCCCATTGCACACCCACCCCCAGCAGTGCAGGGTACCTGCCAGCAGGCCCCCACTCATGTCCCATTGCACCCCCATGCCCCAGCACTGAGGGGCACCTGCCAGCAGGCCCCCACTCATGTCCCCTTGAACACCCACCCCCCAGCACTGAGGGGACCTGCCAGCAGGCCCCCACTCATGTCTCCTTGCACCCCCACCCCCCAGCAGTGCAGGGCACCTGCCAGCAGGCCCCACTCATGTCCCCTTGCACCCCCATCCCCCAGCAGTGCAGGGCACCTGCCAACAGGCCCCCACTCATGTCCCCTTGCAAACCCACCCCCCAGCACTTAGGGGCACCTGCCAACAGGCCCCCACTCATGTCCCCTTGCACCCCCACCCCCCAGCAGTGCAGGGCACCTGCCAGCAGGCCCCCACTCATGTCCCATTGCACACCCACCCCGCAGCAGTGCAGGGCACCTGCCAGCAGGCCCCCACTCATGTCCCCTTGCACCCCCACCCCCCAGCACTGAGGGGCACCTGCCAACAGGCCCCCACTCATGTCCCCTTGCACCTCCACCCCCCAGCAATGCAGGGCACCTGCCAGCAGGCCCCCACTCATGTCCCCTTGCACCCCCACCCCCCAGCAGTGCAGGGCACCTGCCAGCAGGCCCCCACTCATGTCCCCTTGCACCCCCACCCCCCAGCACTGAGGGGCACCTGCCAACAGGCCCCCACTCATGTCACCTTGCACCCCCACCCCCCAGCAGTGTAGGGCACCTGCCAGCAGGCCCCCAATCATGTCCCCTTGCACCCCCACCCCCAGCACTGAGGGGCACCTGCCAACAGGCCCCCACTCATGTCCCCTTGCACCCCCACCCCCCAGCAGTGCAGGACACCTGCCAGCAGGCCCCCACTCATGTCCCATTGCACACCCACCCCCCAGCACTGAGGGGCACCTGCCAACAGGCCCCCACTCATGTCCCCTTGCACCCCCACCCCCCAGCAGTGCAGGGCACCTGCCAGCAGGCCCCCACTCATGTCCCCTTGCATCCCCACCCCCCAGCACTGAGGGGCACCTGCCAACAGGCCCCCACTCATGTCCCCTTGCACCCCCACCCCCAGTAGTGCAGGGCACCTGCCAGCAGGCCCCCACTCATGTCCCACTCATGTCCCCTTGCACCCCCACCCCCCAGCACTGAGGGGCACCTGCCAGCAGGCCCCACTCATGTCCCCTTGCACCCCCACACCTCAGCACTGAGGGGCACCTGCCAACAGTCCCCCACTCATGTCCTCTTGCACCCACACCCACCAGCAGTGCAGGGCACCTGCCAGCAGGCCCCCACTCATGTCCCACTCATGTCCCCTTGCACTCCCACCCCCCAGCAGTGCAGGGCAACTGCCAGCAGGCCCCCACTCATGTCCGACTCATGTCCCCTTGCACCCCCACCCCCCCAGCATTGAGGGGCACCTGCCAGTAGGCCTCACTCATGTCCCCTTGCACCCCCACACCCTAGCAGTGCAGGGCACCTGCCAGCAGGCCTCCACTCATGTCCCATTGCACACCCACCCCCCAGCACTGAGGGGCACCTGCCAGCAGGCGCCCACTCATGTCCCCTTGCACCCCCACCCCCCAGCAGTGCAGGGCACCTGCCAGCAGGCCCCCACTCATGTCCCCTTGCACCCCTACCCCCCAGCACTGAGGGGCACCTGCCAACAGGCCCCCACTAATTTCCCCTTGCACCCCCACCCCCAGCAGTGCAGGGCAACTGCCAGCAGGCCCCCACTCATGTCCGACTCATGTCCCCTTGCACCCCCACCCCCAGCACTGAGGGGCACCTGCCAACAGGCCCCCACTCATGTCCCCTTGCACCCCCACCACCCAGCAGTGCAGGGCACCTGCCAGCAGGCCCCCACTCATGTCCCATTGCACCCCACCCCCCAGCACTGAGGGGCAACTGCCAACAGGCCCCCACTCATGTCTCCTTGCACCCCCACCCCCCAGCAGTGCAGGGCACCTGCCAACAGGCCCCCACTCATGTCCCCTTGCACCCGCACCCCCAGCACTGAGGGGCACCTGCCAACAGGCCCCCACTCATGTCCCCTTACACTCCCACCCCCCAGCAGTGCAGGGCACCTGCCAGCAGGTCCCCACTCATGTCCCATTGCACACCCACCCCCCAGCACTGAGGGACACCTGCCAACAGGTCCCCACTCATGTCCCCTTGCACCCCCACCCCCGAGCAGTGCAGGGCACCTGCCAGCAGGCCCCCACTCATGTCCCCTTGCACCCCCACCCCCCCAGCACTGAGGGGCACCTGCCAACAGGCCCCCACTCATGTCCCCTTGCACCCCCACCCCCCAAGCAGTGCAGGGCACCTGCCAGCAGGCCCCCACTCATGTCCCACTCATGTCCCCTTGCACCCCCACCCCCCAGCAGTGTAGGGCACCTGCCAGCAGGCCCCCACTCATGTGCCCTTGCACCCCCACCCCCCAGCACTGAGAGGCACCTGCTAACAGGCCCCCACTCATGTCCCCTTGCACCCCCACCCCCAGCAGTGCAGGGCACCTGCCAGCAGGCCCCCACTCATGTCCCCTTGCACCCCCATCCCCTAGCACTGAGGGGCACCTGCCAATAGGCCCCCACTCATGTCTCCTTGCACCCCCAGCAGTGCAGGGCACCTGCCAGTAGGCCCCCACTCATGTCCCCTTGCACCCCCACCCCCCAGCACTGAGGGGCACCTGCCAACAGGCCCCCACTAATTTCCCCTTGCACCCCCACCCCCAGGAGTGCAGGGCAACTGCCAGCAGGCCCCCACTCATGTCCGACTCATGTCCCCTTGCACCCCCACCCCCAGCACTGAGGGGCACCTGCCAACAGGCCCCCACTCATGTCCCCTTGCACCCCCACCACCCAGCAGTGCAGGGCACCTGCCAGCAGGCCCCCACTCATGTCCCATTGCACCCCCACCCCCCAGCACTGAGGGGCAACTGCCAACAGGCCCCCACTCATGTCTCCTTGCACCCCCACCCCCCGGCAGTGCAGGGCACCTGCCAACAGGCCCCCACTCATGTCCCCTTGCACCCGCACCCCCAGCACTGAGGGGCACCTGCCAACAGGCCCCCACTCATGTCCCCTTACACTCCCACCCCCCAGCAGTGCAGGGCACCTGCCAGCAGGTCCCCACTCATGTCCCATTGCACACCCACCCCCCAGCACTGAGGGACACCTGCCAACAGGTCCCCACTCATGTCCCCTTGCACCCCCACCCCCGAGCAGTGCAGGGCACCTGCCAGCAGGCCCCCACTCGTGTCCCCTTGCACCCCCACCCCCCAGCACTGAGGGGCACCTGCCAACAGGCCCCCACTCATGTCCCCTTGCACCCCCACCCCCCAAGCAGTGCAGGGCACCTGCCAGCAGGCCCCCACTCATGTCCCACTCATGTCCCCTTGCACCCCCACCCCCCAGCAGTGTAGGGCACCTGCCAGCAGGCCCCCACTCATGTGCCCTTGCACCCCCACCCCCCAGCACTGAGAGGCACCTGCCAACAGGCCCCCACTCATGTCCCCTTGCACCCCCACCCCCAGCAGTGCAGGGCACCTGCCAGCAGGCCCCCACTCATGTCCCCTTGCACCCCCATCCCCCAGCACTGAGGGGCACCTGCCAATAGGCCCCCACTCATGTCTCCTCGCACCCCCACCCCCAGCAGTGCAGGGCACCTGCCAGCAGGCCCCACTCATGTCCCATTGCACACCCACCCCCCAGCACTGAGGGGCATCTGCCAACAGGCCCCCACTCATGTCCCCTTGCACCCCCACCCCCAGCAGTGCAGGGCACCTGTCAGCAGGCCCCCACTCATGTCCCCTTGCACCCCCACCCCCCAGCACTGAGGGGCACCTGCCAAAAGGCCCCCACTTATGTCCCCTTGCACCCCCACCCCCCAGCAGTGCAGGGCACCTACCAGCAGGCCCCCACTCATGTCCCATTGCACACCCACCCCCAGCAGTGCAGGGCACCTGCCAGCAGGCCCCCACTCATGTCCCACTCATGTCCCCTTGAACCCCCACCGCCCAGCACTGAAGGGCACCTGCCAACAGGCCCCCACTCATGTCACCTTGCACCCCCACCCCCAGCAGTGCAGGGCACCTGCCAACAGGCCCCCACTCATGTCCCCTTGCACCCCCACCCCCCAGCAGTGCAGGGCACCTGCCAGCAGGCCCCCACTCGTGTCCCCTTGCACCCCCACCCCCCAGCACTGAGGGGCACCTGCCAACAGGCCCCCACTCATGTCCCCTTGCACCCCCACCCCCCAAGCAGTGCAGGGCACCTGCCAGCAGGCCCCCACTCATGTCCCACTCATGTCCCCTTGCACCCCCACCCCCCAGCAGTGTAGGGCACCTGCCAGCAGGCCCCCACTCATGTGCCCTTGCACCCCCACCCCCCAGCACTGAGAGGCACCTGCCAACAGGCCCCCACTCATGTCCCCTTGCACCCCCACCCCCAGCAGTGCAGGGCACCTGCCAGCAGGCCCCCACTCATGTCCCCTTGCACCCCCATCCCCCAGCACTGAGGGGCACCTGCCAATAGGCCCCCACTCATGTCTCCTTGCACCCCCACCCCCCAGCAGTGCAGGGCACCTGCCAGCAGGCCCCACTCATGTCCCATTGCACACCCACCCCCCAGCACTGAGGGGCATCTGCCAACAGGCCCCCACTCATGTCCCCTTGCACCCCCACCCCCCAGCAGTGCAGGGCACCTGTCAGCAGGCCCCCACTCATGTCCCCTTGCACCCCCACCCCCCAGCACTGAGGGGCACCTGCCAAAAGGCCCCCACTTATGTCCCCTTGCACCCCCACCCCCCAGCAGTGCAGGGCACCTACCAGCAGGCTCCCACTCATGGCCCATTGCACACCCACCCCCAGCAGTGCAAGGCACCTGCCAGCAGGCCCCCACTCATGTCCCACTCATGTCCCCTTGAACCCCCACCGCCCAGCACTGAAGGGCACCTGCCAACAGGCCCCCACTCATGTCACCTTGCACCCCCACCCCCAGCAGTGCAGGGCACCTGCCAACAGGCCCCCACTCATGTCCCCTTGCACCCCCACCCCCCAGCAGTGCAGGGCACCTGCCAGCAGGCCCCCACTCATGTCCCCTTGCACCCCCACCCCCCAGCAGTGAAATGGCGATCGCATGACACAAACCAAAAGTCAACTATGTACATCAACACATGTCCGCCACACGAAGGCAGGCGGTAGCGTCCCTGCGCTAACAAAAAGCCTGTATATACAGCTCTGATGAATGTCCCATACTGTGGCCCTCTAGGACAAATGGCGTGCAAAGGGGTACGCGACAAACACGGACACCCGCTGTGTCAAAAATAGCATGTATTGCGGGGGTGCGCGGGAAGTTTCACACGTGATTGTGCCTGGGCGAGCGGGGTACCTGTACTTCAGGGCCTCGCGGGAAGTTTTACACGCGATTGTGCCTGGGTGAGCGGGGTACGTGTACTTCAGGGGCTCGCAGGAAGTTTTACACGCGATTGTGCCTGGGTGAGCGTGGTACGTGTACTTCAGGGGCTCGCGGGAAGTTTTTCACGCAATTGTGCCTGGGTGAGCGGGGCACGTGTACTTCAGGGGCTCGTGGGAAGTTTTACACGCGATTGTGCCTGGGTGAGTGGGGTACGTGTACTTCATGGGTTCGCGGGAAGTTTTACACGCGATTGGGCCTGGGCGAGCGGGGTACATGTATTACTGGGGTGGGCGGGGAAGTACAGGAGGCAAATGCGTGGAACGCCCACACGCATGTGCCAAAAAAGACGCGCTAATCCGGAAACACGTACGCCAGCAGGCAGCAGGCGTACGTGGACCCGTGCAGCATAAAAGTGCACGCAAACAACAAGCAAGCTCAGACGTCAGGATGAACATGCCGTTCCTAGCAGCAGTGGTCGTGGAATACCGCAGGAGAAGGAGGAGGATAGTTAGGCCCAGAATTTTCATACCCCGAACCAGCCTTTTTGGCATGCCTGATGACCAGGTGTATGGGAGGTACAAGTTTCCACCTCACGTAATACTCAACCTGGTCAGTGAGTGGGAGGATGACCTCACACCACCCACCCTCTGCTCCCAAGCACTCAGCCCCCTGGAGAAGGTCCTCAATGCACTGCACTTTTTGGCTACCGGAACATTTCAGTGGACAAGTGCCATAGTGGGGGGGGGTGTCACAGGCCAGGGGTGTTACACCAGGTCTTGGCCATCATGACTGCACACCCATCAGTCCGCAGCACATATACCTGCCCAGAACATCTGCAGAAAGGCAGGCTGCGGTCCTGGATTTCCACGGGGTGACACAATTCCCCAAAGTCCTAGGTGCCATTGATTGCACCCATGTGGCTCTACGTCCCCCCTGGGCATCAGAGCACATCTATAGAAACCGCAAGCACTGGCATTCCATTAACGTCCAGGTAGTATGTGATGCCAAGGGAATCATCACCTCAGTATATGCCAACTATCCAGGGTCCACCCACGACAGTTTCATTTACAGAATGTCAACCCTAAACCGGGACCTAGAAGCTGGGTGGCATGGCGATACATGGCTGCTCAGGGAGTATAAATGCCACAGCACATGCATGCATGCCAGATACTGAGTAATGTCACACCCTACTAATGATACCCATCACCACCTCCCTAGGGGGCAGTGCCTACCCTCTGAGCACCCACATGATGACGCCAATTCGGAACCCCACCACGCCACCCGAGGTAAGATACAACACAGCCCATATTGCAACCCGGGGCATAGTGGAGCGCACATTCGGAGTGCTCAAGTCACGCTTTCACTCCCTTGACCGTTCTGGCGGGCAGCTGTTATACGCTCCCCCAGTAGTGTGCAGGATCATAGTGGCAGCATGTGTCCTGCACAACGTTGCAACACGCCGGGGCCTGCCGGTGGACATGGTGGTGCCCCCACATCCCCAACCACATGCACGCCCGCTGCGCATGGGAGGGGAAAGGGCACGAGGTGAGGCAGCCCGAAGGTAGCTGGTGGCTAATTACCTCACTTAGAATCACACCCCTGTGGAGTGCACACATACTGCCACATACCAGCTGACAATCGATGATGACACAAGGGACAGTGAACTGTCACAACCATACCAGCCTGAGATTGGTCACCTGGAAGTGTCACAATGTGTGCATCCCTACCTACAGAAACACCACCAATGCTGTGTCATCAAAAGACACATATGCTGTTAAATGCATTACCCCCTTGCAAAATACAACATGAGAACAGTGCCATGTCACCCAACCCCTCCCCAGCACCACCACCCAACACACCATGGCATGTCATGCTATGTGAGAGCAAACAAAGCAATCCCGAAAACCTGACACAAGTGTCACAAAGTACAGTGTCCCTAATGGAAACTGGCCACAACCAATATGCTCCCAGTAATGTTGAACTAACAACACACATGACCAAATACTTACCAACAATACAATGCAGCTACACAAGCTCAAACATAACTAAAACATGACAGTACTAAGTTAAAGTAGTCGTAGTCTTACAACCTGAATATGCCACCACATCGCCCCCTTCCAACTGTAGTCTTGCAGGCTTCAAAACTTGTCTGTGTACTGCATACAACATGAACTCCATCTCCAAAGTAGATGGCCTTGGGAAGACATGAGGAATGAACCTGCAAATTCAGAGGGAGACATGGAAGCAGAAGCATACATAATTCCAACATGCAGTGTACAATACAACAACAATATACACAAGGAATGTCTACACAGTATTGACTACAGACTGCCACACAGCTCATGGGAGCCCAACATCACTGTGTACATCACTGTCACTTGGTCACACCCTTTGCAAGCCCATGGAAACGGGAAGCAGGAGGGGTGTGTGTCTCACAAACCCAAGCATCGAACCCAAACTCAGGACAAGCCTGCATGTGCCCAGCCGGAATACAGTGGATGCCCACGGGAGCCACACAAGGCAACACACTGTCAAAAAGTAATCAAAAATCAAAAAGCAAAAAGCAAAAATCAAAAATGGCCATGTGGGGGATGGGGTGGGGAGGCCACCCAGGAGGGTCGAGGACAGGGTGCACACCATCAGCCGCCTGTGTGGATGTTGGGAAAAAAAAACACCTCCATGGGCTCATGGCCTGCACGGCTATGCCAATGTGGGAGAACTGCTGCTGTCGCTCTGAACACCCTCTGCTGCTGCCACAGGAGGTGGTGGTGCTATGGGAGGCAGCGCACGCAAAGCCCTGGTATGGTCCTCCATGGCAGCAAGCATGCGGGTGTGGAAGGTCTCGTTCTGGAGGATTATAGTGCAGAGATCCCCATGCAGCACCTGACGTGATGCCCAGATCTCCTCCCGAGTTGCCTGCATCTCAGCTGAGAGTGAACGTGTTCTGTCCTCAAGTTAGTGGAAGTCTCAAGGTCAACAAGAGTCTCCCTGAGGTGATGGAGTTCTACTCTCAGGGCTTCCCTGTGGCCCTGGGACTCTATTGATATCGATTGGCGTAGAGTCGCCAGTGCCGCCCGTCTGTCCCTGTTGGACGCCTACATGTCCTCCCTGTGTGATCGGCAAATGGAGTCTGTTGCCTCCTGTAGTAGCTCCATCTGCCTTTCAGGGGGGACAATGGAAGTGGCCACCCTCTCCATTGCTTGAGCTATCATCTCAACTGATGCTGCCTGTTGGGTTGCCATACCGTAAATGGATTGTTCCCATGTGGTATTGCCTGGTGGCGTATGGCCACCGCGTCGGCGGGCACCACACCTGTTTGGGGCAAGGCGATCTGCGCTTTGCTGTGCCGGCACTGCCTGAGGCTGTAGGACTGCATTCCCCCTCTGATCTCCTGGCCCAGGAACAGGATCAGATGTTGTGGAGTGTGACCCTGCACCCGTAACCGCCAAAGGCTGACTAACCAACACTGACATCCCCATAGAGGGTTCTACCCCTGGTGCAGGTGGGTTGGACAGAACAGAACCCCTTCCAGAAACACTTACCTGCAACGCCACATAGGTCTCATCATCCGAATCAACACCTGAATAGAGGTCTGGGGAGGTGCACCCAGAGACACCCCTTGACAGTATCGTCTGCAGCAAGAGTGGGTTCTCACCCACCACCACACCACGTCCCCCACTGGTGGCCGGTTGTGCCTCAGGTTCCTCCTGGGTCTGCACCATCTCCTCAAACTCACCAGCATCAAGTTCGTCATCCCCTGCAAAAACATGAAAGACAAAAAATGGAAACAGGCATTAGCACCATAGTACACAAATAGGCCTGACAAGCTACAGAACCAGGACATGATTTACACATGTCCCACATGACTATAACCCTCCCATGCATGCACTGTCACAGAGTTGGAAGGGGAGGCAAAAGTCTGACACTGATGACACCAAGATGGAAGAGCAACACATTTGCTGCATGCTGGGTAGCACTGCCATCACACATTGGCCTGTGAGTGGCATGTCCTATACACATAAATGACACATGCCATCACACAGATGGCATGTACCATAGCCCTGGTACATTCCACAAGTACATCCATATGTCAGTGAATGAATACTGTCACCCATCCATGTGAGATGGACATGAAGAGATGAAAAATGCCACATAGTATGAAAAGATACGCCATGTGCCACACACTGCAACACATCCAGTGTACAAACATACAGTGATTGCAGGGCCATGTACACATCAATGGTTGTGCACTTCAACATGACAGGAAACAACTAGCATGTTCCACATTCAAACAGGCCCAAAAACATCATGTGATCAGGACAATACTCATTCAGCCTGAATGGTCAAATCTTTCAACTACCAAGGTGACACATGTGGGCCTATGTGGAGTTGTTCACTGACAGAAGCATGTCACATATGTCACAATAGGGCTGAGGAATGTGTTACAAAAGTGGGAGAATTGAAACAATCAGCCTGAAGGAACACTGAAAAATACAAACAATGTTGTTGCATGATGCCACCTCAAGGGCAACTGCCGTAATGTTGCGCTAAATTACTACTGTGGGCAGAAGGGATAGTGTCACACCCAAATTCAAGGCCGCAGAATGTTTTGGATGAAGCACATGGGTGACCCATACTACTCAGTCACACACACCCTCACCTGCCACTCAATCAGAACCAGTCACCCAAACAACATACACATGCATTACACACACAAGCATGGGCACTCACCGGACAATGTGTCATAATCGGGTAGTTCTCCCACACCTCGGATCTGTTCCTCTGTGACGAAGGTCCCAGCAACAGACTCATGTTCAGTGAGTTTGTTGTCCTCTTGTGGAGACCCACCGCCAGTCACCAGAGTAGCGGCATAACTTGAGGCCAGCTTGTCCTTTGCTCTGCGTTTCAGGTCGTTCCACCGCTTGTAGCAATCATACTCTGAGCGCCTCACAAATCCAAGGGCACTTATGTCGTTGGCGATGGTTTGCCAGTGAGCCTTACGTTGACCAGGTGTGGTCTTGGACCCTGCTGTCACCACCATTTTGTGGCTATGTTGCAACACATAGCTCACAAGTGCATTAAGCTCCGCGTCATTAAAGCAAGGCTTCCTTGACGTGCCGGAGTATGTAGCCGTGCCTGGGGTCTCAGCCTGTCGTGCCAGAGCACCCTTCTTCCTCTTTTTAGAAGGTGGAGCGTAGCCAGAGTGGCTAACGCCGCTCTGGTCAGTAGGGACAGAATCACCGGTGGACTGGGTTGTTGGAGTGTGCAAATGCACATTGACCATAGGACTTGGTGCAGGCATTGTCTGAAGTGTGATGTTGGCAGGGGGAACATCAGTATGATGGACCAGGACCGACACTGTCCTGGCTGGGAGAGTCAGAGCTGGGGCGGATGGAGCTGCAGCTGCCCCTGCAGCCTCACCACCCTGCATACTTGGGGCAGCAGATGACATAGCTGCCCCAGATCCACGTGCCTTGGTGACAACTTGCACTGCCACACGTGGCCTAGACTTGCTGACCTGGAAGTCAGCCAGGGAGTCATCCTGTGCTAGGTCAGGTGCCACAATGGGCTGGTCCAACAGGGGCTGAGCTGGGATGGTCTCAGCCACGTTTCCCTCAAACGTTGGGGGGGCATGGGTGTCCCTGATTGGTCCTCCACACATGGGGGTCTACGGGCACCCTGCAAATCCTGGCCACATCCCCTACCGCGCCCACCACGTCCACCTTTTGAAGGTCGGCCACCTATGCCTCCCTTAACGCTTGGTCGGCTCCCAACCATGGCACTGATGTTGTTGTGCGTATGGGAGGAGCAGTAAACTATTGTCCTGGGCAATTGGGGGTCAAAGGGGTAGGGTACTAGATGGAATTCGTACCCTAGTGCTCTAACAAGGCTGTCTGTGACCCCTGGGGGAAGATGACAGGTCACGCAATGCACAGGCAGCCCAAAAACAAAAATAAACGTGCACGCAACCCTTCGTAGACCACATGCGTGGAAAAATGAACCCGCACTACGCTGTGGCACCCAGAAACACAAAAATAAGCGTACGCATGATACACGCAGCCTACAATGACCTCTGAAGGGGTACGCGACACACGGGGCAAGCACAGTTGCTAAGTACGTGCGGAACTCACCGTCTGCCTGGAAAAAGAACATGAAAAATAGGCGCGTGTGCGCGTTGGCAACACCCCCGCCAAAAGAAGAATTGTACGCTGTCTGAGGAGACAGGACAAAAGGAGAAGTGAACACTGTTTGAGGAAACAGGCCCAAAAATAGTAGAAAAATGAAAGCTGTCAGAGGTAACAGGGAGTACGAACTTGAAACGCTGTGAAGTAATCGCGTGTGAACCGACAAGAAGTACAGAATCCACCCACTAGCTCCCCACAAAAAGCACGTACAAGGAAATGGCGTCCTAAACGTACTTTTTGAAACCGGCCCACACGTACACGTCACTTACGCGTGTACGCGCCCTTTCCTCCAATTACACGCGCTGACACTCGGACGTGCAGCTTTTCCACGTGTGCTCTGTCATCACGTGCTACGAGGGAAACACCCGCACGTGTCACGTCACAGACACGCTTACACGCTAAGGGCCTTTGGTCCAATGAAATCACATACGTGCGCTGACGCGCTTAGCGCTAAGGGCCTTTCCTCGATTTACACGCTGACGTGCAAGATTTTCACGTGCCAAATCACTCCGTATCAAGCTGGCCACGTGTTCACACACGGAAGACCATGCTCCTGCCCAAAAGGCCGAATTACTGCCTGCCAGAGCCCCGAGCACGATCCCACCTGCCATCTGCTGCTGCCTGATTGCCTGCTGCCCACGTGCCCTGCCATTTGCTGCCTGCACGTCAGCCAGGGGTGCTGTTGCTGTGACCACCCCTGCTGGAACCGAAGACTCCCGACTGGGATTCCATCGCTCCACAGCCCAGCCCCAGGACCCAGTTGCCCACCCACTCCTGCCTCTGGAGTTGCCATGTCGGGCACACCACCATCTGAGACCACTGGCAACCCCCAGCCAGAGAGGCAGAGGGCCACCAGCTTCACTGCCGCCGAAGTTGGTGTCCTGGTGGAGCAAGTCCTGGGGCAGTATGATGCCCTCTTCGGAAGGTTGCGCGCCGACAAGGAAGGACGGACCAGGATCTGGACGGACATCGTGACTGCCATCAACGCGGAGGGGGTGGCAGTCCGCGAATTCCATCATATCAAGAAGCACTGGGAGGACTTCAGGTCCAGGACCCTCAACAAGGCCCGGCACCTCTTGAAGGCAGCGGATGCTAAGGGGCGCCGGGGCCACCTGTCGGAAGACTAAATGAGGGTCCTGGAACGCGTATGCCCAGCGCTCGACGTCCAGGTCCTTGAGAGGCAGACCTGTCTGGAGTCGAGCGGTAAGTGTACATGCATACTGATTGGAAGCTGTGCGTGTGGTGGTGTGCCAGTAGTGTGCAGGTTGCACATGTGGTTTTGTAGGGCCATGTATGGATGTGTATGTACAGGGCCGTGAGGCTGACACATGCGAGTCCTTTCATGTGTGAGACACATGGATGGTGTATTTGTGGGTAAGCATGCAAGCCAAATGCAGATGTGTGAGCACACATGTTTGAATGACTGTGTATGTCAGTTGTCAAGGTTGTGGTGTCACACATGGATGTTGGTTCCAGCTGCATGTATCTGCACTGTGTACATGTGCATGTATGTGTATCTGACAAGTGTGCAACTGTCATGCAACATGGATGTATGTGAGACGGATATGTAGAACACTGATTGCCAGATGTGACATGGATGCCGATCTCATCACTGCGGCACTTGGTGGAGGTGTACACATGCATGTAAGTGTGGTGGCGTGTGTGCATGTCTAGTGCACTCCCTGTGTCTCATGTGATGTCTGGCTCACCTTTGCCTGCTCATGCTGTTGTATGTGTATGGATGGTGCTGGCTGTTGCGATATGGCTGTGGAATAGCTCATGTGTGTGATTTGAAATTACATGTGTGTTGGGGATTGTGATGCCATGTCTGAAGTTTGACAATGACACTCGGGTGCAACTGTCATGTGTGTATGAGTCCATTGTACAGTGCCCTGATGCCTGTGTCCTATCTCTCCCTGTCTGCAGCGTCGACTGATGAAGAGGGCGGAGAGGGTGCTGTGGAGCACAGCGGCAGGGATCGCACCACCAGCCAGAGACGCAAGGCCCGGCTCCCCTCCCAGGTTGTCATCTCGTCGGGGAGTGAGGAGTCCGGTGCCGTGTCCCAGGTTGCAGCTGCCGAGGGGAGGTCCAAGAGGCGGAGGTTGGAGTTGGACTCCTCGGCAGCCGAAGGGGCAGCTGAGACCCCACAGGGCCCGACGGAGGAAGATGGCACTGAGTTATCCAGGTTGGTGGGGGGTTTGGTGGAGGAGGAGGCCGTGCAACGGACAGAGACGGGGTCTGGAGGTGGGGATTCCACTGGTGCTAGTGGTGCAGGGCAGGGACAAGAGGCAACACAGGCCGCCGCGGAGGTGCCTGTGTGTAATCCTGTCCCCGATCCTGTGACTGCATCATCTTGCACCAGCAGGGATACCTACGTCCAGACCCGTTCTCAGGGAGGGGATTGGCTTACACCAACTGGCCTTCCTCTCCCTGCGGATGTGGCTATCCGGCACCGGGTTGAGCCTGTCCTGGGTGGGGTGGCGTTGCATCAACGTGCCATGCGAGCTGACCTGCAGTCTTTTCATGAGGAGACTGCACGTCTTCTCGCATGGCTCGTTGACCGCGTTGACCCACTGGGACAGCTCACCAGGGCCGGATTCCTCCGTTTTCTGGACCTTGTTCTGACCCCCTCCTCAACTGAACCCCCTATGCGCCAGTCTTCCTCCGTGCCATCTTCCCACCCATGTGTCACCTGGGTGCCCTGTGGAGCTGCCTCTGACCCTGTGGCCAGGCTGGTGGAGGACACATCCCTGCCACAGTCGGGAGTCGGACGTCCAGCAGGGGTAGCCACCTCAACAACTGCACCCCAGCTGGAGGAGGATGTGCAGGCAGCAGGAGCCAGGGCACAGGCTGCGGCACAGCAGCAGCAGCAACAAGGTGGGAGCCATGATGGCTCGGTGCCTTCATCATCGCAGGGGCAGGCATTGGCCGGAGGGCAGGAGGACCCAGGAATGGGAGTGTCTTCTGTGTGGCAGCGATTGGGCCATGCTATAGATGCGGAGCGGCAGCGGGCGGAAGAGGCACGACTCACGATGGTCAGGGCGGAGAACTCCATGCGTAGGGCCCTGAGGCGGGCCGAGTGCCTCGAGGCCATTCGCAGGGACCTGGAGATCCAGATGTCATCGTCCCTGCAAACCCTCGGGGGTCATGGAAGAGGACCGGGACATCAACATGTGAGCCGCTGGACTTGCCCGCTGCCCTTGTAAATAGTTAGTTAGTTAGTATTAGGTTTCCTTTCGTTTTTTCTTTATTTTGTACCGCTTGGACAATGCACCACACTTTTGTATAGAGTTTTTTTATTAGGTAGTAGTTTTTGGTAGGTTTCATTTCTTAAGTTGGGCTCATGGACCCTGGATTCTTCAATTGTACTCAGTTCTACATTGGATTCATCTTTTTTTGTGTTCACCATGGAGCAATGGTTTTTACTTTTTATTTTCCCTTGGATTTGCTTTTTGGACTGTGACTTTGGACAACATTTCTTTTTGGCTTTCTTTTGCTTATGTTTTCTTGATTTTCATTATTTATCGGACATGGACCATTTCTTTTGTTATTCCCATTGTTGTGTGTTTAATTTGATTTACGTTCATGTTATCTTTAATATATATTTTTTTATACTTCCATTTGTGGTATTATCTCATTGGTTTCATGCATGTCATGATATGGGTTTTGACATTCACTTGCACCCATTGTGTGTGTGTGACGGACATGTGTTCATTTACTTACTTGCGATTGTCGTTGTATCATGTAATTGGCATTTCTATGTGGGTGGATGCAATACTTGGGTGGGTCTTTGGCATGTGGAGGCTGCCCATAAGGGCCAGGGATCTAGAATGTGATGACGTGTTGGCTGGGGGACATGTGTCAGGGCCTGCTGGCAGGTGCCCTGCACTGCTTGGGGGTGGGGGTGCAAGGGTACATGAGTGGGACATGAATGGGGGCCTGCTGGCAGGTGCCCTGCACTGGTGGGTTGTGGGGGTGCAAGGGGACATGAGTGGGGGCCTGCTGGCAGGTGCCCCGCACTGCTGGGGGGTGGGGGTGCAGGGGACATGTGTGGGGGCCTGCTGGCAGGTGCCCTGCACTGCTGCGGGGTGGGGGTGCAAGAGGACATGAGTGTGACATGAGTGGGGGCCTGCTGGCATGTGCCCTGCACTGCTGGGGGGTGGGGTGCTGGGGGACATGAGTGGGGGCCTGCTGGCAGGTGCCCTGCACTGCTGGGGGGTGGGGGTGCAAGAGGACATGAGTGGGGGCCTGCTGGCAGGTGCACTGCACTGCTTGGGGGTGGGGGTGCAAGGGGACATGAGTGGGGGCCTGCTGGCAGGTGCCTGCACTGCTTGGGGGTGGGGGTGCAAGGGGACATGAGTGGGGGCCTGCTGGCAGGTGCCTGCACTGCTGGGGGGTGGGGGTGCTGGGGGACATGAGTGGGGGCCTGCTGGCAGGTGCCCTGCACTGCTTGGGGGGTGGGGGTGCAAGGGGACATGAGTGGGGGCCTGCTGGCAGGTGCCCTGCACTGCTGGGGGTGGGGGTGCAAGGGGACATGAGTGGGGGCCTGCTGGCAGGTGTCCTGCACTGCTTGGGGGTGGGGGTGCAAGGGGACATGAGTGGGACATGAGTGGGGGCCTGCTGGCAGGTGCCCTGCACTGCTGGGGGGTGGGGGTGCTGGGGGACATGAGTGGGGGCCTGCTGGCAGGTGCCCTGCACTGCTTGGGGGGTGGGGGTGCAAGGGGACATGAGTGGGGGCCTGCTGGCAGGTGCCCTGCACTGCTGGGGGTGCAAGGGGACATGAGTGGGACATGAGTGGGGGCCTGCTGGCAGGTGCCCTGCACTGCTTGGGGGTGGGGGTGCAAGGGGACATGAGTGGGACATAAGTGGGGGTCTGCTGGCAGGTACCCTGCACTGCTTGGGGGTGCAAGGGGACATGAGTGGGACATGAGTGGGGGCGCTTGCAGGTGCCCTGCACTGCTGGGGGACATGAGTGGGGGCCTGGGGGGGTGGGGGTGCAAGGAGACATGAGTGGGACATGAGTGGGGGCCTGCTGGCAGGTGCCCTACACTGCTGGGGGGTGGGGGTGCTGAGGGACATGAGTGGGGGCCTGCTGGCAGGTGCCCTGCACTGCTTGGGGGGTGGGGGTGCAAGGGGACATGAGTGGGACATGAGTGGGGGCCTGCTGGCAGGTGCCCTGCACTGTTGGGGGGGGGGTGGTGCAAGGGGACATGAGTGGGACATGAGTGGGGGTCTGCTGGCAGGTGCCCTTCACTGCTGGGGGGTGGGGGTGCAAGGGGACATGAGTGGGGGTCTCCTGGCAGGTGCCCCTCAGTGCTGGGAGGTGGGGTGCAAGGGGACATGAGTGGGGGCCTGCTGGCAGGTGCCCCTGACTGCTGGGGGGTGGGGGTGCTGGGGGACATGAGTGGGGGCCTGCTGGCAGGTACCCTGCACTTCTTGGGGGGTAGTGGTGCAAGGGGACATGAGTGGGGGCCTGCTGGCAGGTGCCCTGCACTGCTGGGGGGTGGTGGCGCAAGGGGGTAATGCGTTGGTGATCACTAGTGCAAGTTGACATGTGGCTTGGCTGGGGGGGCATGCCCATGGTGGATGGGCTGCCTGCGGGACATGATCAGGGGTGCAGGGTAGTCCCTTGTGGTGTGGGCTGCCTGCAGGGGCCGTGGAGGGTGTAGAGGGAACACCTGGGAGGACCCACACTGGCAATTCACATGTAGGACTCCTCTGCACCCCCGAAATACACGTACCCCACTCGCACAGGGCCTATCGCGTGTGAAACTTCACGCGCACCCCAGTAATACACGTACCCTGCTGAAATCGTGTGTGGAACTTCCCGCGCACCCCAGAAATACACGTACCCTGCTGAAATCGCGTGTTAAACTTCCCCGCTCCCCAGAAATACACGTACCCTGCTGAAATCGCGTGTGGAACTTCCCGCGCACACCAGAAATACACGTACCCTGCTGAAATCGCGTGTTGAACTTCCCCAGAAATACATGTACCCTGCTGAAATCGCGTGTGGAACTTCCCGCGCACCCCAGTAATACACGTACCCTGCTGAAATCGCGTGTTAAACTTCCCCGCACCCCAGAAATACACGTACCCTGCTGAAATCGCGTGTGGAACTTCCCGCGCACCGCAGTAATACACGTACCCTGCTGAAATCGCGTGTTAAACTTCCCCGCACCCCAGAAATACACGTACCCTGCTGAAATTGCGTGTGGAACTTCCCGCGCACCCCAGTAATACACGTACCCTGCTGAAATCGCATGTGGAACTTCCCGCGCACCCCAGTAATACACGTACCCTGCTGAAATCGCGTGCTAAACTTCCCCGCACCCCAGAAATACACGTACCCTGCTGAAATCACGTGTGGAACTTCCCGCGCACCCCAGAAATACACGTACCCTGCTGAAATCGCATGTGGAACTTCCCCAGCACCCCAGAAATACACGTACCCTGCTGAAATCACGTGTGGAACTTCCCGCGCACCCCAGAAATACACGTACCCTGCTGAAATCGCATGTGGAACTTCCCCCGCACCCCAGAAATACACGTACCCTGCTGAAATCACGTGTGGAACTTCCCGCGCACCCCAGAAATACACGTACCCTGCTGAAATCGCATGTGGAACTTCCCGCGCACCCCAGTAATACACGTACCCTGCTGAAATCGCATGTTAAACTTCCCTGCACCCCAGAAATACACGTACCCTGCTGAAATTGCATGTGGAACTTCCCGCGCACCCCAGTAATACACGTACCCTGCTGAAATCGCATGTGGAACTTTATGCGCACCCCAGTAATACACGTTCCCCACTCGGCGTTTGCTGTTTGGCAGCCCTGTATACTGGTCCAGGGTTAGCGCTGTCCTTTGCGCTGAATTGGGAATTTTGATGGCTTTTCCTTGCGCAAGGGCGTTCTTGGGGGCGTAACTGGCGCTGCTGCAGGGTCGCTGCGCCACTCTGCGCCACGGCTGGTTTGGAGGCTAAAATCCATGAATACGCTGTGCGCGGAAATCGATTTTAGCGCACACGGCTGGCGCAGACATTCGCACCCGCACACTGTGCGCCAGCCGCGTGCGCCACTTTTGTGCAAAATTCGAAGAATTACCCTGAAAGTGTTAACAAGAACATTTAAGAAAATCCAAACATTACTACGGTTGCACAAGGAATACCTCCTCCCAACTATTTTTTGGAAACACAAGGCAAACCTAATAAACCATGGAGAAGGTGGAAAAAGAGGTTTGGCCATTATTTGTTGGCAGTGCATGGTGTCAACTTCTCTGGTGAAAGGAAAATATCCTTTTTATGCATTGCCTTGGCAACTATGGCCAAGAACAATTCGAAAATCTACCACCATTGACTGATGAGGAGTCCACAAACCTATCAGAGTACGAAAAATGCATAAAAATGTTAGATAAACATTATGAAAAATGTATAAGCATTGTTTTGGAAAGGTACAGTTTTGGAAAAGGAAATCAGGAAAAAGAAGAGTCTGAAGAACAATTTATCACAGCACTAACAGGCCTAGCACCATCCTGTGACTTTGGAAATACATTAAATGAAAGGCTAAGAGATGCTCGAATGCAGTAACGAAAAAGTAAGAGAAGCGCTGTGGGCTAAAGGTAATCCCACAATTGATGAAGTAATAAGAGTAGTGAAGGAAGTTGAACACACACAAAAGTGCGTCAAGGAATTGGAAAAAAGAAGCACAGATAATGGAAATATCAGCAGTACAAGGTAGAAAAATTGGGAAAAAACAAACTTTCAGGCGAGAAAGCAGAAAAAAGAACTTCAAGTACAAGGAGAAAAAGGAAGAAAGTGAAAGGAAAAAATGCTTTCGATGTAACACTCTCACTCATTTTGCGAGCAGCGATAACTATCCTGCTCTCAAGGCAACATGCAAAAGATGCAATAGAAAAGGACATTTCTCATCATGTTGTAGAAGGTGCTGCCGAAACCTGTAAAAGCGTATCTCTAAACGCCAACGTTCTGCCGCCTAACATTGCGCTCGAATAGCATTGCGAGCTCACTGCTCTTGCTACACTGGTGCCTGCTTCCTGGAGGAGGCGGGGCGCTGCAGCCTCACGTGACGTATCACGTGACATCCACCGGGCCTCAAAACCAACCCTGAACCAGCCGAGGGGTGTGTGCTGCCGAAACCTGTAAAAGCGTATCTCTAAACGCCAATGTTCTGCCGCCTAACATTGCGCTCGAGTAGCATTGCGAGCTCACTGCTCTTGCTACACTGGTGCCTGCTTCCTGGAGGAGACGGGGCGCTGCAGCCTCACGTGACGTATCACGTGACATCCACCGGGCCTCAAAACCAACCCTGAACCAGCCGAGGGGTGTGTGCTGCCGAAACCTGTAAAAGCGTATCTCTAAACGCCAACGTTCTGCCGCCTAACATTGCGCTCGAGTAGCATTGCGAGCTCACTGCTCTTGCTACACTGGTGCCTGCTTCCTGGAGGAGGCGCGGCGCTGCAGCCTCACGTGACGTATCACGTGACATCCACCGGGCCTCAAAACCAACCCTGAACCACCCTTGCGGCGTACAGCCCTGTGGAGTTAAGCCCTTTGGCTGTTATACGGCTGTTGTGCGTGTTGTGCTGATGCTGCTGAAGGAAGATTAAGATACAGGATCCTAAGTAAGCAAACCAGCTATCTCAGTGAAATATACATTGTTATCACCTGGCTGGGGGGGAGAGTCGGACTAAGGCCGCTCCTCAAGCTGTCGGGCGTTCATATTCCGGGTGGTTCTTTTGGATTGGTACCTTGATACTCCATTTATTGACATATTAACTCTACTCTTCAACCATTCATTAACTTTCATCATTATATGACTTGTGACGATAATTTTAACTAAACAAATTAATTATTTTCCTTACGAAATTGTATAATTTTGGTTTTTATTCGCTCCCATTCTAATTGATGGTACTGGCTGCTCATTTTATAGTTTTATTATCTGCTGATCCCTGATATTAGCTTAATTTATCTCAGGGGCTGCGAAGGTCTCTTCTCCCCTGTTAATTTTAAGAAACGGAGTGTATTTTAACTACTGAATTGATTAGGTCCTAGGTACATTTATTATAGATTTACTTGTGATAGGACTGATTTAATTTTTGGGTGATTCGTCTCCTTAGGGATTAATAGTTACTCCTTTTCATATCTTATTTATATATATCCCTCCTAACGCTCTATTAACATGGCCCAAAGTCCATGCTCACATAATTTGAGATCTAAAAAAGGGAAGAAAAGTGTATCCACATCTAATATTAAATTAGGAACCCAGAAGCCTGGTAAAGGGAAAAAACTAAAAAAGGGAAGTAAGAATGAGCCTATTTGTGAGACTAAAGGTGTATTAGAACAACTTAAGATACTTAGTTTTTTTACTATAAAAGAAAAAGTAACGGCACCTGACAATATACTCCCTCCCCCTCCCTCCTCTAATAGCTCTAGGATTGACAATGTATTACCTCCCCCTCTTCCCTCTAATAGTTCTATGATTGATAATAATTCACTGTTGACATTAGTACATAAATTCAGGCGTCAATCTATGGGAACGGGAACAAATCTGGAAATTTCTGCAGTAGAGGATACCGATATGAATAATATTATCGGTACAAATCTGTCAGCTTCTCCAGATTTGGATAAATTTGCCCAGAGAGAAGAGGAATTTAATTCGAGCAATGAGTCTTATAATTCTATGGGTAACCATTCTGAAATTTCTGTTAACAGTGATACAAGTAGGGTAAGTGAAAACTCACTTAAATCTGGTGAGAAATTGGATGCCCTAACTACCATGATGGATGTCCTCTTGACCATTTTTACTAAATTGCTTAAAGAACAGAGTGACACAAAATCATTGGTACTACAGAATGTTGATAATACCAGATCACTTGGGATTATGATAGAAGAATACTGTGGAAATGATTTTAAAAAGGGGAAAAGGCTTTCCGTGGGGTCTAATGAGGTGTTAGGAGACCTGAGTGAGTTGATTTTGGTGGTTGAAAAAGAAAATGAGAATATCACTGTACAGACTAATACTTCCCATACGGAACAACTTAATTCAAGGGAAAATTCGGCTGACAAGACTAGTATTAGTGTGAGAGAGGTAGAAATAAGGGTAGCTCTAGGAGGCGTACTAGGCGAAATAGAAAAAATAAAAAATCCACCCGTAAGAGGATGGCGATGGACAAGACTATAACTACTAAGATTGTTAAAAAAAATTCCCTAGCTCTAGCAAATACCGCCCCTTTAGACTCTGAATGCGTAGAAGTGGGGAACCACTATGAAATTATTGAACATCAGCGGAAGTCGGACGAAGGGAAAAAAGTGGTAATTAAAAGTAAGGGACTAGAAAACTGGCTAAAGGGTAAGTATAATACAATAGAGGAAAGTGAATGTGAGGACATGGTATCTATAGAAAATAATTTTAAATATGTTGAAATTCCATATAATAACAATATTATGCCGCTCACAAAAAGGGAGAGGGAAATATATATCAAAGAGATGGAACGATTGGCCATGCATAGTAACCAAAAAACAAGTATGGCAAATTTTGTGGGAATAAATGAAGAACCCCTACTTATAGTGGGGAAAAGTATTAAAATCATAGAAAAATCCACTCTTGATGAAAGCCCATTTTTAAACCGGGCTTGGTTACTGAATAAACTGTCACACATTCCACAGTTACAAAATATTAATTCAGGGGATATTGAATCTATTATCCTGCCGGAATATGGAAGCTGGGAAAACTGGGTCATTGTCCAATTTAGATCTGCAGTTTTTGTTGACCTCATAAGGGAATACTCTAATGGAGTATGGGGCAATAACTATGAAATTGTGATATGCCATTCCGCAATTCATAATGATCGGAATGATAAAAATATGGATTTGGTGGGAGTTCCACCTACTACTATGGAACTAAGAAATAAAAACGTAGAAGTAAATTCTTTGGAGGGAAATACTACTACTCAGAATTGAGATGAGGTATGTACTAATGAATTCAATCTCCTCTCTTGGAATAGTAGAGGCTTTAATTCCCTATTACACAAGGATGGTATCCAATTGTTGTTGGAGAGTGATGTTTTTGCTTTACAAGAAACTTGGGTAACTGGGGAAATTCTACTTGATGGATATAATATCTGGAGTAAAGCTGCTTCCAAAGGCGAAAAGGGCCGGCCGTATGGAGGGCTATGTATTGGGGTAAAAAACCATCTCTCATTTAAACCTTATGAGAAGCACGGGAACTTACCTAATGTTATGTTTGCAATCATAGATAGGGGAAGGTTATCAGGGAACCTCCTTCTCATTAACATCTATTCTCAACCAGGGGGGGATGATGTTCAGGAGATTGGGGAGTTTCTAAACCATACTATTGAAAGCTGGACCCTGGCTTCTCCTCAGTCCGAAATTTGTATAGTGGGGGATTTTAACGCCCACTGTGACTCTGTTGTAAGGGAGATGAATAGGTGCATAGAACTGTGGGACGAAACGGTTATTACTGCATAATTGGAAACACAGGAGGGCAACCTGGTTGATGGGTTAAATACCCAGTTTGTGCAGGGATGCCGGTGGATGAACCTTATGTCTAGTTGGGGGTTAGAATATTTGGAACCTAATACAGGGCCAGGTACTGGGGCAACCTGGACAAATGGGAAGGTAGGCTATAGGTTAGATTATATGTTTGTAAATAAAAAACTAAGTCAATCTACGATCTATTTTGAACACATAGATACCACTTTGAGTGACCACACACCCATCAGGGGTAAATTTTTTAATGGCCCGAAAAAGCAAAGTTGGGATGTGGGCAATGTGATGGATATTCAATTTTCTGCAGGTGGAAACAGGATCACTTGGTCGGATAAAAATTTAATTATCTTTAAAGAGCTGTTTGATCGCCTGATCATTGATGGTCAGGACATTGCACGTAACAGCCTCAATCTGATAACGAATTTGTTGGGAATAATACGGAGGACAAACAGCAACCTTATTGTGAAAAATAAAAAGGGAAAAAACCATTCCCACAAATTTGATCAAGTGATTTATGACAGGAAAAAAGAAATGATGGGTGAGATTCGTAAACTAAAGCAGACATGTGACTTAGATAACGAAGAGAGAAGTAAGAGAATCAGTAATATAAAGACACAATATAAAAACTGGCTAAAGGATTATAAGTATAGTACTAATAATGTTAATTGGAGGTGTTTATATAAGATATGTAAAACCCATGACTCAAAAAAATGTTGGTACTTATATCGACAATTCTTGATGGAGGAAGATTGTAGGGAAAATACTAATGTGAGCCAGGAGGCTTGGAAGCAGTACATTACTGATCTATACTTCAAGATTAGTGATATGTCTGCTATTCCTACTGGTATAAATCCATACAGCTATAATACATTTCCCTTTGGTATCCTGGACATTATTAAAGTGATCTCTAAAATGAAATCATCACGCGCCCCCGGCCCAGACGGGTTAGCTAATGCTGTCATAAAACAAAATCCCATGAAATGGGCAGTGACTTTGCTCCAGCTATTCACTGGTATATGGGAGACAGGCCGCATACCGGATAGCTGGAAGAAATCTATAGTAGTCCCTATTTTTAAAAAAGGGGACAGAAAATTGCCCGATAATTATAGATTGCTGGCCATGGCAGACAGTAGCTGTAAGATCTTCTGCTCCCTGTTAGTTGACAGCTTAAATAATTGGATAGAGGAAAAGGGTCTTCTGTCTGCTCTCCAAACTGGCTTCCGCAAAGGATATAGCACCCTCGATAATCTAATAATGTTGAAACACATTATAGCAGGGTCTAAGGATAAGGGGGAAAAACTATATGTGTGTTTCGTTGATTATTCGAAAGCCTTTGACAGTGTTAATAGGGGACTTTTGTGGAAGAAATGAAGAGAGAAAAAGATCTGCCCCAAAATTTTGCATTTTTTGGAAGAAATGTATAGGGAAACTACTGTCTCCATATGTTTGGGCAAAGGAGGGATGTTATCACCTGAGATCGCTACTAATACTGGACTGAAGCAGGGATGTGTCACATCGCCTATATTGTATAACTTGTATGTTTCAGATATGTGGGAAAGCTTTACCATCATAAATAACTTCCCACCAATAGTGGCGGGGAAACCCATATGTGGCCTTATGTATGCAGATGATACCGTCCTCTTGGATAAGACTCCGATAGGGCTGCAAAGAATGTTGAATGGCCTACTAGCTTACTCTGAAGCGAATAACCTCAGTATTAATATTAATAAGACTAAGGTAATGGTATTCGGAGCTACAAAGTTAGAAAAGAAAAAACTTTCCTCAAGATGGCAGATAAACTCTATTAAATTGGAGGTTGTTGAGGCCTATCCATATTTGGGGATGCCTATTCTGAGCAATCCCTGCATACATTATTTCCAGGAGGCGGTTAATCTAAAAGTACTAAAGAAATGGAAAGTCATAAGGAAATATATGACCAGTAAAGGCGGCCACTCAATCGAAGGTTTACTTGAGATATACAAAAGCTGCATTATACCTGGTATTCTGTATGCGCTGGAAACAGTAGAAAGTAAATATCTGAGTAAACTACACCTACTTGAAGGGAAGATCTGGAGACCTGCCTTAGGACTCCCCAACTCAGTACCAATACAAGCTATAAGGTGTGAACTGGGGCTCATATCCCTCTTGACTCTGTGGAAAATCGAATGATGCAAACTCTATTTTAGAATAATCTCAGGGGACGGGGATGAAGGAAGTCTGCTTAACCTTATAAGACAAAATAAAAGTGAAGGCAGATTTAAGAATTCCTATATGCTAAATCTTTAAAAAATAGCATTATCTTTTCTGGAAGCCCTTGGCTATAATGAATTCATGGGAAAAGACAACAGAATGTGTATTAAGAAAAGTCTTAAAGATAAAGCTTTTATTTGGGATCTGTGTGAAAATCAATCTTATCTTTATAATAAGTCCAGATACTCTGTTTATGCTCTCCAAGGCCTCAAACCTGCCACCCCGAGACAATATCTGTTAAACACGGGAAGCAGAGCTTTGAGAAGATTTATCTTGCAACTACGTTTGAACATCCTCCCGTGTAATGATATTATTGGGGCAAGAACAAAAACTCCCCGTGCAGAAAGATTGTGTAGGCACTGTAATATAGAGGTGGAGACAGCAAGACATATTCTAACTTCATGCACCAAATTAAGGGAATGTTATTTTAAAGGGTATGCAAATTTTGTAGAGGATATGCGAAGGATTGAATCTGACCAATTTTGGTCAGTTATTTATGATGGAGAGATTAAGGTTTTTATTGGGGCAGCCTTTTATATTTGGAAGCGAGTAATATGATGTATGGTTTTTTATAATATGCAACTGTGTTTGGTTGATATAATATTTTTGTAGTGTATAAGGTTTTAATTAACCAAAAAACACTTTAATTAAATAAAAAAAATAAAATAAAAAAAAGAAGTGAAAACATTGTGTGTTTCGAGGAACTACGTGAAGAAATGAAGGCCTTCCACATTTCCTGATAGGTAACACTTTCTTTTGAACACCTTTTTGATCCTCTCCACACACTCCACGACTCTTTAGTCTACAATTTTCTTTATGAGTAATTAATGTGAAGGATTGGAGGACTGCACATGTGCCATTTACATAAATTCAGAAGATATTCTGGCGGTTCAAGATGAAGATTCGGACAAAGAAAAGTCTACAGCTGTTATTGAAATGGAAGGGGTAGAATTTAGGATGCTAATTGATTCAGGAGCCAAATATACCTTTTTGCCAAAACATATTTATGAGACCAAAATGGTAAAGAATGTGTTTCTCAATCCTGTAGACATCAGATCAGTAGCTTATGGGGGAAAGAAAAGGCACATTGAAGGTTGGTTTTGGTCTAATTGAAAGTTTAAGGATAGATCAGCCAGAGGAAAAGTATATGTGTCAAAGAAGGATAGCAATCCACTTTTGAGCTGGTCACACCAATAAAGGCTTCAAATAAAACTTGACTCCAGTGCAGAAGAAAATGTGTATTCAATAGGAGATGGCAATGAATTATTAAAGCATTACGTTTTTCGTGAGGAACTGGGAAACCTTAAAGGTTTTATGCATGAGATCAGAATAAAAAATGGTTCTAGAGAAATTGAGAAGTATTCCTTTAGCAATTAGATCTGCTGTTAAGGATGAACTACTGCCTATGGAAAAACAAGGTGTCATTGAGAGGACAGGGGCTTCTGAGTGGGTGTCGCCATTAGTGGTAGTTCACAAACCCAATGGCAAACTCAGATTATGCATAGATCTTAGATCAGTCAACAGATGTGTAATACCTGATAGAGACCCATTGCCTAATATTAATGAGATGTTAGGTACTATTAAGAATGCCAAGGTTATGAGTTCATTAGATTTAAAATCCGCATATCATCAAATTGTGCTTCACGCTTCCTCTAGGAATGTAACCGCATTTATCACTCCAGAAGGTCTATTTCAATTTAAAGGAATGCCATTTGGACTCATATCGGCAGATGCTGTATTCCAAAGGAATATTTATCAACTGTTTCAAGACATGGATGGATTTTTGTATTTTCAGGATGATGTTTTGATGTATGAAAGGACAACAAAGAGCATGATGATAGATTGAGAAAAGTGTTGGACATTTTTATGAAAGCAGGTCTGACATTGAGCAGAGATAAATGCAAATTCGATAAAATGAGTATCCAGTATTTAGGACACATAATATCTGAGGCAGCCATTCAACCGAAATCTGATTTGATAAACAATATTGTTAATTTTCCGAGTCTGTCGGATAAAGAGAAAGTAATAGCTTTCTTGGGAATGGCAGAGTATTATGCTAAATTTGTGCCTAGGTTAGCAGACACATCATTCCACATGAGAAGTCAGGTAAACAAGGGAGTAAGATTTGTCTGGAGTGAGCAATTTGAGAGAGAATTTCAGGAAATCAAAAATGCTTTAACAAAGGTCCCGATATTGAGTAATTTTGATCCCAGCAAAGACAGTGTTTTAACTGTGGATGCCTGTAACCATGGATTAGGAGCTGTTTTTTCTCAAAAGGATGGTAGTAATGAAGTTACCATAGCGTTTGCATCTAGAGTGTTAAGAACGGCTGAAAGGAATTACTCTACCATACAAAAGAATTGCTGGCAATAAAGTGGTTGATAGAAACATTTTGGCCTTTCTTATGGGGTGTTAAGTTCACCATCAGATCTGATCACAAGCCCTTCAGGCAGATTCTAACCACAAAAGGTCTAACAACGCAATTCAGATAAGCGATAATGTACGTAAACTCAAGGGGGGGGGGGGCAAATCGACCGCACCAAGGTATTACCAGTGATTTACAATGCTATTACTCCTTTGTTGACATTATCATTATTTTCGGCCATTAGCACTTCGCGTACAATGGATGGGTGTATGTTTAATGAAAGTCTTGTTGAGACAGTTAGACCGTTTGTCAAACAGCGGTATAATCCAAATCGGACGTTACATGGGGTGCTTCCGTCATGGTATGATAACTGCAGGAAGGCTAAAAGCAAACTTCTATCAGAAACAAAGAGTAACAGCAAAAAAAAGACCTTGACAGTAAGACAACGCAGATCCGATCAATAAATACTGGGGCGCTCTGAAATAAAAGAGGCAATTAACTCTAGATGAAGGTTCTGGTGAAAGACTGAAAGCAGGTTGAATTTTTGAAAAAAGTAAGATACAAAATCTAAGTGCTTTAATAGCCCCAGGGACATTAATCACTGCGCATGGATGGTTTGATCACTTTAAGTCCATGTAGAGTGATTCCACTCTAAAACTAAACACCACGAAAAGGTGGTTCTTAAAGGAAGCTTGATTCTTATGCCCCTTGAAGTGGGTAATGCTTCATTTAGCCAAAACAGCCATGCCCCGGCTCCTGATTGTCTCTCGATAGATGTATTTATGGACGAACCTCAATCTAGGTTCCGGTGCAGACAAAGTTATTTAATGAAATAAGTGGAGACAGTACCCCACTTGATTCATGGCACTTAGCAGAGATTGTCCCCATCTTTAAAAGGAGGAACTGCAATAACCCAGCTATTTATTATCCAATGTATTTGCCTGATAGCTTGGGCAAACTATATGGTAAGATCCTTGCAGGGAAACTCCGCCAGCGGGTTATCGAAGGAGACATGTTGTCCCACTTGCAGGCAGGTTTCTGAAAAGGTGTAGTTGCATTTGAAGAGGCATTTCACTTAAGCAAGAGGCTGTGTATTTAATGTTCGCCAACCTGAAGTCCGCTTTCGACAATGTTAACCAGCACTTTTTATGGGGCGCCTTAAAACTACTTGGTATCCAGCACAACCGACTGTATGTAATCATGTCCCTCCATACTATGAACTAGGCAGTGGTCAGATGGGGACAATAGGGCGAAGAAACCCAACCGTTCCCTGTAAACAAAGGCATCCCTCAGGCTTGCGTCTTCGCCCCTTTATTGTTGTCACTATTTATCAACGACTTTGCCATTAAAATACCATCTTTGCCTGTGGATGCTTCAGTTTTGATGAGAAGAAAACAAGTATTTTATTATTTGCCGACAATGCTGTCTTTTGGCAAAATGTTGGCTTCCGGCTGCGGGGTAATGCTCCGGGCCTCTTATTTCTCTTTATTATGTATTGTGACCATGATGTTTGTCTTTCTTTTTTCTGCGCTCCTATGCGCCTTTTTCTTGCTAGAGGCCACTCCTGTCCCGCTCTAACTTGCTTCCTCCGCTTTGCCCGCCCCTGGTCCCCCCTCACCTCATTGTGATTGGGCCTGTTGCCTGTTTTGTCATCCAGCGGGTCTAGCCCTCGGTGTGTGCTGCAGCAGACACTTGCTGCCTTCCACCGGAGGGGTAAGTGCTCCGGGGCCTCTTAATTCGATGTATTATGTATTGTGATCTTGATGTTTGTCTTTCTTTTTTCTGCGCTCCTATGCGCCTTTTTCTTGCTAGAGGCCACTCCTGGGCTGCTCTAACTTATTCCTCCTCTGTGCCCGCCCCTGCTACCCTCCCACCTCATTGCGATTGGGCTTGTGGCACGCTTTGGCATCCAGAGGGTCTAGCCCTCGTTGTGTGCCACAGCAGCCACTTGCTGCCTTATTTTGATTTGCATAATTATCTATTGTGACCGTGATATTTGTATTTCTTTTCCTGTGCACCTCAGCGCCTTTTTCTTGCTTTAGGCCACTCCTGTCCCGCTCTTACTTGCTTCCTCCCCTGTGCCCTCCCCCCACCTCATTGTGATTGGGCTGTGGCATGCTTTGTCATCCAGAGGATCTAGCCTTTGTTGTGTGCCGCAGCAGCCACTTGCTGCCTTATCTTAATTCGCATAATTATGTATTGTGACCGTGATGTTTGTCTTTCTTTTTTCTGTGCACCTCAGCGCCTTTCTCTTGCTAGAGGCCACTCCTGGGCTGCTCAAACTTGCTTTGTCTCCTGTGCTCACCCCTGCTCCCCTCCCACCTCATTGTAATTGGGCATGTGGTCCCTCTTAGGTCTTCCACCCAGGGAAGCCCCTCTGCACATGCAGCCCCCTGGCTAAGGGCCCTGAGGCGTTCCAGACAGTGTTTGCCAGCGTTCGCCAATGGAACACGCAGCACAGTCGTCAACCAGCAGCGACTGCTAAGGTAAGAAATGTGCTGGCAGGGGGACAAGCCATTACTGCTCCCTATAAAAACTGTTCCACCTCTCTTAATACTCCTTTTTACCAAATTGCTTTCGTCTGCTTCACGTCACCCACTCTTTGTATGTTATCCATATCGGTGCACTTAGGCCCTGTCCTGGTAATTTGCTATCTAGGTGTTTTGCCTTGATATGATATGATGTGATAAGTTATTTATAACGCACTCAATAGCCAGAGGTTTCTAAGCGTGGACCCGGTGATCGAACCTGTGTTGATCTGTGTCGTTTTGTTTTCAAGGCGGACACGTTGCCCCTGAGCTGTCCTCCCGAGACTTTCTGCTGTATGGCGTACCTAGGCTTTTCCCCGCCATCCAGGATACTCGCATCTAGGTGTTTTTTGCTCTCTGCTGTATGTTGTCCTTAGACTTTTCCCCTCTTTCCAGGAAACTCACATTTAGGTGTTTTTTGCTTTCTGTTGTATGTTGTACCTAGGCTTTTATACCCTTTATCTTGGACACCTGAATCCAGATGGCTGCACTGCTGTTGTGCTGAAGTTGGCTCGTGCTTCTTTCTGACCCCCTCTCAGGCCTCCCTTGGCCCCCTCTCCCACCTCCCTCCTACTCTCCTCTTCTCGCCCTTTGTCATGATCCGCAGACCTTGGAAGTTGTGGAATCAATGGAGGAAGGGTTGAGCCGTTTCAGTATCCAGCAGAAGCGGGTGCAGCATTCTAGTGTTTTCACTTCCTGCTTGTGACGTGTATTTAGACGCGTTGGGAGTATTCCGCAGCGCGTTGCAACCCTTCGTGCTTTCGGGTTTACACGCTGTTCAAGTGCTACACCTCTTCCTCTTCGGCTCCTTCCCTGTTTCCTTCCAACCCCTTCTGTTTCCCTTTCTTTCTTTCTACACGTTCCGCTCCTCAGAACGCTTCCTCTTTCCTTTCAGTTCATGATTGCTACTCGGGTTTCCTGAGTTCCCATCCGCGCTTCCCACGGGTATCTCTTACAGCGAAGGCTGTTCTGTTCCGGACCCAGGGACGCTCCTGAAGAATCATTCCCCGGGTGGTACAACTTACCTTCCAACTCATCGCTTTCCTAGCGGGGCTCTCATTCCCAAGGTTGGATCGCCTTACACCGCGGATACCATACCGGAACAATGCTCAACACCAGTGCATGCTGGTTATTGCAGTTCTCCATTAGTCAAGACTTCTACCACTCAACTGCTTACTCGATTCCATTCAGAGACCTTCGGACTCGACATCAACGCTCTACAAATACCAACTCAGGGTTTTTCGGCAAAGCTTTTCCCTGATTGTGGGGTGGTCTCCCTGGGGGTCCCACTGCCGGGCAATTGCATAAGGCAAGGTGGCCTCCAGAGGAGCCCTTCCTAAATTCATCAACAAAAAGCCTAATACAGCTTGGAGAGAAAGGAGAGACATTCTCACGGACAAATCATCCGAAGAAGGACATTCAGGTGAGGAAGAGGAGGAGGCGGGTGAAAGGGATCTTCAGGCAAATTGTGAGACCCTTATCACCTGATGAGGTCTCTAGACAACTCTTCTCTATGAAATACTCATCCACACAGGTGCTCTCCTGCATCTCCAGATCTTCAATGATAACATTGCCTCCCTTGTCCCAGCCTTAGGTGACTCTGCAATCACTCCCTGCTACTGGCACTTTCCCGCCTCTCTTCTAGCACCCCCTTGTGCACCCTGACCTTAAAGTGTGAGTGAACTGTTCACTTGCACTTAATGTACCCTTCTCCTCCCTCTCTCCTGACCATTGCCCTGCCTCCCCTTCCTGCACTTCTCCTCCCCTTACCCCTCACCTTATTACTGCACGCTTTGAATTGTCTCACGACCTAGTAGGAATGCTATTGTTTGTCTTCTTCCCTGTTCATCCCAACCTTCACTTCCCCTCCTCCCCCCTCTGCCCTCATTTCTGTTAATGCACTTGCACACTCCAAATTGTCTCACGACCTAGTAGGAACGCTATTGTTTGTCTTCTTCCCTGTTCTTCCCAACCTTCACTTTCCCTCCTCCCCCCTTCCCGCACTTTCTTGTTATGGCACTTGCACAATCCAAATGTCTCAAGGCCTTGTTGGAACATTATTCTTTTTTCTTTCCTTTACCTCCCCCTCCCTTGTCTTGATGCACCTTGAAACACCATTTGGCTGTATAGGCACATTATAAATACCCAATAAATGCCTGTGCTGCCTGAGTGAGGACTTTTCTTACCCACCGGAGATTCACGAAAGCGTGTTGCTTCGTTCCCAGGAGGGGGCGGAGCCTTGTTACTGCTCACGTGAGGAGTCACGTGACCCACACCGCACAGAAAAAGCATTCGCTTTCACCCTCGAGGCGTTGAGCCCGGCAGGGGTGGAGGGCGTTGGCTGTTGTACGGCTGTTTGGCGCTGACGGCGCGACTGGAGACTAGGGAACGGGAGACTGCGGAGGTATTCCCTCTTTGATCCCGAACTGAAGCCAAAGGTAAGTCCAATCTTCATTGTCCAAAGATCCTTGAAAAAAGCTTGTGCAGCGTGATACAAAACAAGTACTGTAAGTCACACCTGGTCTTCGCTGGTTGCTCTAAGAACAGAACTGTCCGATAATGTCAGCAGCAATGAGGGGGACTACGAATAAAGCTAATACACGTGCTCAAGCGAAGCGAGGGCTGAAAGCGACGTCCATTACCATAGGAAATCCTATTGACAAGGAGAGAGCTTTTAATCAGTCCTTTGATTCTTCTAATGCCCCTGTAGTCGCTACTATGGTTAGTAAGAGCGTCACTTCCCAAGTTAACGGCCCCAGGATGGCATCCAACGCCGTCACTACTGGGCAGCAGCAATACTCCAGCACTGAGGCACCCAGGTCTATCGGCTCTCATGAACATAAGGGAATGGTGTGGCTGAGAAGGGAAGGAACCACTAGCGATTCGATGGATACTCTTGATCTAGGAAGTGACTCTGAAAGTGACGAAGACCAAGAGCGGGACGAGGCTATCGAGAAGGAAACCAAAGATGATCCTGAGACTGAAAAAGAGGTCCTATCTGAGAACTGCAGGCAGAGGCTAGGGGCAAAGTACATAGGATCCCCAGAATCACATGGAAAAAAATCAAGAGCAACCATGGAAACTGAAAAAGAGATGCAGGTGGTCGAGGCACAGGGAAGGAACAGCGAATCTGAGGGAACCCAATTAGGAATAAAGAGTGCCGAAGTCTGCACTGCTATGATACACCAGGTTCTGAGTGACCAGCCATCGCCAAATACCACCCACCTCGAGCAAAGGCCTGAGGACCCAATACGAAACCCAGCCCAATTGACTCAAGATAAGAACATAAGCCTAATGAAGATACAAAGAGAGGCAGCCAAGGTTGAGCATTTAAAATCGTGTTCTTCGCTAAAATTATTGGCTTGGACAAAGGTAGCTGAGATGCATAAACCAGAGTTAAACAAAATAGAAATGACAGCAACCACGAGCAAAGGAGATGAACAATTGATCAAATCACTACAAGACACAAGGGGCTCCCTTGCCAAACTAAACATAAAAGAACATTTTACTGCGCCAGAGAAAACGGAGGGTACCAGGGTGATGCGGTCGCCCCCTAATGAATGGATGGAAAGCTCTACACTACCAACTACTCTACCACAAAATAATCTAAATTCAGTAGAAAGAAGAAATTCCGTTGGGATAGTAGACCAAGTGATAAAAGATCTAGCAAAAATGAATGCAAAATTGCTGCAAACTCGAAGGCTATCTCAAATAAGCGCCAACGAGGGAAATCCACTACCTGCAGAGCTACACTATCCTAAACATGGGAATAGTTTCTTACCTGTAACTCCATTTCTCCAGCATTGGTATCTTTCATGGATTCACATGCTTAGAATATTCCCCGTCGTCAGACTGGGACCCCTCGGTACACATATATAGCCTTTTCCAATAGGAAAACTTCCGACACTTTTGTGTCCTATCTATGTCCTTTTAGGACCCGCCTACGCATGCTCCGTAGGCCGTCCCCGTATAAGAGGCCCGCCCCCGCGGTTCCCCTTCAGATTTCGGCCCCTCCAAAGTAGGAAGGGTTAAATTTATCACTTAAATACATTACATTCGGGGGAGGTTGGCGGGCGCATGTGAATCCATGAAAGATACCAATGCTGGAGAAATGGAGTTACAGGTAAGAAACTATTCCCTTCTTCAGCATTGGATCTTTCATGGATTCACATGCTTAGAATAGATTGTATAGCAGTAACACTTGAGACGGCGGTGAGAATGGAATGTAATATACCCTCAACATACTACACAATGCATATGTACAGTAGGAATAAGTTACCTCATATAACCTTACCCACATAAAATAAACTGTCATTAAAAAGGTAGACAACAGATTCTCCACAGCGTGGAGCTTACCTTACTGAAACAGATGGCGCAGGACAGCTCTTCCCATCTGCACCTCGTCCGCATGCTGCCTGGCAAGGCAGTAGTGGCGGGTAAACGTGTGGGGCACTGACCATGCCGCAGCTTGGCATATGTCCGTCAACGGAATTCCTGCCCATAAAGCTGTTGAGGAGGACATCGATCTTGTAGAATGGGCTCTAGGATGTCCTTGCAGTGGCCTTCCGGCCTTAGAGTGACAAAACGCAATCGTCGATGAGACCCATCGAGCCACTCCTTGTTTAGAGATTGCTTTTCCTCTCGTCGACGGACCATACGCGACAAACAGTTGTCTAGTAGACCTGAATTCCTGTGTACGATGTAGGTAAAATTTCAGAGCCCTCTTAACGTCCAGGGTATGAAGAGCTTTTTCTGCTGCCGATGATGGTGTGGCGAAGAAAGTAGGGAGAACAATGGACGAGTGTTTGTGATACACTGTCGGAACTTTTGGGACGAACATAGGATTAGTTGCCAGGACTACTTTGTCCTTAAAGAATCTTAGGTATGGCGGGTCTATGACCAGCGCTTGCAGTTCCGAGATTCTTCTAGCTGATGTGATAGCAATCAAGAATGCCAACTTCCACGAAATGAATTTTATGTCGACGTGGCCATAGGCTCATAAGGCGGTTTCATTAAGCCTGCCAACACTGTGTTGAGACTCCGAGTCGGGGGGAAACGTTTTTCCGGGGGAAAAGCTCGAAATAAACCCCTCATGAAGTGTTTTACAAGTCTGTCGCTAAATAGAGGAGACAACTGCCTTTTCCTTGTGAACCTCGAGATGGCCGCCATGTGCACCTTTATCGATGTGAAGGATAATCCCCTCTCCGCTAAGAGGAGCAGGTAAGGTAGAACTTGTTCCGGCGTCACCGACAACGGTTGTAGGCCCTGTTGTCCCCTACACCATTCACAGAACCTCCGCCACTTATAGGAGTAGGATTTGTTTGTAGAAGGGGCTCTAGCCGCTTGCAGAATTTTTTGACAATCCTCCGAAACGTCTAAAGCACCGAACTCCGAAAAGTCAGGAGCCAGGCTGTAAGGTTGAGACTGTCCGGGTCGTGATGCCACACCGTGCCTTTTTCCCGGGATAGTAGGTTCGGGGCTTTGGGAAACCCTATGGGATGTTCCAGCGACAGGTGAAGCAGGTCGGAGAACCACGGTTGCCTTGGCCAGTATGGTGTCACTAGAATTACCCGGCAATTGTATCTGCGTATCCACTGTATTGTCCTCCGTATGAGGGGGCACGGGGGAAAAGCATAGAGGAACATGTCCGTCCATGGGAAGGAGAATGCCTCCCCCCTGGAGCCCTCTTGAGGCCATCTGCTTGCGAATTGCTCGCATTTCTTGTTGTCTTTGGTCGCGAAGGCGTCCAGAGGTGGGTGACCCCATTTCTCGAACACTTTCATCAGGTGAACTGTGTCCATTTCGCACTCGTGTATCTGGGCCATGCTTCTGCTGAGGGAGTCTGCTTGGGAGTTCCTCACTCCTGGAAGGTGATGAGCCACGATGGAAATTTTGTGCTTTAATGCCCAATGCCATGTTTTCTGGGCTTCTATGGAAAGAGTTCTTGATCGCGTCCCTCCTTGTTTCCTCAGATAAAACATGGCCGTTGTATTGTCGGACAGTATTCGTACTCGCGAGCCCTTGATGTGTGGTAGGAATGCCTTCAAGGCCCATCGTACTGCTCTGAGCTCTAACACGTTTATGTGTAGGAGTGACTCCGTTGGAGACCAGCGACCTTGCGTTTGGAGAGCACCCATGTGAGCTCCCCATCCGGTTAGGGACGCATCCGTGACTATGGTTCGCTGAAACTCCGGCTCCTGTAGGGGTACGCCGTTGTTCAGATTGTGGAAACTCTGCCACCACTGAAGGGTCCGAAGCAGCTTGTCGTCGTCGATGGTTATCTTGTCTGACCACGATCCTTGAGCCTTCGTCCATCGGTCCGCGAGGAATTCCTGGACTGGCCTCATGAATAGGCGACAGTTTTCCACCAGATGGATGCAGGATGCCATGGCCCCTAGGACCGAAACGTATTTTTTCACTGAGATCTTGGTGTTTCGCCGTAGTCGGCATGCTTGTTGATTGAGTCTTGAGGTTCTGTCGAGAGAAGGTTTCACTAGCCCTAACTGGGTCTCGAACTGTGCCCTCAGGAATACCAGCGATCTCGATGGCTGCAGAGAGGATTTTTCGAAGTTTATGGCGAATCCCAGCTGTTGTAGAAGCTGCATGGTGGCTTGTAAACTTGTGTTGGTCGACGCTGGGGAGGATGCCCTTTCCAGCCAGTCGTCGAGGTATGGGTATACATGGTGGCCTTGCTTCCTTAGCCAGGCCTCTACTGGAGCCAGACATTTCGTGAACGTTCTGGGGGAGGACTTGAGCCCAAAAGGAAGAACCGTGAATTGGTAGTGAGTCCGCCCTATTACAAATCTTAGGAATTTCCTGTGTTTCCGACACATTGGAATATGGAAATACGCGTCCTGTAAATCCAGGGACGCTAGAAAATCCCCCTCTTGAACGGCGCGGATCACTTCCTGCAGAGTGAGCATCTTGAATTTTAGGCTCTTTAAAGACTTGTTGAGATCGCGTAAGTCTAAAATGGGAAGCCATTTGCCGTTCAGCTTTTTTACGACGAAATATCTTGAGTAGACTCCTTGACCTTTCTGTGATGTTGGAACTAATTCTATCACGCCCTTTGCTAACATGAGTGTTACCTCTTGTTGCAGTATCTTCGGATGGGAATGAGCGGTGAACGCAGGTGGAATTTGCGGAGGGCTGTGTTTGAATTGTAGAGAGTGTCCGTTTCTTATAGTATCCAGCACCCATTGATCCGTCGTTATTCGTTCCCATTCGTCGACATATGCTGAAACTCTTCCTCCCAGAACGGTGTGTTGTATGTCACTGCTGATCTTTATTTTGCTTGTCTCTCGACGACGACGGATATGATGGTCTTTTCCTGGAAGTCTGGAAGTTCCGGCGACGGTTTGCCGTTTGGGAGGCACGTCTGTATCCCTGGGAGGGGTAAGCTGATCTGCCAAAGTATCTGTCTCCAGATGCAGAGAATCTTGAATTACCTGAAGCCCCTCTAAAGGGACGAAAAGACTTGTAGTTTCTGCCACTCTGGAGGGCACCCAATGAACGTGCCGTGTCCGAGTCCTCTTTCATTCCCTTTAGGGCTTCGTCCACCTTCTCACCGAAAAGAAGGTCTCCCTCAAAGGGCATATCTAAAACTTTGTATTGTACTTCTGGCCTGAAGTAGGTACACTTAAGCCATGACTGTCGACGTAATACGACCCCATTATTGACTTGCTTGAAGCCTGACTCAGCGAGGTCCACCGCAATGTTTATTGCGTGATTTGAGGCTTCCTCACCTTCTCGGACGAGTAACATCGCTGCCTTCCTATGCTCTTCCGGAAGATGATCAAGCAACGGAGCTAGCCTGTGCCACATCTCCATATCGTATCTGGCAACAATTGCCAGAGAGTTTGCGGCCTTTACTGTGGTCGCTCCCACGGATAGCACTTTTTTGCCAAAGGCATCTTGGCGTCTCGCTTCGTTCTCAGGAGGAGTCGTGCACTTGTGCTGGGCCTTCGCCTTCCTCGCCGCTGCCGCCGACACCACAGAGTCTGGCGTTGGTTGGGAGGATAAACACTTGGGGGTAGACTCTGGAGCCTTAAACTTTTTATCCAGGCGTCCTTTCACTGCCGGCTCTGAAAACGGGTGACGCATTGTCTGCAACCCCTCCTTCCATACATGGTCTAGTATTGGTATCGAGAACACAGACCTCCTTCTCTTACCCATGTGGTCGAACAAAAAACAGTCCTTTTTCTGTTCTTCCTGGGACAAACCAAATTCTTTGCATGCCTTCTCCATCATAGAATGGAATGACGCAATGTCGTCCGGAGGGGACGGGTTAGCTGGGCTTCTAGGGGTTTCCAACTCCACTTCTGTCTCCCAGGTTGGATCCCCGGAGGGGGATGATGAGATATCCGACATGGCTCCCCTGTCAGACTCCGAATCTGGCAGCTCACCTTCCTCTTGTGCCAGTGCTGAGATTGGCGTGCGTAGGTGGGTCGGTTGACGGGACGGGCCCGGCTCGTCGACGGGTGACTGTGGCAGGTTTGCCTGAGGTAGTCTCTGGTCCAACGACTGTAACAACGACTGAAGCGTGGACAGAATTTCCAACAACAAAACAGATTGAGGATTGAGAAGAGGGGCAGATACCGGTATAACGGATCCCCTCGTCGACGACTTGTCAGCCACTCGTAGCCCTAGGTCTGCTGGGCCAGCTATTCTCTCATTCTCGTCCTCCGAGGACAGCAACACAGCCTGTTCTTGTAGTAAAGTATCTGGGGGGATCGGATCAAAAACTTCAGGCCTCCAGGCATCCTGTAGAACCCCCGTCGACGAGGCCATCGTCGGCGTCGTTGTCGGTGGGACGGTGGATGCCACCTGCGTAAGTGGCAGGGTGGAGGCCGATGACTGGGCCGCCGTCGACGACGGTGAGTTAGCAGGTGGTTTTGGCGGTCCCTCCTTTTCCACACTTGGCTTGCTTTTACTCGACTCTCGACTCGTGGTCGATCTATGATGATCGCCCGAGGAGGATTTCCTTTCCTTTTCATGCTTTTTTGATGAAGATGATTTCTTTGACGAAGAGTCTCTAGTTGAGTGACTTCCAGACGACTCTTTTTCCGTCGGTCGAGATTTCTTCGCCAGTGGTTCCGACGAGGTAGCGTGGCGTGATGTTTTCGCCGATTGTGTGGAGCCTACCTCCGAAGGGGGGTATGCCCCCGCTCCATCATTCAGCCATGCCACCAGTCGTCAACTGCGGTCTTTGAGGGTTTTTTGAGAAAACCCTTTGCATATGTCGCAGTTATCCGCCGAATGATGAGGGTGGATGCAATATATACAATCCATATGTCCGCCCCCCTCGTAAACTTTTTTCAAGCCGCACATCGCGCATGGGCGGAACAGCGCTTTTCCTGACACGGAGGACATTTTCTGTACTCAAATTCCAGTAATGCAACCTATTACAAAATAGTAAGACAACGCGAGGAGATCCCACTACTTTGGAGACGGTTGAAATCTGAAGGGGAACCACGGGGGCGGGCCTCTTATACGGGGACGGCCTACGGAGCATGCATAGGCGGGTCCTAAAAGGACGTAGATTTGACACAAAAGTGTCGGAAGTTTTCCTATTGGAAAAGGCTATATATGTGTACCGAGGGGTCCCAGTCTGACGACAGGGAATATTCTAAGCATGTGAATCCATGAAAGATCCAATGCTGGAGAAAGGAGTATCCACAAAGTAATGACCTTAGAAACAAACTCACCAGTATTTGAATCTAGAAATGAAGAGATTAGAGTGTCTCAAAAGAGAAGTCGCAGAAGGGAAAGCTCTGAAAGTGAGGACCGATGTCTGAGGAAAAGACTTAAAGGCCAAAGAGAAGAGAGAAGTATGGGAAGAAATACATCCGGTGAGACTCAATCACCGAAAAGGCCCAAACGACGTGCCTCCTTAATCCCATCCATGGATTTGGATGAGGAAGACGGTACAACAACAATGAGAAATGAAAATTGGCGGAAATCCATGGAGATACCGCTGAATGGAAAAAAACAATAAAGATGAAACAGCGACTTGTGTTGAAACAATAATATCGAAGCTAAGTCCAATTCTGATGTCTGCCGCAACAATAGCTGTTGCGCCTCTGATGAAGCTGTACGAGAACCTAAATGAGAACTACAGAGACCAAACAACTGTAATCGCTCTACTAAATTCTAAAATGATTAAACTAGAGACAGACCTTAAGGAAATGACCTCTGAGATTGTGGTATCCAAACGAGGGAATGATATCTCACTAACAGCTTTAAAAGAATCCCTAAGAAATAACTCTGAAGATAAGAAACTCCTAGCAGAAGTGACAAGGCAAGCCCTTACGCTATTACAAAAAGAACAAGAAGGAAGGAGAGATCCAAACACAACGCGAGAATCAAAAACAGTGCAAACGAGCCAGACCTCAGTGATCAACCTAGAGACATTAGAGTTACCCGAGAAATCTGGAGTAACCAAGCAACCGTCTGAAAAAAAAAAGAAAGAAGCGGAGATAAGGGTATCTCAACAGAATTGCTGTTATGACAAGGAGCTCGTAATTAGGTATGATGACAGTGACTGTGGAAGGATGGAGTGTAATGGTGTGGAGAGCGCACAGAAAACAAGGTCTAGCACCTCGACTGTCTCTACGAAACCTAGAGAAAAAGAGGTTGAGAAAAGTAAACAGCAAAATAAAAAAGAAGTAGATAAAGAGCAAGCTCTCCCACCACCTAATCCACCTGAAACGTCTAAATCTATCGACATAAATGCAAAAAATCTGGGAAGTAAGCCTGTAACTGAACCAGCAAAAAAGAATGAGGGGGAGTGGTATGATATATTTGAAAAACCGAAAATCTGTTCAGGAGTGAATAACGAGAAGAGATCAAAACCAGTCAAATCAAACTCAAATGATTGCAAAAAAAAATCTAAGAATCAACAAGTACAGAAGAACAGGAACCCTCGTAGTTCTGCCAACTTCTTCAGAAACATTAAAGCATTGAACATAACTGTAAATAATTCTGACCTATCGACACTGAAGGGGAAAAAAAAAGAAAGGACGATGAGATCCAAAACGTGGACGACAAAATACAGCCAGAAAACCTGACTGAAGACAATAGGTCACCGACAGAGAGTACAATTGAGCTGGATGCGGAAGACATAGAAGGCGATGAGGAGGAATTGTTGAATATGTCAACTTACAGTGTGTCTGATGCTGAAGAAAATAAGGACGACAATAGGGTAGTGAAAACTACCGAAAATGGCAGTAATACTGGGCAAGATGATCGTGAGTCAGAGGCAAGCCCGCAGAAACCATCTACGGAAGTATATGAGGAAGAGAAAGAAGATGAAATGCCAAGTAAAAGAGTGATTTCGTGGCCAGCAACACCAAAAAAACCTCAATTTACAGTAAAGAAAACTACAAAAAAGGTGGAAGAGCCACAAATCATTCTCACCTTAGAAGAGAAAAGGTTGAAGAGTATGTTGAAGCAGGGAAACGTACCTAAGATCAGGGAAGTTGCAAAAAATCCCATACTAGATGAGCAGGAGAACAATATACACGGCATAGAGCTCCCGAAAGAAAACCCACAACTATCCGTAAGAGAAGTCGGAGCACCTAGAGAGAACGCCGAAGAATCCGCTAAGTTAAGAAATCCTAACTTGATTGTCGGCACCAAAACAACACGAAAAAACCACCAGTACAGATTACTGGTTGAGAAAATTGACGGAAAAAAAGGAGATACCCCACTAAATCGGTACACCATTCTACAGATATTCCAAAAACTCCCTGTGTTAAGAGCAATAAAGAGTGCTCAGATTGATCGTGTGGAAATCATGGCTGAGATGAACCAGAAATTTGTACTCTTACACATCAATGACAAAAAATATGCAGAATTGATCATGATGAGTGAGAGACAACTCCTGGAAGTTGGATATCAAGTGTACGAAGTAGACAACGCCTTAAGGGGAAGCGACGATGTAAAAACAAAAGAACCAAAAGTACAAAAAATAAATGAGAAAGATCAGGCGGCAAATCAAAATAACTGAAAAAGTGTAATACAGGAGTACGTGTCCAATGTCAAGTCTAAAGACACCGAAATGGAGACTGAAGTAGTAGGTCCTCCCGACGATATAAGGAAGAAGAAAATCAAAATAACAGTGGATAATCGCGAAAAGTCAGGTCCAGTGGACTCTAACTCCCCTGAAGTAACCTCCGACGAGGATGAAAGGAAAAAATGGTCTTGGTTGGCAAAATCATTGAACACAACAATGAGGAGCTAATGCTATGGCGAGGTAGGGCCACTGATGATAGCCTCGTGGAACACCAGAGGTTTTTCACACCTCCTAGGATCTCCACCTGAAACGATACAAAAGGCAGACTTGATATGTTTGCAAGAGACATGGGTCACTAATTTACCATGTGTGGACGGTTACGAAGTAGTGATAAACCCAGCCATAAAACAAAAAAAAGGGCGGCCTATGTCAGAACAACTGACTTTAATTAAAAGAACATGTGGCCTAAGAATAAAATCGGCCCGTAATTTGTCACCTTTCCTTCAGGAGGTCTGCCTAGAACAAACAGAGCCCACAGAGAAGTCGATGGACCAATTATATATATTAAGTATATACTGGAACACGACTCCAAAGCTCAACCAAAAGCTCGAAGATGATATCATTGAAGCCATAGACACAATTAAAATAGAAGATTCAAAGGCAGTAATTATCCTATGTGGAGACTTTAATAGGAAATGTATTGACTTAGACCAACAAAAAACAAAGAAGACCAATGGAGCGAGACTTAAAAATGAATGTTGGTTAGAAGAAATGGCAAATACAAATTTATCAATGCTTAACGGAGCAACAAGAGGGGACATCCCAGCAAAGCCGACCTGGGAAAAAGGAACTCAACAATCTATTTTAGACTATATCTTTGTCTCGGAGAACATACTACATGAAATAGTCTCCTTTACAGTCACTAAAAACATCCAAAGTGATCATAATATTACTTCAATGGAATGGAAATGGAGAAAAGTAGAAAAAAAGGAACAATGGAGATGTGACATCTCAGTGGAACCTGGGCGTAACAGACTAAGGATAAAGAAAACAGATATTAAGGTGGTATCTGAACAACTGCAAAGATCCCAGGAGCAAGGCCTGATTGAGGCAATCGATTACCAGCACTTTCTGGAAATTTATAAATCTAAAAAAAACGAATGCTCTAAGGAACCAAAATTTCTCCAAACATAAGTACGACCCAGAAGTGGCGAAAAAAAAGAGGGAGTTGAGAAAAACATTAAGATCGATCAATGCCACTAAAGGAGTAGCAAACCAAAGCCAGTCCAAAAAAGTGAGAAACCAATATAACAACTGGCACAAGTTACACAGAGCTAAAATGGAGCAAAACGGCGCCGAGATAATTCTGAAGGCATTGAACCAAAGGAATTCCAGGGGATTCTGGGCCTTAATAAATCAATCAACTAACTCAGAAAAAGCGATTATAACAAATATGGTAACGGAAAGGAATTGGGAGTGCTACTATAAAAATCTTTTCAAAAGAAGGAAAGGTCCAAGTACAGTGGAGATCCATACAAAAGTACCATGGGATTTACAAATAGACAGAGTGGACATTCGAACCTCAATTTTAAACAGCAGTACATCCAGAGCCGCTGGACCCGACGGCCTCTCGAATGCTGACTTAAAAGAAAACATTGATGAATGGTCAGAATTTTGTGATATCCTGTTTAAGGCGATAATAAAGGAAGGAAGGATCCCTGCAACCTGGAAATCAGGAATCATTGTCCCGATATTCAAGAAAGGCTTACGGTCTGAACCAGAAAACTACCGCCCCATCGCCCTCCTTGATGTTATAGGTAAAGTGTTTGCAACTCAGCTCCTTAAACAACTCACACTGTGGATTAATCACGAAAAAATCTATGATGAGCGACAATCTGGGTTCGTAAAGGGAGTGGGTTGCAGCACAAACCTCCTAATATTAAACCTACTAAAATAGATGACATTCGATCAGACCAGAACATTTATCTGGCATTTATTGATATGGCAAACGCGTTTGATGGAGTAAACAGGGAAATCCTGTGGTGTAATCTAAAAAAGAGAGGCTGTGATGAGAGTTTAATTGCAGCCATTAAAGAACCTTACTCCGACACCCATATTCAAGTAAGGCTAGACAAAGAAGGAAATCTGTCAAATCCAATTTCCACAGAAAGAGGAGTAAAACAGGGCTGCCCATTAGGGGCAACCCTGTTTAACTTCTACATCTCGGAAGTGGGAAAAGCCCTGGCAAACGTGATTTCATTTCCGCCAACCATCAATGGATTCCAACTGCATCACATCTTATATGCAGATGATATGGTGATCTTGGATCGTACACCAATTGGCCTACAGAGGAAATTGTCTGCATTGAAGATCTATTCAGAAGAACTCGGGCTAGAGATAAACGCAGCCAAATCAGAAATCCTAGTCCTGGAGAACAAAAGAGGAAGGAAATCTTGCAAGTACAGATCAAGTTGGTTCGTGGGATCGAAGAAGCTAGAAAAGGTGCAATTTACAAAATACCTGGGCACAATAATCAACTCCAGCATAAACGACAAACCAATGGTAAAAAAAATTCTAAATAGCTGCAGACAATTAACCTCACAAGGGATCGTAATGCAGAAGAAATTCGGGAAATTCACGTGTGAGCCAGTGAGGAAATTTTACCAAAATAAAATTACACCAATCTTGATTTATGGGGCAGAGAACATGTTTGGCTGTGACCACAAGATATGGTCTCGGTGTGAAGGTTTCTTCTGGAAAAAAGTCCTCCAAATACCACAAAGTACACCGACTGCGTGTGTCCTATACGAAGTAGGAATATCCACCCTGAACGTAAGGATTACATGGAACAAGCTATTGCTCTTTAGGAAAATGCACGACGAAGCGAATTTACCACCGTTCAAAATCCTATGGAGAAACGAAACAGGTGAAAAAAAATCGGCCCTAAGAGACTGGAAACAGCAATGTGGAGAAATCCTCAAACAGCTAGAAACGGATGAATCAACATTATGGAATAATCCAGATTTTGTAAAAAGAAAATTGCTGGATCTCGACTGGATCACAATTGGGGAGAGAAGAGCCTGTCAAAAATCCATGATAAATCAACCACAAGAAGCAAAAAAACGGAATACTCTTCAGAAATACCTGGCTCTGGCTCCGTGCAAGCACCTCAGAAAACATTACTTGATGTTTCGTCTAAACATTCTAGAAACAAAAGAAATTCTGGGAATCAGGCGTGTGATATCAAGGGGAAACACTCTATGCCGATTCTGTGGGGAGAAAGATGAAAATTTAAAACATCTCATTCTAAGCTGCACTGAACTAAACGATCAACGTGATAGTTGCATGGGAAAGATGATGACAAATTACCAGACGCTGTCTGAAGAAGAATGGTGGAGACAACTACACTTGACTGAAAGCAAGTCACTGCTGATTGCAGGAAATGCGATTTTTAGAGCTCCTGCAGAAGCGCCTAAAAATGAATCCAGTGGTTGCCTAAAACAGCGGCCCGCACAGTTATAGGTCAGGAGACCAACCATTCCGAATAGACCGATAAGACAGAATAACTGTTGGCGCAAAGGCAGAGGAAATGGGGGTAGAACAAACCTCGAGAAGTAGACTAATAAGGTGTTTAATGAAGAACATTTTAGGATGATAGATGGAATGTTGATCTTATGTGAAAGATAAAGTTTTTCAAAAGTTTGTATAAACTAAATGAAGATAAAATAAATAAATAAATAAAATAAATAAATATGCTTTTATACCACACTATATCACCACCATAGTAGTGAGCAAGAGATCCTACACGTGTCTGTAGAGTGATGTAAAAAGACCCCACCAGGGATATACAGACATTGGTCTGCTGGAAGAAAGAAAAGGAGCGAGTGAAGATAAGTGGATGGAGAGCGGGAAATAGATGCGACAGACAAATGGCGCAAGGGATGCATCAGGGAAAATAATGTTTTGTGATGTTATTGGTGCATGTCATTCCTGTTTGGTGGACCATGTTCTGCAAGAGGGAGGCGGCGGATATGTCCTAAAGTGTTGTGAAAATTGGGTTGCTTTACCATGGCAAATTTGGAGATTCGCAAATTAGTACATAATGTCATTGTGGATGCATGAGGATTGTGCTTGGGAAATCCTAGAAGTTTGATGGCTATTTGTCTGGGCATCTATATACTTTGTATCCCCGAGGACAAACTCCAGAATGGTAATTCTGTGACTGCCAAGCCTGAGACAAGAGTAGCATATGCAATGATAGCCTCTGTATAAAGGTGAATATTTTTGGTAACAGAAAGTAAGAGAATGAAGTGATGAAATTAAACATACTTGGCATCTTGATGGCACAAAGGTTATTATTAAGAGTTTGTTTCATGCCATATCATGCTAGACTTTGTTTTAGTTCACTGTGAGACAGGGTGGTGCCAGACTTGAAAGTAGGCTATCAAAGCAAGAACTGCATAAAGAATCACTCATACATGGCTTAGCAGACTGAAGTGTTGCAATATTTAGGAGAGTCTTAGTCAGGTATATAATGCATTCCACAGACGGAAGTGTCTCCGGCCATTTACAGCTGCATCACTTTGAGCCATGGTGCTTAACCCATAGATTACGTGATAGAGCAATACTACAATGCTAACAATGTGAGTGTAGGAGGAGGGTTGGGATAGTGGCTTGAGAGCACAAATAAGACCTTTATGCCGGAAACATGAAAGAATGTGATTAAGGCTGAAATACATCCTGGAAATATAGTACATTACAAAAAGGATCTGAGACACAGCAGTCACAGTGATATACAGCTATTGTTTTTGTTAAAAGTACATAATAAAGTGCCATTACCATCTTGTCACGCTAGCCTTTTGAGTCCGCAGACCGCATAGCTTGTGGGGAAAATCTCAGACGTCCCAGCCCCCATTATTATTGACTAAGCTATGGCCCTGCTCACCGAGACCCCCCTCAGTCTCTAGCCTACCCTGGCTGCACAACAAATGCCCTTTGGCAGCCGCAGCCACTGGATTCAGTGGCTTTGCTGCCCACCCAGATTCCATGCACTTTCTTTTCACACTGAATAGGCTTCTCTTAGAATGTGTGCTTGTGCATGCCAAGGTATGTGTTGATGGGAGAGTACTTCTCGCTAGAGCTGGCATTCCTCGCCAGCCTCTTTTAGATGGGCTGGGAATATAATGGCTATCACTTATGTATTAGGAAATCGAAGATGTGATTAAACGTGGTGATGAGCATTCAATGGAGGGAGCCAAGACTTCAATTACTGAAACATAAACACAGCCTCCAACAATCTCAGCCAAAAGAGCTTTCTGCAAAGATGAAAGTCCAGACGGAATTAGATACACCTGGATTAAGTAATCAATGTAGTGCATTGGTATAAATATTGATCAGTAAGTGCAGAGTGTGCTGGTAAGTAAGGAAGCACAATCTATATGGATAAATGTCAAACAAGGTTCTGCAGAAAAATGGCATACAGATTACTAATGTATGTGTAATGGTCCATTGAAGACAAACACTGACATAAAGTACATCACTGACAAGACAGAAAGCATCTCTATACATTTGGTGCATAGGAAAGTATCAAGGTTCGCTGTAATCACAGGTTTGGTATGGAATCGGCACTTGCTAAGTAGAGTGGTTGCACTCTCAGAGGATTCGTAATGTTAGTGGTCTTGTATCGGGACCTACTGCCACTTTTGGTGGCCACCCTGCATGTGACGCTATGAGAAAAAGGGGGGTCAATAGTGGGACAGTGGGGGAGACAGATGCGAATCCTGGAGCATAGATGGGTGCAGGTCAGAGGTAAAGGGTTCCTTTGCGCCAATGTGCTTTCTATGGGTTTGGCTGAGACACTTGGGAGCATGTGATCTATAGGGAAGAGTCTACATTCTCATAGACTACATGTTATGGGTCAGCTGAGCAGTGATGTGGGGGAGTGTGATAGGGCTAAAGAGGAGAGCTTGCATTTTTGGAAATGTTTTGGAAAACAAAATATGATATCTGGGGTTTAACATTGTCCAGATAAATTTGGAGGGCATTAAAGAAGTAAATAAGGAAGACACAACTTAAAGAGGCAGTGAGACCCGGTGGGAAGAACCAACAGGTGTGGGACTCACGGACTCACTTTGAGTGGGTCTCGGTTGAATTATGGGACCTGCTTTAAAAAACCTTGAGTTTTAATGAATCTGAAAAAGAACAAGTAGATTGCGAAAAGGTGTCTTATTACTCCCTGGTCATCTTCATTACACTGAGATGTGCGCACTTCCTCGTTGCCTTGGAGATGCCCAGGGGGCCACATGTCTTTTAAGTGAGCAGAATGGTTGTCCACCCCATGGACATGGACCCACCCACCATTTAAAGGGCTGCACTGAGGCAGAGGTGCAGAGTTTAGCCTGGCTGTCTGTCACAGGTGGTATGTTTCTTCTTTACACTTTCATCCTCATCATTACGGGACGCCCTATTACGAGGTTCCCTTTGCGGGACCAGGTAAGGACGCCTGGTAAAACCAGGCGTCCTTAGCGGGTCCTGCGAGGGGACCAGGGAGCAAATAACGGGCCCGTTATTAACGGATGGGTTTTTCCAATGCCAATGAGGACTTACCGGGTCCTCCAAGGTTGGAATAGCCCGGTAAGTCCTCATTGGAGCAACCCGGCACTGCAACCCGGTATGGAGCCAGCCATACTCGTAATGAGGCCCAATGTCTCATATTTATATATCACGTTTGGATGATACTAGTGCACAAAGAGCATTTGCTTCGAACCTGAACGTCCTAATTCGTGGGAATGATGACACATCTGTGAATTCTTTCCTGTAATCGACGCTAATGTTAGCGATCCCGTTCCAGTGAATTACTGGTTCATTGCAGTGCTCGCCAAACCCTTCATAACAGATTCCAGTTTGCATGCATTCGTGGTCTCTGGTAATGGACCGCCTATACATTTAGCTAAGTGGCTCAAACAGGGTGGTGTAAAAAGCACTCACTTTCAGAATAGTTGGTGACAACATTATTTTTCAAAAAGCACAGTAATATATAATCTCTCCAGGTGACACATGGTTGCCAACCTTTTTTTCCTGGAAGTAAGACTTGACACTGACTCATGCATTTCACTACCAGACAAGAAACTTTACTCCCACCACTAAACGTATAGCGATTGCCAAGATCTATAAAAGCCTGCTGCAAGATAAGAAGGGATGACTCAAGCACTTTACTGCTTGGAATTATGGCCTTCTATCTAAAATACGAACTCCAAAGTGGCAACACATGTTCCCAGAATGCATTATAGTGGTCCTGGGCTCCACAAACATGCAACACATCAAGTGGACGAATTCTGGCGTATAGGAACGTGGATTGAGAAATGAAACCACAGCCATATGGTTACATACTATTTTCTAATATTTAACATTTCTGTAGCGCCAACTGCATTGAAAGTCGTAGGGTGCTTTGCAAGGCTATGGCATTAAAAGCAGCAGACCAGGATTAGGTGACATTAACTATGTCACTATGAGTCCATGAGTGTGGAGTGACATCATGATAAATTGAATGGGATCGGGCATGAGTTTAGCTAGTGCAAGCTGTTGCTGATGCACTTAGGGAGTCTGGCCATCAGAGAAAAGCAAGCATGATTTCCAAAGGCATTGGAATCTAGGGAAATGTAGAGTGAAGCAAATGCCTACATAATTTACTGGTAATCTCCATTGCTCCTAGTTCTACAGTTCCTCCCTAATCTCCATTGCTCCTAGTTCTACAGTTCCTCCGTAATCTCCATTGCTCCTAGTTCTACAGTTCCTTGGTAATCTCCATTGCTCCTAGTTCTACAGTTCCTCCCTAATCTCCATTGCCCCTAGTTCTACAGTTCCTCCCTAATCTCCATTGCTCCTAGTTCTACAGTTCCTCCCTAATCTCCATTGCTCCTAGTTCTACAGTTCCTCCCTAATCTCCATTGCTCCTAGTCCTACAACTCCTCACTGTTGTTTTCACAGAGGAGGTGGCACCACCTCTCAGAGAGGACAAACAATGTAATGTTAATGATAAACCCTGATCATGGTTTCCAAGGCCAGTCGTCAAAAGAGCCAAATGCAATTCATGTTTTCAGGATATCCGCAGAAAATACTGTTGAACCCAGTGAACCTCGTCGGTGGTTATTCAATAAACATGGTGTTTGGGGCTCTTGAGGACCAGACTTGGAGAGTCCTGAGCTATGAACTGGCGTTCCACTCCCAACCCCACGATAGTGGTAGAATAAAAGGCAGAAGTACCAGCATTCTCCCGGATATATAGCAAGGCTCTACCTGGCTATAGCCACTACTTCTCCTCAGGATGGAGGAAGGGATGTTAGGACTTTACAGAGACAAGTGAGACGAGAGAGTAGAGCAGATTACGAGTATGTAATGCGGGCGCACCCCCACATCAATTTTCGTCGACACAGGCCATATTAAAGTGTAATACCCAAGATTGAATTGATTCATTCATTAATTTAAATGTACTGCAATACCCATGATTCAGGGACATCAATTCACCAGAATGCCCGGGGTAGTGGAAGTGGCATCTTGTATCCATAACATCAGAGGAAGTGAAATCACATGATCTTTGACCCTGACATCACATAAAGGGATACCATATGACCATTTGCCCTATGAAGTGACATTGACAAAGTGAAAAAAACTACAATAATTGAATGATTAATAAAATGTCAAATGGTACTAAAACAGACAATGAGATATTTTCACTTTCAACCATATATTAACTAAGGTAGAATAGTCATGATATGCTAGAAGCACAGCCAGTTGAACCATCATAGGTTGGGCATACTGTTTTCTTATGTCAGTACTGATTTCTTATGGCCAGTCACTGACATTTTATATCTGTTAAAGGCTCAGATGCCAAGAATAGACTATGCTAAATACTGCCTCACATTCCAGGCACCACTATAAAATGCTAGGTGCAACCTCATATACCATGCAATGCTATATTATAACAAGTTAAGCCTCATAAACCATGTATAGTGATCATATAGAAGCAACAACCTCACAAGCATAGGTTTTGCAATCATTGCCAAGTGGAGGCTCAATCACCCAAGTCCTGCAATTTTTTTGCCGGGTAAAGCCTGGAATGCTAGATACATATTCAGCTTGTTTGTTTATGTTATGGCATAAGCATCACTGAATCAATCGCTTTTGATGATCTGAATTTGAGAAGTGAGGCCTTATGAAGTAAAGCAATTTGCCCAGGATCACACATGTTGGTCAGGTGAAGAAGCCACAATGTGTGCCTAGTTCACTGTCTCTAATTTACAAACGAATTTATCAACTACAATCCCATCTTCAATTTCCCACCAACATACTAATAGGTTTGCATGGTCATCTTTCATTGCAGTCACAGTTGTTTAATACATAAAGCAGATAAGTGAACAAGTAAAACACAAGGTAAATGAATCTGAAAATACAAAAGAAATCTTAATAGAATCCTTTTGGGTAAAACAGGTCTGAGTTACTGCGCTAGGACTAAAGTAACTCGTGGATATTATTTAATTCACTGAGCTCTCCACATTCATTGCCAAATGCTGCATGAAAAAGTGAATTCCTAAATGTGCAAAAGTACATAGAGATAACTGCTTTTCAAATGTACAATGAATTGTCACACACGAGACATAAAACATGACACTTAAGCAAACTGTAAACGTAGACGTGTGCACAGACACTGACACAAAAAATATGCAATGGAAGACAGCTACCCACACAACAAGTATTGCAAAGGTGTCATGGCAAGTGCAGTTGGGGAAAATTGTTAGTTTTCTTGTGGAAATTGACAAAGTGTACACTCCTTCGGGAATTGCTTGTGGTGGTGGTGACCCCCACTGTACAAGCAGTCATACTATTTTACTTTTTTGTTTCCTTTCTTTATTCATCAAGGCATTATCACAGTCATATACATTGCTTCTCAGAATTCATTTGTGCTACATCCCCAAAGGTCGGGCGTGTATCATACATAGCTCAGGGAAAACAGGAAGAAAGAAAAGAAAACAATAAGAAACAAATCACCAAATCAGTACATCAGCAGGTGTACAACAGTTGCCTATAAAGTTCAGGACCCCCCAGCACGCTGCTGCATTTCTCCCTTTATAAGCAACAAAAAACCCTCACAGAGTCTTGGATGCAGAGTCCCGGGCTGCTTTTTCTGCCAAACATTGGCGCAGGTAAGCACATACATCTTAAGCCTGGCAGACAGGTGCGCCACTTCATGGTAGGCCTCCCCGTGCTCATTAGCCTTAAGCAGTTCATTCATCCATTGTTTATGTGTTGGAGCCAGTCTGTCCATCCACCTTAATGCAATACACTTCTGAGCTATTAATAGCACCAGACCTATAAATCTCACCAATAGCTAAGGTGCCAGCAGCAGAAGACCAAGCAAGCAAATTAGGGGGTCATCCATTGGTTGCAGACTTGAATTCTCTGCTATCGCACCTATAAGCTCTCGCCAAAACTCTGCTATTCGAGGACATGACCAGGTCACATGCCAGAAGTTGGTTTGGAGCTGTTTGCATTTAGGACATGCACCAGACACTGTAGGATCAAACTTTAGGAGCGTATATAGTATGTTTGGTGTAGAAACCTGCACTATAGGGCTCTGTGCTTTTAGTTAAGTGAAATGTATCTTGTCTGCCAGCATATCTTCTCCCATTGTATGTCCTCTATTGCAGTGTGCTGTGCCAACTCCCACCTCTATCTAGATGCCCCATCTCCCTTGGGTGAATAGCCATAGCGATCTTTTATGCAGTGTATGGACCACACATGAGGGAGGCTCGGTAGGTGATATATATAGTGTATGAAGGGACTTTTCCTAGGCTTCTCAGGTATATTTGGCTATCTAGCTTTCAACTCACCTTTAATCCAGGTATATTGTAGTGTCGATATCATGGTGGTGGGCGTCTGTTCATGAAAATTCAACCCAGGTATAAACTACCCACCCACAAGCAGGTCTTCATATCTTGTGAGCCCTTTTTAGTTTTGGTTATTAGGCGGTGCTGAAAGCGCTACCTTCAAAGCCGAAAATATCATCATACAAATAAGAGCTTTAACATAAGAGCTTGAAATAGGGACTTTGAATGTAGGTTTGCTTGATGCTTTAAAATATACTTACTGCAGCTTTCAGGTTATGTAACACATGTTACAATCGTTTTAATTAAAAATAAACAAGGTACTGTAATAGTTTTGTTTTGGTTCGCAAAGGCTCTGAAAATGTACATCTAGTGACTTGTGGAGGATTGGTCAGTGTTTTTGATGTAAGGAGAAACTGATTGGCTGTGCAGTTAGTGTGTTTGTTTGTAGAAGTAAGCCATTTTGTTTCTGGTAAGCCATTTTCTTTGTACATTTTTTATTTTGTTAAATGTGCTTTAATTTAATTTTGGCGGCATCTCGGTTTGGCTAATGTTATTAAGCCGCCGCTGGCATTTAATATTTTTCCTTAATGTTTGGTACATTTGTGTCAGCAGCTTTAGGCAGCCGCTGACATTGAATTTGTTTTACTAACGTTAGAAAACTGTGCCGGTGGTGGAATAATGTCGTTAACGCACCGCCGACACATATTTGCAACGTTAGTGCAATTAATTTAATGTACTGGGCAGCTTGGGTTTCCCGATGACTATGTTTGCAAATATGTGCCGGCGGCAGATTAATGATGTTCACCCGCCGCCTGCACCCATTTGCAACGTTAGTGAAACAAATTCAGAGCCATTTGTTTTACTAACGTTAGAAATCTGTGCCGGTGGCGGATTAATGTTGTTAACTCGCCTCTGGCACAGATTTCTTACGTTAGTGGACGAAATGTAATGTCGGCGACGGCTTGGCTTTGCTGATGCCGCCGACGACTTTGACTTTGTTTTACTAACATTGCAAATATGTGCCAGCGGCGGATTAATGTTAACCTGCCACCGGCACATATTAGCAACGTTAGCAGACCTCTGGTATAGATGACAAAACACTGGCATGGTTTAGCAGCAGACAGATCCTTGCTCTACCGCCAATTCTGTATTGGATGAAAACATTTTAACATGGGGTTGCACTTTGTTTATTTCTTTGAAGTCAGGCAAAGGGATTGCAGGTAATGTTATCTCCTTATTTTCACACCATGAATTTGTATATTTTCAATAAGCTGTCAGCACTGTTTGGACTTTCCCTTCCAGCATTCCACTTATGTCAATACATCTTGACCTAAGGGACTTGTGCGTCCCAAAATGATCCCAGGGTTGCATATGGGCCTTCCAAATGCTTATGCTGCACCAGAATGGTCTTGTTTTAGGCCCCCTAGAATGTCTGCCACTAATAACAAATCCATAACAGACTCCTTTAAGGTAAAGCCTTTGAGCCCATGCCAAACTCTCCAAAGTCAAGCAACGCATTTTAATTGTCAATCTGACTGATAACATCAGTTGAGTTTTTTAGCATTGTGGTTTGATTTCCTAGAACCAACGTTGGAGGTGCAATGCTCCCTTGCAACTCCTTTTTCTTTCTTTCACTTTTTTTCCCCGATTTATTTTAATATCTCCCTTTTAATATCTCTTGTTCCCCTGCATGTTTGTGTGTGTGCTACACTCCTGTCATTGTTGGGGACCCTAGTACAATATTTTAAATTAACACCCTGTGTCAGTGCAGCGACCAGTCTAGATATATTGAATGTGAGCATCATTTCCTGGGACAAGCCAGTGTTCAATCGCTGGGTCCTTCCAGGTGCCATTTTTCTTTCCCTGCCCCATTACCTTTTCCCCGCCTCTGTGCCCCCATAACACAGAACTCCTCTGGTCTGGCACGTCTTCCCAGAGCACTTGCTCTTAACATCCTTTGGCTTCCTTTGTCAGCTTTCCCTCTGGTCCCCACAAAGTCCTGCACACACAAGTCATCCACTGGTACTATTGCTACATCTACCTTGCCTCACAGATGTAGTGGCACAGTTGCTAAGAACACTTCCTACCCCTGTTCTCTATACCCCCCACCCACCCTAAACCCGCTCTCTATACCCCCACCCACCCTACCCTCACACTCTATAACCACAACCCACCCTACCCCCACTCACCCTACCACCACTATCTACCCCTCACGACACTACTCCCACCCTCTATACCGCCAGCAACCTTACCCCCGCTCTCTATACCCCGCACCCAAACTACCCTTTCTTCCCCACCTACTCACCCCTACCATCTCTATCCCCACCCACCCACCCGAACACCACTCTCTACCATCTTTGATCTTTGCTCTTGCACTGAACCTATCTCACTCATATTCCCTCTTGCTCTTTTCTCCTTCCTTCACATTCTCTTGCACGCCCGAGCCCATTATCACATCCTCCTTTGAAACTTTGCACTCCCCTCCTTGCACCGTGGTGCCTAGAAATGCAAAATGCAAAGAACAGCATTAAACACCAAAACTATTGGCTTTCCCAGTGCTTTTTTTATAAAGCTTGTGTATGACGCCCTTCTCCATGATCAATGGGAAACTCTCTACACTGTCTAAGAAAATAGCTGGGGCATAGAGAGGTGACATTAAACTTGTGGTGCAGTTTTATTGAGGCCCACCGGGTAATCTCAATAGGATGAGCAGAATTGCGGCTGCACTTACTGGTTGCAATAGGCATTGCCTCCAGTGCTATTGGTCGTGCTAGCAATTTTTCCAACCTGACGTGCTGGGGTATAGGGGCGGCCTGTTACGAATGGACTGTGTGGTGGAACATGCTAACCAGTGTATATGTTTCCAAATCAAGTACATTTAACCCTCCCAGATGATAAGGCGGGATCAGCATATCAGATTTGATGCAATGCGTTTTCCCTCCCTATATGAGGTTATTGAGTAATGTCTTAATCTTACTAAAAAAATTGGACTTTGAGCTGCATAGAAATATTAGTAAACATGTAGATGAATTTAGGGAACAGTATCATCTCAACTAAGAAGATAGGTAGTGCAGTCCATTTCCTAACCTTAGCCTCCAAGTTGCGGCCAAGAGCTGCATAGTTCTATGATACAAGAGGTCTGCAGATCGAGCAACATTTATATTAAGGTATCTAACCATGTTCTGGTAACATTTAATAGGTTCACAGTATGCCGCCGGAGATACAGACTCGGTCAAGGGGAACAGCTCTGATTTGTTCCAATTAATCTGTAATCCAGAGTGTTGGTTGAATCGTTACATTTCCTCTACAATTGGCTGTAGGTTGCTCTCGGTATGCTACACAAAAACTACAAAATTATCAGCATACAATGGCAATAACACTGATTGGCTAAACATTGTAGGCCTCTAAAGGCATTAGGCTCCCGCCGAATTTCAGCCAATGGCTCAATGGAAAGAGAAAACAAAATTGGAAATAGAGGACACTCCTGATGAGTGCCTCTAAACAGTGGGACGCTCTCCGATGTCACTCCATTGGTATATACCTGAGCCATGGGGTTGGTATACAGTAGCGACACCTGTGCGATAAACTGCCCCTGGTCCCCATTCTAGTGAGCACCTCCAACATACAGCCGTTATACATTTTTAAAGGTCATTGGGGCCGAAACCACTTAGAGTGCCAAGTGTTTCATTTCATGCCAAATGTATCTTCTCAGTGAGCAATAAAACACGTGTTGACACCTAAGTGTGATTGGCTTGCAAGCAAAACCTACTGTTGAGGTTAATCAGAAAATGCAAATCGTAAAAATGCACGAAAGTACTAGGACACACAATTAGATTCCCTCTAATTATCAGCCAATGCAATAACTACCATCTCCCCCTCTTTGCTGCCATATCACTGGTGGAGTCCTTGTGAATTCCTATAGAAAGAGGAATATGGGCTAAAGATGTGATAGGGGAACATTAACCATAGTTTAACTGTTCACAGTTAAAGAAGAAGCGTTCCTGCTAGGCTGCCCTTAAAGTAGGAGCCTGCAACCTGTGGCCCGCAAGATGTTTTGGACTACGACTCCCATGATCCCTCACCATTGACTATGCTGTCTAGGGCTAATGGGAGTTGTATTCCGAAACATATGGAGAAAAAAAAGGTTGCAGACCCCTGCTTTAAAGTGACAAACAGGCTCTGTGACGTAACATGAAGGCATCTGACTACTTCGATTCAAAAATAAAAAGCCAAACCGGTTCCATGTGATAATGTCACCTATAAAAAGTCGCCAGATAGGCGACTTTCATTTCCTGACCCCTAAAATACCAGGAGGGGTATAATTTCATATTATAAACTCCCATTGTAGGATATTGTAGGATATTTAGGGAAAGTGTTTGATTTTAATGAGGGTGCCTTTTTTGAGAAATGTCGCCACATGACGGCCATTTTACAGGCAACTTTATCACTGGACACTGGTAAACCATGGTTACAAGCAGCGTCGGATTGGGTCGTCGGCCAATCGGCCCGTGGCCGATGCAAAATCATGGCCGGAGACCTGGGGGCCGGTTCCTGAAGCCCACGTGGGCCGGTTTCAGCCCAGGCGTGGGCTTCACACTTCAAGAACCAGCCCCCAGGTCCTCGGCCTCGCCGGGGGGATGCAAGTTGCAAAGGATCTGTAAGTAAATAACTTACAGATCCTTTGCAATTGCAGCCCCGCCGCCGGCCCGTCGCAGATGCAGAGAAAGGTAACACTGAAGTGTTACCTTTCTTTCATAAATGCGGCGGGCCGGTGGCTAACTGCCTTGGCCCACGACACCCTGGCGCCAGCAGCAGTCAGTGCTACAAAACACTGGGAGGGAGCGGCAGGGCTGGGCGGGACTGCCGCAGCCCGGCCTGCTCCCTCCCAGTGATTTGTAACAGACTCTGCTCGCCTCTCCGCCGCACACCGCCACATCTCTCTTAGCACAATATGTATCCCATGCCCTCCCCTCTCTTCATTCTGTTCTCTCAAGGCAATTTATCCCAACCTGTGACTCAACTTTCCTTCTATTCTGTGTCCTATGCCTCACCTTTCCATGTGCGTTCCCCCAGGGCACTGCCGCAGCACAGGCCAGCACTAGGCAGGCAGTGCTGACCATCCCTCACGGCACCTGCTGCAGTGCTGCCTTCCTGTGAACGGATCTATCATCTACTAGCTTCAGATTCTTTCCGGACCAGGGACGGGACCACACATGACAACAAGTACGTTTTTTAGGTCGGAGCCTTCTCAGGCTCAACAAGTATATTGTAGAAAGCTGAGGAAAGTGTCTTCCTGTTCCACGCGCCACCTGCAAGGTAATGCTGGGTACTGTGATAGGTGTCCTATGCTCTGGCTCTAGGTGCAGGCACTCGGACGGGCCGCGGCTCCAATGAGGGGGTTATTTATAATGTGAAGCATGTAATATTTGCCTTCATCACTGTGTGTCTGACTATGTCAGTGCTTGTCTCAGCGAGAGTGCGGCCATCACTGCCTGCCAACGTGTGTGCAGCCAGGTCTGTTTTGTACCTGTGACTGTCTGTGTGCCTGCATGCATGTATGTGGAAAAAAGCCTTGTGCATTGTAAACAGAGTTAATATGGTTGCCCATTGAGCAAATTCCATTACTACTGCCTTGTTCGCACTGGGGAAATGTGCATTACTGCAGCATTGGGGGTGTCTGCTAAAATGTGTATTACTGTCATATTGTGCAGCAAATTGATTACAGGTGAGGTGGCAACTTCAGTCACATATACAAACTGAGCTGCTGCACCTTCCTGGCATTTTAGGTGTTTTATATCAGCTTAAGGTGTTGCATCTATGTGCTATGGGTTTTGTGCTGCCTGTGGTTGATTGTGCATGCATATCATGTGCAAATATGCACTGACATTTGGATCTTGTCACACCCTCCAAAGAGATGTGCATGCTGTGGTACGCCTTCTGCACTCTTCGGCTCACCTCATTACAAAAAAGGGGTCACATAAAAGAAGAGCGAGGTTGAGACCATTATTCAGACATCTTGCCACAAAAAGTCTCAAGAAAACCCAGCCCTAACAACATTGGGATCTCGTATACTCTGCTGATATGGGGCAATTGCAATTATTGCATGTATTAACATTAAGGCTTCTGTGTGCAAAGAGGGTCCAGCTCACGCCTTGTGCCTGGGGTACGTGGTTTGCGGTAAGTGGTCTTTCCCGCCCGCTCCCAGCATTGAATTCATTTGAGTTATCCCTCCAGCTCCAATTTGGGGATTGCATGCTACTATTGTGTACTGATATGGGTAACTGTTATACATGCTCACTCATTAATTGTGCACTCACACATTGCACATTTTCATTTATGCATTTTCGCATATATTTGCACTTAGACATGCTTACAATTGCACACTTGCACACTTGCACATTTGAGCACTCATGCAATTGAACACTCACATTCACACACTTTCAATAGTACTTTAAAATTTGTCACTGCCTGTATCATTGCCATGCATTGTTTACCTTTCTTTCTGTGTGCTGCCTGCGTTACTTGGACAGGCGCCGTATGCGCGTGGGTGCTGCTGTTTTCCATCAAGGTTTGGTGTACCTTTCTGTCGGGTGGCAGGTAGCCTAGCCAGGGGGGAACTAAGAGCAGAAGAAGCGGTGTGTTTTTGGCAGAATTCTGTTTGCTTTGACCTGTGGTTTTGCCATTTACATACCAGATTCCTCCTCCTTCTAAGCGCTTGGATAACAGGTGTTATTGCCTGATTAATGAACCACCAAAGAATGAAGGACTTGGTAGACCCTGGTACAGTTTGAGTTGTGAGGTGCAGGTTGGCTTCATGTCTGAGGTGAGTGCTTAACTTGTGAGCTATCCTCCCAGACAAATAGTGTTATTCAGCACATAGGCACACTTAGAGTTAGCTGATTATGCAGCAAATATAAGGGTTCTCTGCACAAGAAATATGTGCTGCCATTGGAATGAGCATACTTGCAGTGAAACCTGAAAGTGAGTTTATTAAAGTGCTGCAGCGTCCACACAAGGGGTAACAAGTCGTTCTGAATTGAGCTCTCTGTCTGGGTTGATTAAAAAAAAACTTTTCTGCTTTCGGGCAAGCAGGATGACAGTCCTGTTTTTTTTTTAAACAGCAGCAGTTATAAACTAAACATACATTATGATATTTTTTGGGATTTTTTCATATGAGAATGGGATCGAACCCCTGCCCTTCCAGCCCTGTATAAGCATCGACTTGCAGCAGGTCCCAAAACCGCAGTGGGGGTGGTTGGTTCATGCCACACCTGTGCCTCAGAGCTGTGGACCCTGTCACAGAACTGTATGCAAAGCAATGTTATTTTATGAGTTGTGTTGTAATGTAACAGACACGTGAACCCTTCATACATAGAAATTTCTGTAAAGTTGTGAATTGATGCGATTCACGGATGATGGTTTGAGGGTGACTTTTTTTTTGAGGTGAGGGGTGGGCCACTTTTTGAGGCGAGGGGTGGGCCACTTTATTTTTGGTGTCCAGGCCTATTTCTTGTCCAAGTCCGACCCTGGTTACAAGCAAACAGTTCTTACAGGCTTCGCAATGCCAAGTGTAAATAAAAAACCCACATCATTAACAGTGCATGAGTAAGTTAATTTCCTGTTCCAGTATTTCATGACAAAACTAAAACAACTTCTGTAACAAAATCTAACATATCCTTTCAGACGGCTTTACATCCTGAAGACGGTTACCTCAGTTGTGACTAAAACATCAAAAACAAAATATTTAAATAAATCAATTGAGGAGGAGGAGGACGGAAGTTCCCCGCCTGAGGAAATGAGATTCGAGAAAGAAAGAAAGAAAATCAGCTTGCATCACAGTTACACTGATTGTAAAGTACGGCCTCTGCCCAGTGTGTGTGTATCTTGGCACTAATATTCCTGTACCTGAACTAAAAAGCCACTTAACTAGACCCGATTCATGGAACGTTTTCCTATGGGCTTGCGCCATTATCAAACACTTCCATGAATCAGCCCCCATGTTTCTCCACATCACATCCTGTTCTTCCCTAGTGTGGTGTGTTGCTTTAAGAACACACGCGACGGAGTGATGCTACTCTGTCGCATGCAAAAAAAGGGGCGTTCCAGTAAAGGGGTTAGTGCACACGTAGAACCCAGACGGTGAACAACATGAGCTATGTTGTCTGTGGGTCGGGGGGCTTAGCGCGTACCAGGCTTACTGGGGGCCAAGTAACACTGGTGACAAGGGGGTCATCCGTATGAAGGACCCGACGGTTGGGCTATGCAGCGGTGATCCCAGGCACAACCACAGAGGGCAGTGCTGAAGGGATAGGCGTTCACCGGCCATGGAGCCGCCTCGTGCATCACAGTGAGAAGTCTCATATTCTGTCAGCACACAGAGGTTGCGGCTCCCTAGGGGAGTGCACGTGCACCTCCTCAAACATTTTTGGTGCATCCACAGATGGGCTGCAATATTTCCACAAAAAGACATTCTTTTTTTCTCCCTATTTTTGTCTTTCCTCTTTCCCTCTCAATTGAAAGAGGAATAGAAGGATTTGTTTTCTTTTTCCTGTAACATCCTGTGGAGAAGGTGTCGGACATCGATGCTTGTTCGAAAGCGCGGATGTGGATAACCATTTGAAGGGGATTTCTTTCCTGGGGGACACGTCAGGGGTATGGTGCAGACCTCGCAATTAGTGTCTACAGCTGTAATTATTAGAGCACCGCCTACACGAGGTACACCTCGCGTGCTAAATGGGAAAGTTTCCTAATGTCGTTGAGTGACCTTGGAATTTCAAGAAAGTTATTTACATTTGAATATGTTTCGGGGAGACAGGGCATTAAGGAAATCGTTTGAAAAAATAAAAAAGAAAAAGAAAAGTTGTTGAGTATGGTGTGAATTCACTGTTGGTGCTGAGTATAAATACAATCGGTTACAATGATCGCCCTTTTTTACTGTTTAGGCTCACGTTGAAAGAATACACACTATTGGAAATAAAAGTGTCAGATGTCTACTGTCGTTTGGATACTTGCATGAACACGATAGAAATCATTTGGAGTTCATGAGGTGAGCGTTTTGGCAGCTAATTATTGTGCAGATGAGTTAGCTGTTATTCGATTCTGATGCAATTTTACTTCACATTCTTGCGACATCTATCTTGCTACCTACACCGCCAGACCATAATACATCTATTGCTAGTGCTTCGTATGGGACTAGGCGAGGTATGTCTACATTTTGATATACACCTGTGGTGTTGTGGAGTGTATAGGGTGACGGGTTTTCACACTTGGGAATCCCTATACAATTATAATGAGTTCCTTTGTATCTGATGTAGTTACTGGAACCTGAGAGTTCAGATTCTATTTTTGAGCATTACATAGAGTAAACAGCTCCTATTGATTGGGAACTTGGCCAATATTTAAATTTGTTGAAACGCTGAGGAAGAAGTGCCATTTAGAGGTATTTACTGCAATATTGTATGGTATTTTATTTAGGGGCATACTTTAGGTATCCTCCAAACTGGATTTGTACAGTTGGCAAGGGATTATATGCGTTTTGTGCACATTACTCAAGTAAGTGATCGAGGTATTTTTGTCTCTCTTCGTCCTAGGTTTTAACTGGCATTACACTTGTGATGCTTGCTACCCTAAACACAAAGGCCCTCATTACGACCCAGACGGTAAGCGGAAAACGATGCCAGTCAATGAATACCGGCATCGTTTTCCGCTAGGTCCGATTATGCCCCGCGAAAGTGCAATTAGCGACATCGTAGTTTACGGTGCCGCTAACAGCACCAACGTCGCGCGCGCGCGACCCACCATGCCGTAAATACCGGCATGATGCAAAGCTACGCAGATCACAAACCAAGCGGACATGCCCCTAACGCCATCGCCAAGGCCGTTAAGTACCTTACCGCCATGGCGCTAATTCCGCCATCGCGAACCAACCGTAAATGGCCATGTGCAGTGTTCCCAGCTGCCACAGGTGCACAGAATCAGCACAGGTGGAGGCAATACAGACTCTCCCAGTGCAAAAAGAGCACACCCCACCCCTACCAGCCCCAGTCACACTCCACAATGATACCAATAGGACAAGCAATGTTGGGGCTGGAGGACCTGATAGCAATGCGAGTGCTACAACTGCAACAACAACAACAACAACAACAACAGGCTGCACAAAGGAGACGCAGGAGGAGAAGGAGGGCAAGGCAGGGCCAGCAAGCCCCACCAGCACAACCAGTGGCACCACGCAGGCAGCCCCCAATCCCACGCATCAGAGCCAGTCCATTCAACCTCACCGCAGAGCAGATCCACACCCTGTACCGACTGGACCGGGACACCATCACCAACATTGTGCACATGATACACAACGACATTGTCAGCATGATAGAAACACCCACCGTCATCCCGTCCCTACTGAAGGTCGTGTCCGTGCTCCACTTCCTGGTCACAGGCACCTACCAGCACACAGTGGGCCACTTGCATGGCATATCCCAACCATTATTCTCACGTACACTGATCCAAGTGCTCGATGCCCTCCTCAAGCACACAGACGACCACATCTCATTGCCACGGTCTGCCCAGGAGATTGCCAACACCAAAGTGGGTTTCCATGCACTAGCTGGCATACCTGGTTGCATTGGTGCCATCGACTGCACCCATGTTGAATTGGTGGTCCCACATGCCATGGAGGTACCATACCGCAGCCGTAAACTATTTCACTCAATCAACGTGCAAATGGTCTGCGACTCCAACAGGATCTTCACACATTGTTGTGCCCGATTCCCCGGATCAACCCATGATTCAATGGTCCTTCGGAACCCCACAATACCACGCTACATGGAGCGACATGCAGGCCCAAGATCCTGCCTACTCGGTGAGTCTAATGTCATGAGCATGGAAACGCAAAGTGTGTAGGTGATCGACGTACCAATGCATATTTCACCTGGCAGAAAGGGGTGGGGGATGATGCATACGTCACATGGCTGCGACTAGCAGTAGCCAGATCATACCCTGAGGCAGCACTCACGTCATCTGACAACTGTATACATGATGCCTGATCTAATCAGCCCTAACATGTGAATGAAAGTGTACCCCAACCATGACACAACCATCTGCAAGTGCATTGTACGAAATGTGACCACATTGACTCCAAAGTAACGCACCTACATGCACGTCACCAAACACCATCAACTGAAAGGCCTGTCCCCCATAACTGCGCACAAAGGAGGCACATGTCGGACAGGAACATCAATGCACCACTACACAGACAGCAAGACCCACAAACTCCCCCCATTGACACCAGTATTGTTCCCTGGGGTCATAATGAGCCAGACAGCAATGTTGCAATCATGTGAGCTTTGACCTCACAGGATATGTGCCAGGTCACATAAAGTAACGGCCTGAACGGACACAGTGGATGGGCACTCACACGGCAATTGTCACCCCTGCATTGTGTCTATGCATGCAAAACAGTACATGAGAGCCATGAACATATACCGGTTGCATAGTGTGAATCCATTAGCACAAATAAATTTGGTGCAAAGTAACAGTTGAATGCAAGGCATGGTGGCGCGTCATGCTCAGAAAGCAATCTCATTCCTGACACATACATTATTGCCCATTTACAGGTGATGCAGGCTATCCCCTGAAGAGGTGGCTCCTTACACCAGTCCGGAACCCACAGAACCAGCATGAGGAGGACTTCAACCGTGCCCATGCACGTACCCGTGTGGTGATAGAGCAGGCCTTTGGCCTACTGAAGGCACGTTTCCGCTGCCTCAGCAGGTCTGGCGGGGCACTCCTGTACCGCCATGAGAAGGTTGCGAAGATCGTCATGGCATGTGTCATGCTACACAATATGTGCGTCAGACGTAACGTGCCTCTGCCCCCTGACGCAGAACTGCAACCACCTGATGATGAGGATGATGAGGGTGGGGATGGGGCAGCACCTCAAGGAGGCAGCGATGCACAGGAGGGGCGTGAAATGCGTCAGAATCTCATTGACCAATACTTCTAGCACACACAGCGTGTGCGTGTAACATGTGGACAGCACTTGGGGCACTGTGTGTGTCTGGTATATGCACACTGTAGACTGTACAACAATAAAGCACACATACACAATGAGCAATGTCCAAACATTTGGTTTGTGATAAACGAAAAAGTGTATTGTGCTTCTGAAAAGTTATGACACACCCAATCCCCCCTACCCCTGAACACCCCAACACACCCAATCCCCCCTCCCTCCTGTACACCCCAACACACCCAATCCCCCCTCCCCCTGAACACCCCAACACACCCAATCCCCCCTCCCCCCTGTACACCCCAACACACCCAATCCCCCCTCCCCCCTGAACACCCCAACACACCCAATCCCCCCTCCCCCTCCCCCCAGAAATCCCTGCAAAGGAGTGCCAGTGCCCGTGGTGAAGTGGGTAATGTTTCAGTGGTCCACTGGGCGGGCACTATTGCCAGCCCCCTGTCCCCGAACCTGGGGCCCCCCTGCCTGTACTCCTCCGGGTCCTGGATGACCTGCGGACGGGGCTGAATGGGGCCGAACTTGCAGCTGAGGAGGTACCGGCCTGCTCGGTACGCCGTGTGTCCATGATTGTCCGTATCAGTTCACTAATCATATTCCGCACTGCGGCTTGTTCTGTGCATATGTTCGTGCTTGCTGATTGGATGGCTGCCTTGATGCTGTCAGCACACCTCTCCATGCCTGAACTGGCACCTCCACAATCAGCAACATGCTGCGTTAGGATTGACGCCAGTTGTTCTTGCCTCGCTGATATTTGGTCCAGCACCTGGCTGAAATCAGGCACAATGGAGGTTGCAATTGCAGGCCCAATAGGACTACTCCCCTCTTCCCCTACTCCCACTGGGCTTGGAGTGGCTGGCCATGAGCCTCCAGGGGATTGCCCCTGTGTGTCCTGTCCATGCAGGCTACATGGGGACAGGTGTGGGGAGGTAAGTTCGGTGTTGGGGGGACCTTCCATGTCATCATCCCCATTCGCCACATCGCTGTCAGAACAGGCTGCGATGGCTGCAGTCTCCCCGACTGTACTGCTCCCCGCAGACACGATCCCCTCAGTGGGCAGCAGTGGTTGTGGGTCTGCCGTGGGTGCCATCATGTCCCTTTCCTCGGGGGGAATTGCTGCCCTGGGCTGTTCGGCAACAGGAATTTTGGCCTGCTGTGGGTTGGCCATGGGTCCAGCAGAGGTGGATGGTTGGTGGCCTCTTCCCTCTGTCCTGGTCTTCTTGGCTGGGGTGGTGCCACTCTCGTCCCTGCTGGTGTCCGAGTGTGAGCCTGTGGTGGAGCAGAGGAGGGAAAGTGTTATTGATGGTTCAGCGGACATTGAGCAGGCATTGTGATGAGTGCCATGGTTTAGATGGATAGATGGTGGACTTTGTAGGCCGTGACATACAGGTTGTCTCCCTTTTGGGTGGGTTGAGCATGCAGGAATGTGTGTGCCTGCTGTAGAGTGTACATGCTGCATGTGTGCAGGGTGTGGGTCTTCTGCTGATGTGTTGCGTTTGCCATATGGGGCGACATTGTGATTCCCATGTAAGTGTGATTCAGGGTGTTTTGCAAGGCTGAATTGGGGGCACCTACCTGTGTCTCCTGATGTCGGGGCTCCTCTCTCCATTCCGCCGACGCCCTCAATGCACTCGATGCCGATCAATGAGGCACATGTCTCCTCCCATGGCTGCATCTTCAGTGGGGAGTCTGCTCCACCACCAGTTGCCAGTCCCAGGTTGCGGTTTGCTGATAGTATGCCCCTTACTCGGAGCCGGAGGTCATCCCACCTTTTGCGGCACTGTCTGGTGGTGCGTGGGGTGGTACCTACGGCACTGACGCGTTGTGCCACGAGTTCCCATACTGCTTTTTTCCGGGCTATGGCTGGTCTCGTCATCTCTGATGAGAAGACGATGTCTGCCTTCTCCTGCAGCGTGTCTGCCAGCATAGTTAGTTCTTCGCGACTGAAGCGGTCCTGCCGCTGCCTGTCACAGGCTTTTTTAACAACTTTTGGCATGGTTAGGTGAGGAAATGGGTGGGTAATGGGATTCACAGGGTTTCAGGGTCGAATGTAGTGTGGTTGGGTAGGATGGCAATGGATTGTGTTTTTAAAGATGGCCGCTGTGCTCTTTCCCGTTTCGCCGTGATGACGCTACTTCTGGTTCCGCTTATTTGTGGTGCCCGCTAATTACGGTGCCCGCTAATTACGGGGCCCGCTGATTACGGGGCCCGCTGATTACAGTCGGCGCAATGATGGGTGGCGGTAGGTCACCCAGCGTGGCGTTCGATGCTGGTAAGGGCTGTTTACGCCATGGCGTAGTTTACATTACCGCCAAGGCGTAATGCTCGTGCACGATGGGTCGGAATATGGCGCTCTTTACGCCATCGGTCCATGGCGTAAACGATGATTACGCCATGGCGGTAATGTAGCATACTTACCGCCAGGGTCGTAATGAGGACCAAAGTGTTGAAGAAACTTAAATCTTAAAGAACATCCCCTGAAGAATGTTCTACCAATTCGGTGATAGGAACAGAAACATGTTGGAAGTTTTAGTGTAGAGACACTTTATGAGTGCCTAGTTTACAGTGTTGTCAATTGTGTCTGATAATTGTTGTCTGTTGTTTTTTTATCTTGTTAATGTGATATGTACATGGAGTTATTATCCACTTTGTGACTCTATGGGTGTTTTAATGAATTATTCATATTATGATTGAATTAATAAATTGAATCTATTTGGAAATATATATTTGAGGAATACTATGTCAATTCTTTCAGGACAATTGGTATTAAGAGGGACTACGACACATCACGTTCTATGAGAGAACATCTTTAAAACATAGAGCATCTATTTCTTTTCTTATATGTACAAGGAGGAGGATTGCATCATCCAACTGTACTCCAGGTGGCTCCACTCTGTGGATTTGCTTCCAGCCTTTGAGCAGTGAGGGTTAGTGTGGGCACGTGTTCTCTGGGTTGCACCCCCTGTTACAAAAGGGGTGCCTGCGCGCCCAGCACACTCTTTCGCCCACTGGGACTGTAGAAATGGAAGAAGGTCAAGGAAATGAGGCTGCAGCTGCTGGTGCCGCTCAGGTGAGATCACAAATGCCACACCAACAAGGGTCATTGCTCCTGTTTCCAGAGTTTGATGTCTTAGGGGCACCTTCTAGTCTGCGATCGAGGTGGAAACTACGGATCGACCGCCTTGAGATGTATTTCAGGGCCACTGGGGAAACCGACGATGAGTCCAAGTTATCAACTCTCATCTATGCTGCTGGCCCCGTGATCCATCAAATTTTAAAGACGCTTCAACCAGTCGATGAGTCTAATGCAGCTGTGAAAAACACACTAAGAGAGCATGTCATGCCCCTTGCGAATATGTTTTACGAAAGAGTCGCCATGTGCAATGCCAAGCAAAAGGACGATGAACCCCTGGACACTCTCTATGGCCGACTACGGCATCTTTCAGCCAATTGTGCGTTGGACAATGAAGAGGGGATGATACGTAACCAATTGATTCAAGGCTGTGCATCCGGTAAACTACGATGGAGCCTGTCCTGACATTAGCACAGATTCACGAGCTTGGCAGGTCATATAAAGTGGCGGAGACACATGCCTCTAAGATGGATGCGGCTATACACACGCTAAAGACTGATGATGTTTGTGCTGTGGGGCATGTACAAGGTACAAGAGGCGTCCAGAGGAACATGATGCTGGCAAAAGAGAAGGGTGCAAATTCACCCACGTCATGCCCACAGTGTGGATAAGACATGCTACACCCATCTGAGTGTCCTGCAAAGAGGAAGACATGTGGAAGGTGGAGCAACTCTGACCACTACGCTCAAATGTGTCACGCACTGTTCCTGGATTGTGATACAGAGAGGACCAGTCAGCGTGGGGTCTTTAAACGACGGCGGCCCCAGGGTGTGGCCCTCATGGATCAGGAGGAGGATGCAACTGATTTATTTATTTATTTATTCATAGAGCACTTTACACCAAGGCGCTGTACAATGGAACAACAAAATACAGAGTAATAACAACAAATAACATTGTGAGCAAAATTACAACTTGAATCATTCAACAACAGAACAGTGCAAAGAGCAATTGACTGAGGGGGGGGAAGTGGAGTGGAAACAGGAGTGTTGAGGGAGGGGCAGGGGAAGGATTGAATGAGTGTAAAAGGAAGGGATAGAGAGTGTAATGGGAGAGGGGGGAGAGGAATTAAAAGAGGGGAAAGACAGGAGGGGGAGTGGAGAGGGCAGGGGGGCTTCAAGGTGGGGAATGGAGGAGGAGGGATTTAAGGGAAGTGCGAAATGAGGTGAGGGTAGTAGAAGAGCGGATTGAGAGGGGGAGAGAGTTCCAATGCAGAGGAGCAAGAAGTTGGAAGGGGCGGAACCGGGAGGAAGCGCAGGGGGAAGGAGGTACAGAGAGAAGGAAGTGGTCAGCGGAACGAAGGGAGCGAGAGGGGGAGTAGAAGGAGAGAAGGGAGGAGAGATAAGGAGGAGCAAAACCATGGAGGGATTTGAAAACAAGGCAGAGAAAGTGGAATTTTAGTTGTAGCTGGAAAGGTAGCCAGCCAAGGCGAGAGAGCGAAGAGGAGATGGAGTCACGGGAGGTAAGGAGACAGAGGGTATGAATAGCAGAGTGGTATATAGATTTAAGAGGGGCAAGCTGAAATGAGGGAAGACCGAAGATTATAGAGGAGCAGTAGAAGAGGCGGGAAAAGATGAGTGAGGAGATTAGGAGTTTGGTAGCATGGAATGTGAGGGAGGGACAGATTTTGCGAATATTATAGAGGTGGTATCGGCAGGAGCGGGAGGTGAGTGAAATGTGTTGCGAGAAGGCGAGAGAGGAGTCAAAAAGAACACCTACGTTGCGAGCATGAGTGGAGATAGGGAGATTGGAAGGAGGAAAGTGGATGAAAAGGGGAGGAGAGGGAGGGGGAAGAGTATTAGAGGGGAAGAAAAGGACTTCGGTTTTATCGGCGTTAAGTGAGAGAAAGCGGGAGGACATCCAGTTCTTGATGGCTGTGAGACAAGAGGAGAGTTTAAGCTGGAAGCCAGGTGTGAAGGAGGAGAAAGAGAGAAAGAGTTGAGTATGGTCCGCATAGAAATGATGCGAGATGCCAAAGGAGGAGATAACAGGGGCAATGAAGGAGGTGTAGAGAGAGAAGAGGAAAGGACCAAGTACAGAGCCTTGAGGAACACCGTAAATAAGAGGGAAGGAAGGAGAGGTCTGGCCTCCCCATGAAACAGCAAAGGAACGAGAGGAAAGGTAAGAGGATAGCCATTTTAGAACAGGGTCTTTGAACCCGAAGGAGGAGAGAGTGTGGAGTAGGAGGGGATGATCGACAGTGTCAAAAGCGGCAGAGAGATCAAGGAGAATAAGAATAGAGGATTGCTTCGCGTGGCGAGCAGAGAGGAGCAAGTTGAGAATAGAGGTGAGAGCAATTTCAGTGGAATGTTTGGGACGGAAGCCAGATTGGAAAGGAGGAAGGAGAGAGGAAGTAGAGACAAAGAAAGAGAGTTGAGAGTAGGCAAGGCGTTCAAGGAGTTTAGAAAGGAAAGGCAGAAGAGAGATAGGTCTGTAGTTGGCAGTGAGCAGTGGATCAGCAGAGGGTTTCTTAAGAATAGGAATAATCGTTGCATGTTTGAAAGCAGAGGGAAAGATAGATGAGGAGAGGCAGGAGTTGAAGAAAGTGGTAAGGTAAGGGTTAAGAAGAGGGTATATCTTAGGGATGAGAATGGAGGGGAGAGGATCAGAGGGGGCGGATGTGGGGTGGGCTTTGGATAGAAGGGAGGAGACATCAGAAGGGGAAACAGATGAGAAGACAGACATGATGGAAGAGGGAGGAGAGGGGGGAGGAGAAGAGAGGGAGTCAGAGAGGGAGTTAATTTTTTGCCTGAGTGTGATGATTTTGGAGAACTGGACAAGAGATGGAAGAGGAAGAGTATGAAGAGAACAATTTCTTTGTATACAAGGTGTGTGAGATAAAAGCAAAGGCAAGACAACAGCCGAAGTGTGTTGTACGAGTCAATGGCTCTGAAATTCTAGTGCTAGTGGACACAGGAGCCTCTGTGTTATGGCAAAAAGACACTATGAAGCGATGGTGGATCCTCCAGCTTTTAAACACCCAAGACCATGTATATTTACATTCAGGGGACACCCACCAATCCCACTGATGGGTGCATTTGTCTCAAAGATGGAACACGGATCCAACTCAATCAAGGTGAGATTTTATGTCACGGACATAAGTGGCAACACTCTGCTGAGCTGTGCTGCAACAGAGGCACTGAAGATAGTGAGCTTTGCGTACAGTGGCCCTCATTACGACTCCAGCGTTAACCAATGGCGCTAATAGCACCATGGTTAATGCCGTTAACTTACCGATTCCGCCAATGGTAAATGGGGAATTACCACCCCATTCCAAGGTTGGCGGGGCGGTAATTCCAAATTTACCATTGGCCCTTCCCCATTCCCATTTTTGCCCCATAGGGCTCAATGGGACTGGGGAAGGCGGTAATTACGGTACCGCAAATTGCGGTACCGTAATTACCTGAAAAGTCCCTTTGCGGGTCCCTACTTTAACGGCTGGTCCAGACCAGCCTTTAAGGTCGGGAGCCACAAAGGGACCTCGTAATCAAGGGTTTAACGGCGCCGACACCTTTTACGGCGCCGTTAACCCCTTAACGCCAGGGTCGTAATGAGCGCCAGTGTGTACGTCGAGGATGTGCAAGCGGTGCTGGAGAGGTTTGCTGATGTGTTCATTGGAATTGGACAGTTGGTGGTGGAACCCATCAAACTGCACATAATGACTCTATCTGCCCACTCACCTTGAAGCATAGGAGAGTCCCATTTCACCGATGGGAACTTGTGGACAAGAAACTAAAGAATCTGGCGCAACCCAACATCATTGAGAAGGTGGAGGGATCAACGCCCTCGGTGTCACCCATTGTCATAGCGAGAAAACCTAAATAACCCGAATCAGTGAGAATCTGTGTGGACATGAGGTTGTCGAACAAAGCTATAAAGAGGGAGAGGCACCTGACACCCACGATTGATGAGTTGCAAGGTGCCAAATTTTCCTTGAAGTTTGACCTAAAGGCTGGATGTCATCAGGTCGTACTTTACCCTGACTCCATGTACATAACCATGTTTACGACTCACAAAGGGCTGTTCCGTTACAATCGCCTAAGCTTCGGAGTGTCAATGGCTGCTGAAGTATTTCAGCATATAATACGTGGTGCCCTGGCTGAACTGGAGGGTGTCCTGAACATAAGTGATGACATTCTGGTGTTTGCAGGGTCAGAAGTCGAACACATGGTGAGACTAATCAGACACTTGAACAGATGCAGTCATTAGGGCTAAATTTGCATAAGGAAACATTTGAGTTTCTCAAGAGCAGCATGGAATTCTTCAGTTTTGTTTTCAAGGAAGGGGGTGTATCTCCAGGAAAAGTAAAGGACATCAAGGACACTAGACCCCCGGAGACGGTAATGGAAGTGCACAGCTCCCTGGGTATGGTGACATACTGTGGGCGGTTTATCCGGAATCTGGCCACATAGTCAGAACTGTTGAGAAACCTGATGAGGAAAGACACCATCTGGCAGTGTGGGCCACTGGAACAGGCTGCATTCGATGATGTGAAGATGGCCCTTGTGGCTGATAACACTATGGCATTCTTTGACCCGTCACCTCCCTCCAAAATCATGGTGGACGCAAGCCTATTTGGTCTTGGGACAGTATTGACACAACTTGATACCAATGGTGAGTTGAGCCCAGTAGCATTCAACAGCCCCACCATCTCAAAAACAGAACAGAGATACTCACAGATCGAGCGGGAGGCACTGGCAGCGCTTTGGGGGTCCGAGCATTTCCGCCTGTATGTACTAGGAAGACCCGTAACCATGGTGACAAATCATAAGGCCCCGGTGTTGATAATGGCAGGATCATCTTCCAAGCCCTCGGTCAGAATAGAGAGGTGGATGTTAGCCCTCCTAAAATATGGGGTCTGTCTGGTGTACAGACCAGCCGCCAACAATGCAGCTGACTACCTGTCGAGGCATCCACATAGGGACAAGGCGGACAGTGAAAACACAGCCGAGGAAGTGGAGGAGCATGTACAGCTGATCATTGACTCTACCATGCCTATCTCCATGCCCATTCAGGAACTTGTGAAGGCCTCGGATGAAGATGAGAGTTTCGGCCTCCTCCGAGGGGCGCTGCAGAGGGGTGAATGGAAGGCCATTCTGGAAGGCCTGAATAAAAGAACCCAGGAGGCCTCTGTCACCCTCGAACAATTGTGGAAGGTGAGAGAAGAGCTGGCATTCTCTGACTTGGGCCTACTGCTCAGAGGGGCCAAAATGGTGGTCTCGGAGAGCAAAATCCATCAAGTCATATAGCTGGCTCACCAGGAGCATCAAGGTATGGCCAAAACTAAGGCACACCTGAGGCTGAAGGTGTGGTTTCCAGACCTGGAGAGGAAGGTAAATGAGTTTGTAGCAAGCAGCTTCCGCAGCCCAACGAGAGCCAGCCATTGAGTCCATGCACTGGAATGTACGATCATGGGAAGCTGTACATGTGGATTTTGACTCGGTGGGGAGAGACATGCACTTTCTGCTGGTTGCGGACCAAGATATCCCGAACTAGAGTAATCAGTGGCATTTGACGATGTGGCGGCAGCGCTGGGAGAAGTGTTTGCCACTCAATGACTGCCACAAATGGTGTGTTTGGACAACGGGCCACTATTTCAGATAGAGAGTTTCTGACAGTTCATGAGAGAATATGGAATTCACCACCACAGGATAACCCCAGTATGGCCCAGGGTGAACGACGAGGTGGAACACTTCATGAGGACCCTTAAAAAGGTATTTCTGCATCACTCACAGCCAAGGACAGTGTCTCATGAGGGCACTCTATCAGTTCCTGAGGTAGTATCCGGCGCCTCCCCCCTACTCAACAGGAGTCGCAATGGCGGAAGCCTTGTTCAAAAGATGCCCCAGAGGGCTGTTGCCTGACACAGGGGGATGAGAGCCTGCAGAGATTGATGATGACAAGGTGGCTGAGGAGTGGCGAGACAGAAATGAGAGGGAGAACCCTCGAAGAGGACTCTGACCGCATCAGCTGGTGCCAGGAGATGAAGTATTGGTGAGAAACAGACACCCACAAGGGAAGTTGTCAGAGCTAGATGTAAGTGCTCTATTGCAATGCAGTGCAGCAAAACAGTGCAGCTTGTCAGCACTTGATTCCAGTGTGCTGGCATCCTGTCAATAGCTATGACACGCGGCCATCCATACCCTGTGCAGAGAAGGAGTTTAATTAAATAGGGCCGAACAAAGGGCTCAGAAAATGATTACCTCCAGAGCTACTTGCTGCGGAGTAAATCAATGGGAAGCAATATGCATGGGCCAGATGACATACATACATAAACTCTAGTAAGTGAACACTAATATCACCTATGTGTGTCCGTGTATATGGATAATATGGCATCTGAAAGCATTCATCTTGGTGATGTGTTTGTAACCAATTCTGTAATTTCATGCATGCCTACTTCTACTGTGTACTCTGCGAGACATCACATACATACACATACTCACACATGCACACACTCAACCTTACCTCTCAAGTGATCCAGGAAAAATGGTGAATCCCCACATGCAGCACAAACACTGCCCATAAAGGCCCACTCACTACACCTTCATAACCAGTCAGCAACAAACACCCACCCACATTACTCAAAGCCACAGACACATCCTATCACACACTGCTCTACACTCAATAAGGCATTTTCATTGGTTAAGTAACAGCATTGATTTTGGACCAACACATTTTTTTTACCATATTTTTATTGATTTTCAGCAGTGTACAACAACTCTCTCCAAAAACTCCCCCTCCCACTCCCACCACTCCCCCGAGACCCTTCAGGTGGATGACAACAGTTCTTGCACAGTTGAAGGGGAGGTATTAGACTTCCAAAAGATAATGGAGGAAACCGGAGTACACATAGGACAACACATCACATACATCAGAATCATCAAACGAGTCAGAGAAAAGTGGCCCGAGATAGTACTATCAGAACAACCCGATATGACAATTGAAACGATGTATGATATCTCGGAGGGCAGGCACGAAATATCCCGAATTTACGAGCTATTGATGTCCAGAGTGGGCAAGGAGTTGCTCCAACTGAGGAAGGACTGGGAGGAGGAGGTGGGAGAACCTATGCAGGATGGCCAATGGGAAAGAGCCCAGAGATATCACAAGAAGGTATCCCGGAATGCGAGGCTGCAACAAATCCAGTTATATGTTACCCACAGGACATACATGACCCCCAGTAAAATCGCAAGGTTTGGAAGTACAGTGATACAGAAATGCCCCAAGTGCAGGGAGGTGGATGCCGGGATGGTTCACATGTTTTGGGCATGCCCGGAGGTGGGAAGATTCTGGGAGGAAGTCAAACTACGCCTGTCCCAGAAGGGGATCAGGTTAAGGGTAGATTCAGCATGGGCATGCATGCTGGGGGGATTCACTAGACCACGTAACCTAAAGCATATCAACAAATTGAAAGACCTGGCCTACATCCTGGCCAAATGGAGAATTGCTATGTGCTGGAAAGCTGCCCAAAGACCTAGATTAGAGGTGTGGTGGAATGACCTCTTGAAATGGGCAGAAGCGAAGACGGTGGCATGGTACGAAGCAGCCAGTAGGGCAGGGGCAGAGGAAGCGGGGCCCCTGAAAGCCTGGAAACAAATGGTGGCTAAGATGTCGGGACTCTCTCATGTCGAGCCTAGTGAAGGCGACACGTCTGGTAATAGTGAAGGAGATAAACCCTAAGAAATGAATTTTGCGGCATTAAAGTGGGCGCTCGAGTTAACGGGGAGGGAAGGGGGAGGACTGTAATGTGTAACATGTGGATGTAATAACTAGTAGCAAGTATATGGAAATGTTCCATATGTTGCATTGGTTTGGTGTTGTTTTTAAAAATAATAATAAAAATTGTTTTTAAAAAAACAGTTCTTGCACAGTTCCTCTCTTCCTAGCAACTAATTACATTTGGAGCTTCCATCCCTCAACATCCTTTATAACATGTCCAGAATCCAATGGATCATTAAGTCACTCTGGAGATAGGTGAGAACACTGCCCCATTCTGTTCGGAAGGCCTCTTGGTTACCTTGCAGTTTATAAGTCACCTATTCCATTGTTACAAACCTCCAAACCTTCTTGAGCCAATCATATATTGTCGGTAGTTGAGGTTTCTTCCATTGCTGGGCTATTGTTAACCAAGCTGCTATTACATGCCTAGGAGCCAGATCCTTGGTATTAAGTGCTCCACCCCAGGGACCATTGCGTTGACTTGCTCTATTACTTCTTGCCAAAACGGTGTAATCTTCGGGCAACTTCACCACATATGATGCCAATCTCCCGTTGCGGGACACCCTTGCAAACAGGAGCTACTTACGGTGGGAAACATGGCATGGAGTTTCGTTGGTATATAGTGCCATTGGAGTATTACCTTCTGCCACATTTCCCTCAGCTGAATGGAGCGGGTTAGTTTGGCCATTGGGGCCTCGATATTGTTTCCCCGAGCGTTACTTCCCATTTCTTCATATATTGCCAAACCACTTCCTCACCCTGTGAGTTCAGATGAGCGTACAGATTGGCAATCAGTTTCCGTGTTCCTGGGTCGGTTGTCATAAACGTTTCGAAGTGTGTGAATTGTCTAGTAGCCGCTTCCCTGTTAGCGGGGACCTGAAGCCAGTGCAGACGTTACGTATATTGGAAGTATTCCGTAGGCTTCCATCCCAATTCCTGTACACAGTCCTGGAACGACCTCACTTTCTGATCCTTATACATGTCTTTAATTATGGTGCATCCTGCTGCAGACGAGCTACTAAAAGCTTGCGTGTGGCGGCCGTGGGGAAAGTCTGGGTTGCCAAACATAGGCGTGAATGGAGATGGAATTGTGGTTAAGGCTCCCCTTTATATTTATTTATTTTATTTATTTATATTTATATAGCACGCAAGCAGCCCAAGGGCATTGAGGCGCTGTTACTTGCAAAAAACGTAGTTACACAGGTACAGGCATAGCGGCGGTCGTTGATACATTGTGAATACTACAGAACATCATACTGTATTGACAGCCATTGCACTTGGTCATTGTGTTACAATTTATGCATTGGGTCATGTGGTGAATATTCATGCTAGTGTGCAAGGCCTTATGTGAAGAGGATAGTTTTCATAGCATTGCGGAAGGTGGTGAGGGAGGCCTCACCTCGGATCGTGGGTGGAAGGGCATTCCAGTGAATGGGTGCGAGATAGGGGAAACTTGATCCGCCCGCTCTGGCTTTTTTTACAAGTGGCACAGAGAGCATGTTGGTATACAGTGATCTAGTTGGCCTGGTAGTGGAGACAGGGTGGATTCTTTTTGAGAGATAGGCAGGAGCAGTGAGGTGAATGCATTTGTGGGTCAGTGTCAGAGCTTTAAAGACGATCCTTTCCTTTATTGGGAGCCAGTGGGCTATTTTCCTGACCTCAGAGATGTGTTCTCTTTTGGCAATGCCTTGGGCTGCCCGGAGAGCATTGTTTTATATGACTTGTAGTCTCTCTAGGTTTTTTAGTGGCTTTTTAGTGCCCCATCCCAGGCCTCCAATCCGGCTCCCATCACTTCACTGATAGCCGTATTCGAATGTCTATGTTTCTTATGAATCCACAACAGGTTGGACAAAGGGCCTCCCGCCACTGCAATGTCCTGACATACGCACGCATGCTGGGGGGACTGGTCTACCCACTGCCTGATGACCCTCAATTGCGCTGCTTTGTAATACTTCTTGAAATGCGGGAACGCCAATCCGCCATCTTGTCTGTGGGCTGTTAGGGTCGCCATTGCCACTCGGGTCTCTTATTTTGCAAAACAAATGTCATTAATGTCCTATTTAGCGTTTTGAAGAAGGCTCTCGGGATCAGTACAGGGAGTGTTTGAAAGTAATAGAGCAGTTTCGGAAGGACAGCCATCTTCATTACCATTTGCCTGCCCCACCAAGAGATGTTGAGAGGGTTCCATTTTGCCAGGTCTTGCTTCAGGCGGTGTAGTAGGTGTGGATAATTGGCCCCGTACATTTGTACAATTGCTTGATTGACGGCGTAAGTTTAATCCCCAGATAAGTGATGGTCTGGTGAGCTATTTTCAGGTGAGTTGCTTGTGCCAAATTGTTCACTAGTGTGGGGTCAGCTGTTAAGATCCATATCTCTGATTTGTTCCTGTTTATTTTTAAGCCCGAGGCCTTTCCAACTTCTTCTAATTCTTGTAAGAGGGATGGAAGGGATCTTTCTGGTGCCGTCTGGGCAAAAAGCATGTTGTCGGCAAATGCCATGATTTTGTGTTCCACTCCTCCCATCTTCACTCCTCGTATCCGTTGGGATTCCCTTATTTTAATTAAGATGGGTTTTAAGAACAAGGCATTCAACAACGGGGACAAAGGGCACTCCTGCTTAGTCCCTCTTGTCAGGGGGATCTGTGTTGAAAGAACGCCATTTATTGCTGCTCTCAACGAAGGGCGTCTATAGTTGGCTTTGACCATGTTCAAGAATTGGCCTCCAAATCCCATTAGTTGCATTGTGGAGAAAAGCTGCGACCATTAGACTCTGTCGAAAGCCTTTTCCGCGTCGATTGAGACCAGGATTGCCGGGGTCTTGGTGTGTTCGACTTTCTCTATGATATGGCACACCCGGCAGGTATTGTCAGCAGTTTGTCTCCTGGGGACGAAGCCTGACTGGTCTGTATCCACCAGGAGTGGTAATATCTTGCATAGTCTATCTGCCAGAATTTTGGTAAACAGCTTAACATCAAGATTCATCAACGCAATTGGTCGATAGGATCCTGGGTGAATCGGGTCTTTCCCTGGCTTAGGAAACACCACCAATTTAGCTTCTTTCATCGAGTTGGTAGTCACCCCTGTCTGCCTGAAGCTATTGGGGAGTTCCACTAATTTGGGGCCAACAGGTCCTGGAATGTTTTGTAAAATGAGTCGGTGTACCCGTGTGGGCCCGGCGCTTTGTCTTTCCGCAGCTTTTTAATCACTTGGACGACCTCTTCTAGTTGAATTTCCCTGTCCCGGAGGTCTCTGTCTGCCTCCGGGATCTGGGGGAGAGTTATCCCGCTCAGGAACCTCTCCTGCGTTGGCTTTTCTGGGCTTTCTGTCTTGTACAGTGTTTGGTAGTATCTTGCCATTATGCCTCCCATTTCCTCATTGGTCGACTGTATATGTCCATTTTCATCCACTAACTGGGCGACTGTCATCCTGCGTGTTTTATCCTTGAGCTGCTCAGACAGCAATTTGTCCACCTTGTTAGCGCTAATGTAGTATTTCTGCTTCACTTTCAGGAGCGCCAGCTCAGCTTTCCTATTTTGTATCAGTGCATGCTGCTTTTGTAAAAGTTTCAGGGTCGTCTTTAGCTTCCTAGTTGGATGGGCCATCAGCTCTGTTTGGGTGTCTCTGAGTTTCTCTTCTATGTCCTCTTCCCACTTCGTTCGTTGCTTATGCTTAAATGGTTTCAATGCGTCCCACACCATGGCTGTTCCTGTCTCACCTGTGTCGTTCTCCGTGAAATATAGTTCTATTTTTTCTCTGACCTTGTCTACTATTATGTGATCTTGCAGGATGTCTCTCGGGAATTTCCACGCCCACATTTTTCTCTTCTGGCTTCTAACTTTCAGCAATACTACAATTGATTTCTTCTATTTCCCCAACAGACTTGTGGAGGACCAGACATAGTCTATTCTTTATTACGAGTTGTGGACATGTGAATAATGAGTGAATCCCTGTGCATCCCCCCTCTTGGAGCACCAGACATCACGCAATGCCAATTCTCCGCAAAGTTTTCCAGTGCTACGAGGGATTCCCTTAGGAAGCTGTCTTGGCCTGTATTGGGCGCGTAAACAGACGCCAGAGTAAGTATTGTGCCCTCTATTTGCACATTCAGAAACAGGAACCGCCCTTCCTTGTCCGCCAGGGTATTTTGGACTTTTGCCCCTAGACAGTCCTGCAGAGCTATAAGAACCCTGGCTCTTTTTTCTCCTGAATTTGCTTGGTAAATTTGTGACGCGCCTCTGATCCTAATTTTGGCTTTGTCTTTTTTTCCGAATGTGAGTTTCTTGGTACAGTAAAATCTTTGCGCCCTCCCTCCATGCTTGCCTCTCAAGCTTCTTTCGCTTGATTGGGGTGTTCATCCCCGTAACATTCTGTGTCAGGATCTTGATCCCTCTTATATTGGTTCCATCCATGTGATGTCCATTATTTTAACTACTGCCCAAAGGAATTTGAACTGCCATTTCAATAACATGCCACCCTCAGGGTCGTTCCCCCTTCCGTCCCTCCCTAGATCCCCCCTCCCCCCTCCCTCCCTTCCCACCTGAGTGGGGGCCTGGTAACTAACCGCGTCAGAACGTGTCGCCCCTTGCTCCATGCCCCCTTCATACCTCAGGTAATAAGTGTGGGGAGTCCTAACCCCCACTCTAAATTTCTCCATGGGTTAACTTCTGCCCTGCCCGGGCCTCGTCACTGTGATTGCTATCCAGTTTCCCTCTACCTCTTCACTCTTCCTCCTGTCCTGCAGATTATCGCTACCTCTCGCGCCTCCGGCCTTTGATGCATCCCTGAGGTGCCGCAGGAAAGCTATAATTATTGTCTCTTCCTTCCCCTATTTTTCTTTTCGACAGACCTCCAGTTGTTCTGACTCTTTGGCACTGTTAAATTCTCCTTCGTTCTTGGTGGCTCCTCCCCACATTCCTGTGGTATGCCCAAAAGCTGTTCCCCCTCCTCACATGTCACAATTCGTCGTTGGACCCCCTCCCATGTAAACAATAGTCCAAATGGGAAGGTCCATGTATATTTGACTTGTTTGGCGATAAGGTGTTGGACCACTGGACCCATTTGTTTCCTTTCAAGAGAGTCACTTGCGCCAGATCTTGATATAGCTGTACTTCGTGGCCATTGATTGTGGTTCGAGCAGTGAATCTTGCACTTCTCAGTATTTGCTTCTTTTGGGCGTAATTCGACAGAGCCACCAGGACATCTCTGGGTCTCATCCCCGTTTCTGGCGAGCGTTTGGTCCCACTCTGTGGATTCGGTCTATTCCTATTTGGGGTTCGGTATCTTCGCCCAGTACATCCATGAAGAGCTGTGTGACTGTTGGCCGCAGATCCCTGTCCTCAATGGATTCTGGCAAATTTTGTATTCGTATGTTTGACAGTCGAGATCTATTTTCAAGATCTTCACAGAGTCTCATCTGATTTCTTGGCTTCCTCTTCCAAACGCTGGACTGTCCTTTCCAGTGTATCAGTTCTTTCTTCAACTTTCACCAGATCCACTTTCACCTCATGCAGCGATTGCTTCATATCCTCTCTCAGCGTGTGGAATTGTTCTTGTATGGACACTAGAAACTGGTCCTGCAGCTCTTTGAAACAGGATTGCATGTCCTTCTTAGTCATGACGTCGTCCCCCATCTCTTGCCTGATATTGTTGTGCAGATCTTCTTTTTCTTTGCTTGGAGTGTCCGCTTTCTCTGTGGCCCAAAACTGCTACAGGCTTTTGTGTTGTTTCCATTGGGGGGGAGATTGGGTCAGATTTGGCGGCTTTGCTCTCGACTTGGACATTGACGCTACAGTGAGTATCCTACTTTGGTCAGGGTAAGTGCGAGATTGTCGCACCCACCCCCCGGAGTCTGGTTATAGTGTTTCCTGGTTGCCCAAGATGCGCTGCTCATGTATTGCTCACATCCTGCGGGATGCACACTGTTGGCCACTGAACTGGTTATCTGTTCATTCGTTCACATGTGTGAGGGCGTCCCGCCCCCCCTCCAGTGGGGGCGCAGTCCCAAGTTAAGAGGTTCCCTTGGCTGCCCTGCCACGTCCTCAGTCTTCCTTCTGCGGCCTATAACGCTTGGCGTTCCAGTGGTGGAGGAGTGGGAGCGCCACCTTATTTGTACTTCTGGGTTCTGGTGATGAGCTTGCCGCCAGTGTGTAGAATGGGGGGGCCGCATGGGAGCTCTGAGGGTCTCAATGGGGCGCCCGCCAGTGCACCCGTCTGTTAGTCTCTCCTCCCCCCCAGTTCCCCACTGCTCTGGATGGCCAGTCGATTTTCTGTCCTTATTCTAACTGGGGGGGGGGCTAGGAGACACGTGCTGGAGCTGACAGGCGCGCTATGGATACCTCTGTGGGCGCACTCCTTATTGTCAAAACTCACTCCATGGCCGGCTGGAGGACTCGCCCTCACTCCGCTGCGCTGTCCGTCACTAACCTTGCTCACGCTGCTCGCCTGTTGCTGTGGGGGGGTCACTTCTGCTCTGGCCCCGGGATGGAAATGAATCTGCTACAGCTGCTCCGTGGCTCCGTTGTAGCCCAAGCACCAGGGGAGGGTGCCCTCTGGATCCCGCTGATGAGGGGGGAGGGCCCGCTGCACCTGTGCCCACCACTGCACCAACAGGACCCGCTGCTCCCAGCCGCGGGTAGGGCTTCCCCTCCTACGGCCGCCTCTCTCAACACCCTGCGTGGCGGCCGCTCACCGCCCGCTCTGCCCAGGGTGGCTGCACCGCGTGAGCCCCTGGATGAGAGGCCTGCGCTGCTTCACTCTGCGCCACGCCTCGGCTAGTCTGCTTTTCTGGGGCCTCCTCTAGTGGCCCGACGTCTGCAGGAGTGTCCCCCACCGGAGGTACAGGAGGGTCTCCTTTTTCTTCTTTTACGGCTACCGGATGCTCTTTGATGTGCTTTATTTGTTGGACCGGCTGGGAGAGACCTCACGCGTGTCCTCTCACGCCAGCCGCCATCTTGGGAGTCCGGATCAACACATTTTAAACACCCCTTTGAAAGAATATACAGCCAGAACCCTTTCCTACTGGAGAGTTTAATTGGCTCACAGTCAATAACGCCCCTATTCATTTGTTTACTAAGCACCAGGATACAGAAAACAGTGCTTGGGAATTTGGCCATTTCATGCCACCGGCATTTTCGGTTACTATAACAAGCAAATGCCCTTCTCTCAAAGCCCTCTTCTACCCCTCCCCTTACCTGTAGCTTTGGTTTTCGCCTTAAAGTGGTGCATCGCACCAACACATGCATCAAAACCTAAAAGGGAAACTATGCCAGTCGAAGATGGGGACTTTACTTGCAGGGTAGAGACTGCAAAGCAGTTAACGAGACGGCTACTCCCAGGACTTGAGACTAGAAGGAAGTGGTGCCCCCGTTGTGTTTGGTATCCCTGTGTGGAGAGCAAAAAGTAAGCAGCAAACACTCAATTGAAGGGTGACCACATGTAACACATATTGAGTCAGCATTGAAGGCATCATGGCTAACCAAGCACCTGGACCAGATCAGCTCACCACTTCTGTGCTGTGAGGGCCATCTTGGTGTGAGAAGCAATTGTAGGGCTGCTGGAAGTCATGCACAAGGAGCAGCCCTGGGATTGGGTAGATTGCTAAGAGAGGGAGAACTTTAGACACTGTGTGAAATGGCGCTCTTCCCAACTGTGCACGGCAGCCTTTGTGAGGTCAGGCATCATACATTAGGCCTCCTGAGCAGAGAGGGGACAGAACCTGTGTTTTACAAGTGCCTTCCAGCTCCAACGAACCAACTACACGGTTAATTAAGAAGAAATGTAGTTGAAACTTAAACAAGGCACAGAAAACGTAAAATCAAAAACAAGCACTGACAGAGCCAATAGGTTGTGGTTTCTAAATGTAGAGGATATATTTATGCTTGTCTTGTGGAGGCCTTACTAAAGATTTTACCCTCTAAATTAATTTAGCCAGATCTATTGCCTTTGTAGTGGTGTGAGGGAGGCAGAGACAGGCTATGTCATTATTCTACTGTGGGGTCTTTTATGAGCTGCAGAATCCAGATGTTAGAAGATTGTAGACAGTTTATGTGGTTGCACGAAGGAGACAATGGGTTGGTTGATGAATGAATGGGTGCGTGTCTGTGTGTATGATGAATGTGTTCGTGTGTGGCTGGAGAAATCATGGCTGGATGAACAGTTGTGCGGCTTTTTAATAGTTGGATGTTGGCACGTGTGTGGTTGGCTAAAGAGTGTGATTGACTTTCGATGGATGAAAGGCAAGTTACAATGACTGGATGGCTTACCAAAATGCCCCTGGTGTTTTTTCACATGTATAAAAGCTGCCAGCAGAGATCTAAAAGTCTTTCTAATCAAACATGAACAGCTTTCAGAAAGTATGGCTTGCCGAGTGAAATGCTGAATGTGTGCTGTAGTGCATATTTAGTTTTGGCTATTAGGTGGAGCGCCACCTATAAGCCAAATGTATTGCATTACAGCACAGGAAGGAAGAAATGGTGTATGGGGAGGGACACAACACTGTAGGTATTGTTTGGTAGTTTACGCACCCGTTCACTGCCCGCGGCGATCCGAATCCCTATGGCCATTCAGAACCACTTCCCGTACCCCACTCCCCAAAAAATATCCTCCTGGGGTCTCTTTGAGCACAAAGTGTGATATTAAGCCTTGATCAAGCCAGCTTTAGTGCCTAGCACTCTTTTTTCAAAGCAGTCTTCTGTGAGTTAAAGACTTACTAGGAGCTGCAAATGCGCTACTGCTGTAATACAAATGTCTTAACAAGGTCTGCCTCCAGCCACTCAATTTATGAGCACTATGTGTGTCCTTCACTGAAGTCCTGTTACAAACAGGTATTGGCAAAGCCAACAGTATTGGTTTGTGTTTCAATATGAGGAATTTGCCAGACACTGCTATTATATGCCCAGTTACTCGCACTATTTGTTTAGCTGCTGCTGCCATTCATGGCCATTTATTACTACTACAGCAGTGCCTGGCAAATGCCCTTCCCATGACTTCACAAACGCCAAAATTGTTGGCATTGCAAATGCTTGTTTTAATTATATGTTGAATAAAAAGAAATGTTGCAACACTTTTTCACCTAGAAGCTCCAGTGGTTATTGATCTGACTTATGAGTTGCGCGCCCCCCTTTTTGCACACACATTGTGTGAAATTGTAGTTCATAGCTTCCCCTTTGTGTTTTTCATTCTCTTTTTATGAAGTCTACTTCTTGGGGCAGACGTTAAAATGGGCTGTATCCAAGACTGGGGAATAATATAGACAGGAAGTAAGTTCCTGGTTGATCAACCTGCATGCCAGGTAGGTAACAGTTATGGTTAGCCCCCGAATCGCAAGTATTTACGTTGAAACTCAGGTGCAGGGGCAATTTTCTCTTAGTCCCGCACCCTTTCATAGAATGATAGAATGCATCGAAAAATACCTTAATTCCGACCTTTGTTTTATAAACATTGTAGTTGTAAACTTTTGGATTTGCTTCACCCTCAGCTTCCATGGAAAATAAAGCACAGAGTTCAGTGTAGTTCGGGAAAGGGGTGCTATATTGCACCAACACAGTGCCAATGGCGCTCAGATGTAGTTGCTGTGGAACACATCCAGCTGCAGAGTAGGGACCACCTTTGTATACTGTACCTCTGTATTTCGAGTGTATGCGGGGAACTGAGAAAATTCCCTCTGTCTGTGAATTCGTAATTGTACTCAGTGGGTCTTGGCCAACCCCTGTGATTTATTTAGCAGGCGCCATAAACACGCTAGAGAGCGCTTCATGTTGAGTAAACATTTGAATGTGACCTATGTATCGGGGCAAAGTGCATCTGGCATGGTGTCAATCATTAGTTTTGGGGTGACAGAAGACCTCTCCTCAATCACCGTGGACGGCGCTGGTGCATGTTCATGAGATCAGCCACACGCTGACAAGTCTCAAGGTAAAGCAAGTGGGATATGTGCAGGGCTGGTAAAGCAGTGCGGCGGAAGGGAAGCTAGGCCTTGAACCAATCCCTCTCTCTCGAGTACCTCATGAACATTTGCTGGACTTGCAGCATGCCTGCTGCAGTGAGGTGCTGCAGGTACTGCTGGCTTAAGAGTACACATAGCGTCAGACCCACATCATCAATAAGACAAACGTTACACCCTGACCCACAGAATGCGAAGGAAACTCATCAATGCCAAAATGGAAGAAGGGGTCAAATACAATTGTGAAGCAGAAGTCAGAGCAACATATACAGGCGGGCCTCGTGTGCAACATGGCAGTCTGCAGGACAGCGCCGTGCCTACATGTACACATATGCAGGCGGGCCTCGTGTAGAACATGGCAGTCTGCAGGACAGCGCCGTGCCTACATGTACACATATATAGGCGGGCCTCTTGTGCAACATGGCGGTCAGCAGGGCAGCGCCGTGCCTACATGTACACATATACAGACGGGCCTCGTGTGCAACATGGCGGTCGGCAGGGCAGCGCCGTGCCTACATGTACACATATACAGGCGGGCCTCGTGTAGAACATGGCAGTCTGCAGGACAGCGCCGTGCCTACATGTACACATATGCAGGCGGGCCTCGTGTAGAACATGGCAGTCTGCAGGACAGCGCCGTGCCTACATGTACACATATACAGGCGGGGCTCGTGTGCAACATGGCGGTCGGCAGGACAGCGCCGTGCCTACATGTACACATATACAGGCGGGCCTCGTGTGGAACATGGCGGTCGGCAGGACAGCGCCGTGCCTACATGTACACATATACAGGCGGGCCTCGTGTTCAACATGGCGGTCGGCAGGATAGCGCCGTGCCTACATGTGCACAAGCCTTCTATTCCGTGCAGAGTAGAGGTTGCAGTGAATATGAGAGAGCAACCACTCCAATATCTTTAATATCTTTCTATAGACACCATTGCAGTGCTTCATCTGCTGGGTTGCATCACTACTTGTTTTGGATGCATAGCGCTGACATGTTTTGCTATGCATCTGCTGTACGTTATATTAAATAAGACTTTGTTTCCCAGCATGCATTCAGCCATTGCTAATACTTACGTTGGTTCTTGGTCTTGCTTTCCTCAGTTAGCTTTATCCTGGGGAACACTAGACTTTACCAACTAGGATGCAATCAGTGTTCAAGTCTCTCTTTGGATCCCCCTTATATCATACCCTTTTTTAGACTCTGTGCCACAGCATGCCACAACTCTCTTTCGCTATCTTAACCACCGTTCGACTTGGCCTAGGAATTGGACTTTATTATCAAGCATAGAACCGCTGTTCAAGTCTCTTCTTATGCTTTCAATTAGTACTGCGCAGAGGTTTGGACCACCTGTCTTGGCGTGCAATAACTCCCTTGTTATCTCACTAACTGTTCAACTTGGCCTTATATTTTGATTGGCAAGCATTCAATCAATCTTCAAGACTCTTCTTATATTTTCTCATAGTACTGTACTGCTGTGCCCCTGCATTTGTTCACTCTCGGCAGTATTGGCAATCATCCAAACTCCATGTTATGACAAAGGCCTCTGGTCCCTCTTCAGGCCTCTCATGTTCCTTTGCTGTGCTCTGCTCTTCCCCCCAGGGCCTCTGCTCCTGTCCCACTTCCTGTTTCTATCCTCTCTGGATGTCTTCCACTGGCTTTGCCTTACTCTCCTGATCTCTCAATGTCCCTTCGCTGGTTCCTCTTGGTTTGGTATCAGATATGTGATCTGTGTGCGACAGCACTGGGGCAGTCAGTGACTGCAGTCAGTGTATCCTATCCCTTGTCGTCTTTGATCGCAGCTCACTTGGGAGTTTGTGGGTTTATCTTCCTGTTCCTGGTCAGCGATTCTGTTGGTGTTCTGCACCTGTCTCTCCATGTATGTTATGGCCAGACTCTTACACTGGTGACACCTTGAATCTCTCAGCTATTGCAAGAGTAATGCTCGTGTGTGTGTGGTAGTCCTCCCCCCTCTCAGGCTAGCATGCTTCTGCCTCCACCTCCAGACACTCTCCACTCTTCATCTTCTAGTACTTTCAATTGCCCATCACACCGCAGGTTCAGTCAAGTGATGACCAAAACTGGTTGTCTCATCATTTCTCATTCACAGCTTTCCGAGTCGGTGGATCTCGTAGGCCCTTCAGTGCAATGTTCTTAAAAAACATCCCTTAGGGAAACGCATGTTTTGTTTGAGGCTCAGTACCTTTGTAAATGGACCCCCCAGTGGATCCAGTCAGAGATTTGTATGGCCAAGCATAAAAGTGCACATACAGCCTTGTTGGAAAGACTTGTGCAGATTCATGGTTGAGGTTCAACATTGCAAATAATATAGTTTTGGAAATTTCAGTGGCAACCCCAGAAATGAAGACTCCATAAAATGGTTGGATGGATTGACAGACATGTCAATATCCATGAGTGCACATATGTACCTGGGTGGTGTTTCCGACGCAGGTGCCACTGAGTCAATGAGGGATGCAGGGTGAAACGATATTCAAGTCCATATTGCTCTGGACACTGTCTTTCTGGAGGACAGACCGGATGTCTTAGGACAATTAATCTTATCGAGGTTATGTGCGATATTCCTTTAAACTAAACTAAACTTAAAATAAATTATACTTGCATAAAGTAATTCACATTTAATGTATTAAGACATCAGTCAGTTTACATTATTTTGTCTTCGCTTAAAGATTGCTAAAATACCTGCAGGCACAAATATTCTTAATTTGGCTTAATTGATAGTGCTAGGATGGTTGGTGATGTGCAAGGTGTCCCAACACGGTCTACACGTCTCTTTCCTCTTAGATTAGTCCCCCAGTATAACTTGTCTTTCTCCTCCTGTTCTTCCTGGGTGGGTCCCCAGGTGTCTGTGTTGCTTTACTTTCTCTTTCTGCTTGGTCTGGGCCTAGGTCCTTGCTGTCTCTGCCCTCTCCTTGGGAGCATTATCTTTCTGCTGTATCACAACCTCAGCCTTTCTTTCTCTACCTACTCCTTGGGCATCTTTTCTCTATCCTTGAATGGGGTGTTGCCTTGTCTTTCTCTTTGCTCTCCTCAAGAGTTTGTTCTTTCTCATGAATCAGGACCTCTGCCATTTCTTTCGCTGCACTCTACTTTCGTCTGGTTCAGAACCTCAGTCCTTTCTTACTCGTGCCAGGGCCACCGCTCGCTGGTTCTCTGTGTTCTCCTTTTTAGGGCCACAATCTTCACATTATTTGTAATTTCCTGTTTCAGGGTCTCCGCTGTTGGTTTCCCTGCCCTTTCCTTGACTGGGACTTCAGCTCCATCTCCCATCAACCCTTTTTTTGTTCTGGGATTCTGTCTTTCTTCTCCTTTCTCTCTCTTTAGCAAAGTTTTTTTCTCTTTTCTTCTTGGCCTTGCCTGTGGCCGCTCCGAACAGCAGCTCCTCCTCTATCAGCTCTACTTCTATCGGCTCTCCTCTCCTTCACTCCTTTTCTGCCACAGTTGTCTTGCCCCTTCACTCTCCAGGTCTTGCAGACTGCCTGCCCCTCACTTATCTAAGGGTCTTTACTTCCCTTCCTCAGTATTGTTCTACTGCTCAAGAGTTTGCAGTACATTCCTCCCTCACTCCTCTGAGGGTCTTCACCTACTCTGCACCGTCCTGGTCCCTGCTTCAGGTTTTCCAGGATGCTTCTTTTTCACTCCTCTGATGGTTTCAACATCCCCTCCTCAGTCCTGGTCTCTTGCTACAGATTTTCAAGGAGATGTCCCCTTCACTCTACTGAGGGCCTCTTCTTTGCCCGCTCATTCCTTGTCGTCCTCTAAAGGACACCTCTCCTTTTCTCCACTGGGGATCTTCTCCTTGCCTTTTCCTCCAGGCCTTGCAGGGAATGACTTCCTCACGCGTCAGAGGTCTGTGGTCCTCTTCCCGCTCCTCAGTCATTTCTCTCTCCCCAACAGATCTTCAGGACTTCAGTACCTCCAGTCTCAAGTACAATATTCTTGAGCTACTTTCATCTCTGTTCTTGGATTCTGGCCTGTATATAGAGCTTGAATTGACTAGTTTTACTCTGAGTGTCTGGAAAGGTCATTTGACTTGACTGAGCATGCTCAGTGGTGGGGATGCTTTGCAATCCTGACTTCCTACAGGAAGTCTTTAAATAGGCCATGCACCATCTTGGACCTAATTTCAGTGTGTTCTTGCTGGTGGCTAGGGGGAAGCCGTTTATTTTTCACCTTGTCTAATGCTGGAGGCCCGCTAGGGGTAATTTTACCTGTTTTCTGTGCGCAATGGGTCAGTGTGTCTGCTGAGAATTCCTTGTGAAACGTCGGAAGACGGCAAAACTGTTTTTCACGACTTATATACTATGTGACTATTTTGCCCCTTGATTTCAATGTGTGGATGGGATTCAGAGCTTCTCCATTGCTTGTGGCTGCAGATGTAAAGAGGACATGAGTTTTCCTCTCTCCTGGCCTGTCTTTGAGGAGGGAATGCGAAAGGGTTTTATGTGGGTCTCTAGCAAATGTTCTACAAAGAGCTATACGTTTCCCCTCCCACCAGTTGTTAAATGGGAGAAGTGGGTAGGTCTTCTATGGCCATCCTCTTCGGCGTGTGGGAAGCACCTCTGCAGGGTGCTTTGATCTTCCCCATTGTCTTCCTGGTTCTGAATTGGTATTTGTGGCTCCCTGATCCATTTCCAGGATGGCGGCTGCAAGAGGAGTGCATTGTGGGAGATGCTGTCCCTATCAGCTTGGTTTAACAGTAGGGTGTGGGTGTCTTGCCCTGTGGGATGTTTTCCAGCATCACACCTGACGTAGGTGACCTGACTGGGGCTTCTGCATAGTTTACCCACTCCTGAGTCTGCAGTTTCGCTTTCCGGAACCATGGTAGGTTTTGCCTCTGTTGGCTGTTCCGAAAGGGCTGGCCGTCTATGCCTGGGAATATATTACCAAGGATCCTGGCTTAGTCATGGAGATGTCATATCTACATCCAATTGACAAAAAACACAGCATCACTTCGTCACAGGCTCAAAGGTGTAAAAGCCACATAAGTTTGTTTTGTGAATTCGTCTAAGGATGCAGTGCTTTGGTTTGCTGTTTTCTTCCTTTTGAGAATTCTTTTGTCTGCCCCCTACAATGACTATGTCAAGCAATACCTGATTGGATGAATGCTCATCCATAGACAGATTCGCTAACCTGCACACCTTCCCTGCTCACTGCAACCAAGTAGGCTAGTTGTACCCAAATACCCGCTTGTTACAAAGCATTATTCTGTTTGGCCTGTCACTTCACTAGCAAGGTCGTTTTTTCTCTAGCATACCATAGAACAAATAATGTAACTTGGGTTTTAAATTTTTCGTAGCTTCAGGTTAGCAGACACGGGTAGAGCTCATCTTGCTACGCCCAGGGGCCTTTTGTCTCAGTCAACCAACTTTAATGAACTATTTACAAGGAAAGTAGCGCACATTAGCCATTTAAGTGGTGGGGAAGGAAGTCCTTCTCTAATACCTGGAGGTGGGCCAGAATTCCCGAGAGGGTGGGCCTGCACCGCACATACCTGGGCCTACAGCAAGGCTCCTCAGAAACTAAGGGAGATATTTATTTTTTATTGGCAGTTATAGATTTTGTGTGTCACGCAACCAGGACAAAGTTTGAGTTTGTATACGCTATCTTCTTTGAATTGTAAATAACTGATGTGACCATTGGGCTTACTGCACAAAACCCAGACTCGCTTGAAGTGGAAAAGGTCGCTCTATTGTGACAGGCCAAAGTTCACAAATAAACGCTAACCTGGCCCATGGCCTTACAGACTAAAATTAACTGCTTTAACAATTTGCCAAAACATTAAATAAATTAATAACTCTTTATGCCCCCAACAAATAAATAAATAAACCCAACTTCCTCCCTACCTATCCCCAGGTCCTTACCATCCCCTAACCATCTTCTCAAGCCTTCGTTCCCGCTTTCTCCCATCATCTCCCCGGGGCCATGCCCCTCCATCTTCAAGCCCTGCTCCCCTCTCTGCACCCCCGTGGTAGCCCATTCGTGCAAACAGCACCACCCCCATCCTTAGCCGTGCTATTCCCCCATTGTGCTTGCCTTCCCCTCATCCAAAGGGGCCATGCCCCCGGAACCAGAAAAAACCCTCCCCTGAGGTGTTCTTTTCTGCCCCACTACCAAACTTCCTACTACTTCCAACTCATTAACATGTCCCCCACCTGCAACGTCAGATCCAAGAGGTAGTAGCTATTTCCATAAAATGAACCCACCATGAAAACCTCAAAATTCTCATATACAATCTCCTTGTGCTCCGAAACCTGCAACGTTGTCAAGCCACAAAACTTTATCATCTCCCTATTTATTTTCTTTCTTGTCCGCTCTACTGCACCCTCACTTACTGCCCCCCTCCACACTCTCCTCGGTAACAGCCTAGTACATATCAAACTTACCCTAGGCCATATCTCCCTAAGCCATACCAGGTCCCTTTTCATTTTCCTCAGCAGAGCTACTCCCGTATCCCATACCAGGTCATTCTCCCTGGCGTGTATTGTCAACCCATCCGGGACCCCAAAACGTTCTTTCATCCCTGCCAGCATAGGCAGCAGTTGATCCCAGCGCAACCCCCCAAGACCCGATCACCTCACAATCTCCACCTCATAGCTGCAGCCCAATTGCGCGCCAAAAATCTTCTTCTTGCCCTCTCTATCCGCCCACTTCACAATAGAATGCCGACAATCCAGATTTGCAGTATCTGCCCGGCCTCCTCGCTGTCTCTGAAAAAGAAATCACATTGTCACGCCACCATACCACACCCCCTCAACCCTCCGCCCTCCCCTTGAACCCCCTACCCCATCTCATCCAGAACCTTTCCCCAAATCCCTAATATATCCCTTATACTTCCCCGACCTCCATCGGCCCAAGCTCTTCACCTCGTCCTCTGTTAGCCCCAAACGGTTACCCTCAGATGCCGCACCCATCCTAAATGAATGAGTTCCAAACTCTCCCCCTACTACCAACAATGCCTTCCTTAGCACCCCCAGCACCTGTGCTGATGACACTCCTAACCCATCCTCATAATGGAAAAACAGCCCCAACCTGCCCCTGGATAAATCCTTCCATGCCAGACCTGACCTGACCGGACACAGCTCCCTACTTCCCCACCCCAGCGATACCCAGCAGCCTCTCCCTCTCTGATCTGTCTTTGACCTCCCAATCATAATATCCACATCCGAGAAATAGACATCTTCCCACTGCAACCCACCTGCTCCTCCCTTTACCCCCACAAGCTCTGACACCCTGAATGCCCCCCAAAAAAAACCATGTAAAACAAACTTGAAACAAAACTCCTTCCCGAGCCATCCAGCAGACCACTTCCAAAGCCCGTCATAATCTGACTAAGAGGGTCACCGATACCGGCCTTCTGCTATCCTTCTCCCTCCTATTTTCCCTCGCCCAGCCCTCTAACATCCTACTCGCCATTTCCCCACCACTCGGCTGGAAGCCCCAAAACCATTTGCCATACAAGGCTATTCCCGCCAACTTCCCAGCTATAGTTGTCTTCGACCAACCCCTATCCATACACCACAAAAGGAAATTGACCACATGCCGCCCTAGACGCCGGAGCCAGCAAACCCTCCACTAAGGACAGCACTCTCAACTTCCTATCTTCCACAGCTCCTCCAGGATTTGCTGCCCCCTTGGTCCGCTCCTGGTTCCAATGCATGGAATCTCTGCCATTGAAAACGAGATAATGCATCATCGATGCCATTATCCTTACCGGGAACATGTGTTGCCTTGAACACCACATTCCATTCCATACAGTGCAAAACAAACTCCCTCATTAGCCTCACCACCCTCTGGACTTTGGCCGACTGCCTGTTAACCACATTGACAACGCATTCATTGTCCATATTGAAATTAACTTTCTTGTTCTCAAATTCCCTGCCCCACAGTTCCAATGCCACCAACAAAGGAAAGAACTCAAGTAATGCTATGCTCCTACCCTCCTTTAACCATCGCAGCGCCCACCTCTCTGCGCACCATCTGCCCCCCCAGAAAACTCAGAAACCCCCCGCTCCTGCGGCATCTGAAAATATTTACACCTCCCATGCTACCGGATCCCCTTGTAACCACATGGACACCCCATTAAAACCTTCCAGGAAGCGCAACCAGATTCTACAATCTTCACGTACCACCCCGGACACCCTTACCCGATGATGTGGGCACCTTGCCCCAGCCATAGTCCATGACATGTTCCTACAAAAAGTGCGCCCTGGGGCCACTACCCTGCATGCGAAATTCAAATGCCCCACTAGACACTGCATCTCCAATAAAGTAATTTTCCGTTCAACCTCCGCCTTCTCCAGCAAACCTACCAACCCCCTCACCTTGTTGTGCATCCAATTCGATCCCCAAATAAGTCAAAACCACCGCCGGCCCTTCCGTTTTATCCTCTGCCAATGGTACCCCCAACTCCTGCATCAGAGCCTGAAAAATCCCCAGCATGTTCTTGCACCCCAATTCATCGCCTGCCCCGCTGATGAACAAAAAAATCATCCAAGTAGTGCAGAACACCTTCCGGCCCCGAGCTATATGTAAAAGCCCACTGCAAAAATGAACTAAAACGCTCGAACAACGTGCAAGAGATAGCACAGCCCATCGGTAGAGCCTTATCCACATAAATGCGATCCTCAAATTGCATCCCCAGCAGCCAAAAGTCCTCCGGATGCACTGGCAGCAACCGAAAAGCTCCCTTGACATCACACTTAGCCAGAAATGCTCCGCGACCCGCCTTCCTTACCAACTCCACTGCCTGATCCATGCTCGCGTATGACACCCCACAATCCTCAGGGGAAATGAAATAGTTCACCGATAAGCCCTCCGGCCAAGATAAATGATGTTTCAATCTAAATTCCTCCGGCACCTTCTTGGGCACTACCCCCAGTGGGGATATCACTAGATCGCCTGGCAAATCTGAAAATGGACCTACCACCCCCCCTGCAGCCACCTCCTTGCGCAACTTCTCCCTAACCACTTCTCCATTCTCCCTGGCCGATTTAAAATTCTCCGCCCATCTACGCACCCTTGGACCGTGGTACCCTAACCTGAAACCAAAACCCTGAAAACCGTCTCCCAAAATCTTTGCCCCTTCCCTGTCTGGATAGAAACTGAGCCACTTCTCCAGAACTTCAACCTTAAGTGGAGGAGTAAAAGCCTTTCCCCACAATCCCCCGGCCTGTACCATGCCCCCGCCCTCGGTCCCCTTGCTGAAAGCACTGAGTGACCGGGTGCCGCCCTGCACATCTGGTGCACTCATGCCTGAACCTACACACTGTCCTCGTGCAGCCATCTTTATTGAAGGCCCAGCATGCTGCAGATTGAGAGACCCATGCCTCCTCCTCCCACCCCCTCTGGGGCGGGGCGACCAAGAAAGTGCTGGTAAGGCACGGGTAACCCACTTGCCGTGTGTAACGTCGGAGCTGCCCTCTACGGCGCCATCCACTGCAACCAGAGATCCATGTCTATCTCCCCCCAGACCGCCTGGCTGTCCTCCGCCAACCTTGCCCTAAACTTCTCATCATACCGTACCCACGCGAAACCTCCAAAACTCGTGAAAGCCTTTCTAATCATGTCCATATACTTCAACAGAGCCACGCACCTCTCTGGGAATTTCTCGCACTAAACACTAGCGTAGATGATAAAAGCCGACGTCCAATTCTCAATTGTCACCGACACCTTTGGACGCAAAGCCAGCTCCATCTCTTCCTCCTTAGAACCCTCCTTGGTTCTGACCTCCCTATGCATTAGCTTGAAAACGTCCACAAATTCCCCTGCCCAAATCTTGTCCTTTGTCGATGCCATCAAGTGCGCACCCAGTGGCTTCGTAATGCCCATGTATGGCAATCTCTTCTCCTTCACCTTGCCCTCAGCATCCTTATTCTTTGTAGCCTGCACCTCGGGTGCCATGGGTTCAATCACCCTGTCTGTCTGCACCTCCACCGAAGAAACCCTCTTCCCCAGCTTCAAGACCCCCATAGCCTGCAGGCCAATATCTTTCCTCACCCCCAGCACACCCACACTGTCCTTTGCTGCCCCCATCCTTGTGTCCCCCCTCTGCCAAGCCGCTGACCAATCCCTTTCCCGCTCACCTCTTTCAGCCCTGCCGTCGCTCATCTGCAGCCTGGCTTCCACTACAACGCTCCACAACTCCTTCCTCACTGGGCTCCTGCTGCGGGGACAAAACATGTCAATAGTCTCACCCAGCCAATCTCCCCTCCGACCTCCTGCACCCCCACCACCCTGCTCTTGCCTTTCACCTTCCCACCTTAACCCCAAATTCCCCCATCCCTTCTCCTTGCCACTCCGTACCCCTCCTCCTCCCACTGCCCCACGTACTCTTCCATCCCCTCATTATCCCTCATAGAATACCATGGCTGTTGCGAGCACATGCTTGGGCTGTGCCGCTCTTCTTCCGGTGAACTCGGGGCGTCCGCCCCGGCGCTCGTCGCCGCTTTCTCGGCGGGGCCGTGGAAACCCCTGCCATCTCCTACCTTCTTGGGCGAGGGGTCCTCACCTCCACCATTTGGTCTTCCACAATAGGGGCCGTGCTGCGCCCTCTATGCTGCTCCCGAATATCCTGAAGAGGGGCCGTCCTTAAACCCTCTCTTGGCTGCTCCCGAAGAACTGTGGGAGCCGTCCCAAGCCCTCCACCTGAATCCCTCCTACACGGGGAGGCCGTTCCACACCGCTCCCCCTCCCCACTGCTCTCTGGTGACCGCTCCCTCCTTCTACCCTTTGCACTCTTCTGAAGATACTTACCTCCTTTCCCCCTCCGCACTGCCACCCCCCTCTGCACCTCCGCACCCCTACATTCCTACACTGCCCGACCAGCACCCCTCTGCAAATTCCTCTCACCTCCTTCCTCCCCCGCACTCTCCTCCCCCAACATGAAGACACAAAGAACATAACATAAGCAATGTATACGCTCACATGCAACACAAATGACAAACGTATATAGCTTGCTAACGTAGCCACATTGGACTGAATGGGAAGCCTTGAGGTTGCAGGGAAGCTCAACTTGCTAGAATTCACTGAAATACAGATCTGTGCAGGGCAGACAGTAGCCGCGGTGCCCCTTTCCGTGGTTACAGAGACATGAAGGAGTACTTTGATGGTTCAGGAAGCAACACGAAATAACAATTCCTAAGGCATGAGACATATTTCTCTTAGATTAAGTAAGAAACAGTCTTTGAATGCCAGGTGCTGATTAATTATAAGCTTAAACCCGTATAAGGGACGGATCAACTAAGTCTCCAGTGGTTAAGAACGTAATAACACTTGCGCTCAAATCAACTAAAATCACAATAAATTCAGGGTAAAATGATTCAAAACATGGTCTTCTCACACGTGACCTATAATTTGAAGACACTGTTTATTCATTAGTTCCAGACACTGATAGGCACCTAAATCGACACCCCACAAATTCCCCAAACAGACATGCCCAGCAAGGCCAAGTAAAAAAGCTAAGCACCCTGGCTCATGGCCTAGGTATAAGGGATGGTATCTTCTTTAAATGAATGAAAACAGTCCAAGGACCTTCCCCACCCTACTCCCATTTTGGCTCATGTGTTGACCGGTCAAGTGATCAAGGTTGGTGAGGTAGATGTCAACCAATCAGAACTCTCAATGTTACGTAGCCCAGTACATGTTGCACTAGCCAATCGCCTATTGTAGATTGATTGATTTGATATTAAATTTATACCGCGCACTTCATCACAGAGCCAAGCAGAAGCCTGCATCTAGGCACAGATGTTCATCGTCTGAAGCAACAACTTAAGAGCAACACAAAGGCAGAAGCTAAGGTAGAGATGATGTCTTTTTACTTTTATCAATTTAGGAATTATCTCAGGTGGAGCCATCAGAAATACAATTACAAATTAGAAGACTACCCCATCTATCATGTATATATAGTCTATTGCCTTAAGCAATCCCTCCACCCCGTAGGTTGTTGTAACCAATATTCTAGTATGACATCAGTAATTACGTGTTATTCACTCATAATTTGTTGTTCTGTTTGAGAACCTCTGAGAGCTCTTGAGACTTGTGTGCTTATATGCTGTCCCTGCTTTATGTGGATTGTTAATAAAGCCGGCTTTGCCATTCACTTTGACTATTTCCGTTATTGGGTGCAGCATTTACAAACCTATCTGTTCCACTTAGACTGGGGCTTTACAGTCTACCCTTACAGATAGTAGCAGTTCGGATGGATGATCTCCACACTCATATTGTTGAAATTCCCTGCCGTGGCCTGAAGACTGTGAGGTAACCTGTGGAGACAAGTGAATCACGCGTGAATTGAGGTCAACAGCAGCCCCATTGGAGAAAAACCTTCCTGATCCTCGTGGGGCGCCCCACAGGTTAGAATACGACTGGCTGATTGTGGGATGATCGATACAAAAGGCCTCAGCTGATCCATGGATACAAGTATAACATTGACTTGGCAAAACAGAAATGGCAGAAGAGAATTATTTGTATATTGGGGAATTGTAAGATGATAAAGGATTGATTTATGAGAGTATACCTATAACAAGGTTACAGAAGGCAATGCTCTAAACCTCGTGATGAGGCATTAATGATGAAGAGATTGCCCAAAACAAGGTTACAAAAGGGTGCATTGCAAACCCCCTTCCAGGGTATGATGAAAAGATAAGGATACCTCACCAGCTGATGAGAATACGACCCCATTGTACTATATTTGTGGTGTATTTATATGCGCAGTGATTGCTGGCACCAGCCGTAAGGTGTAAAGTGGTTTAATTGTGGACAAAGTGAATTTTGCACACTGGTGTACTAAAGAGGATGTAAAGTTGTGGTTTGGACCAAAGGGTGTGGTCCGAAGAATGGGAAGTGTTTGTGGTGCTTGCCGGGGTCGTTTTTGACACAGAAGGTGTGGCATTAGAAGAAGATGTAGAAGTGTTGAAAATAAAGAGAAAAATATTGTTGGGAAAGAGTGTGAAGGAGGGCTGAATAAGGGAGTAAGATTGAGTTTATATCCAGGTTTAGTAAGTATCGGCAGTCAGAATTGTGACGTGCTATCATGGGAGACACTCCCCTTATGCATTTATGTAAAATATTGCCCGGTATAAAGACTAAATTGGGAACTACCATGCACAGTGGGTGAAAGGCACAATGGGCAAGATCTTAATTCCCTGGCTCCGGGGGGGGACTCTTTCGAGATCCGTGCTGCAACACATGACAACATATTTATATGCTGTATATAAAGGGAAGAAATTAAAAACATGATTAGCCATTCTAGAATTGTGGATGATGTATGTGGATGAGACCGAAGAGCCATGTGTGAGAGTACGGATGCTAAATCAGTATGAAGGGGAACACTCAGCCCCCTCTGCTCCTCCTCCTCCACCTCCTCATCCTCATTCTCTTCAGAGCATCGATCTGTCTTTCAAAATACAGGTATTATATCCATTGAAAGAATGAAAGGCTACAGCAGTGTACACTAACCCCATATATGCATCCCTGCCTACAGTAGTGCAGATGTTAAAATCTGAGCCTAAATCAATAAACAAAATCCAGTGTCGGTGCGCAATGAGTATAATGAACGCTGCGAGCTGCAGGCAAAATTGACAGAGGCTGAGAAGGAGATCCAAAGACAGAGAGACAGGCAGGGTAATAGGGAAGAGATGGCGATTACACCAAATGAGTGGGTAGGAGGACAATATTGCTTAAATTAGATGAAAGAAACGTGGATGATTCTAAAGAAAGAAAAGGGGAAGTTATAGAAAGCCAGGAGAAAGATGAGGAAGAGAGGAGAGAACAACAACGAGAAGGCAACAAGAGAAAGAAATAGAAAAGAGAAAAGAAAAGGAAAGGGCGTGAAAACAGAGAAATCGGGAGAGGGAGAAGAGACGTGAAGAGGAAAAGAAAAGGAGAGCGACAACGGGATGCAGAGAGAGAGAGAGAGAGAGAAAGAGAGGAAAAAGAAGGAAGATAGAGACAGGGAGCTAGAACATGAGATGGAAATATTCAGAGAATGGCGAGGAAAAGAAATTAATGAGATCGTTAAACAGCGTATGCTCCAATAAAAAGAGAGAGACGAGGAAAGGGAGCGCAGAGAAAGTGAAAAGAGTTTAGAAAGACTTCATAAGGAATTGGATAAAATACCAAAAAGGTCTTCCTGGGCAAATGAAAGTGAGGGGGAAGTAATACAAAGGAGGATTGGAAATTTGTACAGAAGCAGGAAGGACAGTGATGCCATTACTGTGAACTAAAGCAGAGGTGGATCTATCGAGGGGGTAAGGGAGTGTATTGGAAGAAGAGATGAGTGGATTGTACAGGACAATTCCCCTGAGGAGATTAGATTTTGAGGACAGAGAAGATGAAGGAAGGGATTAAATTTGTGATACAATATTTACGGATAAGGAAAGAGAAAAAGATGAAAACGAGGAGGAGGAAGAGGCTGCACAACCCCCTTCCACAGGCTTAAAAACAGGGGAAGAGAAAATGTGGTCTGGCTTGGAAGAATCAGGACTGATGCTGGGACCTGATAAAAGTTCTGGTCTTCCGAAAATGCAATCAAAATGCTTAGAAGAAAGAACACCTTATGCAAATAGGTTAAGAAATGTACCAGGATGGAAAAATAATAATGTGACCGATGTGGCACCTAAAACACGAGGAGTGATTGTGGGTGGACAGAACATAGAAATTACGCAATTCCCATTGCTAGATACGTGGGGAGGATGGCCGCAATACATGCCATGGCCACAGATGGATAAGAGAAATGTAATCTCTAAGATACCAACATTGAAATCGGGAGCGGGCAAGTGTATTTATGAATTACAAAGAATGATGGCAGAAATTACGGTAGCGGTGGATGACATAAAGGGCTTGCTTGCTGCCATGATAGGGGAGAAGGCAGACGGCATTTGGAAACAAGCTGGTTATTCTCGAGTGATGACACAAAACACCACTCATGACGAAGCGCCTTTTAACATTTATAGGATCAATGTGTGGAGGGCACTTAGAGTACAATATCCCGATTTGTCAGATATGAGTGTGATTATGACATGCAAAATGCATGATGATGAAGACCCGGTTGCTTACATTCAAGTTATTCAAGAAAAATGGCAACTTGAAATGCGAGAACCGTGGGATAAAAATACATCGAATTTTTATCACATATTATGCCAGGGCCTGCCAGAGGCAGTGCAGAGACAATTGAACAAAAATAGTAGGAATGAAAGTGAAGCCATGGCCAGAGATTTAGTTAACTATAGTTGACCATTGTCGATTGAAACAAGAGAAAGCCAGAAAGAAACATGAAGAAAGCTGGAGGAAGCAAAACTAGTTCAGAAAAAGTTATCAATGTTTTCAGTCGAAGGAGCAGTGTTAAGTGGTAACTAGTGGAGAGGGAGTGATTACACAAGAAACACAGCAGGTAAAGTCAATGGGGGTCATTCCGAGGTTGGAGGTAAGGAATTACCGGCACCGGTAAGGGTGCCGATGCCGGTAATCCCTTACCTCCGTATTCTGAGGTCCCTTTGCGGGTCCTTCCTTACCTCCTGCTTTCAGCAGGAGTTAAGTACGGGACCCGCAAAGGTACTTCGGAGGTAATTACGGTACCGTAATTTACAGTGCCGTAATTACCTCCTTCCCCATTCCCATTGAGCCCTATGGGGCAGAAATGGGAATGGGGAAGGGAAAAAGATGAATGGGGAATTACCGGTCCCTCCAACCCTGGAATGGACCGGTAATTACTCCATTCACCATGCCGGATTTGGGACGGTTTCGGAGGCAACCATGGACCTAATTACTCCATGGTTAGCTCCAAACCCGGAATAAGGCCCAATGGCTGGAGGCAACTTTACAGGTAGAGGAGAATATAATTATTTCCCGCTAGGGAGTAGCGGTGTACCCAGATGTGGAGGGTTCGGATTTCAGGCTCCACAGGGAAGGGGGGTTTAATGGCCGACAACCTAGATTTGGAGGACAGCCCCAACAGAGCTGGACATGTGGAAAAAATGGGGCACATTTCCTGAGCATGTAGAAGCATGGGAGGGATGCAGAGAAATTGGCAAGATCCAAGAGGGGGCCGGGGGCAGTATATCTTCAACTATATAGTGCAGAACCACCTGAATATTATGCCAGGATCAGACACAGTATCATACACAAGCACCAAAAATGCAACCTGCACAACAGGGAAGGTCAATGCAAGTGCAACAAAACCAATGCAAACACAGCAAGCCCCCATGCAGGCACAGCAACTACAGATGCAACCACAAGCCCCCGTTCCACAGAATACGATGACATCATGAAATGCAAATTTGGGGCCCCAGATGTGTACACCCAGGATAGGGAGTGTGATTTTGGTGGGAGGGAACCCGTTCACTGGTACAGGCATTAACTTATATTCGCAATAGGACAGCCCACACAGTGACTTGATGTGTTCCATACTATCAGTTACACCAGACCCAAAAGAGGAACCGAGGATCGGGGTGACCATAGGTGACAAAACATTTTCCTTCCTTGTTGATACGTGGGCGACCAGGTCCTGTGTTAGGGAGGGGAAGTGACCAATATCAAGCATTGACATGAATGCACAAGGTTTTCTGGGGTGACAAGTACGGTTCCTTTTACTGACGACTTACCTATTACTTATAGGAGAACATGACCATTCCATGCCACTATTGTATTCCCGCAAGACACCAGGCAATATACTGGGGAGGGATTTGATAAGCAAACACAACATGACAATATCCTTCACTGACCAGGAAATCATATTTTCTACTCCATGGATTCACTGTGGAAACGCACAAGAATTTATATCAGCATTTTATGGGCAGAGAGCACAAAGGGGCATGCCATTAGACCCAGAAGTTTTCCTTCATGGAGTACACATATTGTTAGCATGGCTTACCAGAAGAAGAGGCACACTGTTGCGACTACCCACAGATGACTGATTTCAGTAGTGTTTAACATAAGTCTCACTTATCAACTAAAGATTGAGAGTAGAGAAGCGCCACAAAGAATGTCAGTGGAAAAAAAGAAACCGTCTTTTCTCCAGGAAGATTTGGCACGGGTACCAAGCATATTGTGCTCCAGTAGTCCATATAATGTGGGACTATTAAAAGGAGTAGTCGCAGTCAAAATTAAATTTAAGCCAGGAGCCATTTTGCTGTGGGTGAGACAGTATCCAATGTCAAGGGAATCAGATGAAGGTATAACAGCCCCCTGGCAGCAATGGGGCTAAAGCCCTTCACACCGGCCCCAAGGGTCTTACAACTTCATCAGAAACATGCATGGACTCAGTTCTGGTGCCTTTGGCGCCAGGCTCATTATCAGGAATAAAGCAATACCAGTTTTGGACATTAATCCAACATGGAGGCCTATTACACAGCTCAGTTCTTTAGAACCAAGCCATGCGGCTAGTGTTTTGGGTGTGGCTGGGCCTGGAACTACTTGACCTGGAACTACTTTACCTAGGCTATTTAAACCACACCCAAACAGCAGAACACTCTTCACGTTATTCTGCACTCCTGCAGCATAACGCTCACCGTGTCCAGCTCCTGCTCATCTGCTTCTCCGGTGGCCCGATCCTGAAGCCCTAGATCTGGATTCCATTATAACCTGGAAGGACAAGAACAGCATTAGCGAGCAAGAACACTTACCTGTGAAATAACCGGCCTTGAATCCATTCTGCGCTTCGCTTACCTCGCCCATCTCCGGAGTTCGCCGCAACCTGGAAAGGTAAAGAAACAAGGACAGCATTAATAACAATTCTTACCTGGGCAAGCAGCGAGTCCTGGCAGCACCCTGCTCTTCTCTTACCTTGCCCATCTCCGGGTTTCACTGCAACCTGCAAGGGAGAAGGAACAAGGTCAGCATTAACAAAGCACTTACCTGGGCAAGCAGCGCTTCGATCGCTCATCACTCCGGAAAATCACCTCGACCGGTACAAAGAAGAGAAGAGAACACAGGTTAGCAATTAACACCAATAAACAGCGCAGCGCTCCACGCATCAATAACTCACTGTGGTCTTCGTCATCGGCGCGGCAACTCCGAGATCGCAACCATCCCTGTGAAAACAAAAAGAGACATTGTTAGGGAACAGCATAGTGGAGCAAGATGCCGAGAAGACAGAGAAAACGGAGGGAAAGAAAGAGACAGAATAAAGACGGAAAAGACATTATAACTCACCTGGAAGACAGGAAGAAGAGTCACAGCCGGTCTGGACCCGACATAAGGGCACACGGACCAGTGAAGCAACTAGGTCCATGGAACGCCCGCACCAACCATGCGCCCCTGCACAGAAACGCAGGACAGAGAGTTCAATGCACAAAAACCTTAGGTGAGCAATAACCCCAAGGGAGGGGATTTGGACCAGAGGGAGGTGGGAGTCCACCCATCACAGAACCAGTATCCTAACCCTCCATTCTCCTGCTATAGGCACTACCCAACGTCTGACACATAACCAAGTAGAGAGGGGTCCAGGATATCGTTTAGACCTCCAGCCAGTATCGTGGATACCAGGTGAGCGTAACAATTTATGATACCATTTCAGCTTTAGTGCAACAAGGGATACTAGTGCCATCAGAATCACCATGTAACATGGCAGTGTACCCAGTAAAAAACACAATGGGGTCGTGGAGATTTGTTCAGGACTTGCACCCCTTAAACAAGGGGTGCAAGTCCTGAACAAATCTCCACGACCCCATTGTTGAAGGCAAATTCCCATTGGTTCTGAACCCAGCCATAATATTGTGCAATATTTCATCCAAAGCTAAATATTTCACAGTGATTGATTTAAAGAATGCCTTCTTTTCAATCCCCCTTCACGAGGAGTCGCAAGAAATAAGTGGAAACATACAAGGTTACCTTAGGGGTACTGTGAGTCCCCCTCAATCTTCAACTGAGTGCTCCAAATGGACCAAGGGAACATTCATCTTGACAGTATAGTGATACAATATGTAGATGACATCATCTTGGTGTGCAGTGAGACAGAGGAAGAGTGCAGAAAAGACTCAATACGATTGATGACAGTCTTGACAGAGCATGGGTACAAAGTAGACAAAGAGAAGTTACAATATTACCAGAAAGATGTCCTGCATATGGGTCAGCTAATATCCCAAAAAAGAAGATAAGTAACCCCTGGTAGAGCAGAAGCGATCATGAAAACAGCCAGACCAAAAACAGTGAGGGAAATGCAGCAATTTCTGGGCCTTTGCAATTACTGCTGGGCATGGCTTTTTGACTACAGTACATGTATCAGACCCGCTTAAAAGCACTCAAAGAAGCACAGAAGGATGGCAGTGACATAGCCTGGACAGGTGAAATGATAGAAGCCTTTGATGAGTTAAAAAACGGCAATATGCAGATGACCTGTTTTAAGAATCCCTGATTATAGTGCAGAATTCTTTCTATTCTCTCCTTCAAATGGAGTAGTAATGACAGCAGTCCTCACACAAAAACCTACCCTAGGACACAAGCCACAGACATTTTTCAGCGGAATCGTAGATCCAGTAATGAGGGGTCATTATCCATATGAACAAGCATTGGCGGAAGCAGCTTTGGCTATTGAAAAGTCTGCCAGTATTACAATGGGCTGTACAGTAACATTATGTGTTGAGCATGCCATGTTTGACATCCTTGAAAAGCCTAAAATCACACTGACCACATGTAGAGCATCTGTGTAGGAGGCGATTATATCAAATCCAGCGATCAAGTTGGTTAGGTACAGAGTAGTGAACCCAACAAGATTTATATCAGAGCCAGTAGAAGAAGGAGACTATGTGCATGCTTACACCAATTATACTAAATATCAAGATGAAATACCACATATTATAGAAAATTCCCTAGATGGGGGGAAGTCCTCTTCATTCACACACAGACCGCAGTGGTAAAAGTAAAACTGAGTGGCAAGTTTGAGACAGTGACAGGTACGACATTGCCTTTGCATTTTTAAGCGCAAACAGCAGGATTGGTAGTACTTATTTTGGCACTTGAAATGCATGAAGAGGAGGCAATAGCAGTGTATTCCAACTCTGCCTATGTGACGTCAACAGTACATTTAGGACTCTCACGTTGGAAGAGGCATGGCTTTTTACGCACAGATGGCACGCCAGTGCAACATGTACAGCTATTGGACAGGCTCATAAATGCACTAGAGCTCCCATCAACCATCACTGTGGTGAAGTGCAGAGTGCATGCTAAAGGTGCAGATCTAATTTCTCACAGCAACGAGGCTGCCAACTTAGAAGCAAGATTTTCCTGAAATATCCAAATTGAGCACAGCACCCAATAAATACACATGTACACAAAACCCGATCTGGTTGGACTGCCTTTGACCCGGATCCTTCTTCCCTGGGTTCCCACTCTGCCAAGGATCTGATCTGGAATACAGGAGTTTGGATTAGCCCACAGTCTCCTCCTCTCTGGGCCCACCTCCCTCGTGAACCCTTAGATTCCCCGTAGAGCCTTCCTCACCTTGGATTCGGATATGGTGCGCTCTCCGTCCTGCAATTCTGTGCAGGGGTGTGTTGTGGTTGGGGCGCTTCGCCGCTGAGTTGCTTCACTGGCGCGGGCCTGTGAGTCCAGTCCTGCTTTTTCAGTTCTTCAGGTAAGTATTTTGCTTTGTTTATTTGTCCTTAATTGTTATTGCCCCTGTTAATGTCTTTTATCTCCCTAGGTGTGGGAGGAATGGCAGAGGCGCCGAGCAGGCTGGGGCTGTGCCTGAGATGGTAGGTGACTGCACAGAGCACGGCGCTATGTGCGCTTTTGTGATGTGCTAACCTGTTCTTCTTCTTCATAGGTCGCCGTGATGTTCCGGATGAAGGCTGGCGAAAGGATGCGGAGCGGTGAGAGGAAGATGTCCGGATTCACCATCGAGTAAGTCTGCGGCAGATTGATGGAAGGCCGCGATGAGAATAAGACAACCGCAACTTCCACTCAGGTAAGCGTTTTTTCTGAATGATGGTTTAGATGCAATGCAAACGCTTACTAATGTCGTCTTTCTTTTCATTTCCTTCCTTCAGGTTGATTCCAGAGGGAGCGTCTGACGTGATGCCGGAGGTGCAGGACACTGGAGTGAACAACAGACGCTGGATTTTCGCAGGTAAGGATGAATAATGCTGTTCTGCTTCTTCTTTCCACAGATACAGGCCCGGAATGCAGAGATCAGACCTCGGTGAACGTCAGGCTGCGAGTGCAGAGCAAGGCGAAGCCTGTTCTGCAGCTCGGGCATGGCTTTTATAGTTTGTAAGTATCCCAGGTCTCTTCAGGCCTGACCACACCCAAAGAGCTAGACCGCATGGTTCAGTTCTAGAACTGAACCATGTGGAGGCATCCATGTTGTGCTATTGCCATTGGAGGTTATGGCCTCTCTATCAATAACATGAGCCTGGCGCCAAAAGCACCAGGCCTGATTCCAAGAGAGTCTTTGGGAGCATGATTGGGCCCTTGGGGCCCCGCAGGAATACTGCAATGTGGTCCTGAGGGCCCGAATGTCAGGACCAGAGGCTGTGGTTGTGACAAAAACATGATAAAGAAGGCTTTAATACATTTCCCATAGCCCAAATCATTGAGTTACAGGGACAAGCCCCACCAGAGGAGCAAGAGTTGTGGAAGAGAAGTGGGTGCTCATTGTCCCCCACGGATGCAATGTGGTGGCAGGACAGCACCGGGAAACCAGTTACCCCCCTTGGAATACTTAATGCAGCATTAGATCAACTGCATTACCCAGCACATACAATACGAGAGAGTCTTGCAGCTTTAATCTCGTAAGAATGGCTCATACCCAGTCTGGTGGAGCATGTTGCTGTATTCAATGTAAATTGTTTGGTCTGTCAACAATACACTGCATGGCACACACTGTGGACAGTGAGAGGAGAAGTACCCCGTCCTACTGAACCCTTCCAGCATTTGCATATCGAATACTTGGATATGCTCCAAGTTTGTAACGGCTAAAGATATATGCTAGTAGTTGTGTGTCCTTTCTCTTGATGGATCGAGGCCAGTCCATGCACACATCATGATGCCACATGTGCTGCAAAATTTCTCGTATGTGAGGTCTTTCCAAGGTGGGGAGTGTACGAAGTACTCTGGTCTGATAATGGACCACAGTTTCTAAACAAAGTCTTTGAGCACATTACAATCCTATTGGGTATCAAGCACTAATACTCTTCGGCTTATCTTCTGCAAGCAAACAGGATTAACGAGTGCCTCAATGGCCTCCTCAAAGAACGCATTGCCAAACTAAATGTCACTCTGAAAAAAGGAAAGCTCCATTGCCTACCCTTAGCCCTATTTGCATTACGCAATCAGCCCTGCTCAGACCTTCACCTGACTCCTCATGAGCTGGTGACGGGACACCATATGAGTGTACCTCTTGTTCCTCCCACACAAGCGCAAACTGATGCCCATAGCATGTCTAATGTAGTTTGAAATGAAATGGATGATTATTTGACTGCTGTGATGGCGAGTGCTGCCTTTATGTCTCAATAGCTTCGTGCATGGCAGAGGAGGTCCAAGAAGACTGATGAAGACAATGAACAAATGAATCCTGTAACAGTGGTGAAAGCCCTATTGTTATATCCGGGGGACCAAGTGCTCATTAAAACTTTACACAGTGCTGGCATAAGCCATGTTTTGAAGGTCTGCATGTCGTAGAGGAGGAGGTGACGCCCACGGCGGTGAAGGTGCAAGGAAGAAGAGCTTGGCTGCACCTTGGTGAAGTCATACCCTACTAACGAGAGACACCCCTGCTGCAACTTCCTGAATCTGAAGGCAAAGAAGAGACGACACGGGTGCAAACGAGGTCAGCTATCAGAAGCAAACAGCAGCCAGAGAAAGAAGAAAGACGATTCTTGATTGTTCACAAAGAGCAAACAAAGAATTTAACTAGCCCTTTTTCTAAAAATCTTACCTGCATTCAACAAAGAACAGCACTTGCACAGGAAGAAAAATATAGACATGAAATGTTTCCTCTGCAAACCCTGCAGTTTATAAAGTTTTCTTATAGAGTAAATGTGTATCCTGCTTTAAAAGTAAGAAATATAAACCTTGTTGCTATTTTAGGGAATCCCAAAACATGTTTTATTTTTTTTAAGAGTTTTTCTTGCTAAACTAATGCAATTTTTCTTGTGAACATTAACATTTCAAAGAAACGGAAAAAGACTTTGTGAAATAAGAAAAATTGGACTTTTCAATTCAGTTAGATATTCGCTTTTAACTTTCAGAAGAAACAATACTCCTCGATATATTTACAAAGAGTAGACACATTGCATATTTACATTTTGTGCCCTTTATTTTTATTACTTTTCTGTTTGTGAGAGAGGTGACACATTCTAATGTCATCAAACGGGCTTATCAAATTGCATCCATATTAGCAATGCAGGATGATGCGGTGGCAGGAAACATTCTTATAACGAATGCTCAGATAAAAAATGGAAATGCAATATAATGGAAGACACTGTAGATGTGAGTAACTATATGCCTTATGCTGATCAACTCACTAACAATTTGTGCTATAAGCACATGAGCGAAGCAGGGACAGGAACACCTGAGGAGAGCGGATATATGTGTTCCCTCATTCCCTACTCCATGAGTGTTCCCAGAACCTATATAGCCATAGAAATACCCGTGCCCCTAACACACTGCCTGACATATCTCACAAAATGTATGACAAGAAGGAGGGCAGTTTCAGGACAGGAAGGACCGGAATGCTTTCGGTAACGAAGGAAGATTCCCCCCGGGTGGATAATTACATTAAAGCAGTATCCACTACAAGAGATATTAACAAAGAACATGAAGTAATATAATATATATTATTAGTCCTGCGAAGAGGTTAAATAATAACTGAGGAGCTCCAATTATTAAACTGTAATGACAAAAGGGGAAGAGAAATTCCTGCGTGTTGGGACAGAGGCCAATTACACATAAAAGGACACATATTTACCCAAGAAGGATGGATCGACGGCTGATCAGCTGTAAGGCGGAAGTGCATACAGAGCAACCGTGAGTGGTTGTCCGTAAAGTAAATGATGAATGTCATAAGGACTCAGATAAATACATCAAAAAACTCATGTGAGTGAGGAGGAAGCAGGCCCAATACACATACTCCCGGTGAAGAAAGATTCCTTATATATAAGAAATACAGAAGCAGTAAAGGAAAGGGTGTAAACAAATGTATGATTTTCCCAGAAAGAAAGGACAGCTGTACTAATGGACCATTATTGGGCCTGTGGTTCAAAAGCTCATATGAAACTGTCTCTGAATTGGAGAGGACTTTGTTCTTTAGTAACAGTAGACACTAACTTCCCTAAGATGGATGCACATTTGAGGAGGAAGAGGCCCCTTACTCCTGTAGAGTAACTATTTCTCAGCAAAATCAGAAGAGGCCTACTATGACATACAATATGAGCACAAATCTTTTAGCAAAACAGCAGTGGTTTTCTCTGCTATTTTCCTCCCTGGGTGCAGGTCCATGCAAACGTGAAATGGCTGCCAATCGTGAGATGGGAGTTGTTGCAAACAATTAACAAAACAGTGAATTGCTTTAATGCCATAATGGAGGAGCTCGGGGAAATTAGACTCATGACCCTCAAGAACAGGTATGTCCTTGATCTGATAACAGCCATTGAGTGTGGCATTTGTGGAAAAATGGTCCCGTTTTGCTGCACATACATGCCCGCCCATGATGAGGAAAATGGGACCCTCACAGGGGCCATAACCCTGTTAAAAGATTTACACACAAAAATGAACGAGGAGGCGGAGGGCATGCTAAAGCTAAAGGATGACTGGCTCTCTTACCTATTTTCCTGGATCTCCTCCTGGCTGGCCAACAGATTTAAAATAGTAATAGCTATACTGGTATTGGTATTACTAGGTTTTTGCACCTTGGGAATAGCTATAGGACAATGTAAGAAGACTGCAAAAAGGTGGTGGGAATTGAAATAGTGATAAACGTTGATGCCTAAGTACATGAATCCACACAAACTGATACCTACCTCATAGCCATGTAAGAGAAAACCCCATCGTCCCTCCAGGATCAAAATGTGTTTATCCCCAGGATCCTCATAATTACATTGGATGATGGGTATTTTGCAAACTGGATGGGGATGCTGCTATATGATCTGGAGTGCGGACAAACACATAAGATGTGCAGGTGACCTGAGGGGAGTGACTAAAATATGCATACCCAAGGTCACTTATGCAGAGGAGGGAAAAGAATGAGGGTGTGGTTGAGGACTCTACCAGAGGGGGGAAAGTCGAGAGACAGATGAACACATCACTCATGGCAACTGTCCCTCCCCTACCGCAATATTGTAAAAGGCTATAAACGCTATTCGCTGAGACAGCCATATCACCCATACCCCAAGGATGTACAGCAAACGACGGAACCAATGTGAGCTAAAGATGAGAAGAACCATACTTACAATAGAAAGATACATGCGTACAATAGACACAAAGCCAATATAGACTGGCCATGAAGAAACACGACATTAGGTCAAATGGGCATCTAGTCGCAAAGAATATTGCTTGCAGCATAAAGACACAAAGAAGATAACATAAGCAATGTATATGCTGAAATGCAACTCAAAGGACATACTTATATAGCTTGCTAACATAGATATGTAATAGTAATGAGCAGCCATCATTTATAAAATGGACAGCGTAGCCGCATCGGATTGAATGGGATGCCTTGAGGTTGCAGGGAAGCTCAACTTGCTACAATTCACTGAAGACATTAAGGAGTTCCTGGATGGTTCAGGAAGGTACACGAGATAACAATTCCTGTGAGACATATTTCTCTTGGATTAAGTAAGGAACAGTCTTTGAATGCCGAATGCCGATTAATTATAAGCTTAAAATGGATTGACTAAGTCCCCAGTGGTGGAGAACGTTATAATACTCATGCTCAAATTAGCTAAAATCTCAATAAATGCAGGGTAAAATGATTCAAAACATGGTCTTCTCACATGTGACCTGTAACTCGAAGACATTGAGCCTCATTACGAGTTCAGCAGCAATCCGCCAGTGCTACCGGTGGGTTGCCTCCAAACTCATAACACCTTTCCGGCGCCTTATATCCAGGTGGCACCAGGACACAAGTCCTGGCGGCCTGGTAAATATCAAGTTCCTTTGTGTTTGATTTGTATGACGCTTATAGGATTAGATGATTAAAAGAAGTCCTGATGTGTTTTGGAAAAAAAGATCCTTTATCAAGGGTCAATCCTATTCACTTCCCTGCAAAAATATATATAAGAAAATGTTTCAGTCCCACTTTAATCTTACATTTGTAATGACTACTTGAACAAACTAAAATTGAACCGTTAACTGACCTTTTGTGTACTGGAAATATTGTTGTTTTCCCTATTTTCATAAGTTACTTCATCATCATTTTCAAACATGAATATATTGAGTTGAAACCAGCTTTTCGCTCCTCACAAATTCTAAATAAATGTAAAACATTTTAGTGAAATTTCCCAAATTCGTCTATACACAACAAGTCAAAGGTAGGGAACGTGTTTATGTGTTCACCATGGTGTTGGATGTTATCAATGGTTCTTGAGCTATATGTTACCACTCTTGGGCCAAACCTCCCTCTTCTTTAATTAAACGGTCTTGCAAACATCATTAAAAGTGTTTTAATTATATCTCTTAGTAATATTAGCTGGACTAAATTTTATCCCCCTTCTGTTAACTGACGTTAGTTGCTTCAAGAAGGACCAGTGATGACTTTTGTTCCCTGATGACCTGGTAGAAACTTCCATATTGTCACTTGTGCTGCAGTGGTGGCGATCTACCATAATGGGCAATACCCTTGCGAGTGCTGGGCAAGCTGGCGTTAACATGCCATGTTGCTCCAACTGTGTGGCTTACTCGCCAAATGGAGCTTGTAGCCCCGTTTGTCATGACATAGGCGTGAAAGCCTATGGAACTAGTTGGGCAATGTGCCAAGTGAACCTAGATATGCATGTTCTGCCCATCAGGGAGAAGGTGACGCTGCTAATAGGTCGCCATACTGTAGTTAGCTGGTGAAGATGTATATCAGACTTGGAAGATGCTTGTGGCTAATGATGTCTTATATGCAACTGCCACCGAGTCCATCAAGTCCCATAACCGTCCATGGGTAAATGCAGCCAATGAGAGATTCCATCTTTGTCCACACCAGAAGGGCGAGGAGGAGGCCTTGGATACATGTGCCTCATACAAGTCTCTGCTACGTGGCCTCTACCTGCACCCTTTTTGATGAGGAAGATGGAGTAAGAGCTTAATTCTAATAAGAGTTTTGTGGTATGAGGAGCAATAATGACAGTGCTGTGCCACAAGAAGGAATGTGTGCGGGAACGAAGGCCAAAAAGGATGTACAAAAAGTGAAGGCCAATAAAGGCATGCCAATAGAACTCTGCCAGGCGGAATGCCAAAGATTGTGTATACAGGTAATGCCAACAACGGCATGCTAGAAGGAATGTCAAAAAAGACATAACAAGAGTGGATGTCAATAAAAGTCAGAAGGTATACCAACAATGATTGAGCAAAAGTGGATGTCAATAATAATATGCCAGAATGAATGCAATAATGATATGCAAAGAGTGAAGTCCAATCAAAGTATGCTAGAAAGCTTGCCGATGCTAATGTGCCAGGAATGAAAGGCAAAGGTGGCATGCTAGAAAGACGAATGACAGCATTGCCAGTGCTGCTGTGCCATGAATACATATCAGTAATGCCATGTCAGAAAGAGGAATGTAAACAAAGGATGTGCCAAGAGCAGGGATGCCAGTGACGTTAAGCAACAGTAAATGCTAATGGCCTATAGCTGGAGGAGCAAAGACAGTGATGCTGTGCCAGGGAACGATGAAATAGTGCCAGGAATGATGTACCAGTTTATGAGACAAAGCGAGTAGATTGCATCAGGCGGTGGATACATTCTAATAATGTGTGGAGGGGACAAAAGCAAGCAGTGACATAGCAGGAAGAGGAGGAGGCATTTAACAGAATAAACGGTGTGTGTTGTCACCTCCACTACAGCAGCCATTTGGATGAGTTAACATCACAGCCTGAGCCCCAGAAATACTTTGTGAACCTGGCACACATTACTCCACCTAGAAGTGCCGGATTGTGTCTTGCTTTCCTGAACTCCTACATTGGTCCTGAGTGCTTGGACTAAACACCTCCTTTGCTCATAAAACAAGAATTAGACAAGCCAACAGTTTGGGCTTTTGTAGGCATTTTCCAGGCACTGCTATAATGGTACTACCTGCCCATAAGATTACAACAGCTGGAAAATGGTGTATGTAGATGGGCATATAGTGGCAGTGATTGGCAAAGGACTAATACCCATACATAGAAATGGCTACTTCCAAACTGCACACAACAAAGCTATCCAGCGTTCTCACGCTCTTCCCACTAATTTAACTCACCCACCTCTTTTTCAGATCTGCAGGGGCCCCTCGAGATCATGACAATGGCAGCAGTGTATGGTACACATCCCAGTAACATAAAATAAAATAACACAAACCAAAACTGTTGTCTTTACCAGGGCTTGTTTTTTCACACAGGAATTCAGTGCAAAGAACATATACAAGGACACACATATTGCTCATAAATCGAGTTGCTCAAAGCACACTTGATTAAGACATTATTATGACACCAGAAGCTGCAATTACCCCATGACCTTTCAGGAGACTACTTCCCTTAAAAGCACAGAGCTAGTTCAAAGATATCCAGGGTGGGGGAATGGGGCGGGCTGATTTGGACCGGAAGTGGTGGGTAGTTAGTGGGAATGGCCATAGGGACTAACCTGGTCATGGTCTGATAATGGGTAAATAAAATCCACAAAAACAAAACCCACAGGCTGTGTCCTTCCTCACATTCAACCTCTCTCCTGGTGTCACTTGCCATTCTAATAGTTTTGATGTCATTCTTGCATCCAATTTGTATTACAAAACAATGCAAAGATGTTAAAACAATTAAAACACTTTATCCGTGTGTACATTTTTTTTAAATTAAACCTAGCACAACATATATTACTCCAACATTCCAGTAATTAACCGAAGAGGCACAGTAAAAATCAAAGGAACTTACAATAGTGTAACAAAAATTAATTAATTACAGCAAAATACACACAATACAAAACAGTGAAAGCAAAGAGCACTACTACAACACGCTGGCCCGCCCCGACAAGGCATCTAGTAAATAGCGCTGTTGTTAGGAATTTTCGAACGGTCAACAGTGATGTGAAAACGCAGCGCATCAGGAACATTCCAGTATCACGGAGCTCACAGGGGTCTCCAGGTCCAACCTCAAAAGTGAAATCCATGTCATGTTTTCAAGGTATTCCTACAAAATATGTTTCAATGTAGTGCATCTATGTGGGGCAGAGCTGCTGAAGGTGCGATGAAGTGGTGCGGTCACACAAGGTCGCTGCGCCTCTAAAGTGCGACCCGGGCTCATACAAAGTAAACTAAAGTGCCAGTGTATTGTGTGAGCCCTTTACATGACATCGTCACTCACTAACAGAAAGTCATTGACAAACAATGTCACTCACTAACAGAACGTCATTTCACTCACTAACATAAAGTCATTGACTGATAATGTCACTCAATGACTTTTTTATTTGTGAGTGACAGAGGCCCGAGGCCGACGCCTTTTCAACAATCACGCGCGTCGGGCAAACAGCAAAGGGCTCGCCCTGTGCTCAAAATCTTGCACCGGGGGCTGTCCCTGATGTGGGGGCTATTTGGAAAGGCTGTGACCATCCTGAAATCCTGGAGTAGCTGTGGCTTTGACACTGGCTTGGAGAGCCCCAGCAGCTAAGGGAAAAACCTGGCGTCAGGCGGATATATGTATATTTGTTGGTACAGGGAATACGGGGCAGGGCAGGGGACTCACGCAATTAAGACGGGTTCTCCCCACATGAACCAGTTTCTTGCCTAGTGCACGAGGGCCGCTTAAACCCAACAGGTTTTATAAACAACACGGTCAAACGTTTAAGTGACCTTGGCTTAGCCTCTGAAAGTAATGTAAAAAAGAAAGTTACCAAATGAGTCCATGGGGACACCTTAATCCATTCCAGGGCTTGGCTCTTACTTTAGTTGTACTTCAGTCATCTTGTTCACGCAATGAATGGTTGGAGAAATGAACGCCCGGGCCTGGGGCACGGTGTCATCTGGTGACCTCGGAAAAAAGCCAAACATGTTTCCACTACCCCACCCCCACCTCCCATTGCACGGCTGTCTATGTCTACGTATTGCGGCGCGGAGAGAGCTTCACGACTTCCTTTATGGATTATCCCGGCTTTTCCGCTTTTCAAGAGGCTTTATCGCCGTTAGCCATTTACTCTGGCGAGGCTGGAGCTAATGCGAATTCTGCCATCTTTTGCTCAGAGATTAATTTCTGACCTTGAATTGTGCTCTGCAACGTGCGTGCTTATGCCTGTGTACACGGTGTTGCTGCTTTTGCACACTGGTGTGAATGCATACTTTATTTTAATATAGGATTTGCTATCATAGGTGTTGCACTGTGGTACTGCAAATATAGCACAAACCTACCCAATCAAAGACCATTCAAAGCTTCTGGAAAAGGTGTGGTGTGTGTTTGTGTAGTTCAGTTGTGAGTAGATTACATAATCAAGGATATGATGGGAATGGAACGCAACATATCATTGGTGTGTGGCTGTGTATACGTGCACTTCTTAGGCTCAGAGAGATGAAGTGAGTTACTCAGAATCACACAAGGTTGGTGAGTTCTGGCTGCTAATATTAGGACCCTGGTGTTTAAGGCTCGGGAATGTGGCCACTGGACACAGGTGTCACCGTCCACACTCTAGTGACAGGCAGTCTATCAAGCTCGGGAGTGTGAAAGGATAGGTGGCCGCTGCCAGGATTCGAGGTCATGGTGTTCAGATTGCCTTCAGCAACAAACCCTTGGCTCACTGAGCTGACAGACCAATATACAATGTAAAGGATTCATGTCCGGGATTTTTAAAATTACAGACACATGCAGGGAAAATCCTGATTTCAACAACCGGGGTTCATTTCGTTTCAGGCAATAAACAGTGCTGACAGTATTTCAGGCTCGCCATATTAAAGTCTCGTAAAATTAGACAAAGGATTATCACAACTCACTGTGCTGCAACTTGGCAACGAGTGCTCTGAAGCATCCATTGGGCGGCACAACACTGCACAAAAAACAAAATACAATAAAACATTGTAATAATGCTAGCCAGTGCTGGGCTATGCGATCCAGCAGCCAATGAGACCAGGCCCCGAGAAATGAGACGTGATGATGTGCAATTAACCCTCATCCTTCTTCCTCATGTGCTGCAGCTGCAAAGGCTTGGAAACAGGCCGAACAGCAGCATGGAGTTCCATGTACAAATATTGCTCTTTCCTTTTGCTTTTTATCGTACCTTGATGCTTTTTGTTCACTTAAATCTTCCTACATATATCTGAGCAGCAAGCGATTAACCCAATGAGCTATTTCAGAGCTATCGCTCGGGACTAGTGCTTTAACTGGGCCGGGTCTAACTGGCGCTCAGTACCCGCACTTCTTATTTTCTGCCTTTATGAGGGCCAGGACTTCTCCTAGTTTGAGGAGAGTGCTGGTACTCAATGACACGTCCCTTATGTCTATGTCCCAGCTAGGCGTTCACGTGTTCCCATTTGTGAAAGCGCAGCAAAGCACAGCTGCTCCTCCTGAAGTATCGCTTTGTGTCAACAAAGCATTACAATAAGGGCAGTTAGAGGCTGATTGCGCAGGCATATAGGGGTGCCTGGGGAAGGAATATTGTCAGTTAATAAGTGTGAATCGGCTGGTGATATAAAGACTTCAGAGGGAGACATTACATTGTGTTGCATTTATTTTCACTGTGAATACAATTTTAAAACCCATTTTCTGAGGGGTGCTCGAGAGCCCAAGCAAGATGGCCACTGGGTGATCAAGCTCCTTGGCAGACAGGCAATACTATGCTCTTTTTCCCTATATAGCATCATGGCTTTGCTGGCAGAATGATCCCAAATAGATCCTGAACGTCCTTAGAAGCAGCGGACAAACTCTTGTGGAGCCAGATGCTTCAGTAGCCCCAGAACGCTGAGCCACTGCTTCTGCGGCCTCCGATTCCGGTTCTGAGGTCGGGTGGCTTCCCGCGCCCTGCAACAACACAGAACGGGAGCTGGGGCCTTGCCGCACCATCGCTGGTGAGCAACGGAGGTCGGTGGCTCTGAAGGCGGATCGCCTGTACCGCCGACACATCTCGCCTGGACATCGCTGGTACCCATCGGGGTCTTCCATGTTGTGCGGAATGGCGGGGGCCGCTCGCGCATCGTGCCCCCGGCGGCGACATTTAAGGCAAGTTCTGCTCGAGACTGAGCGCCCTTCAAACCTGAGGCTGCACGTGCAAGCACAGAGCCCGACTACGCCATACTGTGGAGGCACCGGCACTCCTCCATATGATCGCAGTGAACGGGGAGCTGGACACTGCTGGCTGACTGCTGTCATGTCCCTGCACTCGGCTCCCAAACCCATGCGATTACTGCAAAAAGTGCAAGCGCACTGATTTGGGTGCCAATCCATACCCACTCATCTACCTGCAGCAATCACCCTGAGCCCAATGAACCTCTGCTAATGATGTTGACCCAATCTATGCTCGGAGAGGACCAGATGCAATGCAATACTTAACCTGTTTGCCGATCACCACCCAGACCATGCTGGCCACATCATACAGGCAGAGCCCCTTCCATGAGGCCACATCAGTGGGCTTGAGCATGCTCTACATATTGATAGTCTCCTATCTCTTGCATATGTAACTGCCTGCATTTGTCGCTCTACAGTGCTGGAGGTGCTTGCCACTGCCGCAAGGCTCTCCCCTGGCCATAGTGATACCCATGCCGCAACCACAGGAACCAGCACGTTGGAGACCCCTGGAGGATACTCCGTGTCTGAGCCCTCTGCACTTAATGCCTAGTTCACTCCCTGCTCAAGGGTGGAGTGCCATCTTCTCCTGACCCCCGTATCCATTGTTTGGGGACACTAAGATGCCACACAGGCTAAGCACAGAGCTGGAGGCCCATTTGCCCGGGAAACATATCTGTGACTGCTGGGCTGGACATTAGTCTGTCTCGCGTTCGGAAGATGAACGGTATGTAACATGCCCCGGGCAATCTTGAATCCGACAGTGGGGAGGACACCGCAAACCCACTGGAACCTAGTTATGCAAATCAGCCAGATGCCCCCAAAAGATGGATGTACAAACTCAACTGCAGGCAATATTAGGGGAAATGAAGCTCATTGGTCAACAAACAAAGGAGACCAATTCCACCATGCAAGAAATCAAGAAGGAGATCCAGGACGTTACCACGCGGATGAAAGCCCCAGAGGACAGAATCGCAGACAATGAACAGCATATTAGCACACTTGAGGACACCTACGATACTGCCAATACAGACCTCGATGGGCCATCAGGGAGGTGCAACGGCTGGAGGACCAAGAAACCCGGTCTAAGCTCAATAACCTCCATATCGTCGGGCTCCCAGAGAACATTGAGGGAAATTACCTGAAGGGTTACGTTTATGGCCTTTTACAAGACACACTGCATCTCGACAACCCTCCTATGCCATCGAAATGGTCCACAGAGCCCCTGTCCCCAAGCCAAAACTCAGAGAGCACCCACTATCACGATGTGGCTGCTGAATCTCCAGCACAAACTGGCTATACTCAAATCATACAGAGAAGCAGGGGCTATAAAAATTGATGGCAGCACGGTTTGCATATTCAACAACTACTCCCTGGAGGTCTCCAAATGCAGGCAGACCCTTAACCTGCTCTTTGAGGTGCTGAAGGGTCTGAACATAAACATTATCTCTAGTTTCTGGCAGTGTGGTCCATTCAGTTGAATTGCCAATGGCACTGTTTTGAGGACCCCGTGGAGGCCAGGCGTTTTTTAAAGCTCTGGGATATAATTACCTCAGAGTTCACCCCAGTGGAAGAAAGGTCAACACAGGGGAGGGATCGAGCCCACTGCCTCGAGCACAGCGGCAGACGAGATCTTGAGATGGCTGTAAGAAGGCAGGCAGAAAACCGCATAGATTGAGTTGACAACAAGAAGGACCCATGAATTGAAAGGCACAGAACGTATTGCAAGTAAAGTGACCCTACCGCACAAGCACCCATGGCCTCACACGCAGGTTTGCTGTAGACCATGGGAGTACACAAACGTACGGGCACAACTGCAACATGGAATGATTGCACCATCGACACCGGGACAATGTCAGAGATTTAAGTCTAGTTGAACTGAAGGGAACAGGCGCTTCATGGAGCTCGTCACCCGAAGGACATCTGAGGTCCCTTCATAGATATTCTTACACTTATGTGTTTTTCAGGTAACACAACCTGTGCCCCTATTCAGGGAGGTCAAGGATTCTCAGTGCGGGGCAGCGGATACAGGGCCTTGCCTGCCCTTGCCCCTGCATTGGCACTATTCTATCCTAGAAGTTGTATTGGAGTCTGGTTATGGGGCTCCAATGTTACGTTCTTTGGTTGTTTGGGGGTGTGGGGGTGTTAATCTTTGGGGAATGCTACCTGTCAGAATAATACATAGTCCTTTCACATGTAGACCCATGCATGCTTCATTATGGGGTACAAACAAAATGAGCTCACACATCGCCTATGCTCGATCTCCTGACAAAGGTAAGGGGCTTGGACATCCCATTAAGCGGCGATGTTTATTGAACATGCTGCGTGACCTGCACAGGGACATCATTTTCTTGCAAGAAACTCACCTGGACGCCAATGAGTATGCAAAACTATGTAGGGGACGGGTGGGATGGCACTCATTCCCCTTCTCACGGTAAGAGGGGGGTGTCCATTCTTATTTACCGGCGGGTTCCCCTTACAATTCATAATATGAAGGCTGACAAAGAGGGATGATATGTACTCATGCAGGGGCAATTATACAATCAAAGTGTTACCCTCTTTGCCACCTGTGCACCGTTTATGGGTTGCTTGATACTGATGGGGGGTGATCTCAAAGTAGCACTACAACCCGAGATTGATCTGTATACCCCGTACAATCACAGACTGGCCTTGCCCCGAGAAAGGTTTGAATACTCTGGTCCCTCCTAGCAGATCTCAGCTTACTGGACGTGTGTAGACATATGCATAAACATAAGGACTACACATTCTAGTCTAACCACCATCAGTGCTACTCCCAGCTTGATTATTGGCTGCTCCCATGCACTAGATTCACACTGGGGGGGGGCGTCCTACCTGTGATAGTAATTGCAATTATTTAAATGCAGATTCATTCAACTGTGTCAAAAGCATCCAGGGCAAACACTACTTTTTGCCATGTAAGGAACCAAAGTACAATATACAAACATACACTCAATTTTGGTGATATGGTTCAGCTTTTTATATTGCTGTATCTTTTTTTATTATTTTTGAGTCTTCTAAAAACAGCAATTTTCGGTTATAGAAATGAGACAATAATTATTTTGTCGGAGGGTAGCATAGCTAGTTCCCTCTGCAAAAGTGTAAAAATCAAGTGGTAGAGAACAAAGGTGGACAGCATAAAGTGCAAGTACAAAAGGAAACGTCCACAATGTGCATTACTTCATGCAAGGACTCAAATTAGTGCGAAGCAATGTAACACATAGCAAATGAAGGCATGAATACACAGACATGGAACATATCTTAACACATGTTGGTATTCTATATGTACATTACAATCTTATCCAATTATAACAACCCAGAAAAGCATGTGTGCTGTAGCTGATCTAGGTGAGAGACCTTGGGTAGGTCTACGAAAGTCATGCTAAAGGGTGACCTTGTGATAGGTTGACGTCAGGAAAATGAATCATAATCCAAAGTTCAAAAAGTGGAACACGGAGGCACCAGGTGGTGCGGAAGTCCACAGACGTTTCGGCTTTGAGCAAATACCAGCCTTCTTCTGGAGCCAAGGCATGGTCTCCCCTACAAAATTTGAAGGGGGAGGTAGATTAAAAGGTTTGTTTAAAATGTGCTACAAAGTGCAGTTTGTGAAATAGATGTCACGGAAGTATATACACAGAAACAACAGATAAAGGTGATAACTAGTTTTCACAGTTCCGGTCCTTCACTGACCTTAACAATGGCAGCACCCTATGTGGGCGCCTTCTGGCTTGAAAAGGGTAGTGTTGAAAAACATTCACTAGGGTTGAGGTGTCTCGGATCCTCACGTGTTCAAACTGGTGGTGTGGCTCTGGAGAATAAAAAAAAGATATGCCTGTATGTTAATAGTTACTGTGTGCACGGTGCTACACTGATGAGGTTTTCATGGTAATGGGACCAAGGGAACCAAATACAGGGTGGTTACCTTCATGCCATGGTAGCCGATATAATGTGGTCAGCGCGATTCTCACTGAGGCACTGTATGCATGCACGAGCGACTGGGCGTGGTATCCAAGGGCAGAAAATAGCGTGTTTCTGCAAATAAAGCAAAGAGGAAGGGCCGTTTAGAGTAGGATCCCCAGACGGCTATTGTGGCAGAGGAATAGTTCCTCTTGTAATGAGGACCAGTTCTTATCTCAATAATAGAACATGAAGAGCACTGTGGGGGGTGTCTGTCCCAAAGGACCGGCGGGCGCGAATGGTGCTGTGGCAGGCAGGTGACTACGAATGTGTAGAGGAGTGCAGTGTCTACCTTATGCGCATGAGCACTGTTTTGTCTCATCCCGTAGTCATGGGGACGGATGCAATGCAACAGAGACTCGCAGGGAGGGGGACCTGCAGGATCCATATGGAGCTGCCACCTGTAGGAAGGGGCTGCCAGACATCCCATCATGTGAGTCTGTTGTATATTGTGTGTGGGGGACAAGAAAGGAGAATGAAGCAGCCAAAATTGGCATAGAGGGTTGTGTGCCCCAACGCAGAGTATTCGTAGAGGCTTGGTGTTGTAGAGAAAAGGGACCCCCTGTTGAACGGAGCCCAAGGCGGCGGTGGCCTGGGTCATTCTAGTCCAAGAGAGGGGGCCAGGTGCGGGTTACTGATGTAGTGTTGTAACCTGCAGGTGCAGGCTCCCATACACTATGTTGTATATGGTTACCTCTTGCTCAATCCTCCGTATCACAATATCAGACCATGCTCCGGTCCTTATGCGCCTCACCTTTCCGGAAACACCACCCAAAGCACCCCTATAGAGGATGAAAGCGCCCTCATGGAGGATGAACCTCATTGCACTATAATACCCTGACATGGTAGACCTGCTAACAAAAGATCTGGGCAGGTACCGGCAAGATAATTTAACTGAAGGTTTTAACACGCTCCGTTGCTGGGACCCCTTCAAGGCTTACTTTAGGGGCACATTAATATCACGAAGGACACATAAGAAGAAAGCTTGGGCAGAGAGGGAAGCCCAACTGATGGCAGAGCTCACCATTGCCGAATGCATGCATAAAGTGGATAGGGACTCCCAGGTATATGATCAGATACTTAAGATGCTCTCCGAGATAACGCATGCTACTATGCTTAGAGCCCAGAAGGCCGTTTCTAAGCGTGCACTTGGACAGACCTCTCCATATGCTGACTCTCGTCCTTAACTGCATTAAGTTAACAGAATCAAATTTCAAGCAAATTACTTAAAAATACACCATTACACTGAGCTTTTGGTTGGAATCTCTGATTGCAACGTTTTAGTGTGCCAGGGTCCCAAGGCTCAAGCTCAGAAAAAAGGGACTAACACAGACAGAGACAACTAGAAAGTGAACCAAATTGATGCTGAGACGCAAAGAGAAAGACACATATAGAAAGTGATACAAATGGAGAACTACATGGCTGTGCGGGGTGAGAGGGTGAATTTCATAGAGCTGGGTCGGGGAGAGCCGGCAGGACCCCAGCACGAGAGCAATTTTTGGACCTTACTGTGACTAACCCCTGGCCCAATAAAAGCCTAGGTTGGTGAGTACCTGCACTTATTATTTTCAATTTAAAGCACTGCTCGGGACGTACCCCATCACCGTACACCGACTCTGTAAAAGTGTCCCTTCTGTGTTGTGTTGTGTGCTGCCAAGTGCTTCAATAAAGAAAGTTTAAAATATAAAAAATGTTTTAAAAAAGAAATGTTTTTCCCGGAATCCCGCGAGACTGATGATGCAGCTCGGAGGTCGATGCTTCTGTTCTAGGCAAGCACGGAGATCCACAAGATTTTCAAAAGTCTCTCAGGAGATGATGGATTCTACAGAGCAGCCAAAAGTGCTCTGCACACATGCTTCAGTCCAGTCAGGGGATCTGAATCACTAGAATGATTATATGCCAGACTGATGCAGCTGTCAATGTCGAGGGCTCTGACAGACGAAGATGAAATAAGGACACACATAATTAAATATTGCTTCTCGCCTCAACTCAGGAGGGAAAAACAAAGATAGCCTGACATATCTCAACATATCTTGGAGATATAAGGGGCTCACAAGCTTGCTAACGCTGGGGCATCACACATGGTGGAAGCAATGAAGATGCTATGCGCCAAAGAAATACACACGCTAAGAGCCAGAGCGGGCACAGTCAGCCTTATTACGGGTTTGGTGGTATCTCAGTGGTAATACCACTGAAATACCACCAAACAGTATTGCTGTTACCTCCACCTTGTCTGGCGGTATTGCCACTGGCCGTATTATCACCAGGTTACAAGTGGTGGTAGACGGTGTTAGTCCCCATTAATTGGAGTCCCTAGGACGCCATGGGTATTTTGGGGGTGTTGGCAGTAATACTGCTGATATGACTGTTTCTGGGCAGTAAGGCATTCTGCTGGAGGTGTTTCCTCTGCCTTACCTCCAAAGATGTAGTTTGGCGGTGTGGTAATGTGGCGGTAATGCAGTGGTAACTGTTTTCTACCAGTAGCCAGTCATGTTGGCAGACTCAAGGAAGCAGTGAAGTGTCAAAGGGGCAATGTGACACCTGCAGAAGCCTTCTGCCACATACCGCAGGATTTCCAGCTGCGAGGTAGGTGTGGAAAAGAAAAAAAACTATTTTGTCAGAGTATGCCGAGCCCAATAACCCACCAGGGAATACCAACAGATCATGACAAGAGAAGGTAGAAACTGTCACCAAGGAACACCAGGCATCCATAGCAGGTCAAGAACAGGATACAGATGTAGAAGAGCTATTCTTCATCACAGCAATGCTTCAGGGCAAAACCAGAAAGTGGAAACCATCCACTGTGTTGTCACAAAACCACGCCTTGCCCTGTCGAAAATATGCATATTCACCTAGGAGGGGACCCAAACACTATCCCTGGAAGAACACATGTAACACAGAACAGACAGGCGACACCAGCCACATGCTATGTCATTTCTGAAGCCAAGGAGACTCTGCTCAGGTGGGATACAGCAGAATAAATCAGATTGATTCATGTTGCTCTTGGGGTCTATATAGAGCAGATGGAGACACTTATACAATCTTACCAACATCTCTTTGAAGGGGCAGGTTGTTGAAAAGGGGAGAAAGTCAGGCTTCTTATTGATCAGACGCTGCAGCCAGTAGTACTGAGGCACCCTTCTATCCCCTTCCACATGTGACGGAAGGTGGAAGCAGCTCTCAAACAGTTAGAGAAGGAAGACATTATTGAAACAGTAGATGGCCCCACCCCATGGGCCTCCCCCATGGTGGTGACCAACAAACCCAGACAACTGAAGAGGTCAGAATCTGTCTGGATATTAGGCTGCCGAACCAAGCCATCCATAAGGAGAGGCACCCGACATTCACACTAGATGAGATCATTGCAGACCTACATGGATCTACTATGTTCTCCACAGTAGATTTGAATCCGGGTTGCCACCAGGTACCCCTACATGTGGACTCAAGGCCGATTGCAAGCTTCTGATCACACATGGGCATTTTCCGGTACAAGAGGCTGAGGTTTGGAGTCTCATTGGCAGCCGAGGTGTTTCAGCAACCCATATGAGACGTGCTGGTGGGGCTCCTGCGAACAATCAACATCAGCTGCAATGGGCTGATCTACTCTTCATCAGAAAAAACGAGCAGGTGAAACTGTCAAGTGCTGCATTTTCAATGCTGCAACAACATCGATTAACACTAAACTGAAGCAAGTGCAAATTCATGCAACAGAAAGTTCATTGTTTCCTGCTTCATAATCCAGGAGCAAGCGGTGTGTGCTGACGTGCGAAAAGTGGCTGATGTCAAAACAGTGAACCCACTGGAGACTCAATCTTCCTTAGAATAGTCAACTTCCACGGCCGCTTCATCCTAAATGTGGCCAAATGGACTTACCCTCTCCGGGCTCTGACGAAGCAGGACCACCGGTGGATCCAGAGTCCTCAGAAAAAAGGTGCATTTGAAAAAAACAAAAATACACTAGTCACTGAAACCACCAGTGTCAGATCTACATTAGTGCACTACGTAGTCCCCTGAACTACTTAATTAAATGTATGTGACAACGTGAGAAGCAAGACCTATTCGTTTTTAGTTAGTGAGGCAATACAATCTGTAATGCTTATAGCAATCTGTATGCTGTATTAACTGCTTAACTGTTTATTTGGGAATTACATTTACTCATGGTTTTCTAGTTTTGTGGTGTTTTCTTGCTTTTTCTTTCAGTTTTATTGAAGTACCAGCTGTACTCCTTCCAGGCCTAGCCTGATATCTGTTCTTTGCACAAATGTCAGTGTATAAAAATATGTGAAAATATTTTTTAAGAATGTTTCTTCTTCATTGTAAGTAAATCCAATAAATGTATAGAAAGTGGCACATCAGAGATAAAGTATAATGTTTTCTGTTTAGATACATACAGGACACACAAAAGTGCTCCCTGAATACTTTAGGAGAAAGACATGTAAAAGAACCTGGTTGACTGCTTGCATTGAGTTCTAATTTAGTGATCCATTTCGCTATAACAATACTTTCCAGTGTTCCGGTCAATACATCTTTGTTGTATTAATGAAACCACCAGGGGCATTCTTTACGGTGGTCGAAGTGTATGAATAGAAGTAGTGGAATTGTGTTCCCTGCTGGCCTGCCCCGCTCCCCACAAACCTGTCGTCACGCCCCCTCCCACACACAATACAAACCCCCAAACAAATGTGCCTCCTGTTTAAAGGAACGTTTGGTGCAGTGAACTGAAGTGCAAGTGAAAAGTAAACCATTCCGGAATGGTTTCTTTTTAAAATAAAAGTATAGGAACAGTAAAACTTAATGGGCCTCATTACGAGTTGCCCGATAAAACCGGGTTCATTACCGGCATGCCGGAATGAGCGGGTCCGTGCTCGTATGAACCCGCTAATAGCGGGTGATTACGAGTGCGCGAGCATGCGCGTTACCCCATGCCGGTAGTGGCAAACCCACCATGCTGGTAACGGGCCACCAACCCCCCTATACCGGCATTGCGGGTACCGCCCATTCCGTAACTGCATCATAACAACCACTAAACACCGGCACGGTAATACCGGCATGGTATTACCGTGGTTGCAAAAAAGGACCCGGAAATTACGTCATCGTGCAGGAACGCGAAATGAGCCGGCGGCCATCTTTAAAAACACAATCCATTGCCATCCTCCATAACCACCACTACACTCGTGTTGTTGTGTGCCACAACTGAAGCAGGATGTCGAAGGCCACCAGTAAATCTTCCCAAAGGAAGAGGAAGCAGCGTTTTTCTGATGCTGAACTGACTATGCTTGCTAACACCCTCGAACAGCATGCAGACACAATCAGGAGCACAGACCTCAAGCATGCGGCCCAAACCAAAAAAAAACAGGTCTGGCAGGAGGTCGCTCAGAGGGTGTCGGCAGTGGGGAGCACCCCAAGGAGTGTACGTGACTGCCGGAAGCGCTGGGACGTCCTCTGCCTCCGGGTCAGGAAGATCCTGGCGGAGAACAGGAGGGCCGCAATGGCGACAGGCGGTGGCCCACACTCCCCTGTGAAGCTCACTGCATGGGAGGAGACCGCAAGTGCATTCATTGGCCCGGAATCCATAGAGGGAATTGGAGACCAGGAGTTCGGCGCTGCAACTACCACTGAGGAAGGTGAGTGAATCATCACATCCACGTATACCAAAACATGATGTGGCACAAGTGATGTGGAAGTTAGACTAGGCAAGGCAATGCATGTTCCAAGGCTACATCAACACATCCATAGAATAATGAGTGCCACACCCTGCACCACACGCATGCTGAGTGAAAATCCCAATCCCAACAGAGGTGCAACATGACCCAACCATGCCCATGGGACCCACCACACAGACACCAAACCAATGCTATGCCACCAGCCATGCATTGACTGCCAACATGTCCCCTCAGTACACCAAATGCCACACACCAGAAATGAAATGATGCCTGAATGTATGAACATATCACACCGCAATACATCATAGCTGCCATTTGACAACACCACTGATGACCTGCATCTCTTCTATCTCCCAGGCACCGATGAGGAAGGTGGAACACAGGACAGGGGTGTGAGTGCATCCAGTGCACGCAAAGGGACCAGGGCCACCGCCACCCCCCCGTCCAAGAAAATGCCTGCAGCAACACCCATTGTGCCACGCAAGGCATCAACCCTGCTGGGGCCTTGCAGCGACAGAACAGCAGCAGGCACCCACAACAGTGGGAGCCGTTCCGCTAGCCAACACAGACGTTGTGTCCACAGAGGTGGATGATGAGGCTGGAATCATGTCTGGAATACCCATCCCAAGCCCCATTGCCAGCCCCCACCCACCTGCGGAGTCTGAGAGCCTGGACGATCCGTGTCTCCATGACTCTGACCTTGGAGAATCAGACATTGGGATCTTCCAGGAGGACAGTGCTCAGGACGAGGAGCCCACGGAGGTGCCTTCCACCACCCTGCCAGCCACCACCCTGCCAGTCACCACACTGCCAGCCACCACCCTGCCAGCCACCAGTACACCTGCGGCCGACATCTCCTTCAAGGCTCGCCTGGCAAGGGTAGAGGCCCGCCAAGAGTCAATGCTGCAAATCATGCGTCAACAGGTCGACGTTGGGAATGAGGCCATGAGGGCCATAGCCACGGCCATTGCAGCCAATACAGCTGCTGTAGAGGCATCTATGTGTGCATTCAGGGAGTGCATGGGGTCACTGACACAGGCCCTTCTTGCAAACATCCCGCAAATGCAGCGGCCACACCTTGGCCCAGCCATGGGACCGACAATAGACACCTCCACTACAACAACCCCTCGGTGCAATCGAGCCCTGTGCGGTTAACGCGGAGGAGCGCACGGCGCTCGTCCATGGCACCCCCAGACCCAAAAGTCTCAAAGAAATAACAGTATGGGCAATGACAATGTGAAGAACTACATTGGTGAAGGGAACGCTGTTTGTTGCACACATGGGGACATTTGGGATCTGTGGAGTGGGTGAGGGAGTTTGTTGGGGTATTTTCTGGGGTTTGTGGGGTGGGTGAGGGAGTTTGTTGGGGTATTTTCTGGGGTTTGTGGGGTGGGTGAGGGAGTTTGTTGGGGGGTATGGGAGGGGGGAGTGAGCACATTTTTGCAGTTTTAAATAATACACAAGTTGTGAGAAGAAAAATCCATGGCTGGACATTGTTATTTTTCGTCTGCATCCATTTAATGTGTTACGGTGTTCAGTGCCCAACTCCCATCATTCCCTGTGTGCATGTTCACATTGGCCCAGTGTCTGACTGACACAAGTCTTTCATAGTCCCTGTGTTTCAGAAGTATACTTGAATTCGTGCTTGCCGTACAGCATGGCCATCCCGTGCATCACGTACTGGCAGTGGGGCTACTTCACCTCCGTCTCCGTCCTCATCATCCTCACCCGGCCCATGCATGTCAATGTCAGGTGACAATGGTACATTTCTCCGGACGCACATGTCGTGCAGCATGACACAGTCCATGGTGATCTTTGCCACCTTCTCAGGCCTATATAGGAGTGCCCCACCAGACCTGCTGAGGCAGCGGAACGGCCCCTTCGACAGGCCAAAGGTCTGCTCAGTGACAACACGGGTACGGGTGTGCACACGATTGTACTCCTCCTCATGGCCATTCTGCGGGTTAGGCACAGAGGCGTGTAGCCACGGCCTCAGATTCAAATAGGTGTGTGTCACTCTGAACTCCTGTAATTCAGGGAGCACAGTCATGCCGCCAGCTATTTGGTGTGGCCATGCACATGTCCCTGTAAGCATGAAAAAATGTTATCTAGGTGCAATCTGTACTGTGTGGTAGTCTGGTTGGCATTCAATAGATGATGCAGGGTGTAATCATGCATGCTGAGGCAGATATGCTGTGGTAGTGCAACAATGTTTTGACTCCAATTCATGCTGTTCATTATTTACTATGCATGGTCACACAGCCCACATAGCCACACTTGCCGTCCTGTTCATTCATGCATTGCTTGCCATCACCATGGTGGCCTGGTTGTGCCTCTTACTTGTTCTCATTGATATGCATTATTTGTGATATGTGGCCCAGTGAAGTGTCATGTACCGTTTGACTGGTTCAGGTCAGGAGTGTTTGGCTCTGCATGCATTCTCCAATCACCGGCTATTCCCACCCAGGTGAAGTATTGCCCCCCCTCATGCATCCCCACACATCAGTACCCCAAAGCACTGCCATGGGACGGTTGTGCAACTCACCAAGCAGCCAGGCACGTGGTCCGGCATGTCGCTCCATTTGATGGAGTACCGTGGATTTACCCAGTAAAATGGCATCATGTGTTGATCCAGGAAATCGGCCGCAGCAATGGGTGATGATCTTCCTGGAGTCACATACCATTTGCACATTGATGGAGTGGTATTGTTTGCGATTGCGGTACACAGCCTCTATGGCATGGGGGACTATCAATTCCACATGGGTGCAGTCGATGGCACAGACACAATTGGGCATGCCTGCCAGTGCATGGGAGCCTACTTTGCTTTCGGCTATCTCCTGGGCAGTCCGTGGTAGGGATATGTGGGTGCTTGCGTGCTTCAGGAGGCCATCCAGCACTTGGTTCAGCATGCGTGAAAATAGTGGTTGTGAAATGCCATGCAGCTGGCCCACTGCGTGCTGGTAGGTGCCTGTGGCCAGGAAGTGTGGCACAGACGCCACCTTTAGTAGTTGGGGGATGGCAGTGCATATTTGTATGTGGCTGGCAATGTTGTTCTGTATCATGTGCACTATGGTGGTGATGGTGTCACGGTCCAACCGGTACAGGGTGTGGATCTGCTCAGGGGTAGGGTTGAATGGGCTGGGTCTGGTGCGAGATATTGCTGGCTGCCTATGAGGCTCTGGTGGCTGCGCTGGTAGTAATGGATGGGCCTGTGTCAACCTCCTTCTCCTCCTGTGTCCCTCTGTGCTGACTGTTCTTGCTGCTGTTGTTGTTGTTGTTGCAGTTGTTGCTGTAGTTGTATCAGTATAGGCAGGTCCTCCTGCGCCATGTTTGCAAATGCTAGTGGTGGCATTTTGGTGTAGGAAGTGGTGTGGTGTTTAGTTGTGCTCCTTTTGTACTGGGCAACTCTGCATTGCCTACACTGAGGGGAGGGGCGTTGTGGTGTGTGGGTGTGCTCAGTTCATACTGGCACAGCCTCCTTTGACTCCACCTGTGGGGATTGTGTGCACCTGTGGCAGCTGCCTTGTATCTTGCTTGCCGTTTGCGGGTGGTCCGCGATGCCTGTTTTGCCGGAATCATGCAGCCCGTTATTACCGGGTTCGCAATTCCGGTATTTGCATGTTTGCGTGGGTTGAAATGACCCCCTATTACCGGCATGCCGGTATTTACTACCTGAAGAGGCGCCTGTGCGCGCCTATGCCGCTATTAGCGGCACCGTTGTTTGGTATGCCGCTAATACCAGGGTTCCAGGTCGGAATGCTACAGAAAGGTAAATGATGCCGGTATTTACATACCAGCACCGTTTTTCCCTTACCGGCATACCTCGTAATGAGGGCCAATGAAAGAAAGTAGAGGAACACCATTCCCAACCGCTCCCGCACACTTCGACCACTGATTCTTCAACCTCAATAAAGAGTCCAAAACCATGGTTAATGCAAGCGCAGTTCTGGTTCAGTGTTATCAAGGTGGCACCTGAACTATAGGACTGCCAAATCGAGAGGGAGGTTCTGGCTGTACTCTGGGGCTGGCATCACCATTATCTATACATTTTCAGCTGACCCATCATGGTAGTCACAGACCACGAGTCACTTATAAAAATGATGCTGGGCTTGCTGTGGCAGCCCCTCATTAAGTTGGAGTGCTGACTGCTCCATCTCCAAGACAATGGGCTCTCACTGGGATTTTGACCAGGGCAGATAACTCCACAGATTATCGTTCAAGGCACCCGCCCAACGGCAAACAGGAAAGTTCTCAGTTGATGAAGAAGTGAAGGGATACCTAAAGATGTTAATAAAAGCATCTGTCCCCAAGGCCATGACCCAGCAGGACATAGCAAGTGCCACGGCCTGACACCAAGGCATGCAGATGATATTGGCGCAGCTCTGGGGGGGACAGTGATGTAACTTTCTATCTGACCACAGTTACAGAAGAGCGGCATTCCAAGCTTTCATTCAAGAGCTGTGGAGAGTGAGGGCAGAGCTGTCTGCTGGATCTGATGGTGTGTTATTGCGTAACGGTATGCCATGGTTATAACAACCACAGTTTGATCGTTTGATCATTTTAAACTTGATGGACTGTTTTTGGTTTAGGTGACCAAATACATGTGTTTATTTCATGTATCTGTCTTTCCCACTGTCCCACTAATTAATCCCACCCCCTTTTTTCTTACATAGCCAAGCACAGCGTGGCCGATGAAGACCTGTAGTGATTTTCAGGAAACAATAAAGAGATGCACGAATTGCAAAAAAACACAGTTTTAATGCAAATGCAAAACGTCTGGGAGGTCAAGAGGTCTCTGGAGACCGCATAGACTGAAAACCTGACGCACCCACATTAGGCCACAGTATTTAAAGGTGAAAACCACAAAATTATAATATATCAGAATGCATTCTAGACATTGGGTTTACGTACATTCCAACCCTCCTATTGGCTCTTGCCTGTACCGGATAATTAAAACAGAAATTGGCCTTCCCTGATTGGCTACTTGAACAATGTGGTACATTCTATGTGCATCCCATCGCAAATGACCAAATGCAAGCAGTTAGTGGAAAGAGCTAAATCTGCCCTTCACAGCAACCAACTGGATACAGTAAACTCCCTACCTTTCACCCAGACATTTTGGCAACACACGCTATTCCCAAGCCTTGCTATTCCTCCACATTAAAGCATGTCCTTGCGTACCCGTCTGCACATATCAAGGACACAAACCGTTATTTATTACAATACTGAGTGTCCGGGAAAAGGTTTCTTTGGGAAAATACAATTGAGGCCTAATTCTTGGACAATGACTCATATTTGCGCATTTGCGCCGATAACCATCCTGCTGTGTACCTGGCAACCAGAAAGGTTCTCTAGGATGATGCAAAGAAAATGACTGCAGAAACATTCACTTCAACAATGTTCACAAGGCCTAAACTCAATTCAATATTCACAAACCCTAGGCCCAATTCAATAAAATGGCCCCTTCAATAATATTCACGCAGCCTGTATCTCTTTTTACATTTAGGACGTTGGAAATACATGTTTACACCACCAATAGTAGCAGATTGGCACTATTCAAGACCACTTACATTACATTACATTATACCTATACACAAGCCAAAACCTATGCCTTTGTAAGTACTTGTTTATAACAGGACGTCCGTGCAAGGAACAGGTGCAAAGGCACACATCTGCCATATATTTTTTATTACAACAGGAACTCATTTACATACACAATTAAGACATTAAAATCTCAGAATACTGCTTAAGAATAGCACTGGCAGGCCCTATGCAACACAAACTGTGATGTTACTACATGATAGACGTAGCTGTAGCTAGATTTGCCTAGCACTGCCATAATGGACCTGGTTATAGCATAGCACCAGCTGGACAGTGGTGCAAGTACCCAATTATATAATGTCAGTGCCTCAGAAATGCCTTTATATCAACTACACAAAAGCCTAAATGATCCCCTTTAGTTAGTTGTCATTTCATACTGGACTTAAGTGCAAGGGCACACATCTGTATTATTTTAATTACAACAGGAACTCATTTCCTGCACAATTAAGGCATTAAGTCTCAGAAGATAGCTTAAAAGTAGCACTGGCAGGCCCCTGTACAATACAATATGAGATGTTACTACATGATAGACGCAGCTACAAATCAGGAAAAAGCATTTCTAAAGCATTACCATCTATTATATACACAGAAACATAAACTATAGTCTTTGTTAGAACTTATTTTTTAACGGGACATACATGCAAGGAACAGATGCAAGAGCACACATCTTTCTTACTTTAATTACAAAAGGAACTCATTTATGTGCACATTGAAGGCATACACTCCACATATCTGGTGGCACATGCTCCGTCGGTCGTGCAGCAAATCGTCTTGAATCACAACTCATCCTCAAAGAGAGGACCTGCAAACAATCCTTCTCTTGTCAAGCGCCCACCCTCTGGAACTCGTTCCCAGTATGGGTCCATAATGCCCCCACAATCCTGAAATTTCCAAAATCTCTCAAAACATAGCTCTTTCAACAACGCTTGACCCAGTACTAATTCCAATGGACACACATACCGAAGCACAGACCTCACAGTACTGCGCTACTTTTAAAAGATGGCAGCCCAAATACTGGCTACCCACACTTTGTACAGGGCTCTGCTGCTCTTGGGCTAGGTACGTGTGTTAAACAATAAAATACAAAAAGAAAAAATAACTCACTGAACTCTGTTGAAAATTAACACTGGCAGGCTCTATACAACACAAACTTTAACGTTACCACATATTACGCTAAGGTTAACACTGATGATCTCTTCACTCATATATCCTAATTTATATGTTAGACTTCGATTTGTAAGAGATGGTTTTCAGACGATATGTTTCAGGCTACTGTTTTGTTTATTTGTTTGTTTGTTTATTTGTTTTATATAGCGCTCCAGACCCAGGGGTAAATGGGCGCTTAAAGGACAGGTTACATAAGTACAATATATATAGATTTTGCAGTTATACAATTGTAGAGGTAATATGCAATATACAATATATACAAGCAGGGTAGTTAGATCGTGCAGTTAAACATTTCTAAGGTATGTACAATATATATAGTTAGTAATGTGCTTAGTCTATTTTAGGATAGGTTTCTCCAGAAGCCAGCTAATGACTAATTTCCTGAACAGTTTGAAGGATTTGGTCTATTTGATGTTCAGCGGTAGGGTGTTCCAAAGTTGAGGGGCAAGGACAGTGAAACTTGAGCCACCAGCTCTTTTGGTGGTGAATCTGGGCACAGTGAGGCAGAGAGTATTGGAGGATCTAGTGATTCTCGTACTTGGTTTCAAATTGAGTTTGTTGGTGAGATAAGGGGGGGCTAGGTGGTTTAGGGCTTTGTAGGTAAGGCAGAGAGTTTTTAAGTACATTTTTTGTTGAATGGATAGCCATTTGCAAGATATTTTTATGTGGGAGATGTGCTCTCTCCTGGGAATATTTAGTGCTGCTTGCAACGCATTGTTTTGCAGGATCTGAAGTTTATTGATTATAGCTTGGTTAGCACCTAGGTAGAGGCTGTTGCAGTAATCAATCTTTGATTGTATAAGGGCCCTGGCCAGAGTGAGGCAGCTATTCGTAGATAGAAAAGGTCTGCAGGCTCTAATTAGTTTCCCAGTGTAGGCGGTGGCTGAGGCGGTCATGTTGACTTGTTTGGAGAGGTTGGTGTCGGCGTCAAGGTAGAAGCCTAAGGTTTTCATGTTTTTAACGAATGGGGTGATGTTGCCATCTATGATGAAGTTGGAATAATCAGAGCTAAGTTTCGGTAGGTTGTTGGGAGATCCGACTAGGAGGAGCTTGGTCTTCTCATCATTCAGGCAGAGGCCGTGTGTGGCCATCCATGCCTGAATGATGGATAAGATTTTGTTAATCCTAGTGGCGTCTCTATTGTCATTGCCAGTGATGGTGAGGAGTATCTGGGTGTCATCTGCGTAGTTAGTGTAGGTGACACCCAGATGGTCCAGCATATCAAAGAGGGGCTTTGTAAAGATATTATAGAGGGTGGAGGAGATGCAGGACCCTTGTGGGACACCGCAGGTGATGGGAATGGGGTCTGCTGCAGCCACAGATGAGAAAACCCTCGTGGTTCTGTTGGCTAAGAAGGATTGTATCCACATGACAGCAGAGGGGGAGAAGTGGGCAGCAGATGAGAGGTGGTTGCAGAGTATTTTGTGGTCAACCAGGTCGAAGGCTGCTGAGAGGTCTAGGAGGAGTAGGATAGCTGCTTTGTTTTTGTCCTTGATGTCATCAATCTGACATTTGAGGTCAACAAGGGCAGTTTCTGTTCCATGTTGAGGACGAAAGCCAGATTGACGTAGGCCTAGCAGTTGATTGGACTCTAAGTAGTCTTGAATTTGCAGGTAGGCAACTCTGTCGAGGATTTTTAGCAGGAAGGGGACCGTGGTGATAGGCCTGTAATTGGTGGGAATGGCAGGGTCAAGGGATTGTTTTTTTAGAAGAGGGAGAACCCATGACTGTTTCAAGTTGTTGGGTACAGAATTAGTCGAGAAGGATAGGTTTATTAGTTTGGAGATTAAGGGGGCTAGGTCTCTCGCAGCATCTTTGATGATCTGGGTGGGGCAGCTATCCCTTTTGCAATTAGAGGGTTTGAGGGATGCTATAATTTTTTGGACTTCGGGTATAGTGACCATTTTGAATGTGAAGCCGGAAGTGTTGTTGGTCGAGGCGGATGTGCTAGGAATTAAGGCGTTGCTGTTGGAAAGTTGTAGTCGTTTGGCCTCGATTTTAGTTTGAAGACCAGTGATTTTGTTGGCCAGGGCACTTTGGATGCTGGTGCACCATGGGTTGTCTTTCATGCACGTGTCGGTTGGAGGGTTGGGATTTTCTCATTCCTTCATAATGGTGAAGAGTTCTTTAGCAGAGGATTGTGCATTGTTTATTCTAACATTGTAGGCTTCCTTTTTGGTGTGGATTATCTCTTTCTTGTAGTGGGAGGAGATGGTCATGAGATTGGATTTGTTTTCTGCTGAGGGATTGGTTTTCCATAAAGTTTCCATCTTGGCTTTTTTTTCTAAGAGTTTTGAGTTCCGGTGTGTACCAAGAGTTCAGATGAGCTCTAGGTTTACCTTTGCGTAGCTTTAGTGGGGCAACGGCATCAATGGCATTAGTTAGGGCATCATTATAGGTGTTGACTAGAAGGTTAAGGTCAGCAGAGGCTGGGAGTGTGTTTAGGAGGGGGAGAATCAGTGGTGTGAGGGTCTCCGCAGTAATGTTGCGCTTGTTTCTAGTCAGGCAGGCTGGTGCGTGGGGGCGCTGCTTGGGGTTAGGGTTGTTGTGGTTAATGTCGAATAGTATGAGGGAATGGTCAGTCCATGCAAGAGGTTGTGGGGCTTTGCAGATGATATTGCAGTTATGGGCCGCGACCCAATCGATAGTTCTACCTTTCTGGTGGGTAGGTAGTGTAATGACTTGAGTAAAGTCCTGCTCAGATAGGGTGTTAGTCAAGGAGGCGGCTGGAGTGTCGTTAGGGTCGTTATACCCTAGATTAAAGTCTCCTAGAATGATATTTTGGGAATGGGGCTAAGAGTTCTCTGCTATGAGGGTGGTAATGTCTTCCTCGAAGGAGCCTGTGGGGCCTGGGGGTCTGTATATTAGTTGCAGAGTAATTGTGCTCTTAGAGGTGGTTTGTAATTTAATGGTGAGGTGCTCGCAGGATTTTAGCGGGGGGAAGTGATGGGTCTGAGGTCGAGTGAGGATTTGAATATGACTGCTACACCTCCTCCGTGAGCATTGGGTCTGTCTGCTCTGAGGATGGAGTAGTTGTCGGGAATAGCAAGAGTAAGGTAAGGTCCAGCTGCTTCATGTAGCCATGTTTCTGTAGTAGCAAGGAAGTCAAGGTCTGCTGAAAGGATGATGTCAGCAATATCAGTGGGGTGAGCTACTAGGGATCTGACATTGAGTAGTGCTCCTTTTAGAGATGCCGTGTTAGTGGCATTGGCGCTATTCTTAATGGTGGCCTTGGTCATGGGTATGGCAGGCAGCTTGCTGGATGTGGTATGGAGTCTAGCGCCAAGTATGTTGTTGCGGTCAGGGAGGGTAGGATTGGTTGTGGGGCGGTATCCTAATGGATTGGGAGGGTTGGGGTTGGTAGCAGTGTGGTCATCTTTAGTGAGGTTGGTAATGTTGGGTAGGGTGTTAGCTGGTGGGACACTAACTTTAGCAGTGTGGCGTTGGTGAGCGATGTGTGGGAATGGTGGAAGGGTGGGCAGGAAGGGTGTGGGACAGGGGATGGGATGGTGTCTAGGGCAACCGAGTTTAGCAAGTCCATTATTGTATGGTATGTAGCTGTTGCTGCTACATGGAATGCTGTTGTTCATGATGCAAAAAGGGAACATGGTGAGAATGAGCCAAGGGAGCATAGTTAGGAATGCGGCGTTGGCTAAGCTGCTTAGTTGATATTATGCAGAAAATGGGTAATTTCAGTTAGGCTACAGCAAGGCAGGCATAGGCTAGATTCGAAATTGCTAACAAGGTGCAGAAAATGGGCCATTTCATTTAGGTTACAGCAGGGCAGTTTCAGTTATGCAACATCAAGGCAGGCAAAGACTAGATTCGAAATTGCTGATATGGGACAAGAGTGGGCTGGATGCTTCTGCTAATGCAGAGCCGGAGCCTAGCTCAGTGGGTAATAGTAACGGTCACACAAAGGTAGTGATTTGCAAAGTTGAGTAGTTGCGAGTCATTAGATGATGTATTATGTAGTAGATTCTGAGCACAACGGTGCAAAATGGACCTCAGGGGTGGCAATGTTACCTTGTCATTACCGCTGATGTATTGCCATTTATGCACATGCTCATTTGGCAATGTGATTTGTCTACTGAATATGGGTTATTTATAATGCGCTTAATACCCAAAGGTTTCTAAGCGCGGACCCAGGGATCGAACCTGTGTTGCTCCGTGTCGTCTTGCTTCCAAGGCGAGCACGTTGCCCCTAAGCTATGCTCCCAGGATATCCGAGGGTCTTGTGTTGCAATGGTACATGAATGTGACTGCCAAGTGTGCATGTTGATTTTGTGTTGTCATTGTGCTTGTGGTTTAGCGTTAGGCTTGTGGTGGTGCAAGGGGGATTGCAGGGTCCCAACATGAACATAATACTTCGTTAGAATTCCAACTAGCCTAAGGTCTGTCACACAGACCTCCTCCGGGCAGGGAAACGGATATTTAGGAGGTCAGGTGGGGGACGGGGAGGACAAGGGGTGCATGGTTTTTCTCTAGAGCATCAGGAGTCTTGGAGATTGGTAATGCCATGGAGGACAAGGCAGTATTTCTTTCTATAGAAAGCTATGTATTACCACCATCACGTTTGTATCCAATATAAAACATTTGTGCTACAATAACTCGATGGTACAGATAAGAGGACAACGTTGAATGTACCTTTGACATATCTGACAATTGTGCATGTAATATGCATGTGACTGCATGTTATTCAGTTTGCATGTGTTCTGAATGTAAAGTATATCAGAGCCCTCAAATGTAGACAGTTACTCTAGCGGTTGATAGACTATTTATAATATCTAGTCCTCCTCTTGCACTGCTACCCATAAAATACAGCTGAGTCACACGGAAAATGTGGTCCAGTTGTCACATAGTCACTGACATAGCAGTCATCTCTGCGCCTGAACACAATGTACTGCATGTTCTTAATAATGTTTTAAACTAGTCATCTCTGCTAGTAACTGAATAGTCACTGAATCCTAATTACTATTTGCGTGCAATGTAATGCTCTTTTTATGTTCATATTTACACAGACTATGGTCTTCGAAGGGCCTTCAGCTTCGAAGGGCCTTCATTGTTATGGCTTTCAAGCCATAATAATGACAGTAGGCACTATAGAAATATCAAATAACATAAAATAACATAAATATATACATGTGTTTGCGTTAGGGGTGTTTAGGGACAGGGAAGTGGGAGGTGGTGGGATACAAAGGAGGGATGAGATGGGGTCCCCCCATAACAGAATAGGAAAACAGAGGTCGACCATGGTTAACAAAAAATAGTCAATCACACGTTAAAAGACCAAACTGTGGTCAGTTTAAACACCTATAACCTTACTTGACTCTCGCTTGGTCATTGCCCCAGAAATGATATCAAGAGTCATAGATCTGCCTCACACAGGCCATCAAAGAGGAAACAAAACCAAGGCCACATTAAAGGGAAAAGTCTGGTTCCTGGTAGGCTGTAGGTACTGCCATCATGAACCACTCCCCAACGGCCACCCCATTAAAACCCCAATGCTGAGTACCATCTTGTGAGAGGCTACGAACATGGACTTTGGAACAGCACTACAGTCAAAACACTTCCTTGTCATACTGGATGAGTTTTCTTGGTACCCGGAGGTGAAGTTAATCTCTTCCACAGCGGTGACAGCGGTGTTACCGGTACTTGAAGAACTCTTCACAACTGATGGCATAACTGAGACCATAATGTCTGTCAATAGCTCCCCCTGTTAGGGTAAGGAGTTTGAAAGCTTTGTCTAGTTTTATGTCATAGATCACATAGTTATAACACCCTGCTAGCCCCCATGCAAAAGGTTGCACCAAAAGGTTTCTGAGAACCTTAAGCAAAGCTTTCGGCAGAGCACAGAAGAAAGGAGAAGCCCTGGAAGCCGCACTAACGTTTCCTCATGGAGTATCGATCCACGCTGCACAGAGACACGGGCATCACCCCACAGAGGTGCTGTGAAATAGTTAAGTGAAGTCACTCATTCCTGAACATGCATCCAGGGCAGGAGGTGAGATCAAAATGATCTATGTGATTATTACGAACCCCAGAATTCCAACGGCTGAAAATGCCGACTTTTATTTTCAAACCCCCTTTGCACCACATATGCGGGGGGAGACCCCTTCAGCCCCCCATACTACTATTATATCCCATACCCCCCCACATATATATGTGTTGTAAGGGAGGGTCTGAAGAAAAACAAATATCGGAATTTCGGGAGTCAGAATTCTGAGGGCGACATTTTGGGCCATCAACGATCAAAAGAGAAGTTGTCCGGCATAGACAGCTCAAGGTAAACCGAAAATAAAACACTGGGAGAGGTCTAAGACAAAACCCCAGTAGCAGTGGGAGGCCAAGTATTGATCCTCGCCCGCTATCCAAGGCACACGCTGTGCCTCCCCGATGAACCAACTCCGTGGACCTTTAGGAAGGTACAAAGCCAGAGTGCTTGAGAAAATAATGAAATTGAAGAGACTGATCACAACCATGCCAAAACTACACCACACCCAAAATCGGATGAAGAAGGGGTGACCACCCGAAGTTATGATAATGATCAACCACAGAATTCAGCGTACCTGCAGAAAACAGATGAACTGGTCAAGGAATCACAGCTTGACTAAAAGACTATATTTTACAATAATATAGTTCGCAATTTTGTTATAGATGGAGGGGGTGTTGTGACAAAGGACGTCTTACAGCTGCGGCCCATCCCCTGTGGCACACTGGCCACGTGACATAAGTAATAAAGGAACCCTCTGGGAACAGGAGACAGGGCGAGGTTCACCCCATCACAGCTCTTCTGCCTGGTTCCTCATGGAGGCCTACAAAGGTCCACCTAGGCACACACCGAAAGAATCATTACAAATGAAATAACAGAACTCGCCTCAAATATATGACAACTGTTGCTTCGGTAATATCTGCATCAACCCACGCCAGTCTGCACAGTTGTTATTTACCACTATTCTTTATTTGTCCTCCACAGTTCCCTAATTCATATTCATCCTCCCATAATTGCTGAGTTTCATGTGATTACTCAAAGTGGCTTAGTGCCCTTTCTTCATGCTATCAGTGCACTCATTCTAAAACAATCAGTTATCTGTATCTTACTCTTTCACATGTCGTACCCTACTCCTCCTGTTTATTTGTACTTGTATTCATTAACATGTATGAAGCACTTTCGTAGAAGTGCTGATCAATTTAAATAACAAGCAGAACATTAATAATGGGCAATGGTAATACATTTATTTATTTATTTGAGTTCTTGTTAAGCGCTACACTCCTGTAGGCTTAATTCAAGCAGTAAGAAAGAGGGCCTGGAAATCAGTTATTAGAAAGAGATGAAAGAAGGTAAGCTTCGAGACGGGTTTGGAAGCTGCACAGGGAGGATGATGAGCGAATGAGGAAGGGAAGACCGTTCCAAGGCTTGGGGGCGAGGCGTGAGAAGGAACAGAAATGCGACAAAGCACAGGGAGGTTTAGGAACAGTGAGTAGAAGCTGGTTTGGGGCAACAGGAAAGCAGGGCCAAGTAGAAACAAATTACAGATGAGGAATAGAGTGGGGTGAGACCATGCATTTGAAGACAACAGAAAGAAAGTGAAAAAGAATGTGTGCATCAAAAGCAAGACGAGATATAGATAATAAAGATGACATAATAGAGGAGCATGAGGGAAGTGAGAATAAAAGATGAATAGATGAGTTAAAGACAGAGCGGAGGGGGTAAAATGGGAAGCAGGAAGACCAAGGAGAAGATCAGGGCAATAGTCAATACGAGAGAAGACAAGAGAAGTGATAAGGAGCTTAGTAGCATAAAAGATAGAAATGGGTGAGCACAGAGTATGTTCGATAAATGGAACTGGCAAGATTGCGCAGTATTTGAGATTTGGAGAGGAAAACAAAGTGAGGATTCAAAGATGAATCCTAAGTTGCGTGAAGACGTAGAGAAGTGAAAGGATGAAGGCAGGAATCTCCAGCCTTCATGCCATTTATGTGGCTGCCTCCATCTTCCTTATCACAGTCCTTACAAGTCTGTGCAGGTGCTTCACCAAAAAGCCATGGACTATTTTATTTGCTTTTACCAAAAAATACAAATAATATGACTCTCTTTAATACCTCTCCATTTAGAGAGGGAGAGGTACAAGCGCCCCTCTAACCTCCTATTTGTTTTCTTTCATGCTGTAGGAAGTGTACTGACCTTTCTTTGTATTTCATTTCGAAGGCAAGAGGAGGGACAGCCAGGCATGTTAAACAGATGGAATGCGCCACATCACCTGGATTAGTAACTCTACCCTTCCTTGGCATTGTGTGTCCCTTGCCAACTGAAGAAATGGGGCATGGATATCAGACCCTGCGGAGCGGAGCTTGAACAGTGTTACAGAATGGCTTGTGCCATTTGTTGATGTCTACGCCACTGGCCAATGTCGCTTCATGTGGACACAGTGCACTGTAGTTCTGGAGAAAAGGTGGCCACTGGTATGCTTCACCAAGTATTTTAACACATAAGTGTCCTCCCAGGTCTCTCAATCGTGCTCACAACTGAAAATGGGAAATTCTTGGGCTCCTAGGATCCTGCCACTCACGCTAATACAGAGATATCCAGATCCAGGTCTTGTAAGAAAAGGGGGCAGGATAAGAGGCTCAGAAGACACTGCTCTGCCTCCAGATCTCAGGCTAGGAGGAATTCCCACTGGGACCATGCCTCGTCTTCCCACCATGAGAAGCCGGTATGACCACGTATACCACTGTCTGAGTACCAAGTGGAGAAGGTCATTGAGACCAGGGTCAATAGGATCCCAAATAAGTACCTCCTCAAAGAGCCACCAGTAGTATCCAATCCTACTGGCCGGCAACCACTGATTCTAGTCCACCTAATCCTGAGGTGAGGATGACTAGGGCATCACACCTGCAGATGAAGCACCTCCTGAAGATGTTTATCAGCAGGTGCCCAACATGGTTAAAGAAGGAACATTTCTCCACAAAGAGATAATTTAGGATGTAATGGAATACCTCAGGTCCAACCTCAACATGAAGAATGGGCCCTGACCCCAGTTGAGAGGGACGTATACAATAGGTGAGTCTCACCCCCAAGTAGGGTCTACCATTAATTACGAGCATTAAAAGGTCACCTCCCTTCAAGATTGGAAAGACCCTGAAATACCAAAGTACATAAATACTGGTCCAAGATAAACACTTTTTAAGGTTTTGAGGAAGGGAAAGCTTTCCTGATGTGCTAAAGGTGAATTCCAATCTTCCAAACTTTGCTAGCAGCACTGGGGTAGCCTCAGAGGGACAAAGGTCATGGTTGAGGGGGAGGGGGAAACTTTCTACAGAAGACAACAATGTCTGTTTCCAGTCAGGCACAGTCTCCTGACTATAGAATTCATCAAAAGCACCCTCTACAGGCTGATTATGGGTGATAGTCTCCTGGACTTGTGGAGCACCAAGATATCAGATACTGGGACACAGGGGGTGGTAGATGCAGGTTGAGTTTATCCACACCCATCCAGACACCAGCGTTATCCTTTCTTCATGGCCCAGAGCCCAGGAGAAGTAAATAGCCCTGGAAATACAGATTATGGCCCTATTACAAAAGGGAGTAGTAAACCCTGTAAAGGAAAAAGATTTGGGCATTGGGATGTACTCCATCATCATCTTAGTCCGGAAGCCCTCAGGAAACCTCTGCGCAATCATAGACCTGAAATGAGTTAACACGTTTGTGAAGACAAAACTTGATTGAAACAAATCATATTTTCAAGGAATGTATTAAAAAAGTACAAAACATTCTAACAATAATCTTGAAATCAATCCAAAAAGAAAGGAACAACACATAATAATATAAAATGGATTTTATTTGTAGCCTTGTTGATACTGACATGCAGAGGCTAAAAATGTCTAAACAAATGACCTATCACTGAACGTTCTCTTGTTTGCCCAGAGATGTTCAGTATGGTCATTGGATTCAAGTTAGTATATGTGTCATTTGTTGATTGTTTTTTTCATTGACATATTAATTGTCCTCATTTTTATGATAATCTTTGCATCTATATGTTTGAGTACTATTTACTTGGTCAATTGACTATTCATTATCCTCCACTTCTTTGATCAAAATAATATCTTTGATAATCATTATGCCCTTATACTCTAGTATTCAAAAAGACCAATATACTGATTGTGGCCTTATAGCCTTTTCACAAGATCTTTTCAATCCGTCCAACCTCCTCAAGATATGGTTGCATCACCATCCTCACATCCTCTTTGTTTTACACCAAGCTTTACATTTCTGAATTTGTCTCTTGTGCTCACCGATAACTAAGAAACACACATCCCTATCACCACAACCATATTAGTTTTGCTCATCCCATATATCTTTGTCATTCTTCATTTGTTTGTCTGCTGGCTATTCCCCTTCCGTGTCTCCACCCCTACCCCCAACACTCCGCTTTACGAGTCACAGACTAAGGTCTGGCGGCAGCCTGGCAAGATCATAATATGCTACCTCTCAGATAAGGTCAGCCGCATTAAGACCACTACGTTGGTAATGGGCACTGTTTACATATTGAATAACACAGCGGGGGTCATTACGACCCAGGCATTAACCATGGTGCTATTAGCGCCATGGTTGACACCAGTATTTTACCGATTGCGCCATGGTGGATGGCGGAATTACCACCCCATTCCAAGGTTGGCGGGGTGGTAATTCCCCATTCACCATTGGCCCTTCCCCATTCCCATTTTTGCCCCCATAGGGCTCAATGGGAATGGGGAAGGCGGTAATTACGGTACCGTAAATTGCGGTACCGTAATTAGCTCGAAAGTCCCTTTGCGGGTTTCTTCCTTAACGGCTGGTAAAACCAGCCATTAAGGTGGGGACCGCAAAGGTACCTCGTAATTAGGCGGTAAGGGGTTAACGGCGCCGCCACCTTTTACGGCACCGTTAACCCCTTACCGCCTGGGTCATAATGAGGCCCAGTATAACATATATCCCTTTGAGGTGGAGAATGGCCGGAGAGAAATAGAATTCCCTTGATAGGTAGGGAGCTCCCGAAATTATTTTCACAGGGAAAACCAAAGAAAATAAAGTTGGAGAAAACAATGCATTAGAAAACTCTTGAAGAGTCTAAGTGAGTTCCCATTTCTATGCCCCAAATACTCAAATGCCCAATCTGAGAGTTTGCAATCTTCATCCTCCAAGCCACAGGTTAATGGTCAGGCATTTAAGACAATATTTAGAAGTTAGGTCCACGATATATATTAGGGTGAAATGCCTAAGTCCTCAGTGTACCTTCAAAGTGGAGTAAACTCAAGAACTAGCCATGATTTTCCTCACTTTTATGCCCAAAGTGAGGAAGGACCCCAACAAGGGTTTCAATAGATTGATAATCATCGTACAAGTTAAAGCTCCACTTCTCCAGGTTTTTGATTTGGAGGATAACTTGTCTATCTCAGGGGAATCCATAGATTCTAAATTACCTGTCAATTGATCTATCAACCTCTGTGTTTTCTTAGAAATAGGGTAGGTTCTCTGGTGTCATAATGTAGTCCTTGTGTTTTTCCCTGACATGGGGGCCTGTGCACACTCTTTCCCCAAGGATAAGGAGGGACTACTCTGCCCACCCCACTCCCCACAGTCCAGCTGCAGGGAAAGGGGCTCTGGGCAACCTGCAATCTACAAAGAACAGTGCCATAATCCACTACTTAAAGAGCAGATGGGCTACCTCACGAGTGCCTTGTTGCTGTTCCCTTCACAAATTTCACCAGACACCAGGGTGATTTTTTAACCCCAATGGGAGCCTTTTCTTTATTAAACCAATAAGAATACCACTAATAATATCTCACCCACTCCTATGCCCCCTGTCTACCTCTAGATGTCTCTCACTAAAGAACTTTGCCATGGGACCCTCCTTCATCAGCCTGCCCTCCCTTAAAGAAGTCATGGAGAGACCCCTAGGGTGAAACTGACAGGACAGTCTCTGTTACCCTATTCTGTCCCAGAGGATGGCCCCTGAGGAGGACTTGTCCCCTAGGAGGATCTTTGAAAGGACATCACCTACCAGGCCAATTTATACAAGGTCACTGTAAACTATACTCCACACCCTTGCATAACGTGTATTTGTAGAGCGCATGTTCACCCCCGGAAGGGGCATTTTGGCACTATTGACAGATAGCAGATGTTTATTGTTACCCAACATAATGGTACTCGTTTTATCGACCTCAGAAGGATGAAGGGATGAGTCGGCCTGCCGAATTCCGAACCTGTGACCACGAGCTCAAACACAGGCCCCGGTAGTGGATGCATTAGTCCACTGAGCCACAGACCTAGCTCCTTAACTACCTCCTTCACTTATCTTAATACCTATACTACCCCTGAAACCCATGCTCTCAGTCAACACCATACTTATCTTAAAATGCAAATTTATATGTATATATTTATATATTTATTACAGGGGCTGTGGCAGCGGCCCTGTATTTATGGTTAAGTTGCTCAACCCATAGGAAGAGCACCTTTTGGGTGGCTTATAACTTCACCCCCTGGACAAATCCTCACGGAACTTTGAAGGAAAAGTATATGGTCACGTCAAATTGATTCTGCAAAGTTTGGTGAGGTTTTGTGCAGGGTGGGCAAAGTTATAGGGGGGGTCCCAAAATGTGTGTTTTTTCCCATATCACAATGGAAACAAAAATTTGCTCACGCCTACAGCCCAAACCGTTGGACGGATGTTCACCAAATTTGCACCAGGAGTGGCGTTTTGGTCCCAAAAGCGTGCTTTTGTAAATTTGGTGTAAATCTGTTCAGTATTTTTTTTTAAATGGGCAAAAAGTAGGTAAAAAAAAACAATAGTGATATCTGAGTTCGGTCCGCAGACGGGCCTCCGAGTGGAACCGAGGGCGGCGAGAAGTCTATGGACATCGGACGCGCCTGCTGATTGGATGGTGAAAAAACATGAGCTGCGTTAAAACCTTTGAAACGGTCGCCATGTTGGATCCGCAAACAGCGCCCATAGTCCGCGGACATCGCTGTAAAAACATATTAAATAACACAACATTGCGCTTGTCAAACTAATTAAACAATTTGTGGGAGGTGAGGGGTGATGAGGATGGGATATGGCCATAAAAAGACAAAAAACAGGTGTTTTTCTTCTACGAAGTCCGCAAACATCTTAGATATTCGGGGGCAGTCCTGTGATGTTCGCAAATACATACACATTTTTGCATTACAGGGTTAGTGAAAAGCAGTTTTTGGCGCCACACAAGGAAACTGCCTGAAAGATTGTGATATCATTCCACACGTGACGTTAAATGGTTCTACGAAGTTTGGTGCTGTTTTGCCAAGAAGGAACAAAATTAGACAGGGGGGTCACAAAATATTTGAAAGGCTTATAAATTTGGTGCCGTTTCACGAATCTGCACAGAGGTTTGCAAAACGATTTAACACCCAGATTTGAAGTTTGGTGGGATTTTGTGAAGAGGTGGCAAAATTAGAGGGGGGGGGGGGGTTCAACATTTTTAGATTGCTTATAATTTTGTTGCTGTTTGACAAATGTGCCGAAAAGATTTTAGAAAGATTATAGACCCACCAACCTTGAATTCTTCTGCAAAGTCTGAATGGCTTTTGTTAACAGGTACATTTATGATGTTATCTTTCATGTACTGGGTGTTTGTCTTAGCAGTACATGGGGGTGGCGCGAGTTATGATTGCTTAGCTTACCATAACTGGCGAATTTCTGGGGGGTTTCGGTTTGACTTGTAACCATAACGTCCCTTTAACACAGTTTTTTCATTGAATTTCATTGGTTTTTATTAGTGCAACTTAACCATAACGTCTCTTCCGAGGGGGATAGCACTCCAAGAACAGTGAAAACACCAGCAACATACTTCTTCCACTGCCAATACCAAAACGAATGTAGTATGAAATCCTTTAAGTATCCAGTTTATTTAGGCATCAGCCAACAGTTCACAGTACTACGCGTTTCGCAGCTTCCTTGCTGCTTGATCATGTATATATCATTATTTGCATAACTACACAGGGCTGACTACTGCAGTCAGCCACACCAAAGGCTCTCCAGTTCTTTCTTGGGCCCAGGGAAGCATAACTACAGTACAGGTGAAGTAGGGGGCAAAGGCACTGAACAGTCTGCAGACCGGATTGCTGCTTGTGTGTTTTGGGAAACGTTGTGGTATGCACAACTTTGCTACTAGACTTAACTGGTCTGGGAGCACTCTGCTCAACTGATTGGGATGGGTCCAACACTGCCTGCAGTGGGAAGGACTTTAAAAATCCCTGGTGCGCGAAGCGTGCATGAAGTCAGGGGCAAAGTCACTGAACAGTTCTGCAGCTGCGTTATTCAGCGGGTTCGGAAGTAAAAGCCTACATGGAAGACTAACCTTCAGCACAAGACCTAAGGTTATTTAGCCCACGTAAGGGGGTGCATTGATTTGTCACCAAGCAATGGGGGAGCAGCCACCAATGTTACAACACTGTTCTAAATATGACCTCAGGAGCGGAGGCAAAAACTGTTAGGCCCCTTGCACTATGGAACTAGATGCTTCGGCTGCCTTGAACCTAGCCATAGATTTATTGGAATATACCTGTGCCTTGTTGCATCTGTTTGAGGAAAGTTTGGCCATTGCCATGGAGCTCCTGCTCTCTGTTTCTCCCTTACCGGTGACAGAGAACCTGATGCTGGGCTTTGCCAAGATTGATGATACAGTGCCCACAGAGGTTTGCAAGGAACTGCGGATAGAGAGGCTGGTAACTTGGAAAGGGGTAGCCAAATCAATTGCGACATATTTGTCTGTAATTCCTAAGTTGAACATGCAACAAGATTCTATACAAAAACCCTCCTCCTCCGGGTCGGGAACAACTACAACGGGAAACTGTCTTGCAGTGATCTGAAATATAAAAATATAAGCTGAGAAGGTTCCCGCAAGAGGGGAAATTACTGCCAACGACATCGGTGAAAAGGAGGAGGAATTTTATTTCAATACCCCTCCAATCTTTTCTGAAGCCCCAGAGTCAGACTGAGATTCTGCTATTTCATTATACGTATCTACTCCTGCCCCAGTACAGCAGAGACGGCTGACAATTTGATCAATAATAACACTGAACAGCCGGTGACTCGACCATCTGAGCCAATGCTGCTAGAATTAAATCATGTTTTGAGCTCCTTACTGAATGTATTCGAAAAATCTCCATCGAGAGTCTCAAACTCACTCTGTGATGTTGGAACGAATTTGGACTAAAATTCAATTTATTGGTATGGATGATGTAAATACATTGCCACTGGTTGCTGGTAACGGGGGAGGGGGGCATTGGTCCTGATGGAAAGGGTAAAATGTATGCCCTTCTCAGGCCAGTTCTATAGGTGTTATTAATCAGGGATAGATGCAGGAAAAAAAATAATGAGATTCCCATAACTGTTCCAAATGACCATATTGACAAAAGAAAGAACCAGTGCAAAAAAATCTAAGAATGTAAAGCAAGTGAAAACGAACAATACCAATAATAGGGCGTATTTTAAATCCTTGCATGTGCCATCTTTCAAAGACGATTTGCCATCAACACTAAGCCATACAAATACTAGGGTAACTGAGAATAGGGGAGAAGTAGTTAAAACTGCAATCTTTTCTACATTAAGGCATGACGTGCTGACTTTTGAGCCTACTACAGCTGAGGAGCTTATGTGGAGAGATTCCTTGACACAAACCTGTGGAGGTATTGATCACATTTCTCAACACGAAAACAGTTTGCCAAGTGACATCCAGAGAAATGATCAAACGGGGCATACAACACGTCCAGCTTACATCCTGGATTGTTATTCTGCTGGGTTTGTTAGAGCTGTCACGGATGATGGAATAGTGAACTGCCTGCCCAACCGATACGTGATTCAGGGAGTGGGTGAAGGTAAATCTGTGTGTCTCCCTCTTGAGGAGACGTCAGCAGGGCAACATTTTTGGCCAATGTTTGGCCATTTGGCTGCATCGGGCAAGTTAATCCCGTCTGGCACAATTATTTCCTCTCCTGTTATGCCCCACGGATCTGTTAATCAGACCAAAGGGAATATGAACGTCCTGAGAGGAGCTAGGTGAGCAGACAATTATGTTGATCTTGATAGATTGCCTAATGAAAATGTTAATGTATCAACATGAATAGATGGCAATCTAACGCAAGGGGCTGCTCAAATTAAGGCACTGAGAGATCCGACACGGAGAGACCATATATTTGATAAGCTGCCCAGACATAAAGAACAGTACATTACAGGAGGTTGGCAAACAGTCAAAAATAAACAATGTGGGAATGCAAGCAAGAACAAAGACAAATGTTGCAAATTCAAAATTGAGTGTACATCATATGATAAGCGCAATGTGACTCTCAACAGGGGCAATATATTGGGCTTATCATCGGAAATTACCTCCTTGAGAGCTATCTCGTCCAAGGATATTGATAGAGTTGCATTCCCCCAAAGAGGTTGAACTAAGGTTTCCCTTGTGACTTTGTTTCAGGCATTGTTGTGTCATTGATCTTGAATGAATGCCGTACACTGGAACAGATGGGATTTGCTTTTGACCTTCTAGAGGGGGCGGGGAATGGAAATGTTAAGGACTTCTCAGATGCAGTAATCCCAAGGGGTGATACTGGCAGGGAAATGGGGGAGAACATTTACCCTGCCCGAAACAGAACAATCAGACACATCCATTGAAAACAGGGGCCAAACTCCACTCTATTACCCGTGGGAGGAGAGTGAGAGGAACTTTAAGGGAACGTCTCAGAGGGTAGACTCTTCCGCTATTAATCAACTTCACGGAAGAGCGCCAACAGACTGGTCATGGGTAGCGGGGCGATTAATAAACCCTCCCTGGCGAGGCATCAATAGTGAGACTGAACCCTGGTCAATCCTGTCTTGGAACTCATGCGGCCACACTCACATCTTTACAAGCCCCGAATTGGGACCTGTACTGCAGCAATGCTCGATTATTTTCATTCAAGAACATTGGTTGACTCATTCTCCTTTAATTGAGGGATTTGAGATATCTTTTCTGCTGTTAAGAAAGGGGAAAGAGGTCGGCCGTTGGGTGGAGTGGCTATTCTAATTAAGGATAAATCTGGTGTGGAATTCGAGCAAGCAATTTATGAGGATAATAACTTGCTGGCCATTCAGGTGGTGATTGTTCTGCATCAAGTGGGGAAAAGACAACTCCTCCTGTTCAAAATCTATTGGCATAATTTAATAATGGAAATTGATTTGGTATTAGATAGTAATATAGATATAATCTCTGAATGGACCCGAAAATGGCCTGAACAGTCTGTGATTGTTGGAGGGGATCTGAATGCGTGTTGTCTTACTGAAAAGGAACTTTCACGTATGGTCAATAAGAAGCCCTCTATTTGTGCCAGGAAGGTTGGATTACAATGGTATAGAGCGATGGAATTGTTAGGTCTTTGAAGTTTGAATGGGTGCTTCATTGATGACCAGCCGTGCCAAGACACATGGGCAACACAATCTGAAAATGCCATCTTGGATTATTTGTTTGTGGGTGGATTCTTGTTTGATTTGTGCTCTGGATTTGCCATACATAGCACTGAATGGAGCGAACACCCCATGATAATCGCTGACATAGACATGCTTTTGCCACTCGTATCGGGAGAATCCATGGGTACAGTCAGAGTAAACTAGTGGCTGAATAGAATTACTTGAAACCATCATAAGACCCTATTGGTAAATAATAGAGCAAAATGGCTGCTGGCCAACTCGACCATAGATTGGAAGTATAACTGTTTCAATGTAAATAACTTTGACTTCTTCCTGGGTGATCTATTGGCAGAGGTGAGCACAAAAGAACAAGAGGCCAATACTTAGATTTCAACATAGATTCGACCCTGTGCGGGAGAAAATGGAGATGAGGAATAAGATTAGGTGCCTTCAAAATAATGTTAAGAATGAGCCCTTGTATATGCTGAGAGATATTCAAAAGGAGAGGTGCAGAGGACATAAATACCTACTTCTACAGAACAATGCCAAGATGATGCTGGATTCACTTTGTGATACTGACACCACCTCCTTTTGGCATTTGATAAACAGCCTAAGTAGAAGCCAGGTTGACCTACAATTAAATCCTGTAAGCAAAAACAACTGGTTCTCCTTTTTTGAGGCAAAATATGCCCAGATATCGTCCAGGGTGGAGCGAGATACCCTGTTGAGCAGCAGCATGGGAGACTTTGGTAATCTTCCCAAATATTTGGAGGAAGTGCATGAAAGCATTAGAGCTTGCTTGAAATCTAGATCCCCAGGTCCTAACAGATTGGCTAATATATTATGTATAGATGATTCAGCTACTTGGGCATCAATTTTAACTATCCACATCCAAAGAATAATTAAGAAGTATATCTTACCCACTACTTGGCAAACAGCCTTTGCAGTACCAATCTCTAAGAGGGGAGATCACGCCGACCCAATGAACTATAGACCGACTTCTCTACTAGATGCGGACAGCAAGATTTTTGCGTCACTGCTGCTGCGTCATTTAGAGGAATGGTCTACTCAAACCTGGTGAATAAAAAAAATTGGCAGACCGGATTCCGTAAGAACTTCTCCACAAATTTGAATGGTCTGCTACTAAAACATCGCCAACGAATGGTAACATCTGATAAATATGATGCAGTCTATGTTGCAAGTATTGACCTGACATCTGCATTCGATACGGTCAACAGGGAATGCCTATGGAGAAAATTGGTAAGTGGAACATCCTGAAGGGGCTCCTAGCGCTTTTCATAGTTATGCACAAGAAGTCCAACTTCAGGGTAGAACTAAATAATAGGGGTGACTTATTCACTGCTGTACCAACTTTCCTAGGAGTTAGGCTGGTCTGTACAGTAGCTCCATTTCTTTTTAAGCTGTATATCTCTGATATTGGCAAGCAGTTGGATGATAACTCCTTTGCTCCGCCAAGACTGAACAGGCAAAGATTGACTTGGGTCTTGTATGCAGATGATTTACTTCTGTTCCACCAAACTTTGAGAGGTCTCCAGAAACTCTTAGATGTATTTGAGGCCTATGCTAAATTGAACAATCTTTTGGTTAACCCTACTAAATCTAAGGTATTAATCTTCTCTAAGAAAAGAGTGAAATGTTCATGAAGTTGGAGATTGTATAAGAGTAAATTGGAGGTGGTCTACTTGGGCTTTTATTTTTCTACTAAAAACATAAAGTCTAAGGTGAAGGATTACCTAACCCAGAAAGCAAGTCGATTAATCAATCAAGCTAAGAAAGTAGATGCTAAATTCAGAAAGTTCACGTCCCTGCCTGCTTTGAAGTTTTTCCAGCGTAAAATCATACCCAAACTGCTCGATGGTACTGAGATACATGATTTTAAATCGCTAGATTTTCTCCCTGGTCTTGAAGCAACTATTCGGAGGAAAATCCTCAATATGGCAAAATCCCTACCAGGAGCTGTTATTCGGCATGAACTAGGTAATCAATCATTACAGTCTTGGGGGATTTGGAACTTTTTAAATTTGTTTTCTCGCATTTTAACTGCTAGCAATGATTTGCTTATGGCTGATATTTTAGCAATTATGTCATCACTGGGAAATATGAATAATGGATGCCCTTTTCTATATCAAAAACAATGTGATGACGTTCTATCAGCTATAGGATCCAATCATGAAGAGTTGATGATGAGACCACAAAAAGTGAAATGGCGACTAAAAGAAAGAGACTGGGTGTACACGTTTGACAAGCTAGACAGTTACTCGTCATTTTCTCATCTATCCTTAGATCACAAGAAAACTGGAACGTTGGCACCTTTCCTATAGATCCATCCCGATCGGATTGCGCAAAATGATTTTTTGAGGTTCCGTTGGAATCTTTTAAGAACAAAGGAAATTCTTACAAGATACAAACTTATTGAAGGAAATGAACTAAGCTTTAGAGTCTGTAAACAGAAGAATGAGGTTGAGACCGTCAAGCACCATTTAGTTGACTGTTTATGTTTGATTAACCAACCTTTTAAATAATTTAATATACTTTTCTATCCTGGAAATGCTATATACAGGAATTAATTCTGAAGATTCTGTGTAATGGGTAATAGGACCTCGGATGTGATTGCTGTGGTTGGAGTTTTTTACAATGATTAATTTAGGTTGAAGGTTGTGGATTTTTTAACTATACGGTGAATTTTGTATCTTTTATCTTGAACCTTTAGTATACAGTGTTTATTGAATGAATTTAGTTTTAAAGATGAATTGTATCAATTGTAAGTTCCAAATACTTCTCTTTTTTTATTTCAATTAAGTCTTTGTAAAATACAAATGTTCTTAATTTGGATTGGTTAATGATGTTGGGAGTTTTTCCTTTCCTTTTATTTTTCGATTTTGAATTGTTAAAGGTTGCTTGCAGCTGTATAACAAATAAATAATAAAAGAGTACCTTGATATTGCTTCCTGAGGGGCAGGCCCACTCCAAGTTACGATTTCCTTATAGCAGCGCCTCATATGCCAATGGTACACCACTGCGGGGGCCTGAGTCCTCCTCATTTTTAGCATGGCACCCTTTGCACATATAGGGCACCTCAAGCACTGCCGCTGTCCCACTTCCTCCACCTTTCATAGGTTTCCTTATAGACTGTCTGATCTTTGGTCAAAGGTGCCCAGGTGAGGTGAGTGCATAGGAACATGCACATCATTTACCTTCCTGCCAAAGGACAGGATGGAAAGTCATAGTTTTATAAAAATGGCGACTAAACATGAGCACATGAGCCGCGGAAACATCTCTCCATACATTTACTTTCAGTGTCCTTTATTCTAACAATGGGTTGCTCTTCTTTTTTTGTTATCTTTCAAAAAATGATGGCTTTCCATTAATTGATTGTCAGAAGAAATCCACTTTTGTACTTTGTACTTATTTGAAGAGATACCAGAACCACTTTGCAATACTGACCAAACCGAGCGGGGCATTCCACACCAGCGGGGATCTGGCAGGGGAAAAACCAGGTGAGGGAGGAGACACAATTGTATGTATAAGAGCGAAAATACAGACAAGCAGTTGACGTGTTGCCGAGCCAAATATACAGTGATGTACATTATTTATATAGATCTACTTTGGAAGTTGGGATGGGAGGGGGTTAGACAGGAAATAATGTTGGCTGACAGCAAGAGTGTGCCCCTACAGGAAACAGAGGTGCATTTTCAGAACCACTTTAAATTGCTGGGCAGTCGCAAAAAGTTTGATTTTGGGAAGTAGGAAGATCCAGTTGAGGGGTGCCAGGAGTGAAAAGGAGTCGAAGTGGCGGGCGGTATGTTAGGTAAGATTTTCATAGCAATGATACATTTTCCTGACCTGTGTCAACCCCAGACCCTTTTGCTTTTACTGGTGGATTATTTTTCCTTATACCTCTGTGAGTGGGAAACCTTTCCCACACTCAAATAATCTTTTACTCTTTTCATGGATGTCAATGTTAAGACTCTCCATAGTGATTTTTAAAAGTTATACTGTTTGAAAACGTTTTAGCAATAAGTGCCTATTGTTGTTGGGTTACCCTAGGGTCTCCCCTTTTAACTTTCTCTGGCTAACCCTGTGAGAACTACAGTTCCCAAGGGTAGAAGAAAGGATCTTTGGATCCCTTTTACATTTTATTAGTTGAGACCATCACCCGCACCTTATGTGGAGTGCTGGGGAGATACTGAGTATCCCCTTCCTCATTTTAAATGTAACATTTATGTTACAAGGACAAACTTACTTTTAATGGCTGGTGGCAGTGAACCTTTTTATTGATTCGGTGCACCTTTACAGCAGACTGTTTGCACAGCCCTGCACAGCCCGTGGCAAAGGCATCCATTGGTGTTCATTTTACCAAAATGACCCCTGTCTTGTTTTTTTTGCCATTTTAGTGTTCCTTGTCCTTTCTTGTTCCTTCCCCCAACATCGAGGGTGGGAAATTCCTTTGTGTGATTTTTATCTTTGGCAGGAGTCCTGTGAACTCCTCGCCCAGGCTCCAGAGTTTCTGTGAAGGCAGGAAGGGAGGGAGGAGTCCAACACTTTGCAGCCCTTTGTCTTCCAGCCTGAGGGCTGGATTCCAGTTCAAACTGGGGGGCTGGCTGTCCATAAAGGATTGCCAACCCCTCAAGTTTGAATGTTGCAAGGTTGTTTTATTGGCTGGTTCCCTGCATAAAAGTCCGAACCTGAAAGCTGAAGAGGTAGTCGACCACTGGAACCAACACTGAAGAGGAACAGGAAGAATTTGCGGCTGAAATTCTTTCCAGCGACCAGAGAGCCTGCTGTGTAAGCCCTTCCTTCCAATCAACCTGGGATCCTGAAATCAATAACCGTGAATCAGGGCTTGGTGACACCCACTAGACTCAAGACGATCTGCATTTTGAGCCATCTCGCACCATGCTGCGACCTTGTGGAGCTGCAATACCCCAATACTCTGGGACCTCAAGCCATTGTGTGGTACATGGTCTTCCAAATTCCAAATCTTACTGAAACTTCATGGGCCACCGGCTGGGCTGCCAAATGCATGATTGATTCCAGTCTGAAAAGTCCCCTCACCAGAGTGCTGGACCTTGCAAACGACGAGAATCCGACTGACAATATTCTGTCTTCTTCTGTGCTCCTGAAAAAGATGGCAAATCAACAGAGCCTCATCCAGTACAAGGAAAACCTTGCCTAGAGCCTTCCCTGTGATCCTTGCTGCAAAAGTCCTTGCAGTGTCCTGTCTTCTGTCTTCTTGATGAAGGTATTCAACAACCAGGATTTTGGCTTGCAGATCATGAAGTCATCCTGCTGCAAAATCTTCTTCTGTGCTGAGGTACTGTGCTGGTTTGGGTATTTACGTACCTTAAGTCTCTTGTGATTCGTGTGTAGTTTTGGGGTGTTTTCTGTGTTTGGGAGTCCTCTCGTCCAGTTCACCCAAGCCCCTGCTGGAATACTCCTATGGTGTCTTCTGTGAAGCCACAGGACCCTTAACTAGTTCTAAAGTAAAGTACTTCCTTGTTCTAAAAGTCCTCCTTAGGAACTCTGATGTATGCTACTTAGGAACCTATCCTGACCTGTCTGTTGCACACTAGACCCTAGTGACCCCCTTCTGCCACTGAGAACACTCATGCTCCAAGAATAAAAAGACTTCTGTGGATCGGGCATTTTGCCTATAAAAGAGAATAAGTGTTTAAAAGTTACTTACTTGCAAAAGAAGTTGGTTGGTAACTATAACTCTGTGAGTGAACCGTTACAGAAGTTATTACTTACCTTAGACATTTTCTGCCATTCTGAAAAATATATGTAACCTCTTTCTTTCCTTAGAAACTGTTTTACCATTCTAACAGAAAGTGTATGTAGGGGTATATTACTCATCTGGGATTTGGTTGTGTCTCTTCCCAAAGGTAATGCTGTTGGTTTCACTTCAGTATTCCTGTTAGGATGAATGTATGAGTGTCCCCAACTGGGTCTTGCTTCCCCTGACTTGCTGTTAGCCTGTCCAGAATAAGTCTGTCTTAGGTTTTACCTACCTAGAATAACCCTGAGTCATTCATAAAGAGTAACATTGGACTTTGCTTTCCCTGGTCTGTTATAGACAGACACAAAAAGAGTCTTAGGTTACACCAGCCTTTCAGTTGCTTATAGTATCGGTTTTACTTACCTTGAGTGTAACTGTGTTATCCTAAAATAAATTAGAGTTATTGCTTCCCTTAGTCTGTGAACTGAAAAGCAACTGTAATTTAATACTACACCCCAAGGTCCAACTCCCCTAGAATCACCTGAATCAGAGTTATAGGTTTATACTGTTTCTAGAATCTTTGTTTCACTAGATCAGAAAAGTACATTGTCCTGTTGATATTACTACGTGATTTTTTGCTGTGCGTCATGGTGCAACTGATAGGGTCTACTGCCCTGGTATTACTGAAAGTAATCTAAAAGTAAGGGTTGGTTTTGGCTTCCCTAGAACCCATGTTAAGTGTTCCAAATTAGGTTATATGCTTTGGTCTGTGTGCCTTCAAGCATAGTGTCGTGTTTTTCTAAAATGTGTTTATATGATCTGTGATAGTACTTATTTCCCCCAAGTGTTATCCAGGCCTACTTGTATTTAAATAAACCATTTATGTTTTATAACACATAGTGTTTCACTGTTTCTTGGGACCATTTGTATTACAATTTCATTTGTACTGATTCTACAGCCCTCTCTCCCTCCTAAAATAAGCCTGGCTGCTCTGCCTACACTACCATGAACTCACGTGGTACAGCTTAATACTAAGAGTGGAGTCTTGTACTGCTTCAGTTGAATGGTTTTACTAAGCCCTTAGTTGGACTTCAGAAAACTGTCCTAGCACAATGAGTTGAAGTGGGGGGCAGAACAGATGAGAGTCACGAGTCAGGTAGATTGAGTAGTGTTTGGGACTAAAGAGTGCAGCATGCAGTATTGTGGGAGCATCCAGGTTGGGACGGGGGAACAGGGAGGGCGTTGACAATCCATGGATAGATTTAAAAATTCAGGTATATAACCCATTGACATCAAGCATGGGTCTGCTCTCCTCCCATACTACAGTGGGCCCATTTCTATCCAAACCCTTCATTTTGTTTCCATTTAACACTGAAAAGCCTCCCATTTTGAGCAGAAACAGATTTAATAATCAGCCAAAAAAAGGGATCTAAACAGGTAAGAGCTCAGCTACAGAATACAACTTAAGCACTACACTCTAGCTCCGAACTAGGCGCTGCACTGCTATTTAGCAACCCCGATAGTCGAACACTTGCCCTGGCCAGTCACATGGCCTTCAGAGGGAAACTCACACTTCACCTGTTCTAAGCTACCTTCAAATAAGTAGTGCCAATAGGGTTTTTGGTTTCGGCTATTGAACTATATGGGGCACTCTTTCTTTATACGTGCATTTTTTTCGAAATCGAGCCATTCCATGTATCCCATTAGGCTAATTGCTTGCATTCAGTGACTGCCCAGCTCAGCGACAAGGCGTGAAGGAAAGAAGCCTCATCGGTGCGACACAAAAAGAAAGGAAGAAAAAGTTCCTTTCTCTTTTCCTTTAAAATAATACTTTCATCAAGTTTTTCAATATGTTTTCCAATACGAACGGGTACAGCTCCAATCAGTATAATTCACAGTTTAACTACGTCAGGTACCCATTACCTATCAAACCTGATCTCCAAAACCCAATCAGCCAGACCAACCCGTTCAGCCTACTTAGGGAAGCTAACCACATGAAGATACGAAAGACAAAAAGCAGGTGGATCTAGCTCTAGCTTCCCTGTTATTGCAGCCAACTATTGGAACGCCATGACCACGGAACTAAGGACAGACCCGTCACTATGGTCCTTTCATAAAAAACGAAAAACCTGGCTCTTCAACCAGGATACTAAGAATCCATCTCGCTACACAAAGGAGCACTAGGTTTCCTCCTCGTCCACTGATTGTGGACTAGACCTACACAGTTTAATGAAAAACTGTGATACTGTATTCTGCATTTGCTCTATGTATTGATACCATACATGCACTTGTAACTGTACTCTATAACCAAGCATCAGAAATGTAACCGTATTCTTAAATTCAAGCGCCCAGATGCCTGAGGGTTAGGCGCGCTACATAAATGTAATACATAAATAAATATTCGGCTATTGTATCCAGAAATGAACATTGACATTTCCTTTCCGTCCTTATCAAAGCTCATCCACACTTGAGAAGCGCAGTGTGATCCCAGCCCTCAATGTTATCTGGACACATCTGAGAAATAGTAGCTACCCCGCTTTACGCCCCTTTTATACAGCCTTACATGCAGCCCTGTCTGCAATCCATCCCACCACAACATGCAATTATGAGTAAAGGTCTGGGTCTGCCTCTAGTCCGTTACACTTCTCTGTTTCCCACAGATCTGTTCATGCTTCTGAGGTATGAGGGGAGAGAGGAATCCAAGATGGTGCAAAGGCCAGATGAATGCATGGTCTGGCCCCCTAAACCCAAAGTGAGGCGAGGAGCACCCATGTGCAGACACCAATCACAACCTTATTCTGATTACAGGACACAGATACAGACACTCACCAAAAGCCCAGCCCCGGGGAGGTGGCCGAGAACCATGAAACCCAGAGACCACAGTCAGCGTGGGTTGTTAGAGCAGAAGGCTGAAGTGGGCCCCTAGAGTGCCACGCAACATTTTAATAGCATCCAGAAGCATCCATGTCTGCATCACAAGGATAGTACAGCAACATAAGGCGGCCCTCACTAAGCATGTTATTTATTGCCCACGTTCTCATAACCAGCAGTCCAAGGAGCTTCAGAACGACCTGCCAAAAGTACACCTCAGCAGCCTGTTATGCACACCTTTTCACTATAAATAGTGCAATAGTTGGAACACATGTGTGAGCCTTACATGAGCTCCCCTTTAAAGGGCCCTTCTATCAGATACCAGGACCTGTGGACTCTACCCAGGATAGCAGTACTTACCACACAGGTTGCGTCAGTGGGGATTGCTAGAGGACACTTCCTAATCACACCGATGACTCCCTTATGAGCCGTTTGCAGTGGAACTTGATGGACCCGAACATGAAGGCCTTATATAAGGGAAATCATTCTAGAGGTCATACCAACATGTGTGTCTCTCACAGAAGTATCATCAACAACCAGCTTTTTGATGGAGGTGATTGCTGATCCAGTGTACAGGGCATTGGTTCCGCAAGCACTGGTGCAACCCTATTCTGAGTGCAGTAACACAAGGTGAAAAGAAAAGTGAACTTTCTTTGAGCACCCTCTGCAAGGCAAGGGATGGAGTGGAGAAGACAAGACACCACTGTCAATCAAACTCTTCCATGAACAGATTAAAGACATCATGGAATTTGGGGAACTGCTATTGCCAGACAATCCATCAGTGGACCAGGAGTTTTGGCTGACATCATCTCATGCAAACCTGACAGGAGTATCATCCGCATCCAGCCTGACATCATTAGTATTCAAGTACAATTTGGGAGAAGCCCAATAGAGTGGTGTTAATCAACCAAAAGCTGGACACTTGTAACTGGCAGGTGCCAAGTGAAATAAACTGTGCATTGGCTCCAATCCACTGGCCCACTTGGACGTGGTCTCCACTTCTTTCCCCTAAGGCAAGTCTCCTTCAGGCTCTACTTCGGCATCCTTTGCAATGCTGACCCCTTTGGCTAGAGAGGAAATGCCACGGGTGCTATAAGGAGGAAAGTGTATAGCAACAGTACCATATACCAACGTCAGGTGACCATGGGCACCAGCCTTACTTCTTTTAATAGCAAGTCCTGGTGAGAAGTGGAGGAATTATCTGCGGGTCTGACAGGTGACAGGAAATATCAATTTGTTACTGGACTAAGGGGGAAGGGCACAAAGAATAGCTCATGACATGTTATAAGCAGCTGCAGACCATGTAGGTACGTCAGTTAAGGGTATGGGCCTTTATCTGGACTTGATAAGGGTCACCTGGCTTAAGAGCACCATTCACCTCCCAGAGCTGCAGGAAAATGTGAGGGCACTCACATTTATGGATTTCTTATCCATCCACTGACGAGGAGTTCAATAAAGAAAAAAAACACACCCTCATAGCCTAAAGCCTCTTGGCCATCACCTGACCAAGCACTGAGGCTGGTTCTGATACACAACAGAAAAGCCAGTACAAGTGCAGCACGCTTTAGATGCTTCCTTGGTTGCCCACAAAGCATGGACAGATGGGGGCAGACATTTGACACAAAACCTAGGAAAAGACAATGGACGATTAGGGGCGTATTTGGTTCCACAGCCCCTCAGGGTGAAAAGCTAAATGTCTACCATCCTGCAGCATTTTTCCACAGTTGGGCGACTGATGCCCCTTCACATGGAAAGAGGCATGGAAACTTGGAAAGAGATAAGCTCAGATCCGCGGGCACTTCAATGGCGTGGAGCCCTTACATACTACCAGTTCCAGGTGGCCCTCCCCAATCCTCCCTTTCCCCGACAATTTTCACCAAGTCTTTTGGAAGGCCTTTAGAAGTTGGTGAAGCTGGATGCAACAGGAAGTATTCCTCAGGATCAAGCTTGCCACCAGGGCTACTTTGTTTGTTTCTTTGCTCTTTCGTAGGAGGACAAGGTGGGATACGGTACAATACTCAATCAGTCCCGCTTTAACAATTTTGTACCGATGTAAAGGTTCCAAATGGTCACCCTGATCCAAATCCTTTCAGATCTTATGGAGGGGGATTGGCTGTGTGTGCTAAGTCCACCGGTTGCATATATGCCTATCCCAATCTGGGAGCGACACAGAAAGTTCTTCTTCTTGTCAATAATGGATGTCCATTACCAGTACAAGATCCTTCCCTTTCAACTGAATTAGGCATCTCGGGTTTTCCCCAAGGTGATGGACTCGTCTACAAGGAATTCACATCTGCAGACACCTGAATGCAAGGCTAATCTGGGCCTCTTCTCTCTGCCGAGTCAAGAATTCACACAACTGCATCCTCCATCTGGCTTATGTTCTGGGCCTTAGTATAAATCAGGACAAATCAATCTTCACCATGAATCAGAGGATCCATTATATTGGTCTGATCTGGGATTGTGCACCAGGGAAAGTCTTCCCTCCGGTGGCAAGAATCCAGGGCTTACACTGGATTTGCAGGATTTGTGAACTACAGACCCTCGATTGCGAGGATCCTTTTATTTTCTCTTCAAAATGGAAAAGGTTGTTATTAGGGCCCATCCTTCTTTCCTACCAAAGAGTACCCATCTTTCACCTCGTTCATGAAATCTCTTTGTCAGTGTTCTTTCCTAACCCTCCCTCTGAGGCTGACAGTACATTGCACTGTTTGGAATTGGTGAGGTCTCTGAAAATGTACCCTGAAAAACTAGCGGGATAAGGAAAATGAAACAGCTTTTTGTGGGCTTTGGCAGTGCCTCCCCATGTCTGGCAGCCTCTAACGTGACTATAGCCCATTGGTTGGTATCTACCACATTGGAGGTATGCAAACTGAGAACAAATACGCTCACCAGGGCCTTTCTGCACACTTGTTGATGGCAAAATGAACCTACGTTGCTTATCACAGACATATTCGCTTGGATGGAATCTCAAGGGGGCCGCCTGGGCCTCCCCTCATGCCTTCTTCAAACAATATACACTTGATTCTAGGTCGAGAGAAGATGCTGCATTTGTAGATGCGTATTGAGGAGCCTCTTTTTTTCAGTAGTTTTATAGACTTCCAACCTCCCTTGTCGCTTATGAGATGCTTAGGCATCTCTCATTAGTATTTAGGAAAGGGGACAGGATGTAAGAGTAAGCCAAAGTTGCTCATTATATATAGTCGCTACTGTACTGTTATTCCACAGTCCACTTTTCTGCATTCACCCTTCCACATCCCTTCTTTAAAAAGTAGTCAGGTCTGACTCAATAAAGGGAAGGTTCACGAAACTGCTGTTCGGCAGTAGGCTTCGGTTCCATTCCCCATTCCTTGGGACATCCCCTGAGTATGGCGGAGAGGGGACTATGGACTAAGTGTACAGTAGACACTACAGTAAAAAAAAGGAAATCTACCAGAATCTGGGCTGCACAATAGTACGCCCAAATAACAAGTCCATCCTCCCATGTTGACCATTAAAATGTACCATTTCCAGGGCTCCTCTTTCCTACCTGTGCCTCTGGATTTTACTTCCAATCCTAGCAAAAGTAACAGCAGGAACCCAGTATTCTGTATGGAGCAACCAGGAGAAAGTCACCATTATTATTTATTTTCTCGTCTTAATAATCTATTGAGCACGCAGGCTCATGATCCTGCTATGAATCCTTCATTCTCAACCTCTGAATTCGCTTCTTCCTGCTTCACTTCTAAGATTGATCACTGACACTTCATTTTTGCCTCTGCTTCCCCTTCCTCGTATTCTTTAGTCCATCTTTCTCTTTTCCTACACTTGCTTGCTTTTCCCCTATTTCCAAGGATTCACTCAAGCTCTTGCTCCAAAGAGGCAACCTTAATGCCGCCCCTTTTGATCATTCACCGTCTGCCGTCATCTCCTCTATGTAGCCTCATTTTCATCCTTATCTGACCTCATTCTTTAATTCTTCACTCACCTCGGGATCTTTCCTTTTTCTTTTAGTCCACCTTTAACCCCTCCTTTTGCTGGATCTGTCACTCTAGCTCCCGTTTCCCCTTTCTCGATTATATCCTTGAAAGGCCTGTCTTTTCTAAACTCTCCATCTACCTTGGATCTACGTCTCTCCTTCCTCCACCTCACTCTAGTTTCTGTCCTGCTCACTTGACTGAAACCGCTCCTTTTCATGTCTCCCATTTTCTCACTTCCTATTCTGAGTCTTAGCAGTCTTCTCTTCTTCTTCTCATGGACGTATCTGCAGCTTTTGATACAATGGCCCTCATTACGACCCTGGCGGAGTGGGTTTACGCCAGCGTTATTCGCGGCGGACCCGTCCGCCCTACTACGAGTTCCCGTAGCGCCATGGAGCCTTTCTCCGCCTGGTTTTTCCGGGCGGAGAAATCCATGGCGCTACGGGACCTTGGTGTTAATTACGCCACCGTATTTTACGGTGGCGTAATTAACGCCTTCCCCACTCCCATTATACCCTATGGGGCAAAAATGGGAATGGGGAAGGGTAAAATGGGGATTGGGGATTTACCGCCCCGCCAAGGTCGGAATGGGGCGGAAAATCCGCCAACCCCCATGGCGCTATCGGCAGCTTTCCGCCGTGCTCCATGGTGCATTTTGCACCGCGATTTCCGCCAGGGTCGTAATGAGGGCCAATGAGCGAAGTAGCATAGCATAAACCACAGAGTTGAAGAACAGGAAGAGTTGTAGTTTGAAATCCTTCCCAGAGGGATCCCTCCAGTTGTGCTCGCTCCTCACCCAAATGAATCACAGTAGACATTTTAGAGTGATACCTGCAATGTAAGCAGACTAACACACATGGCAAGCCTAAACAGGTGAAAGGCTGTGGGCATTTTCCCACCTTTCTTGGCATTAAACCATGAACAGTTTATTGACATTCCCTAAGAAACCTGAGGTGGTAAAACCATTATAGCGACACCATTTCTCACCTTTCTTTTCTGATACATTGTTTTCGATTGTGTCTTGCTGTTCTTATGCGTTTTTGTTCGAATTAAACAGCCACTATACTTAGCGATATAACCCATGCAGGGTGCATTATCTGTGGGGTAATGCCCCACCTGAGGGTTATATTGCTATTAGTACCCTGGCACTTTGTACCGGGGTACTTTAATGCATTTATAAAATGTCTATGTGAAACGCATTCTGGGTGCAGCAGTGGACGTTTTCTTCTAATTCTCAGTGAAAGCATCATTTCTGAATATCGTCTGCATTTTCTTAAACACTGAAAAAACATTTTGTGTTTTCCCCTGGCCAGTCAAGGTTTGTTTTGGATTCCGCAGGAGCTGAAAGGAGTTCTGTCGGCTCCATGAGAAACAGAGAGAGTTTACTTGACACGGTATTCCACAGAATACATCGGCTGGGTCTCTGTGAAGTGCTATAAACAGGTGACCTTTCTGGAAAAGTACTAGTGTGTAGGTATGTAAGTTAGATTTGGGGGGCATCAGACGAAGCTGGCAAAGAGAGACACATAGCTTCAACTGAAATAAGAGACGGTAGACGTATTGAATCTGGTTCCAGTCCTGTTGTGCTGTCTCTCTGCACCAAGCCTGGTTTGAGAAGCTGTCCAGTGAATTTCTTGGCTGGGATGAAGATGTGCGAATCAATGCCAACGGTGATGTAACATTTTTTCTAATTCTGCATTTTATTTTGTGATGTTTATTTGAGCTAATAAACGTCCATATAAGTGTCAGCTTTATAATCAGTGAGAGTGAGTGAACTGTTGCGTTCCAAGAGTACAATGCCTTCCTATTCAGTGTGTTGGGGAAACACAAATAAGATATATAGACATCTGTGCACTAATATTTGGGAGAGCAAAACCGGTACTAATAGTGTTTTTATCGCAAGTTGATAAACAAAGTATTTGCCATTTCTCAGCTCGAGATAAACACTACAAATCAAGATGGCCACAATGGAACGAGGAGAACAGAACTACATTTATCTATTTATTTATTTTATTTATTGGTCATTTATATAGTGCCTATACACTTAAACAAGTGTTTCAAAGCGCGCAAACGCAGGAAGGCAAACAGAAGAAAAACATTATTAATAGGCATTGGGACATGCAGAATGTGCAAGAGCTATGTGTTAGAATGTACAACATATAACAAAGAGGAACACACACTGTAAACAACATAAATCAGAAGAGTCCAGGGCACACAGATGCATGGGGGTTGCAGGATGTTACAACAACCCAAATTTGCAGAGCAGTTAAACATACCAGAGGTGAGGACAGCCACAGACAAGGCCTTAGCTAGTGCCGGCTTGACCTGATTGGGCTACAAGTAGGTAGCTGGGCCCAATTAGAGCTGTGATGTTGGTGTTGAGCAGTCACTCCAGTATCTGCGATCAAGGCAGCCATGATGGAGGGATGGTAGAGAAGTGCCCAACACGTGCAGAATGCACTTAAACACTCCCGTAGCCCCGCAAGCAGCAGCAGCGGAACGCTGCAGGCAATCTTCAGTGCGGGCAAGATGAATTTCGGATTTATTTTTGAATAAATGCTGAAGCGCACAGTGCACAGCTCTGAAATAACACAAAGAGCCTAGCAGGCATGATCTCACTTGATGGAGGTGGTGTGGGGGCTCTTCAGGGTCTCATGGAGCTGCACTCGGGTCTGTCCAGTGTGCTGAGGGACAGATGAAGAAGGAGCATGTTTTCCCTACATGTAGTCCCTTCTCCTTTTCCATGATGGCCATTGCCGGATCAGGGATGCGCCGGGAACACTATTTCCCTGGCACCTACAACGGACGTAGCAGCGCAAGTTAAGTGGAGTGAGGGTGAGTGGGTGTTGGAGATATGGAAAAAGGGGTATGGAAGGGACAGGGGATGCGGTTGGGGGGGAAGCAAACTTACCTCATTCCCAGAGAGGGAAGATGGTGGCCTCCTGCTCTGCGGAGGCTTGGAGTGGGCTCTTTACTGTGTGGGATAGACCCTGTTCTGAGCCTCCTCATTGGCTCGGAAGCCGCCACCCCTCCCTTGCTGGGTACTAATCTAGATTCTTGTAGCAATTATCACCAATAATGTTTTACTGTGATAATTGTAGCCAGTCAAGATGCAGACGTTTTGGGATGCACAATTCTAAATCCTTCATGCTTTATCAAAAGTCAAAGTGGCAGATCGGCTGCTAATCCAACACTACCAATGAAAAAACAATAGTCTTTTTTCTCTTTTAAGCTCCAACAAGTACAACATATAGTTGCTGACAGGTGGCATATTTTCACGATCACCTTTACACAGTCCTCCATTTTTAGCCAATTGCGATTTTTCCATCTGCGACTTTCTTGTTTTTGCGATGAGTCTACAAGCCCCACATGTGAAGTCTTTTTGGATAAATTCCCAGGCTGAATAATGGTGGTCCTCCGACATGGGTCTAGCTGCAGTTCTGAAAGTAGGGTCTTCCACAATTTGTAACCATTTATCCACATGTCCTTCTGCTTCTGCTGCACACACTGTATTAGAATTATTAAACCTACCAGTGCATAGACCTGATTCCGGTCTTTCTCACCTCTCGCTCGTAAGCTCTGGGATTCTCTTCCCTACAGTCTTTTTTCTGCACTGACTCTCATTTTCTTATGCTCTTGTCTTAAAACCCATCTTCTTCCCGCAGAGAACCATTGACAATGTTCCACTGGGCTGATTGATTCGAGTTTATTTATGTACTGTATGTCCATTTTTTTGTAATTACTGGACAGCACTTAGGCGCAAGCGCTTCATAAGTTCCGAAAAATGAGTGCATTTTATACAGTGCCATCTGCTCCAGTAATGCCATCTGAAGCCAGCTTCACTATTTGACATCCATGAAAAAATGAGAACTCACTGTGTCCAAATTGAAACCATGAAAATCTGGCGAATTTCCAGATATTTGAAGGAGGCTTCCTCCACCTTCAAAGGACCTCGCCAGAGATGTCTTTATCAGAGGGCAACATGGGCACGAGCACCGGGCTTCCACATTACAAGGTTCCCAAAATGGCTGCCTGATGCAAAAAAGTGACGGCCCTTTTTATTTTATATAATAAAACGTAAATACAGCATCATGATATCGTATAGTCTGCTGCCTGGCTATTTTTGACAAATTTGTTCAGACCTGATCAGTTATTCCTTTAATGTACTCTGTGTTCACATAGTGCATGCAGTTTGTGTGTTCTTTATAGCAAAAGTCGTGCAACATTTTCACCTTTCTGTGTGAATATATTGATCAAGTGCATTATTGGAAACTGATAGTTTTCCATTTAAGAACCACTATGGTTCAGCTCACTATGTTAAGCACTTGTTGCAGAGATCTTTGTTTGTATGCCGGATCACAATAATACATTCCAGCTAGGCTTACTCTGCCTTTTCCTCTCTATGAGGTCGATAGGGTTGAGTGTACAAACACTCTGGTCATGATAACCTGCTGCGCTGCAAAATAACAGACCTAGGTCAGATAGCACAAGTTATAAAAACTAACATAGATTCAGCATGGTCAGGGTCTAGAGATTGGTGCCTCCAAACAGGCGGTATAAAAATGGCAGCCACCTGCTCCCAATGGAGAGCATTATGTCTTAGAAAGGAGAGATGATTAGGTAGTCAAAGTAAAGACTGTGGAACCCCAGTGCTTACGCTTGTATCATGGATTTGCCACCAGGCGATATAGGTCTTCTGGACAAATCATCTTATCTCACTGTATAGTGTTGTTCTGTCTTCTGTAAAATGGTTTGACTACTCACATGTTGGCAGCATTTGTTAGCCCATTGCTTGCTTACTTTTCATACAGCTCATTTGAGTAGAAGGGGCTGTAGACAGAAGAGAGGCACCTGCATGTCACAAGAGTCTGGCTAGATTATCTTCAGTTCTTTTTTGACATAAAAGATTAGCTTTTTTATACAATTTAAAATGTTCATCTGCACATCACGAGGGAGTATCCAAATGTCTGCGTTAGGTGTATTTAAAACTTGAAAATAAAGTAGTGAAAACCAGATGATATTTTTTAGGCTCACAACAGTTAATTTTCTGGTACGTGTATGCTTCTCTTGAGGATGGAGAAATGAAGATATACTCATTAGCCTTTTCCACAACATGCTTCTGTACATATTTTGGTTAATATTGGCATGTTGGATTATCATGTGATTTGTGTCCTTTTGAAAATCGGGTCTACAAACAAGGTGTCATTTTAGTTAGTGAAAGTCAAAGATTCACACACTATTGCACCTTGCTGTATCACAGGAACTGGGAAACAATGTTCTCAATTGCCAAGCTGAAATCCTAACATCACCTCTTAACCAAAGTGTGTGATCCCGGGCAACTGAATAATCTCCTGGTGCCCAACCTGCCAAAATTGCTAGTTCCTAAATATTTCCCAATTTTCAGCCTTTAGGAGTGATTTGGTTCTCTGGTTATGCTCTTCAACCTAACCCCATCGTTTGTTTAACTATTGTGTTTCTTCATATATCATAACAGGGACCACTGTTATACAGCACACCACACAGCTACGTTTTTCATTGCTCACTAATGGCAGCGTCACTCGAAAACCATGGCAGTCCTTCTATCACAGTCTATGGTTGGATACTTTTAATTTCCCGGTAGCTTCTAATATGTATCCACAATCTTTGCTATGCTATGTGTACTTTCCACGGTGCTTCCGACGTGTTGGCTGTAACGATGCTTGAGCACTTGTACATTCTGTGAGGATTCTAATCTGAATTCTGTTATAATGTTGGGTTTGGTTACCTTTTTCATACAGCTACTGATCTGTGCCTGCATCTATACTCGAGCTTGTGGACCTTCCTCGTGGATGCTTCTGTTAAATGTGCCTTGCACCTATGCTAGAACACGAGTACCCACGGCATGGACTGCCAATGTTGCCCTTGAAATGCCACTTGTTTATTATTCTGATGCCGGCAAAGATGAAAGGGGTAGAGGGACTTGAAGGGAACACTCATGCTTAATTTAATTGCTGCCTGGGCAATATATCAAGCCTTAGGTTGTGATTGTGAGGGGCTGGGTTGTAGGGTTGATCAGTTTTGAAACCTCTTAATTTCTGTATTTCGGGTGGGGCCCCAGATGTGTCTGTGTCTTGTGCTTTGAAATCCTTTAAGATGGTCCTGGACATCACCGTGGATGCACCTTTCCGGTACCCCAAAAAAGCAACATAAAGGATTTGGGGAGCTCTGTCTTCAACCCACAGTGCCTCTGAAAATCTTTTATCATGTATGTGTGGATTAAGGGTCTAAGTGTTGTGGAATGCCATCTCCAAGGGTGAAACAGCATGGCATTTATTATTTTTAATAATAAAAGGATGTCAGTAATGTTGTTTCTGAAAGGGAGATCTGCTCATTTGGCCCCACTTTCATAATGCTCCATGCCAAAAAAAAGCATACTGCAACCATGTACCCTGCTGTGACATTCTAGTAACATCCCCAGTAGCTGCCCTGAAGTGACAACACAGCAGGTTCAAACATCATGTGTGCATTCCTGAATACAGGTGCTGGAACACACATTCCCCACAGGTAGTGCTGCTTTTAACTATAGGCATTCCTGGTTCAAAATCTCAAATGCGCACGTCAGCAGCCTGGAGGCAGTTATTTAAAACTGAATATAAGCCATATTCAGTGATGAATTATTGGCTACTTAAAAAACACAATCATACTGCCGTAGCATTTGATGCCCTTTTATTGTTATCTAGGTTGACAGTGATGTATTCATGACAGGGACTGGTGTGTATTTACGCTACATGGGCTGTGGTTGCCCACTACAGCCATGCTGGGTCCAGCCCAGGAAGACTCTCTTTGATCCCCCTGAGGAGGTTTGTCACCTTCCTCCAAAGCACAGGAACACTCCTCGTGAGGTCCCTTGCGAACCTGTGCTTCAAAGTCAGCCCTGTCTTCTTTACAATGGCCATCTTATACCATTGGGCTGAATACTGGAGTCATTTGAAGTGGGCAGACAGAGAAAGAGGCAGAGATAGAAAAGCCCAGGAGTGAGTTCCAGTCCAGGTTGCAGGGCTTATCCTCTTGCATTTTGTTGGGGCTCCCAAAATTCTTGGCCCCCACTCCACTTCCTGCAGACAAGGTGCTCTGCAAAGGACACTTCTTAGAGCAGTCAGGAGTAGACCCTTAACAACAGGCTTGCTGTGGACCAATCTGCCGTAGCATTTGCGCAGAGGGAGGGGGGTCCCCTTTGTTGATTAATCTTTGGACTACTGACGAAGAAGGATTCACCTGGAATCTTGGTTGCTAGTACAGTCTGCTCCAAAATACTCTGTCAGAAAGGTTAAGACCAGTGACTTCCTAGCAACATGGAAACTCTTGTTGCCAACCATTCCAGGGGCATATATGGTTTGGACCAAGGCCTTACCTGCTGCCTGAACACCAGAACCAATGTCCTGCTCGCTGGAAGTTGCAGCTCCTGCGGGTGCTCTCTGGTAACCTAACTAGCATGGAAATGCAGAACAAGGACTACTCTAGCTCCTGGAGACCCTGGGCAGGGCCTCACAGCAATCCAGAAGTCAAAGAAGTGGCCGGGGCTCTAGTTAATGCCTAGACCCACTTGTGAGCAACAACGGCCTGGCCATTGCCTCACTGTCTCAAACGTCTCTGTCCCAGGAGCCCTTGCTGATTTGACCGCAAAGTATGTTGGGCCCAGACGCCCTGCTCGCCAATCTGATGCCAAGTCGCCCTGCTCACCAATCTGATGCTGAATCACTGCCTTAGAAAGCTCCTAGAAGTCTGACTCAATACTGATAAACACCAGAACAAGAACTAAAGGTATTTGAAGTAGTCCTTTATCCCTGGCCTGCCTTAAATGACACTACTGTATTGTAAAACCCTAATATTTGCTGCTGAAATTCTTGCCTGTTTGCCACCGTATGCAAACCCAGAGTGCCCTTTTATTCCAAAGTCTGTGTTCTCTGTGTGTTACTTTACAGAGGTGGGATATTAGCATTTGTATTAGCTGAGTGTATTTCTAGTCTAATTAAAGCCGCCTACTGTCATAGAACTGATATGATATGATATTTTATTTGTATCGCGCCCATACACAAGTTTTTCAGAGAACGATGAGGCAAGGGAGGGGAACAAGGGAGGACAAAACAATGATCTTACTAGGCCCAGTGGCATTGAGAACGTGCAAGTGCCGGGAAGAGGGAAGGGAGAAAGTGCGAGGGAAAGGGGAGAAGTGAAAAGTGCTAAACACGTGAATAACAATGACAGGTAGTGCGGTCAGCAGGTGGTAAGTGCAAGAATAAGGTGTAGACAACAGGTGTCTAAGTGCAGGAAGGTGACTGTGGGGTAACAGATACAGACCCAAGTGCAGTGGGTGCCAGGAGGCAGTGCTGGTATGTGGCTGGGTGGGTGGGGATCAGGGCCGAAATCAGAGGGTAACCAGATGCCCTGTTGCCGAATCAGCAGGCAGGTCAGCAGGGGAGCGGAAGGGCGAAGGCAGAAGCAAAGAGGAAGGTCTTGAGGTGCTTCTGGAACCGAAGATGGTTTTTCTCAAGTGTGACTGGACATTCATTTTATTATGGCACTAGTGTACTATTGCCGTTTGTGTTGCTAGTGTGCCAGCTCACACCCCTCCTGAGGAGTATAGCCGACACCACCAAAAGAGGCAAAGGAGGTATACCTGTCACGCTGTGCTTTTTCCACCTTTGCGTTTGGATCACTGCTGTTAAGAAATAGTGTGGGGCTGGTTAGGCGCTTTACTCTCCACTCGTCCCTGTACTCCTGAAAAGCGGTTGTCATTTCGTCACACTGAGCACTTCTGTTTTCCCTTAAATATATACCCTAACTGTTCAGTAACATTCCTTTGATAACCAAGAGCTGCACAATTACACGCCCACAACACATAAAAATGCAGCTTCTCATGTAAAAAAGCATTGGTCCGAACATTCAGTATTTACCATTCTTCCACCTTTAATGCACGAAGGTAAAAGCAATACTGGGAGGGAGTGAGAGGGCAGGGGACTAAACTGGAAACTTATAATTTAATGAACATACAATTGGAAATAGATTCTTGCTTTAGGGTCACAAATGTACATGGGTCGGCCAACGTGGGGCTGGGCCCATGCAAGACCATTGGTTCCATGTTATTTCGCCGACAGCAATTACTTTGTGGTAATTTACCACAAAGTAATTATTTTGAAATGTTTCTTTGTTTTGTATTTTTAATTTGGGGGGTGTCCCCCCAGACACCTCCCACCCGCTTTTTACCCCTTACTACACAAACACCTATATTTTTGGAAGAAATTCGGAAGAAATGACTTCGTAGTAAATTACCACAAAATAGTTACTGTTGATGAAACAATGGGATACCAGAGCATCATTCAAGTTGGATGGCTCACTTTCCCTCTTCCTCTAACCCCATCTCCACCCTTCCCCATCTCCTCTGCAGTTCTCTTTCTTCCATAGTCTCTTCAGACTTGGATGCATAGACTGCACATTCCTTAGCAATCCCAGGATCTATCCTGGGAGGTTCTTTTTTTGGGGAGGAGGGAGAGCTTGACCACATTAATTTCAACCAAGTTTCAAGCTACATGGGGCTGTATGAGAACATCTTGGTACTATCACTCAACCAATCACACTTTCTCTGTGTACACCTTCTAGTACCAAATCTACCATCTAGAGTACATTTCTAAAGATATCAGGATGCCAGCCCCACACCATTACTGTTCTGCCCTTACTCTCACTTGAGCTAGAGAAGATGAGGCCACATGCACCCAACCTTAAGCAAACACACCGCACATCACTTCACTGCCTTTCCTACCTCTCCCCATGTGCTTCCTACTCTCTCCGGCTCCCTTTTAACCCGACCCGTCATCTTCCTGCCATAAGCCAAGGTCTAGAAACCGGTTGTATACTAATTGACCTTTTCACAACTGACCTCGGGAGAATTGACCTAATTTAGAAGGTCAATTAGGACATATATGTGGGGGAAACCCCCCCGCAACCCCTCACCCAATTCAAAAACCCCCGTAACCCCGCACCCAATCCCCTTATATTTTTTATAATCCAAAACCAACCCAATACATAAATAAAATAACTAAAATTATATAAAGGTCAATTGTGTGGAAGGTCAATGAGGACCACTATAATTAGACATTAGACTATAATTAGACATCTGAAAATGCTTCAATTTCATGTGGTACTAAAATATTGCTGAACATTGTTAGAGCATGTCTTGTACTCAACTATACGGCTGCTCATAGCCAGAGAAAACATTATTGATAGTTGTGTCATAAACAAATAGAAATGTTTCCTTCCGCAGGGAGACATCTTCACATAATGTCAAGAAATTGTATTTACGGGTTTTATTTTGCAGTGCGTTAGATGAAATAGTCAGTACATAAACGAGAGCTAAAATGGCTGCCACCCACTTACTTAGCCCGAGTGTTTGCCAGTGAACACACTGCGTGAGTTATTCGTGCGTCTCTAGAGTCATCTCTCTCTGGTGGCGTAGAAATCATTTCTCAAAGCAGCACAAGGTGGAGATGAAGAGCTGCACTCTGCGTGAACCGCTAGGAAATGGGTTTAACGTGCCGTTGTCTGACATGCGCACTCTGGCATGCCCTGTCTGAGCAGCCCTCCACCCCACCCAAAGCAGATCCCACCGTTCGATGTCATCATGCACATCCTTGTGCTATTTCGTCTGACTGAGCCAACCCACCATTTTGGAGACAGCGGCAAATGCCCTAGTACCATGACAACAGTGCTGAACGTCTCCTGTGGGTTGTGGCGCGTGGCAGACCCCAGGAGGACGGAATGGCCGCAATGTTAAGATTCATGTTTTGTAAGAATCCCAGCCATGAAATGCAGTGCCCTAGGGAATCCTCTTCCAAGATATGTGTCTCTTTTCCACCACAGAGAGGAAGGAGTAACATGAAACTATTATAATGGGTAGTGAAGAAAAGAGAGAGATGCGATTTGAAGAGGGCTGTTGTTTGGTTATTTACCCACTCATCGACTGATCGTAGCCATGCTAGTCCTTCTGGTCATTTCTACTCACAACCCCCTAACCCCCCACCTCCCACTCACCCCCAAAAACATGTCTGAAATTAGCTCTGTGCTTCCTGGGCACCATTCCAGAAGGTAATTGCAGGTATAACAGACCCAAATGAACTCTTGAATGTAATACAATTGTCTTAACCAAAAGTGTATTCAGCCACATGATGTATAAGCAGTATGTGTATCCTTACATCTGTTTCTTGCACGAATTCCTGCTATAAACCAGCATTGGCAAAGCCAACAATTTTAGCTCTTTTATGGGCATTTGATAGCCATCTACCAGGCACTACCATAATATGCCAATGCGGCCAGGTAGCACTGTAGCACATTATTACAATGTGTGCAAACTCCAGATCTCATGACTTCACACTGTTTCATGTTGATAAAGATATGACTGTCAGTCAGTATCATCCATCGCCAGTGATTGTCACATATTTAGCAACCTGCATAGAACATTACACTTGGCTCATTCCAGTGCTACTAGCTGGTATTTCTTGGAATCATCATTCTTGACCGGTCGGCCCATTGCTGCCTTTGGCATGACTCTGTTTCACTTCCTGCTGCCTACCTCGCCTCCTCCACACTCCCTGGACTGCCACCTGCAGGTTTCGCCCCACCCATGACTTCTCACAGGGAGGTGTGAGGTTGGCGGAAATATCACACTACTGGGTGGGTGGCACCCACTTCCCCCAACTTCCTGGAAGCCAATTCTCAAGGGCCACCCCACCTCCCCTGCCCTCTTCCACCCTGGTGGCATTTCTTGGAAATCGTGGGTTTCAAACCCCAAGACCCCCCATTCCACCCATGCCGCCTCCCTTCCCTGCCCAAAGTATTCCCACTCAACCCCTACCACATACTCACTCACACAGACATGCAAACGCTCACATTTACCTGCACCCTCCATTCCCTGCCACAAACATTCCTCATCCTCCTGCACCCAGACACACACAGACAGACAGACACACACGCACACACACACACACACACACACACACACACACACATCAAAAGAAATATTGTGGATACGAGGATATGATATTCACACTGCCCATTACCTGTCTAAACATTCATGCAAAACATAATGCAGAATTCATAAATAACATGCATCCTCTGCTTGCATTCATTTCAAACGTTCACAATTATGATGACATCTGGCCAAAGTTGGAAGTCTACTACTGGAAAACGGTGCTTGGGCTGCCCTCCTCCACGCCTGTTGCCTCTATCCGCAGAGAACTGAGCTTACTGTCCTTACAAGGGACAATGAACTGCAACTCCTTAAGACTCTACAGAAAATGTCTATTACTGACGAGCCCTATTCTGTACAAACTAATAAAATCCGAGCTGGATACGGGCACAAATAGGGCGCTACAAAGTTGGAGGAACGAAATGCTCGCACTACTCAAATCAATTGAGAGCGACGAAGAGGAACTGCTCTCAAATCAGTCAAAGATCCAGAGGAAAATTAAAGAGCTCGACTGGATACAGACCCTGGACAAAGCATCAGAAAACAAACTAACTCACCACCTACCGCCTAATACAAATAAATTGAACGAACTTCAGGGCTACATAAAACAATTCCCGAACAGACAAGCCAGAAATTGCCTCCTAAGAGCAAGGCTCAACCTGCTCCCAACAAATGAGATCAAAGCTATTAGAGGACTTCCAGATACGAGCAATTGTCGACTATGTCACAACCCAAACAAAAAGGAAACAATACGGCATCTTCTCCTCAGCTGCAGGGAAACAGACAAATTAAGGACTCACTATATGCAATACTTTGCTTCTGATCCATCGCTGGAGCCGGAACTCTGCTGGTGGTCAAGGATGATCAGCGGCGATAGGTCGACGTGGCTAACGGCAACAACAAAAATCCTACAACATGCGTTGAGTCAACTTGCAACCACCCTTGAATAAGAGCTCAACACAATGTATCGGACCAACAAAAAAATCAAAGGGCCACAGGTCGGCTGAAAACGCAAGCTAAATCCGTGAAAATTAAATAAACTTGAAAGCTAACTTAGTACTGCAGATAACGTTTTGTAAAAATCATTTATTTGATTAAAACAAATAAAAAAAAAATTAAAAAAAAATTATGATGACATCTGTTCAAGCCATGTAGTAGATCCGGGTATGTACATTGAAATATACACCCTCTACTGCCACTCTCACTTCCTGTGACAAAAACTAGGGTCATCAGTATTTGTAGTATGTGATTTCTATTAACAGAACATAAAGTGGATATCACCCAATCCTAACAGGCAACACATAACTATATTTTCTACCCACTAATTACCTTTCCCCTAGAAAAGCAATACCTACTGGTCCCTAACAAACAACAATGTGAATCTAATTTGTCGTTGCAGATTGCCACAGCCACGTAAACTGGGGGGATGTACTCAGAAGAACTTGTGGAACTAGAATGGGTGCTACGGTGGCAGAGGAAGAAAGAGTGCTCAAAACAGAATCGGTTAGGGTGGATGTGTCCAGGGCACTCTGGGCATCGGACTGTGCAAACTCCTTAAGACAATTGACATATGGGTAAATCAAGATGTCATGCTCCCAGTGAGTTCCTGGATGCCCTGGAGCTCGGGGATTACAATGATGATGATTCCTGCATCACTTTGAGGACTGCATATGCATGCACTTCTATATTTCTATGCTTTTAGTATGTGCAACTGCTTTACTGACATGTATCATTGTAAAACGTGCACCAAAATCCAATTGCTCAGGGGTTCTGTTAATAATTTATGCATGCATGCATGTCACAAATGGATAATGCAGGTTGCCATTATAGTCATGGCAGATGGCATTCACGTGGATCCCTCTGTAATCCGATTGGGTTATGCAGTTGCAGGGACCAGGCAGATTCCATTAAAATCCAATCTTCTACACCCACATGAATATGTAATGCATAGAACAGCTGTGATGTGCACCCAGTCTTTCCTCTCCACTCCAAAATTGGGTGCATGAGTTGCATGCATTGCTACACAGCATCTCACCAGTGCCATGGCAACAGGGGCATCACATCTCTTCCAGCTTATGCCTTCATTGGTGGTGTGAACTTGGAGCACAGCGTGTCTCAACACTTGTGCTCGTTCTAAGGCATTTTCTCTCTCTCTAGTTCTTGGAGCTCTCTGTCTCCTGTCGTTTTTCCTCTGTTCCTTTTTGCTTCTTCCTTGTTCTGTCCTCGCTGGCTTTGCTCCTTCTTGATTTTTCCCCCACTTGGCCTTTTTCTCCTCCTGGCGTTGCCTATGCCTCCCTTCCCTTTTGCCTTGTTTGTTCTTGTCTTCTCTGGGTTTCACTGATACCTTCAGTTTACCATCTCAGCATCCCGGTTCAGTGTTCGCTCTGTTCCTGCCCATGTATAACCCCACGGTGTTATTCCATGGTGCAGGTAGATAGTTTCAGAGCACTAGTGGATAGTCTCTTCATGGCTGCGATCCTGTGCCATATTCCTGTACCAGTTATCATCGACTTCAGATATCTCAGCGATGACACCGTGGCCAGGTCGGGATCTTTCACAACACCAGGGAATACAGTTATGAGACATCAGCGCTGGTTTATTGCCCTACATTGAATAGCTTCTATCTGTGTCAGAGTCTTCCGTATTATGATCAATGGGTGCTATGAATTAGTAGTGGATACCATGTTCTTAATTTGTGCCAGAATTTACTTCCAATAAGTTTTAATTCTTGGGCAACCCACCACAAATGCCACATGGTGCGAACTAGACCATACCCTTTCCAGCATAGCTCAGAGACTTGGGGGAAGATTGTATGCAATTTATTTCAGGTAATGTGCCAACGGAAACACATCGTATAGGCACATTATTTAATCATGATGCATTTGGAGCTTCTTTTGCCCCTTTCCCATATGTGACTAGGATTCTAACCGGATGGTAATTTCCTTTCCCACGCACTCATATACGGATCTCCGGATCTGTCGGTTCTAAGGATCGATAACATTTTGAAACTATTTTAGCAGAGTCCCCTTTCACTATAAACGTCTCAACCCCTTTATGGGATTGAGTGCCCACCCCCGATACCTCTCTACTTGTTAGCGAATAGCACAATTGGACATAATGGAACCTTTTTGTTTTGGGAGTTTTAATTTCCCTTTTCATTCAATGAATGTGTATGGGAATTTGCCGCTATATAATTGACCTACCCTAAAGGGACTGTTATCTTCCCATTTGCTGAATGCAGAAAACAGCAGACCCAGAGTAAATTCGGTGTTACATGTGATAGGGATAAGTGGGCCTATGCCCATATATTCCCTGGAGTTTGCAGCCTCTTTCCCAATAGCTTAGGGGGCACCTGGTAGATGATAAGATGATAAAAGTAACCCTTGCTGGTCCTGTGACCTTCTGGGTAAAAAGGAGAGATGGGAGTGGGACATGGATACTGCCTGTTCTATGGCAGCTAATCGTTTAATATTTTGTTGGTTTGCACAGGCGAACATGTGAATACTTTGCAAATCAATCAGGTAATGATTAACGCAGGGGGCTCTCAATCAACCTAGAAAGGTGATCCTTTGTCAGAATTTTATGGGATACTTGAGGTAACTTCCCTGCCCAAATACATTTGAGGATGGCCCTTTATAGACATTTGAAAATACTGTACAATATTTGGGTGGGTAGGGCTCTGAATACATATAGAGGTTTGGGAATGAGGATCATTTTAATTGCAGTGATACGGTCTAGCCATGAAATCTCTTGAAGATCCCATTTAGTTAGTTGGTCCATGGCTGTTTTTCATAATTATGGGATATTGCCTCAATATAAGGAGGTAAGATAAATATATGAGTATTGGATCGGGTTATCTGACCAAGCATGTTTTGTTAGTGTGCACAAATATCTTTTTTTCATTGACTCTGCTATGTTTAGTCCTTTGGATTACTGAGGATTGATTTTAAAACCTGATATTTCTCTAAAGTGGCTTACCCTTAAAGACAATTCTGATTGGGAGCTGGCAGTATTCCACAAAAACACCAGGATATCGTCAGCATATAACATTTTTTGGATGGACCCAAAAGCTGAGATGCTTTCAATCTTAGGGTTCCCCCTAATTGAGTGCACAATGGCTCTAGGGGAGGGCAAATATAAGCGCGGATAAGGGGCAGCTCTGTAATGTGCCTCTCCTTATTTTGATGGCTTCAATGTACTTGCATTCAATGTAAGCTTGGCGTATGGGATATGGAAATTAGACATTATTCGTTTAGCAAAATTGGGGCCAAATACACATTTCCCCAATAACTTACAGAGGTATGTCCAGTTAATGCTGTTGAATGCTTTGTTAGTATCTAGTGCCAAAAGTACACATTTCTGATCCGATTGTGCTCCATGCTGTAATTGGGATCCTTAACCGGTTTCAGGATTCAGGATTAAGTTTGTGGGGGATCCTGCCATACAATTGGTTGGTACTCCTACGGTTAAGAACAAGTTGAATAGCTGTAGGAGTCTAGGGCTAGTGTAACTTTATATGCCTTGTCGAAAGCAGTGGTCGAAGTGAGCGGGAGCGGTCGGGAGCGGTGCGCCTCTACTTTTTTAAATTACCTTATACAGCTCCTATACTTTTATTTTAAAGAGAAACCGTTCCGGAATGGTTTCGTTTTAAAATAAAAGTGTAGGAAGAAGTTGAAATCTTTACTTTCAGTGCACTGCACTGAACGTTCCCTTAAGCAGCAGGTGCAAGTGTTTGGGGGGTGTGTTGTGAGTGTGATGGGTCGTGGCAGTGTGGCTTCTGGGGAGTGGGCGCAGGCCAGCAGGGAACATAGTTCCACTACTTCTTTTCGTACACTTCGACCACTCTGTCGAAAGAACCAGGGAAGCCATCAGGGTCTGGGGCTTTCGCTGTGAGGAGTTTCATAATGGCCACATCTATTTCCTGTGCCATTATTGGGCTTTCTAAAGCTTCCCTCTCTTCCTTTGTTATTATAGGGAGGTCTAGTGGTGGCGAAATAAGGGTCTATTTCCCTGATGCCTACCGAGACTTCTGAAAGCAGTTCAGAGAAGTCATTAACTAGGATCTCTTTCTTCCTCTATCGTGATCAGTGTGTCTGAATTGTTTTTGAGTCCACTGGTGACATTTCTGGAAAACCGGTTCTGCAATTTGATAGCCAGGATCCTATTAGATGTGTTGCACCTGGGGTAATAAAATAGTTTAGTGCTTAAAAGTGATTGGGCTGCCTTACCTGCCAAATGTGCTTCCAGAATATTTCCTGCTATTATGAGTTCTCTTATGAGTTCTCTTATGGATTTAATGGGGCTTTTCTGCACGTGTCTGGCCTCCAATTCTAGGGCTACTCTGTGCTGCTCATGGGTCTTAGAGTTGTTGATCTGCATATAGCTGCCCCTTAGAACCGCCATCGTAGCATCTCAGAGGATTCCCTGATCAAAATGATAATTTCTGTTTAACCAGTCCGATAGCACAGCGAGTAGAGCATTCGCTTTGACATCTGTGCAGAACTTGCTGACGCCTTTCATCTTTCCGAGGTTGATAAATGAGCACCACACACCGTGGGTAATAATAAGCAGTGCTCAGAGGCCTGAGGGTTCGTAGCGCTATATAAATGCTAAATTATTATTAAATTATGATTATTATTATTAATTATTATTATTCAAATTATTATTATTATTATTATTATTAACATAGATCTCCAGGTAGTCCTCTATGTGTTGAACGATTACCAGGTCTTGTAATAGAGGTTAATTGAATTGCCATGGTCCACGATGGGGGCAGGAAGGTCACCAAGTTTGAGAATCAATTGCACCAAAGCATGGTCTGAACAAAAACCTTTGTGCCTAAAGAGATTTCTAGCTTTTTAGGGATTATGGTTTTGGATATTAAGAACATGTCCAACCTGGAGAACCCTCTATGCACTGCTGAGTAGAACGTATGTTCTCTGTTTGTTTGGTGAATAAACCTGCAGGTTTTCGATCAGACAGAAGCCCCTAATTATCTTCGATATCGCCTTATAGTTTCTGTTGTCTGCAGGATATGGGGGAAGCGTTGCATTGATCAATGGATTTATCAAGCAATTAAAAACTCTGCTGATTATTAAATCTCATTCAGTTAATGAACTTAGGACCAGAATGAGTTTTAGAGTTTAGAGTAAAATTGGTCTTTCATTTTTATTGGGGCCATATATTGTGATTGTAGTAATTATATGGTATTTTACAAGCCCATTAATCATTAAATACTTGTCCTTCAAATCCCATAATATTGCCTGTTTTTTAAAGGTAAGCCCGCCTTGATGAAAATTGACACCCCTCTTTTTTTTGCTGCCACTTGATGCAAAAAAGATGTGGGCGGATACCCTGCTTGCTAGCCTTTTCTCATCTGTGGAAAGCAGGTGAGTCTCTTGGAGAAAAACAATCAAGAGCTCTTTAGCAAGCAGCTTTTGAGTCATAGCTTTACGTTTCATCTGGGAATTCAGGCCCGTAACATTAAGGCTCCATATTTCAGAGTTATGTGGACTGCTCATTCCTGCCCTGAAAATGGATGAAAGGCCTTTCGGATTCCCATCCTCTGAACTCTAATGATTCCACCGTGTCATCACTAAAGCATATGGAACATGTTACACAAACTAGAAACACAAAGCTTCTCACTATTTTCCACAAAGGTCTACATCAACAACTAACAGTGAAAGTTGCATCTGCCTTAACTACCTCCTTGACCTCAATTTGGGTGTAATCCATTGAGCCAAGGAATACGGGTCCCTGGCTCCCTTACCCACAACCTATTCAATAAGTATTGAAGAAATTGGTGAGCATGCCTTTGTTCGGGTTGTCTTCTCATTAGCAAGCAATTCACCCAAAAAAGACTGAATAGTTATGAGCTTGCAGAATGATGGACAAGTTTCATTGTTGTTTCTTTTTGGCAGAACCTGTTGAATTTTGGCTGCCATTTAATGTTTTAAACCTATATGAGCTGTGTTTCTATCCTAAATCCGAGTGAGTATCCTCAGTCTGAAATGACCCAGCAAGTGTTGTGTTTTGGAGGCTCTTGCTTATGTATTAGAGCTAACTGCAATCCAGCCCCACATTGGGACATCCCCATCAAATACATCAATGTATTTACAACCGCCAAAAAGCAATTCTTTGCCTTCAAATATGTTCTTTATGCTGCCAAGAAAAATGAGCAATGCTTTAATTTAGATGAGTCTTGTCAAACAGGATGGAGCATTCCTACCTTACAATAAACACGTGTGCCTTGAGAAAGAAACAGCTTTTTGACTCAACGAATATATATTTATTTGGATTTTTAATGCACCATACATACACAACAGCACATCCCTTCAAGGGGCCAGGGCAAGAAAATGGTGGAACGAATAGCACACACAAATAGGCTTTTCACAGCAGTGTAGAAACGGCAGCCCAGGAGCTAATACCAGAACTTATTAAAGGAACACTCATTTTCCGTTAATATTAAAAGCATACATATTGATTAATTGAACAAATATTGTGTGTGTGTGAATTCTAGTCTTTTGCACCAATCGTTAATGTACATAATAGAGCTGATGAACAGGTATTTTAGTGCAAGATCGGCACTTTTCATTATGCATTAAATCTCTACGTACTTCACAGACAGGGTCAGCAGAGAAAAAGCACCATTGGAAATGCCAACAGTTTGGGTTTTTGTGTAATATGGTAAAAAGAAGGAACCCTGGGTTCATTAAAAGCCCTAAAGCTTTAAAAAGCTCAAACCTTTCTCCGGACTCGAATATCTGTAGCAACCACAAAATAGGTATGAGTATGACTATCAGTTCAAAGCAGTGGAGGGATATCACTATTTTAATACTTCATGAAAATAAAAAAATATGGACAAATACACCAATTACAAAACATTTCAAAAACCACTTCAGCACAGGAGGTGCCTGACTCATCCACCATGTGACTTCTCTAAACAAAATCAACTCAACAGATTCCAAACATATTGTCTAAAATCCTGATCAATATAGTTTGTCGCAAACTTCACAATAAAGTAGTTAGAGACAAACCCCATTGATGGGGATTTTAGACAATATATTTGAATCAGTTGACTTTTTCTTTAGAGAAGTCACCTGGTGCATGCGTCATGCACCTCCTGCGCTGGTGAGTTGGTTTTTGCAATTTTTTGTACTTTTTTGTAATTGATGTATTTTTCTATATTTGTTATTCTTTTCATGAAGTATCAAAATTGTGATATATTTAATTTTTGTGTATTTTTTTTTAGCTGGGATCCCTCCACTGCTTTGATCTGATTATGATACTCAAACCTATTTTGTGGTTGCTATTGGTTTGTGCAGGCACTGTCATAGTGGTATTAACTGGCCATTGATGGTAGCAGCTCCAAAATGGTGCAAGTACTTGGGCATATAATAGTAGTGCCTGGCAAATGCCTAGTCCTTGTACATAAGCTCAAACCGTTGGATTTGTCAATGCTTGTTACTTCTTGCCCCTATTCTGTGAAATGTTCTCCTTCAACAGGTTTGATCCTGTTCTACTCTTTTTCACTTTAAAATCTGACCAAAACATCATTTTGTACAGTATGTCTTTTCTAAATTTCTCTATGAAGCATTGATTTCTGTGATTGTTATTTTTGGCTCTTGCCCTATTTTCATGTTTGTTGTACCGTTTATATTGTCCAGCACTTTGGATAAAAGTGCTATATAAGCTGTGTACAATAAATACATGTGGGAAAGTCAAAGAAGTGTTAGTTAACAAACGAGTTCTTAGCCAATAAGTAAGTTGTTTGGACTAAAAGAGAGCCCAATTCTTTTATTATTTTAATTCTCTTTCTCTTTATATTTCAGGGAAAGGATATGTCTTCTTTCGTGCTGGTCCGCTCTCCTCGGCAGGATACCCCCTCGTGGTGCGTCGAGGTACGTAATATTTCTGTTTTGTTTGGTTTTCTCAGTCTTTTATCTCTCCTCCGGCTTGTCTCTTCTATTTGTACTGCTTAATATATGAATTTCTTCTCCTCTCTTTCTGTTGCCCAAAGTCTCTTTATCTCTATTTTATGGAACCCTTCTGTTTATACCTCTTTATGTCTGTTAGTTTGTTTACAGTTCTATCTCCTGTTCTATATAGTTTGTTTCTGAGTAAGGTCCTTTGTCACCCAACTTCAATCTTGCATGTGCAATACTGGTATATCCAGGCAGTTTCTCCTCTTCATGTGTCAGAATCGCCTTTCTCTTTTCACTCCGGAGATCAGGTGCAGTGGCGTCAGCTTATATCAAACAGGCGGCGACAACGATCGCCTTTCATTAACTTTCTTCTTCGGTAGCGCAAGGGCGCCTCCCCTTGATACGAACATGCGGCGGTAACGATCTCCTTTGCTCAACTTCTCCCCCTCAGACAACGCAACGGCGTCGTCTTAATATGAACGTGCAGTGACAACGGTCGCCTTTCATTAACCTCCTCTTCAGGTAACGCAACGGCGCCTACCTCAAACACTTCAACTCCTTACAGCTTCACGGCGTTGTTTTCATCACCGAATACACACAGCGTTGTCACTATTTAATGTTCAAGTAGCGATTACGATCGCTTTCCGCTTCATTCAGCAACTTGCTTCGTTGTCAAAACGCCCGTTCATTCAGCGGTCTAAACGCGCGCAGCAAACATTTCGATTAATCTTCTTGGTCTAACCTCACAACTTGTCACTCACTGTTCTGGAAGAGTGCCCACCATCGCCTCCTTATTTCTTTCGGCTCTCTTCCTCAATCATCTGTGCCCCGTCGACCAGAGCCTTTCAATCCCCCCAACTCTCCTCAATACGCCCAGCTGTAACCGTTGGGCTCGATCTCCTCCTCCTCACCACCCGTTTCCTAGGGAACGAAAACACAGGGTTAGAGGAAAGGTCCTACATGCTTTACTTCCTGCTTCAGTATCTCCGTGTCAGTAAGGCTTTATGATCCCCTTTTACAAATAAAAGAAAAGCAGACTCCATAATAAGACTTGCACATTGTCACACCCCCTCTACTAAACCCTTACGATCGGGAAGGGTTTCAGCCCTGGATAGATAATCAGCTTGGGCTAACAGTTTTCCTGGCTTATGAACCGTCTTGAAAGAGAAGGGCTGGAGGGAAAGGAACCATCTAAGTATTCTCTGATTTGAATCCTTGTTTCGAGCAAGCCAGACCAGGGGAGCATGATCAGTTATTAAAGTGAACTCTCGGCCTAACAGATAATATCTTAGAGTGTCAATAGCCCATTTTATGGCCAAACATTCCTTCTCAATAGTCGGGTAACTCAATTCATGAGGCAACAGCTTCCGACTAATGAAGAGTATGGGTCTTTCTTTCTCTCCTTGATCCTGGAACAGCACAGCTCCGAGTCCGGTACCGGAGGCATCGGTGTGCAGGTAAAACGGAGCATTAAAATCTGGGCAGTGCAAGACAGCTCTCTCAGTGAGGGCCTCCTTTAAGGCCTTAAATGCTTGCAAAGTCTCTAGAGTCTCCCAAGTTCTCTTTGTCATTGAGTTCTTCTTTAAGAGATCCGTGAGAGGGCTGGCTAGAGTGGAAAAGTGTGGAATAAATCTTCGGTAATATCCCACAAACGCCCGTACTTGTTCCGGTGTCGCTGGAAATTTCAACTGCTTTATAGCCTTGATCTTTTCTTCTTGGGGTCTGATGATCCCCTGACTGACATAATATCCCAAATACTTGGTATGAAGCATAGCAACATGAGTTTTTTTGGGATTTATGTGTAAACCCGTTGTTTCCAGGGTCTTAAGGATTCTTGCAAGATGTTGTAGGTGTTCTGCCCAAGTGTTGCTGTAGACTATGATATCATCAAGGTAAGCACCGACATATTGTTCATGTCCCTTGATGATATGGTTCATTAGTCGTTGAAAGGTGGCCGGAGCTCCATGCAACCCGAAGGGTAACACAGTAAATTGATATAAACCCTTGGGTGTGGCAAATGCGGTCTTTTCTTTATCGGCAGGAAATAGGGGAATTTGCCAGTAACCTTTGGTTAAATCAATTGTAGTCAAAAACCTCGCCTTCCCTAAATTGTTCAGGAGATCTTCTATTCGAGGCATTGGATAAGCATCAAATTTAGAAATGTCGTTTACTTTTCGAAAATCCATGCAAAATCTTACACTTCCATCCGGCTTTGGCACAAGGACTACCGGAGAGCACCAATCACTATAAAATGGTTCAATGATCCCAAGATCTAGCATTTCTTGAACTTCTTGGTTAAAAGCGTTGATCTTTGATTCGGGAATTCGATAAGGTCTTTGTCTCACTATGGCTCCTGGTTTGGTGACTATATGATGACTTGTTAAGTTAGTTTTCCCTGGTAGGGAAGAGAATACATGTGAAAACTGTTGTATGACATTAGACAATTCCGTCTTTTGCTCAGCTGACAAATCTGGGTTCACATTTAGGTCTTTAGAACCCGTAGTTTCCTTTAGTTGTATAAATTGTTCTTCTGTAGATTCATTCACGGATATTATGGCCACAGTTGGGATGGGAGATCTCCATTTATTTAGTAAATTGACATGAAAGGTTTGATAAGGAAATCTACAGTCCGTCTGTTTCACCTTATAGGTTAATGGCCCCAGCACTTCTTGAATCTCATAAGGACATTTCCAAGTAGCTAGCATTTTGTTCTCTGATGTAGGTACTAATACGAGTACTTGGTCTCCTTTTTTGAAAACACGTAACTGTGTATTTTGATTATAGTATTTTTCTTGTCTTATCTGTGCTTGGAGAAGGTTATCTCTTGCAACTTTTTGTAGTTTCTCTACTCTTTCTTGTAGTTGGGAGGCATATTCTTTTAGTGTTATCTCATGTTTTGGTTGTTCTTCCCAAGCTTCTTTCAACAGGTCCAACAAAGTACGAACAGGCCTCCCAAACAATAACTCAAAGGGTGAAAACCCTGTTGAGGACTGCGGAGTATTCCTGAGGGTCATTAGAATCCATGGGAGTACTCTATCCCAGTCCTTATTTTCTGGGGAAGTCGTTTTCCTCAGCATCTGTTTAATGGTGTTATTATAACGTTCTACCAGCCCATCCGTCTGTGGGTGATACACAGCGGTTTTCAGGTGTTCTATCTTTAGGGTCTCACAAACTTGTTCTAATACCTTGGACATGAAATTCGACCCCAGATCGGTGACAATCTCTCTGGGTATCCCAACTCGTCCAATGAAAGGTATGATGGCGTCGCAAATCTGTTGCGTGTTTGTGGCTTTCAGTGGAAATGCTTCGGGATATCTAGTTGCATAGTCGACCACTACTAGAATGTATCTGTGCCCTCTTCGGGTCGGTTCCAAAGGTCCGACGATATCTATTCCGATTCTACTGAATGGCTCCATCACTAGTGGCATAGGCTGAAGTGGAGCTCTTCTGACATTGGCCCGATTCTTCCGCTGGCACTCTTCACATGACTGACAGAATCGGAATACCTGCTGATAGATTCCAGGCCAATAAAATCTATCCAATATCTTTTTGGTTGTTTTCTCCGTTCCTAAGTGGCCTTCACCAATTTGTATGTGAGCCACCTCCAGTATAGTCTGATAGAACTTATGGGGAATCAGCAGCTGTTTTAAGTCTTCGCCATTCCTGGCCTTACTTAATCTATAATACAACCCATTCTCCTTTAGGAATCGTGGTCCTTCTCCCGTTACTTTTTCCAGGGCCCTTTCTTGAGCATACTGCAGCAAAGGATCTAGCTCTTGAGCAGACCGGAAACTGTCTCCGTCTTCCTCTATCTTCCAATCCACTGCTACCGGTAAGACATGTTTGACTCTCCATTCTTTCTTCAGAGAGCGTTTGAGCTTTTTGCTTTTTTGTATTTTAGGATCTTTAGGCTATTACCTGGAGCTGTCGGAAGCGGCCTCTGCGTGATCCGGCGTTAGCGTTGGTGCGTTGGTGCGCTGGAGGAGGTGCGGCTTGACGGCCTGATGTCTGGAACGTGTGCGACGTGGCTGGTGCGGCGCGGCTCAGCCCTCGCGTCGCCTGCATCGCTTGTGCCGCTTGTGCCGCCGCTGGCCGCTGATGATCGAGCGACGTTTGGAGTGCGGAGCGGAGCCCGGAGTTGTCGCCCTCACTTGAGGAGATCTCACCTGGGGTGAGCGACCGAGGGAGCGCCCCTGGAATCGGGCGCCGGGTGGGGCGTGCGACCTGGACCCCGTCATCAGGCACGCAGGTACCGGTTTGTGGTCCCAATTCGCTTGCTTTTTGGTTGGCTCCGAGGTGGCACCTCACTGTGCGGCACGGTAGGCTGGGGGCCAGGTGTCCCGGGGTCCCTTGGCCCAGAGGCGACAGTGCGGTGGGTCGTTCTTGGCTCTTGTGGGGGCTGGCTGTGAGGAGCCGCTGCAGTGCCACTCCATGGTTAAAGGTGTGAGCAGATACAGTGGTATTGCCTGCAGAGCGGGGGCTCCCATTTGAGTAAGTGGGGCTGTGATTACCACTAGTGGGAGCTCTTCCAGTGCATGACAGCTAGTTGAGCCAAACAAAACGAGATTTTTCTGTGCCCATATAGTGAGGTATTTTTTGGGCACATAGATTAAATCTGGACCTGAACTCCGATAAAGCAAGCTTCTGAAGGCAAACACAACTTACTACGAAGCAGCTGATATTTTTTATGCCTTCTTTTTTTTATATTGCTAACACTTTAGAGCAAAATAACTACATGCCTTCTCGTAAGAAGTCCCAAGCACGCTACAACTTGCGACAGCGGAAAATAAGGAGTAGTCCAGTGGACGAAGAGTGTGCGATGGGCAAAGATAAACAAACAAAGCCAGCACCAGCTACTAAAAGAGCAATAACGGATTTTTTCCCAGTGAATCCGCACCCGGAAAATAATTCTACCACCATGGATGAGGGGGAGGCGATCAATATGGACACGCAGGACCATGAGAGCTATGGAGATATAGATAATAACTCTCTACTGGAGCTCTGTCTTTCCATGCAAAGATCTATGACACCTGCGGTGGCTAAAGTAGGGCAACCGGCACCGAGCAATCGAATGGAGGAAGTTACTAAATCTCCGAGAATGGGCTCTGTGAGATTGTCAACCACACCTAACCTGAACATTCATAATGTTTCCGAGCTGGAATCAAGAGAGGTGGAGGTCAGCAATACAGCATCTTCCAGACCTACGGATTTGGATGAACTACAATCATCGGTTGCCTCTGTACAGTTTGCCCTTAGATCCTCCTTAAAATGTGTGGACGCATATTGGAAACTACACTAAATTTGCTTCTGCAAAATCCTGCCGCAGTGACAACTATTGCGAGAGCCCCAGGGGAGAATACGGCGTCTAACCCAGAAGCAACTGAGAGTGTGGAGAATCTCGTAACGTCCCCCAACGCAGCCAATACACCTGAAGTATTTCTCTCCCGTAAACAGCGGCGACTAGCCAAAAGAGCGGCAATGAGGAAGAAGGCTTGTGAGGTGGCGCCGCCAATATCGGATACTGACCCTTCTGGGAAGAATAATAAAAAACCAAGGAAACCAACGGCAGGCGGGTGCAGACGTAAGGATAAGCAAGTAGGTTACTTAACAAGCTGGGTACTGTCAGATGATGATGGGGACGATGAAATAGAAGATGGAATTGCATCTGCATCCGTTAACATACCTGTCTTAGAGCAGCTTGAGGAGAATCATGTAACTGGTGGCAAAGATAACCCAGTAGCTGATAGAGAGTTAAGTAGAATGGAACCGGTGAACAATCCTAAGGATAATGAGGCTCCTCAGAAAGAGAACAGGATATGCCTCATTAAAAATCTATACCAGCAAAGTGAGAGCAGTTGGCTCACCAGAACTGAGCTAATGACCAGATTCCACGCTGTTCCTCAACTACGTGTATTAAGATCGGATGATTTTGAATTTATTGAGCCTCTACAAGTTACTAACGCCAACGTTTCAGCCATTCATTGCAAGTTTATCTCCTCTGCCCAATTGATACGTAACTATAAAGACAGTCTCCGAGTCGTTGACATTAAAGTGGATCCCGATCCCGATCAGGAGGATCCAAAATGGCCACGTAAAGCTCCCTCAGCAGTAAAAGAAACAACAGAAGTTCCACCAAATCTGAAAAAGGACCGGGTCGCGATGGCCGACATCCAGAATGTTCTAACCTAGTTAGCATCAGCGCTACCAAAGGCGGTGAACTCAAATTGAATCCCCTCACTAGTATCATGGAATTGTAGAGGGTTCAAGCATTTGTTCTCCTCGGTGGGTCCTCTCCAGCTCCTAACGGAAAATGTATGCATATGCCTACAAGAGACATGGTTGAGATCTCCTATAATACTCAACGGTTATACAATCTACCAGTCTCTGGCGATGAAGGGAAAGAGAGGGAGACCTTATGGTGGCCTGATCACAGGTATCAGGAATATGGTTACATCAAGACAGCTGGAGACATCATCCAGTGATAAAGTGATTGCAGTGGAACTGGAGAGCATAAGCGAGGGATGCAGAGAAAATATGCTCATTATTAATCTGTATAGTCCACCGGGTGGTAACGAGGTTGAATCCCTTCAAGAAGCAATTCACGAGTTGTTGGCCGCCTGGGTGATGGATCCGTCTAACACATTGGTAATTATCGTTGGGGACTTTAATTGCCATATGCTAAGCCCAATCGGCACATCTATTAATCCTCTTTTGAATTCAACAAACAATATGGTACATAATCTCGAAGACCCACTTGGTATCTCTTGGCTGAGCTTCTTCAACGGCTGGGAAATGGAGATGATTAACGGCAGAACTTCAAGCGATAATTCAGGAAATTATACATGGCACAGCGGGACCGCAAAAAGCGTCCTGGACTATATATTTGTGAGTCCACAGATGGCCATGAATGTAAGCGACCTGAAGATCTCTGCAAACGACTGGAGCGACCACTCAATGCTTGTGCTGAAGTGCAACATTGGTATGCCGGCCATATGCACTAAGCCCCTGGGGGACATGACAACTAACCATTCGGGCACCCGTCTATGCTGGTCTGATAAAAACATCAATGCAGCTGTAACCATGGTGCAGGGCATAGATGATGACACACTGTACAAGTTCCATAATATGTCCATAAATGAAATGGAACATTGGGTTACATCATTCTCCGCTACACATGCGACATCTGCAGTTAACCGGATAGCGATTGATGGCAAAACATCAGTTACATATGACAAAAGCATTAGAGATGCCAAACGTAGGCTAAGAGCAGAAATTAGACAAGCCAAACGTACTAGTGCATGTCATTGGGCCTATCATGGTATTTGCAGAGCTCTAAAAAATAAGTACAGAGCGTATGTTAAAGCTAAAAGGTTCGAGCTAAAACTTAGGCGATGGCAAAATATGGTTCAAACCATATGTTCCAAAAATTCAAGAAGCATATGGTCCCTTCTTGGCCAAGCCAGAGGCAGTGGTAGAAAGGATCTGATTAACCCCATAAGTTCTAGTCAATGGACGGACTTCCTTATGGGTCGCAACATCCCTACTAAGGAGATGGGAAAGTCGGTAGAAAAAGTGACCCCAAGGTCCATCCCTCTCAATATAACAACTGAGCATTTACTCTGGAAAATTAGAAGGCTCAAATCATCTAGGGCTCCTGGGCCTAACGGACTTTCAAATGCTGTGTTGAGAAGCCAACCGGAATTCTGGGCAAAATTTTTAAGAATATTATTTGGGAAAGTACTTGCGGTTGGAAAAATCCCTAAATCATGGCAGCATGCCTATTTAATACCAATCTTCAAGAAAGGTGATAGGAAAGATCCCTGTAACTTCAGGTTACTATCTATGCTTGACTGTACAGGGAAACTTTTTGCTTCACTGTTACTTGATAAATTAGAGGAATGGGTGGCTAAATCTGATATACTCAACACTTTTCAGTGCGGGTTCAGGAAAGGCTACTCAACGATTCATAATATAATTATCCTGGACACTTTACGCTCAAAGGCCATGAGGAAAGGAAATCCGCCACTATATGCCATGTTCGTCGATTTTAAGGCAGCTTTTGACTCGGTCTGCAGAGAAAAACTGAGGGCTAAACTCGAGCTATTAGGCTGCCCTGAGATACTTCTGTATTATTTAAAATTATTGCATGAGGACAACACAGTGGCTTGCAGACTCAATAATCAGGGGGATATGACTGTAGAGATCCCCCAGAATCATGGAGTCAAGCAGGGCTGCGTGACGGCCCCGTTTTTGTACAATCTTTATACATATGATTTACCAGATGCCATCTTAAGTGTGCATAATTGTCCTCCTGTTGTCAGTACAATCCACTGTGCAGTGCTAGCGTATGCTGACGATCTGATAATTATGGATCACACGTTCAGTGGTCTACGGAGATCTGCATTGAAGCTATGGGAGTATGCTGCGAATAATGATCTAATCATTAACCAGGAGAAAACTCAGGTGATGATCTTCGCAAGTAAGAAGATTGCACGCCCTAGGCTTCTACTGCGCGAAATCGAAATTAAGTACACCCAGCAATATAAATATCTTGGGGTCGAAATGGATGTCAAGCCGGGCTATAACTCCTGTATTCAAATGAGACAACATCGGGCAGCTCAAGTAACGTCGCTGATTAGCCAATTTGCAAGACAGAACTGTGGATTTACACTGTACGGAATCCGTCAATTATATACCCAGGTGTTAACCCCTATGGTTGTTTATGGGCTGGAAGCCCTGCTGCAAATGGACTTAAGCTGGCTGCAAGTCATAGAGGGGAAGTTTTGGAGAAGAATCCTAGGGCTCCCCCAATCTATTCCAATGGCATTGTTAAGATTGGAAGTGGGGGTTTCCTCTTTAGGTTCCATTGTCCTGAAAAGGAGAGCCGAACTTTATCTTAGGATTTCTAATCAACCAGAGAATCGGTTATTGAAAGAATTTGCCATTGAAGCTAAAAAGGAAGCTACCAAATGCCATCTTAAAAAGGAGACTGAAGCCTTCCTGAGGGTAATAAACTGGACTAAGAGTGGAGAGAAGTTTGATGATCCCCAAAAAAATGCACTGTCCAAAAAAATTGCCCTCTGGGACTGGTTGGAAAACTACGCCCATCTGGATAAGCTTCCAAAATACAAATTCATCCACTACATGCTCTATTCCTTTAAGCAAATGCAGCCATATCTAACTCTCTGTCCATCAAGTAGACTCAGGCGATTTTTACTTCTATTGAGGGTTGATAATTTACCGCTGGTGTCTAACAAAAGTAAATATAATGGTTTATCTGTCAGGTTTCCTTCTCTTATCCAAGTTTCCTTTTTATTATTATCCTTTTCAGATTAGCTTTGTGTGGGTGGGAAGTTTTCCATTATAGTTGGATAGGCCTTAAGTTGTTGATTCAGAATCCTGGTTCTGACCCAAGGCAAGATGGAGCCTCACAGTGACAGCTCTGATTGGCTAGAAGACAATGCTGAACAACAATGAACATTCTAAACTGTCACTCTGTGCCTTTCATCATCAAAACCCCATCTGAGAGGACGTGTTCAGTGGCTGCTCCTGCTTTAGTATTAGGCCTGGTGGATTTTATCCTTCAGATCTCAGCAGTTGAGCGGCTACTTTCTTGGGGGTTCAGGAGAAGTCTTCAGCTGGCAGGAATTCGTTTTGGAAGATAGGAAAAGCAGGAAATCTTTGTGAATTCGCTCATGAGATAAGTGTCTTTATTTCTACTGTAAATTTGTTCATCTTTATAACAGTCTCCTTGAAAATTCGTTAAAAGTAGTGTTTCTACTAAAACTATTGAACTATCGGAGTGCGCTTGTGTTTCCAGTGCGGTGTTCCTTAGCGCAAGATTTTGACTGTCGCGTGCGTATTCAAGTGAGCGCGTGCTTTCAAGCGTGTGTATTCCGAGCGCGAGTAGAGGTTGATCTCGTGCCATTTTAAACGCGCGTGTGTTTTATTGCGCGGGTGATCCTTTGCGCCAAAAGCTATATGCAGCGTGAAAACTACAAAGCGCGTGTGAAATACAAAGCGCGTGTGAAATACAAAGCGCGTGTGAGATACAAAGCGCGTGTAAAATACAAAGCGCGTGTGATTTTTAGCGCGGGTGTACAATGCGCGTGTGAAATACAAAGCGCGTGTGAGATACAAAGCGCGTGTAAAATACAAAGCGCGTGTGATTTTTAGCACGGGTGTACAATGCGTGTGTGAAATACAAAGCGCGTGTGATTTTTAGCGCGGGGGTACAAAGCGCGAGAATCTGTTCGTCGCGTGCCATGTGAGTGCGCGTGTGTTTTTTCCATCGCGAGTGATTTTGCGCGTGAGAATCACTTCGTTGCGTTTGAACTCAATAGCGCGGGTGTTCTTATTTCGCGTGTCTCGCAGGAGAACATTATTGCGCGTGTGGACTATTGCGCGTGTGAATTATTGCGCGTGTGAATTATTGCGTGTGTGGATTTTTTGCGCGTGTGGATTATTTTGATCGCGCGTCTTCATCCGTTTGCGCGTGTTCTTCAACCAGGAAGATTTCTATGTGAAGTTCATCGATAATTTTAATGGAAATAACCTGCGTGTGCAGTTAGCACGTGTTTCCTCTTTCTTCAAGGATTCAAAGACTCAAGATAATTATAAATAGTTTGAAAAGTTTTGAAATGACAAGAAAGAACATTTTAAAGACAATCTAATTGAACTACCAGTGCATGTTGGAAAAAAGACAAACAAAGAACTAAGACTTCCAGTTTTGCCTAATGTAAGAAGTTGCTGGGAATTTCAAGTATCGCAAGTAAGAGAGATTTTCAGCTTCTTATCCGCTTCTCTAAGAAATTTCAAGAGAAGAACCAGGTAGGATTCTCAATTATTAGTTAAGGATTAATGACTTCCCATTCATAAGGTTAAGTAAGTGAATTAAGGAAGTGTATATGTTATTCTTTATCCTCTGCAGGTTCAGCACTGATTAGCCTTGACGCAGTCTGCCTGGTGTTGTTTTGTTGTCCCATTCCCCCTTTCCCTTTGGGGTGTAGTTTACAGAGCTGTATTGAAAACTAGTTCTGGGAAATACATCTCAGGGGGATTGTCGGGGGTTCAGCAGCTTCCGCGGATACAGGACCTCTCAGCCTGACATTATCTTCCACAGAGAGGTATTGCCGACTATGTAAGGATAACAGATGCAAAGAAACCGCTAATCATGTACTAACTAAATGTGTAAATATGATGGATACTTACAAAGTAAGTTATAGCAATTCTGTCCATGATACGGCATCCATTGGGGAATCTGCATTTTGGCTTCGCCTTATGAATACGCAAAGTCGGCAGCTGCAGATTGCTACCTTTAGAGTCTGGTTGGTAATTGAAAGAACTCTGAACATATATATATGAACTTGTCTGATACTATGATACTGACTCTATTAGAGGTTTGGTGATCTTTATATTTTCGTAGGAGAAATTTTATATTTTCGTAGGAGCAATTTTATTAACGATTAATGATTAGAAAAATAAGTATAACATGCCGGAGTTGTGCTTAACTGTTATTTTTTTTTTGGTTAGATAAGCAATATATGTATTTTGAGATTGTTTTTTAGGCTAGTTTTTAGTTTTTGTTTTAGCTTAGTTATGTTTAAATTCTATCTTTAGTTTTTTTTTTACTAGGTTTATAAAATTTATCATTATGTGTAAAGTTTAAAATAAACTGTAACACATTATTAATAAATTAAATTTTAGGATCTGGACTAGGTATTTCCTAACCATGGAAAGGGGCCATTTCCAACCAGCTCTTCTCAATCTTATGAACTAACTCTGGAAATGTTGATATATCCGAGCCAATTAGGAGTGGTTTTGGTAAATGTGGTAATACAGCTGCCTTTACCCCCATCGTCTCTCCGACTACTTTGATTTGTATTTTCTTAGCTAGGTATTCCCTTACATCCCCATGCACACATTGGATAGGAATTTTCTCTGAGGAATAATAATCTACACCTACCAGCTCTGATGTTACCGTTGTCTGTAGGCTCCCCGAGTCGATTAATGCTGTGGTCTGTTTTCCATCCACCTCCGCGTCACAGGTATATAGATACTGTGACGGTCTCGTACTCATCAATTCTGTAGCTTCATTTCCTTTTTGGGATTCGAGTAACCCAACGTCCATTGGTTCGGTTTTTGGTTTTTTCGGGCAGAATCTTGCTAAATGTCCCCAGTCTCTGCAGTCAAAACATTGCGGACCTCTAGGTATAGGAGTAGCTTGACGATAATTCATCGGACCTTCACTGTTAGGTCGGGAGCGAACGCCGTCACCTTCTGATTTTCGCAGCATTGAGTGGGGCCATTTTGGCGTAGTAGAGGACTTATTCAAGAAAAGGGGTGGTTTATAGCTTGTCGGATAGGTCATCACCTTCCCTTGTCCAGCCTTTTGATAAGCAGAGGCCACTTCCACAGCCTCCGTTAATGACAGTCTGGGATGTTGTTTGACCCACCTCTGTACAGGACCAGGGAGAGCTTCAATGAACTGTTCCAAAATGACTTTCTCGGTCATTTCTGCTGAAGTAGACAAACCAGGTTGTAACCACTTCTCTGCTAACTCTTTTACTTGGTAAAACAATTGCCTTGGGGTTTCATCTGCTTTCAATTTGAGTTCTCTAAACTTTACTCGATAAGTTTCTTCGTCGTGTCCCATTCTTTCCAACACCACTTTTTTCATGTCCGCATAGTTTGTATCACCTGTAGGGTTCGCCGCTTGATATGCACACTGCATTTCACCGGTCATCAATGGTGCGATGTAATGACACCATCTCTCGGCGGGCCACTGGGCATTCCGAGCTACTCTTTCAAAGTTCACGAAGAAGTGTCCTGGGTCTTCGCCTGCCAAATACTTTTGTAACACAGATGTAGGGACCTGGGGATTGTTTCGTGCGTTGGTGACTTCGAGTAGTTGAGCCTGTTGTATTTGTAAGGCTTGTTGGAAGGCCAGCCTGTCAGCTTGAGCTTGTTGTGATTGCATCTGTAAGGCTTGCTGTAATAGTTGCTGACCCTCGCTTAGGGTTTTAATCAGGTCTTCCATGGCGTTCTCAATATCCCACTTCTGACACCAAATGTGGGAAAGTCAAAGAAGTGTTAGTTAACAAACGAGTTCTTAGCCAATAAGTAAGTTGTTTGGACTAAAAGAGAGCCCAATTCTTTTATTTTTTTAATTCTCTTTCTCTTTATATTTCAGGAAAAGGATATGTCTTCTTTCGTGCTGGTCCGCTCTCCTCGGCAGGATACCCCCTTGTGGTGCGTCGAGGTACGTAATATTTCTGTTTTGTTTGGTTTTCTCAGTCTTTTATCTCTCCTCCGGCTTATCTCTTCTATTTGTACTGCTTAATATATGAATTTCTTCTCCTCTCTTTCTGTTGCCCAAAGTCTCTTTATCTCTATGTTATGGAACCCTTTTGTTTATACCTCTTTATTTCTGTTCGTTTGTTTACAGTTCTATCTCCTGTTCTATATAGTTTGTTTCAGAGTAAGGTCCTTTGTCACCCAACTTCAATCTTGCATGTGCAATACTGGTATATCCAGGCAGTTTCTCCTCTTCATGTGTCAGAATCGCCTTTCTCTTTTCACCCCGGAGATCAGGTGCAGTGGCGTCAGCTTATATCAAACAGGCGGCGACAACGATCGCCTTTCATTAACTTTCTTCTTCGGTAGCGCAACGGCGCCTCCCCTTGATACGAACATGCGGCGGTAACGATCGCCTTTGCTAAACTTCTCCCACTCAGACAACGCAACGGCGTCGTCTTAATATGAACGTGCAGCGACAACGGTCGCCTTTCATTAACCTCCTCTTCAGGTAACGCAACGGCGCCTACCTCAAACACTTCAACTCCTTACAGCTTCACGGCGTTGTTTTCATCACCGAATACACACGGCGTCGTCACTATTTAAAGTTCAAGTAGCGATTACGATCGCTTTCCGCTTCATTCAGCAACTTGCTTCGTTGTCAAACTGCCCGTTCATTCAGCGGTCTAAACGTGCGCAGCAAACATTTCGATTAATCTTCTTGGTCTAACCTCACAACTTGTCACTCACTGTTCTGGAAGAGTGCCCACCATCGCCTCCTTATTTCTTTCGTCTCTCTTCCTCAATCATCTGTGCCCCGTCGACCAGAGCCTTTCAATCTCCCCAACTCTCCTCAATACGCCCAGCTGTAACCGTTGGGCTCGATCTCCTCCTCCTCACCACCCGTTTCCTAGGGAACGAAAACACAGGGTTAGAGGAAAGGTCCTACATGCTTTACTTCCTGCTTCAGTATCTCCGTGTCAGTAAGGCTTTATGATCCCCTTTTACAAATAAAAGAAAAGCAGACTCCATAATAAGACTTGCACATTGTCACAATACATTAATAAATAAATAGTTCCTGTTGTAGGATCTTCATATCTTGCTTTGTCGACAAGGTTTCCATGGCTTCTGAGGAGAGTGCTTCACCGTGGAATTGTGCCACTACTGTTAGCAGATGTTTATCAGTGGTTTTCTCCACGAAGGTAATATCTTGACCTTTGGATGAGAATTTAGACATGACAGGGGATTGACGTATAGACTAGTTGTAGTGGAATGTCTGGGCTCAGAACTCAGTGGTACAGGTAAACCCCTCTTTTCCACTCTTTAGCTTGTTTTCATGAGCTACAGTTCTTCCAAATGTCCCATGAGTTTGTGAGTTAAATGATGTTGAGGGGCGTGGCTAAATGGACACGGAGTAGGACATGATTCCTGGGTGCTCTTGCAGATCTGTATATGATCCTGAGAAACAGAGGCATTTGGAGCCGGCAATGTGGTGTCAAGTAGCATCCACTAAAGTATAAATACAGAAAGTGTGCAGTGGTCAGAGGTCCGGGACAAATCACAGCAAGAATAATGAAGTGCGTGCCAAGAAAGATTGAAGAGCCTGTGCCATGGATGAAAGTAAGATGACGCCCACAGAACAAAGGGTCGGACCGATAAACAGCCGTACCGCTGGTGGTGAGGAGGCAGGAAACCAAGGAGCGAAACCCGATCAGAGACAGCGGATCAGAAAAAGATACATTAAACATATAACGAGCGGTGTGAAAAGTTGCCTGCCAAAAGGAAGCCTGCAGCGACGTGCGAGAATGCTAGAGCATTGCTGTGCTGTGCAGACGAGCATTCGGATGACCGGATGGTCACAACCCTCTGCAGGGACATGTGCGCAGTGAAGAATCATTATAAGAAAGTGACAAAGCAATGGAAAGTACGCACAGAGCTGTGGAAACATTTGATCAACAAATAACAAACATCAACAGCTTGACACTGCTGCAGGAACAGCCGATGAGCGGTGTAGACAGAAGAATTAGAAATGTAGCTACAGTGCAGCGAGGAGTGCACTATAACAGAGGGAGTGAGAGGCAACATTGTGGCCGGCACGGAGCTGCAAGGTGAGAGCCTAGCAGGAGAAAAAGGGTGAAACTGACATCCGGACAATAAGCGGCACTCGTGTATAATAAGGAGTGTTTCCGCAACACAGGAAGGCAGACCACAACGTTGGATTCCGTTCGGAGATTAAACACACTGTGGGCTTGCAGGTGGCACGGATACTGCATCGAGGGATGTGGCAAGGCAGAGGCCACAGAAAGGCACGAAACAAGGAATGCTAAATCCACACATCTGCCCAACCCACGAGAGGAGGACAACTGAAGGGGAGTCAGTGATTAACAGTGTGGAGCACACAGTCCAGGGTCGACCCAGTGGAGGTCAAAACAGTGAAACTAACCTATAAAACAGATGACCATCAGTGGCAGATACGGGCTGCCGAAGAGGAGGCAAGCCGTCCACGTAAAAAGCAGCACAGGACTCAACAACCCAGAGGCTGGGAGCAAGTCCACAGGCACCACATCTACCATCAGACAGATACAGATGTACTCTGGCAGGCAGGCATACAGCAAGGACAGTGAAAATAAAACCTGTATGACCCACAACTGGAGAAGAGGTCTACTGCACCCACTAGAGCACACGCATGCCTACGCCAAGGGCGGGCAAGTCCCTGGAGCGCCGAGGAATAGAGAGACACCAGGGAGGAAGTGAGGGGACACGAGATGCAACAAGTGCACCTAGCACAGTGGGCTTAAAGTAAACCATCCGGGTGGCAAGCAAGGACAAGACGGGTACAAGCCAATTGAGGTGGAAGTAAGGGGCTGGACAGCCCATTTCGTATGAGGTGCACAAGAACAGCACAGAGGAGAGCACAGAGACGGTGGGACACTCAGGTGTCTGCACCACGGGACTTGGAGCAGAAGAAGTGCTGCAGAACGAGAAGGCGCTACAATGGCATTGAAAATAAACAAGAACAAAGGGAAGCAGCCATCGATAGAATCATCCGCAAAACCCACACAGATGACAGACGGGGCAAGAATGTTGGCGCAGGACACACGTGACAGTGAAATACCGGGACACATGGACCAGCAAATATTAGAGGCAATAGCAGAGCTGAACGCAACCCTGGAATAAAAAATGGACGCAATGAACATAGACATAAACCTCCTGAGACAGGATATCAGAGTATTGTCGGAACACACCAGGACATTAGAGAAAGAAGTGAAAGCCAATACAAGCAGCTGCAAGGAACACTCACAGGATGTGGCTGTGTTGAAACAACAAGTGCAGAATCTGGAAAACAGGGTGGAAGGACGGGGACAGAGAACGTTAGTGCAGACTATTGGGCTCCCAGAAAGCAAAGAGGGTCCGAACCTGACCAACTATATGGAAGACATGCTTTTGTAGGATATCGGGGAGGGATCACTCACCCAAGGGTTTACAGTAGAAAGAGCGCACAGGGCCTTAACAAGGAGACCCACACCTGGAGCACCACCCCGGCCGATAATTGCCACACAGCCAATCTCAAATATATGTTGCTATACCCAGCAAAAATGAAGGTATTGCATAAAGATCGTGCAGCCTTCTTCGAGACCCCCGAAGATGTGAACGCATGGATGGACTCGCACAACATGCCGGAGGAGAAAGAAGACCAGAAAGGAGAAGGATGTGGTAACTGAAGCTGCAATTTGACTTTAACATACGCTGTTGGGATATAGGGGCAAATGCATAATGTTCCGATTGAGACACCTCAGCAGTGAGATTAAGCATTTATTATTATTTTTGCTAGGTGCAAGAAGCAGAGAGGTGGCTTAGTCAGAAGCTGTGGTAGGAATCACGCTACCGACCCATGTAGAATAGCTTAGTTAAGATACTAGTAGTTCAGTATCCTCCCTCTGCACTCCAAGTACTGGCAATAGGCCGAGAAAGGAGCGAGAGACGGGGATGCCTGAGATTCAGTATTGAAGCTGGGCAAATGTTGGGAATGGTTAAGGGGGAGGCAGGGGAGGGAGTTGCAGACATAGCTAAGTCAAAAGGTTTGCAAGAGGTTATAAGACGGGATCTACAAAAGGCAGAGAGGAAGTTAGAAACTCTAACACGCGCAGGAAATAGATCCTTAGAAGAAGCTACCAAAAGTGCCAAGTCTACAGCAGGAGTGTAAGGAGTTTTGGGATAGGCTAGATAAATTAAGTTACAAGAAATATGTTGAGAGAAAACATACTGAAGAAGACAAACCAGGCAGATTATTAGCGTTGCTGTACAAGGGCGAGACTAAAAAGCAAACTATTAGAGCGGTGCAAGGGATAGATGGGGAGCTATGTGAGACCCAAGAAGGGGTTAAAACATGTTTTTACGTCTATTATAACCAACTCTATCATGAAGCCACAGGGACAGAAGAAATGAATATACAAAACGCATTGACTGAGATTAAGCTTCCTAAACTAAATACAATGGAAAGAGACAGCCTGGAAGTCCTCATCACGGTAGAAGAACTTGAAAGTGTAATAAAAGAACTACCAACCAGTAAAGCCCCAGGAGCGGATTGTCTCCCCGGGGAATTTTACAAAGGGTGTATGGCTGAAATACTCCCTCCTCTATTAGCAATGCTAAACGAAGCAGTGGATACGGGTAAACTGCCGGCGTCTCTGAGAGAGTCGATAATTATCCCGCTCCTTAAACCGAATAAGCCGTACACAAAATGTAGCTCATACAGGCCACTTTCATTGCTGAACCAAGACGGGAACATTTTTACTGCAGTCATAGCAAAGAGGCTCAGACCAGTCATTGGTAAACTCATACACCCAGATCAGACAGGATATGTGTGCCACGTAGGAATGTTACTAATAACGTGCAGAGATTGCACCATATTATAGATTATACCCAGAGGGATACAAATGAGGCGGCAGTTGTGTCATTGGATGCAGTGAAGGCATTTTAGTCTGTCAGATGGCCAGGGCTGCGGGCGGTGCTGAAATAATTTGGTATTGGGCCCATATATAGTCAATGGGGGAGACTACTGTACAATGAACCGATAGGAAGAGTCAAAACGATGCACAGTGTCTGAGCAATGGCAGCTGAGTAAAGGCACGAGACAGGGCTGCCCATGGTCCCCGGTGCTCTTTATTTTAGCACTGAAACCATTAGCAGTTTATTTACGGGAGGAATATGGAGAAGTGGGCTTGGGCACCTCGGGAGAGAGACACCTGATCTCACTTTCTGCGGATGATATGCTCCTATACCTACACTACCCAGAGGAGAACCTATAATATGTCCTAGATGTGTTGGACCAATATGCGGCACTGTCGGGCATAACCATTAACCTCCAAAAATCGAGCCTGTACCCCCTAGGAGCGTATGTGAGGAAACCGTTACATAAGTTGCCGGTGCTACTGATTAAGTGGGAGGTAGAGACGTTCAGATACTTGGGAGTGGATGTGTACCATGACCCTCAGTTAGAACACATAAATAATACGGTGAAGGTGGTGAACAAGATCGAGAAATGTATGACATTTTGGTCTTGGCTAACGTTATCTATGATGGGGCGAGCAGCTCTACTGAAGATGGTGGTGCTACCAAGACTGTTACACTACTATGCAAATATCCCATTTGCGATACCAAAGATGTTCTTTAGGAAATTCCATGGTATATACCGGAGCTTCAAATGGCACAACTCGAGGTGTAGAGGGGCACTGAAGAAGCTACAGAACCCATTTGAGCAGGGAGGCATAAAGCTACCCAATTTTGAGGTGTATTTTATGGCCAGTCAGCTGCAATTCGTGGCCGGATGGCTGTCAGATGGACAAACACCGGAATCAAGGTTGCTACGAGGCGAATGCACCACATTCTTTTTGAATGAAGTTATATGGCTGCCCAATTCGCGCATGACCAGGGAGAGCCTACTGTTGGGCCTGGGAGGAAAATATGGCACAGAGCATGTCGAGAAATGGGTGAGGCAACACTGTATTCCCCACAGATACCACTGGTGTTGCTGGAAGGGGTAGATGAACAAGTTAGGCTGAGTGTGCAGAGTTGGTGGGAGCCCATAGGGGTTGCGACGGCGGGAGACATAGTAAAAGATGGGAAGCCTAGAGAGTTTGAGGAGCTGGTGAGAGATACAGGAGTGCACAGAAGGCAACACATCACGTATTCTCGACTGGTGAAGAATCTCAAACGGAAGTGGCCGGAGACCGAGAGGCCCCTACAGCCGGATGAGATAGTCGAGACATTTTGTGATGTGTCAGAAGGGGGACACAAAGTCTCACGTATATATGAGCTGTTGATGTCTAGGGGTTGGGAAGAAATGGGGAGGATGAGGCAGTCCTGGGAGGCAAAATTGGGGGAGCCAATGTCAGATGATGGGTGGAGGAGGGTGTTAGGGTACCATAAAAAGGTGTTGAGGAATGAGTGACTGCAACAGATCCAGTTATATGTCACCCACAGGGCATACCTGACCCCGAACAAAATAGCAAAGTTCAATTTAGCAAACGTACAGACATGCCTGAAGTGCAGGGAAGTAAATGCAGATATGGTACATATCTTCTGGGCATGCGCAGAGATAGGCAGATTTTGGAGAGAAGTAGCCCAGACAATGGCAAGAGCAGAAATTACCCTGGATGTGGGATCCCTGAAGGTGTGCCTACTAGGAGGCTTCCCGAGACCTAAACAAGCTAAACATGTGAGCAAACTCAAGGTCCTAGCATATATACTTAAGTAAGAGTGGCTGTGAAAATATGGTGGAGGGATCTGCTAAAATGGGCCAATGCAGAGTCTGTATGGCAGGAAGCGAGAGGCAGAAACCCAGAACAGGAAGAGGGAGGTTTGGAGGTGTGGAGGCAATTGGTAGCTGGTCTGGCTGTCACAGAACAGGACGCACAGGATTTGTAATAGACTTTTAGTTGGATGATACTGTAAGGAGGAGAGACGATGATTGATGAAGAGGGACACGGGAATATGAGTGCCAGGTGGAGTGAAAACAGTTAAATAATAGAAATGTTTTATGCTGGTACTGATCAACAGTTGTAAAGTGGAATGTTTGTGTGTATAAAACAAACAGGGCCTCATTACACGTCATGGTTGCCGCCGGTATTTTACCGTGTCCGCCTTGGTGGATGGCTCTACTCCAAGGTGAGCGGGGGTGGTAATTCCCCATTCAACATTCACCAAGGCACTTCCCCATTCCCATTTTTGCCCCCCTAGGGCTCAATGGAAATGGGGAAGGAGCCAATTACGGTACCGCAAATTGCGGTACCGTAATTAGCACCAAGGTCCCTTTGCGGGCCCGTTCCTTAAAGGCTGGTAAAACCAGCCGTTGAGGTTGGGTCCCGCAAAGGGACCTCGTAGTAAGGCGGTAAGGGTTTACCGGTACCGGTGCCCTTACCAGTACCGGTAAACCCTTACCGCATTCCGTGTAATGAGGCCCATAGAAATTGTTTTTAAAAAAAAGTTGTTAAATTTGTTGCTTCTCTGCAACACTGGAGCCATACAGGAGGGAACAGAATGATCCATTCCTACTATGCCTTCTCACCTTTCCGGAGTGTACACTTACATTCCTTACTGGAGATCAGGCCGTGGATGGGGTACCCAGTTTAACTTATTGTGATTACTTCATGACCCACAATGGTTGTTCTCTCAATGAAAATGGCCGGCAGGTTGATTGTTGGCGCCCTCTCAATTCAAGCTTCTACAATGGGGAGCGCTGGAGAGGCGGAGTTGATCCGTTAGCTAAGTGCCCTGTTTAAGGTGATTCAATCCTGCAAGTGCAGCCGGCACAATGCCTTGGCTCTCCCGTTCCAACCCACCTTCAGAGCCAAACCCTGCTCCAGGTTCCATAGAGACCCCCACCAAGACGTCAGTCTCACAACTAGTAGTTCTGCTAAACTGTAATCCAGGTGTTGGTCCGGCATGCAATCACATCAGTGTTAGGCTGCGAAAGGCCCTCGGTTTCTCCCTGCAACGGGATCAAGGCACCATATCAGCAGGCCTCACAGTGGCAAGGGGGTCAGCAGGCAAATCGGGTGTTCTGGGAGATCCCGATGGCACAGGGCTCTGGCAGCACCCATTGCCTCCTGGAAACCCTCTTGTTAGACAACTGCCTTCCTCACCCCGGAGGACGAGGTTCTGACGGCTCTGGCTGGCATTTTACTTCTAGGACTCAAGTCGAGCTAGGCTCCCGCTGCAGTCTCCAGGGGTCCCTGCGATGCGATCACACTTGCACCCTTGACACTCTGGACTGCTTACAGGAATTGAGGTGGCACTTATATTGAATTGGAGAGGATTGGACCATGGAACAGGGATTATTCCACTCCCAGCATCAAGGAGCTCACAGGGATCCATCCGCCATGTTATCCAACTTGGACACACCCCGTCAAATATTATTTTAGGTTATATGTAGATGATAAACAAAGAAAAGCAAACAGGGTGTTGTTTTAAAATTCGGAAAACAGTTTTATATTTAGTAAAAAAACATATTCTGAAAGATAACCGATATGCACATTTGTTCTATCTTTATGCATATTAATCAGTTATCATATGTGTAGCATATGTGACAGGGTAGGTAGCTTATACTGTCAAGAGGGGTTGGAGACCCCTCTCAACTTTGGGCTGGAGGCTAATAAAGGCGGAAGGCAGAGCCAGTTCTATACGAGAGGTGAATGGTGGCATTTAGGAGAGCCCCATTTCATGTCCCCTTTTTAAGTGCTTCTAAGTGTGTCAACAGTACCGCTTCTGACCACTCCATCCATGGATCATATTATACTGCCTTAGTCTTATCTGTTTCTAGTAGAATAACTACAACTATGAACCTGCACTGTGCAGAAGACACCAACACGTTGAAGGACAGAGAGAGACAGTCACGAGCGATAGAACCACCGAGCAGGAACCTGGCAAAGCCTCTACACTTCGTGGCCATCACGAAAGCGAGCCTGCGGAGCAGCTTGCACAGAATATTTACTCACCTAGTGCTCTAATTCATTCACAGATATTTAATTCTTATGACAAGGCCACGGGACTCGGAGCATGCAATCCCGGCTAATGGACTGTCCCAACAGGACATTACATAAGATGGAATTGCTGTTACAACAGGCCACCATCGCTTTTCTGCAGCAGACCCAACCTTAGAAAAGGGGTCGGGTTAGACCCTTTTTTATGAATTGCACTATTTCTTACACCTCTGCGGCTAGAATGAGCAGGCAAGAGTGGCCTGGTGAACCAGAAGGAGAGCGCCAATGAGGGCATACGTGTGAGGATAAAAGGAAGGGCAGCAAACAGGAAGGTGTGCGTTGTTAAGGGGAGGGCAGAATAGGCAGAGGTGGAATACCAAGAGACCAGAAGAAGGAAGGATGGTGGGAAGGTGTGGGGAAGCGATTTGGAGAGACAATGAGGTATTGGTTGGTGAGAGAAAGCGGTACTGTATTGTGATTGTGCATGTAAGTTGTGTGTGTAATAGGGATATTAGAAGAGTAGGGATTGAATTGAGGGGTGGCTGAGGGAGTGAAAAAGGGTGGCTGTGGAATGGAGAGCATGGTAATAGTGGTGGGCATAGGGGACAGTATAGGAGTTGTGTGGAAAGGAGCGAGTAGTAGTAGTGGTTTGGAATGTGGAGAAGGGTGAGCAGTATTGTGAGTAGTCAGGAGAGAAGTAGTAATAGGAGGAAGTGGTAGGGGAGAGAGTAGGAAGAAGTAAGATCAGAGGATGCAGGTAGTTGGGTGAGAGATATCGCAGAGGGACAGTGGAGAAGGTTGCAGAGAAAGAGAAAGGGGAAGTTGGGCAGAGTTGGTGGGAGGAGAGAAGGAGGAGAACAATAGAAGGGCAGATGTATATATAGGGAGAGGAATACCAGGGCACGAGAAGAAGACGACCATGGAATTTCAGTGTCTGGAAGGCATGGCCACAATTCTTCGAATCAACGGATGCATAATAGGTCACGCCTAGAAAGACCCTGAGGGAGTTAAGTAGAAAATGCATTTACCTTTAGACCACCACCTTGAAGAAGGTAGAACCTCAAACAGAAGGGGTTACTGGTCAGTAGATACTAACCTGGGAAGCAGGGGTGCTGGGTTAGGGAGGGACTTGCCATCTCTACGCGAGAGAGGAAGGGCCCTTCCTTAGAGCCTGTTATGTCATATTAATAAAAATCTGCTTTTGGGGATTGGTGTGTTATTATGGCCATCTGTGACATATAGGATTATCAAAACACTCCTTGTGGGAAATGTAATAACATCCCAGAACATCCCAGTAGAAGGTTCGGTATTAATGAAAATCATCCATGTGTCATCTTTAGAATCATCTGGCACAAGTCCTGTGGAGGTTTCAGTACATTCACATACTGCCATGAGCATAGGCTTTTTATAGCATCATACACCAATCTTTAGGGAATTCAGTTCAGTGCAAAAAAGGAAGGATACTAAAGTGCTTCAGCCTATACTCACAGATGTGAGTCAAACTCAGTGCTCAACATTTTTTACAAAATATATTTGAATTTTATTATACAAATCACACACATAAAACACTAAAATTCATGTCAAAGACAATATAAAACACAATATAAAAAGACTCACAGTCCACAATAATACACAAATGTCTACGCAAATCGCCAAAAGTGGAGAGGATCACAATTTCTCTATGACAAATAGTTATCACTACAATGTGTAAATTACTGGACAATCCTATTGCAAAACCTAGCCTGACTTGTACAGGTTTCTGTCCTAACAGTGAAACTAATAGATGGACATTCATCAGGGGCATTTATAACTTCTGGGTGTTTTGTCTGTAGGGCAACGTATGGAATTAAATTTCCTGGGGCCCTGGTCCTCCTATGGATTCTTATTGCATACACCACACTAAGTACCCACAAAGTAGGATCGCTGTGAATCCCCCATGTGGGAGTAAGCGTTGTGAGAATAGGGAATTCAGATCAACCATAAAACCCCTTTTCAGATAGTTATGTAAACTCACAAATATAATCACACAATGGGGATTATATATCTACTATCTCTTTAAGCACTGTATTTGTGTGGACTGCAAAAACAGTACACAAAATCCCTTTGAGGATGTCAAATCATTTGTCACAGCTCCTGAAGAGACTTAGTTATCATTATACTCCCACCTTTTGGTGACTCATCATCCCACACTACTGCTGTAGCGATTTCAATATTACCACAATCCCCCATGGCAGCTCTAATATCAATGAACAACAACTATAGTATCCTCCAAAATAAGCACTGATAGGATGTTAATATATGTGAACATCTCTGGGGCCATTGTATACATATGCACATCTTTTATAAGGCAATTCAGTAACATCATCATATGCCATCACTGCATGGGCTTCATGCACCATCATGTACTGCACTTTCCCCTCTCCCTTCCCCCCACGCACTTTCCTCTCCCCTCTTCCCATGCACTTGCACGATCTGAATGACACATGGCCTAGTAAGATCGTTGTCTGTCCTCCCTTGATTCCCCTCCCCCTTGCCTCGTCGCGCCTTGAAACACTTGTGTATAGGCGCGTTATAAATGTCATATCATATCATATTTATGTTATTGTGTACAGCATGGACCTAGCTTGAGAGCAGTGGAGTGCTGTACGGAGTGTGGACAGCCAGTATTTGGGCTAGCATCTTTTAACAGTAGAACAGTACTGTGAGTTGAGGTCTGGAAATTGGTGTGCGCATCCACTGTGATTAGTCCTTGGCCAGGTGTTGTTCAAAAAGCCATGTTTAGAGAGATTTTCAAAATTGGAGAATTGTGGAACGATTCCGGGCCGATACCAGGATCAAGTTCCAGGGGGTTATTGTTATTGTCAGTGTGGTGCTCTGACCTGTCGGTATCTAAGTGCTCTATGGGTACACAGTGAATCACATGTTATCCTAAAAATGGATAACCCAAAGACATACTTCGAAGAAGAGAGTCTTGATTTTGTTACGAAAGGTCACTGAATCAGCGATGCAATGGACTTCTAGGAACAGTAGATTCCAATGTTTAATTTATGGTGCAAACCCTCACCAAGCCATGGGCTCGTTTAAAATGTGGTGTGTGGAAAAGAAGAGAAGCACTGGATTTTAAGTCAGGAGAAGGGTTATTACTTTGACATTCTGTTCCTGATTCAACATGGACATCTACCATAAAAAGCTTTATGGGCCAGTGTTAGTATTTTGAAGTCAATCATGGCCTCAACTGACAGCCAGTGAAGCCTTTTGTAAATTTAAGAGATGTTATGGTATGTTATATGGCATTTGTATAGCATCTAATGCCACTGGTATGAACTCAAAGTGCTGTGGGGTGAACACCATCGGAGGACTAAAGTCTGAGGTATGAGAAATGAAAGGAGGATTTTTAGAATGTGTGTGTACATTCTAGCGAGCACCAAGGTAGGGAGGGGTGGCTAGGACCCTGCTAGTGACCCATGGAGATCTGGTTAGTGGATGGATGCTGTGTTAGACTGTCAGGAGGGTAGGCAAGTCAAGGAGACAAATTACGTGCCCAGCTGGGCCGAATTTTATTTTATTTGGGACTCAGCTATATTCTAATGTCAAAGGTGATGTGTGTAATCAATTTGGGTAGTGAATTGTTGCAGATGTATGTGGGTGGGTGGCTGTGCACCCGGAAGGATATGGCTATGTTCCATTGAGATGGAGTGCTATGCGTATTATATCTAGGTGCGATGAGAGTATTCAGATCTTATCATACAGATCTACTAGACTCCCTTACCTGCTGGCTTGGTACTGTCTTGTTGTCTTCCCAAGTGACCCATCAGTGATCCCACCTCCCTATCTAAGGGAAATAGTTCACCTAGGTGGTGGACTAGGTCAGTCAAGATGCAGATAGTAAGCAAGGTGATCCACTTTTCTGAGGATGCTGAAAGAAATTGAGTTCCAGATGGTGTGAGGTTGGACGGAGAAAGAGGATCCCCCTGTTATGGTTAATTTAGTGATTAGGATGATGAGAAGGACAGCTGTTCCCGATCTCAGGTTTCTGGTAGGTCTGTCGGGTGTGAGCTTGTGTTGTAGATATTCTGCACCTGTGTTGTGCGGCGCTCGTGGGGGATGCACATTGCCCCAAAGGTGGCTTGTCACCCAATTGGTAGCCAGAGAGGGAATCAGAGGGCGGGTATGATGAAGTCTCTGGGGCCTAAGGCATGAGGGAGACTAGCTGCAGTGTTTTGAACCTGTTGGAGTTTTCTAAGCTGTGATGCAGCGGCGCCCAGGTATAGGTAGTTAGCATAGTCTAGGCGAGAGAGTACGATAGTCGTGATCACAGCCACTCTGTGTGGGAAGGTCAGGTGGCACAAAACAACAGTAACATTCACAAAACAAGCCTACAACACTATCCCTGTGGGAAAGGATGGGTGTGTTGTTTAATGTAACTTGTAACAACTGTATTGTGGCTGCTTTGTCCAATAACTTTAACTAAAAAGCACATTGGTTATTGGCCGGTAGCCAACAGATCAGGCTGAAGGATCTAAATGACACTTCTTTAAATGTGCAATAACCCAGGCGTGTTTGAGTACATTAGGAAAACAACATTTTCAAAGTAAGAGTCAATTAGTGTAGTGAAGGCCGGGCAAAAAATATCTGCATTATCCTTAATTATTGAGAAACAGGGGTCCGCTGGCACGAAAAACGAATGTAACCAAAGCCATTATCTGCTGGGCAAGCCTGGTCACAAGAGACAATGATATCTGATGATATATTCCTAACATCCTTCACAGTATAGAAGGAGCCTTTTTGCAGGTTCAAACAAATCCTAGGAATGTTATCTCTGAAATACTCTTGAAAAAATATGCACCATTTCTCAGGGGATCTAAGGACACTGTGTTATTGGTTGACTTAGATAAAGAATTTAAGATGTCAAGCAATTTTCAGGCAGAATTAGTGGCTAGGTCGATTTGAGTACTGTAATACTTTTGCTTACTTTCTAGTTGGAGCAGTGTAAGGTATAATTCAGGGTGTTCTCTTCATTACGATATTGTCTCCAAATCCTCTGTTATTTCCGAAGTGATAATTGGAGAAGGACAATATTGGGGGTATACAATTGCTCTTTAAATCTTCTCGGTGTTACAAGTTTATAATGAGCTGGGGCAATACGGTCAACAAGATCAGTGATAAGCTGGTTATATTGGCCAATGATTTAGACAGCGTAGCCAAACCTGGAGCTAGCGATTGGGCTGTAAGGACATGTTTGCTTCTATAAGTAATCCAAATGTTCTCTTTATTAGTGGTCGCAGTAATGAATCTGGGCACATTGAAAATAATAGCTAAGTGATTAGACAATAATAGTTTGAAAAGTGTTGGGTTCTCAAGAGAGATGTTCCTTGAGGAAATCGAGCCAATGGTCCTGCCCTTATTGTGGCTAGAGACAGTGGGATCTGAAGTATGCTGTGCAGACACTGGAAAGGTGAGTTATATCTATATTTATCATGATACTATATGTTAAGGAGTTCCACTGCTTTACCGGCCCGCCTGCTTCGTGCTCTCTTTATAACCTTGTAGGACCGTTGTTCTCTCCCCACTTTCGATCCCCAGCCTCAACGTTCTGCCAGCCGGCACCGCGGATACCACAGCTGTCTCACTGCACATAGTCCCATAGATACGCTGACCTCCTACATCTTCCCGATCTAGTTGGCTCCAGTGTGCACACCATCTCCTGTCTTTGACCTTTAACTCTTGGGATCTGCTCCTTCCCACATTGAGGTTTTTATTAAGGAGTTTGGATTCTATTTGTTCCCATATCCACGTGCATCCTTGCATATCCTCTGGCACAGCATTTCCATATGCCACACTCTCCTATTAGCTGTCTCTGATGCATTTAACAGCACTCTGAGAACTTATATTGGCTATGACAACCTCAACATGCTCATACTCACAGCACTGGGCAGTAGTATCCGCACCTAGTCCTCAGCCTTGGGATGTATTGCCTCTCAAAGACCCACTTGTTCATGTGCTCTTTTGCTTCTTAGTTAGGTTTCTCATATCCTTCTTCACACTCTGTTTGTCCACAGCCACAGGTGTCACACTGCACCAGCACAGAGGTGTTAGTTTGGTGTTTAGCCTCCTTCCTCTACTAAATTCAAATGGAGATATCCCCATTGATGAATACGGCAAACACCTATGTACTACTACATACTACAGCATCTTGTATTGACAACTTACAATCCTTACCATTGGCTACTGCCCACTTTATGGTCTGTGGGTAATTTATCACACTTGTGCGATGTTCTATGGCGCTAAGCTTTAGGTATTCTTCCATTTCCTTTGACTTAAATGGTACCCCATTGTCTGACAAAAGCACACTCGGATTACCTGCCCATCAGAATGCCTCATATAGGAATCATATGACACTTCACATGCAATACCAGTGGTCACCTGTACCTTTTACCCACCAAGTGAGCAAGTCTCAATTACCAACACACAATATGTGGGGCAACCCTCAGAACTTATTGGACCCATAATATCTGAGTCGGCCTTCTCCCACGGCATGTTAGGAATCTCAGTCAATGTCATGGGGCTTTTATGACTCACACACCCCTTCTCTTCCACTTCAGAAAGGTTACACTCCTTGAGATGTCGCTCCACCTAAGTATCACATCCTGGCCACGAGTAATCACATCTCACCCATTGCTTGGTATTGGTGATACCCTGATGTCCTTCATGGGCAAATCTTATTATCCTCTCTCTTAAATCCTACGTAGGTATCACCCTCTCCCCCCTTTTAAGTAGAGATCCCTTTATGTACCATTCTTCTGTAACTTGCCATATACCTACCAGATTGTTCTTCTTTAATCACATATTACTCTTGGATACCGGCAATTACTTTAATTAAGTATACGTCTTTCTGCATTGCTTCCTTCTATGCTTCCTCCAGGAAGGCCTGCTCCAATACTGACATAATGTACTCTGTGGTATCCTCAATGACTTGCTCTTCCTTACTTGCCAACCTTGAAAGACAACCTGCAGTATGATTCTTGATTTGTGATACTGTAAGGGTGCAGAAGGAGGAGATTGACATACAGGTGGCATAGTGATTGCTATAGATATTTATTCAATATAAAAGTAAAGAGAAAACCTATCTTTCCCTATATCTATGAGGGGTTTCCCTGCCTCAACTTAAGTGCTAATGGGTCTGTCAGGATATCTTTGTAACTTAAAGAGTCCTCTGTCCTGTGTCAAAACCATGCCATCCTGCTCAACTGTCTCCGTGACCCTCTGCCGACCCTTCCTGTCTAGCAAACTATCGTCCAATCTCCATCACCTCTTTCCTGGGCAAACTCCTGGAAAAACTTCCCATCTCCCAGCTTAATCTTCACACTGAATCTGTTGGTTGTCTCCATGACCATCAGTCTGGCTTTAGAGCTGCCAGAAGAATGGAAAGTGCTCTTCTGAACATCCGTGAAGATCTCCTCTCCAACCTTGATTCCAACACCCCCTGTGTCCTCATCTTACTTGATCTCTCCTTTACCTTTGACACAGTCAACCATGGCATCCTGCTCAACCGTCTCTGTGATAACCTGGGTATCACTGATCAGGCCCTGGCTTGGCTGACCTCCTTCCTCTCCGATTGACCCTCCCAGTTCCAACTTGGGTTCTTCCTCTCCTCTATCTATATCTCTACCTGTGGTGTTCCCCAGGGGTCTAACCTTTTTCCCTGGCTGTTCAACCAATACCTGGCACTTCTTGCCCACTGCATTGCCACTCTCTGCCCCAACTTTCAGTTCTATGCGGATGACACTCATTTTCAGACTCCCTTCCGCCACCTCTTCCCCTTCTCTCATCTCTGACTGCCTGTCCGCCATCCAGGAGTGATGTGCCGCCAATGATCTCTGCCTCAATGCCAGTAAGACTGAGATTCTCCTCATCGGCACACCTGCTCCCTCCTTTCCTGTCACTCACTGGCCGGCCTCTCTTGGTCTTCTTCCTGCTTCAACCTGCAAGGCTAAAAACCTCGGGGTCATCATCAACTCCATGATTTCCTTCTCTCCTCACATCTCTGACGTCTCTAAAAAGTCACACTAAAAGCTGCACCTCCTCAGAGGTATTCTTACTTTACTCTCCTTCCCCCAGAAGCTCACTGTCTCCAGAGCTCTGGTTCTCGTTAGGCTGGACTACTGCAACAACCTCTTTCTAAATCTGCATGCCTCTACTCTCTGCCCTCTGCAACGCATCCAAAACAGTACTGCAAGACTTGTCTTGGCCTCAAGATCAGGGATTGTATCTCTCCAGGCCTGAAATCCCTCTACTGGCTCCCAGTGGCTGCGAGGATTAAGTTCAAAGCCCTCTGCATTGTCCACAAGGCCTTCTGGGGCCTGGTAGGAGATCAATACCTTCAACTCTCTCTTCCTAAATATCTTCCTTCTCAAGCTCTTTGTGATCTAAATTTACATTTTCGAAACCTTTCATGAGTTCCAAATCGATGCTCCTCTGTGATTTAAATAACACTTTGTCAAATCTTCCATTACAAGACAAGTAAAACATATGCACAATTGCACTATTTGTCATACCTGAACATGATAACAAGGGAAATGAGAAAAACATACAATCAAACATCCTAACATTCATTTTAAGTCCAACTTTCTTCTTAGTATTTACAATAACAAACCCTGGCTTTATTCGTTCCCCCTTCTCCACTGGAATGAACTATGCATCTTAGGACATATCTAATTTTGAACCTGTTCTTGCTCCTGTGCCAGGGGAGAGGTGCCAGTATCCCTCCACACGCCACTGATATGGATCCAGCTCTTGTTGGCCTCCACCTTCACAGCAGTCGGAGTCATGAATATCATGCGGTATGCCCCATGGAAATGCCTTTTGTTCCAGTGTCGTATGTAAGTAGCGGATAAATACCAGGTCGCCAGGGAGAAAATGTGACTGATGAAGGTCTTCGGGTTCTTGGACGTTTCCTCCTGTTGACTGGTGATTAAAAAACACAACATGTGAAGATACAAGTCTGACACTTTTGGTTAAAGCACTAAGGTGTTCCCTAAACCTCTCCCCAAGAATCTTTGCTGACTTATGGACATCTGATAATGTGCATTCAGGCAAAAGTGGTATGTGTGATCTCTGCCCTGTCACTATCTCATAAGGACTGAGATGATGTTCCTTCTCTGGCTGATTTCTTAAATAAAACTTGGCTAGTGACAAACAGTACATCCAATCCTTCCTTAGATCATTACAATGTTTTGATAATCGAACTTTAAGAATTCATTTAAACACTACATGATTCTGTTGGCCTGAGGGTGGTGCATTGAACACAAACTATGCTTGATTCCCAAGAGAAAAGTAATCTCTGAAAACAAGGCATTAAAGAAGTGGGTCACATTATCAGACTTCAGGACTTCACAATTTCCCCACCGTGCAAATACCTCGCTCTACAAAACCTTTATGGCAGACTTAGTATCAGGGTGTACACATGGACCAGCCTCAAGCCATCGGGAAAATGGGCAAACCACCACAATGAGATAAAGAAAATGATTGCACCTCTGTATTATATCCACTAAATCTATCCCCAGGAAGGGCACCAAATGTCGAGGCAAAATTCCTCTTATAGTCTTCATTTTATTTCCAGGGTTAAATTCTCTACATACTATACAGTTCCCTACGAATGTAATCACCGCTCTTGCAGATCCAGTATAAACCATTACTCCTGGAGCTCTGCTGTGATTTGTCATTGAAAAGTGAGTGATGGGTATGGTAATTGCTCTAGAGCCACAAGAAGCAGCTCTACAGGCATTGCTATCTTTCCTATAAGCTCCTGTTTCCACAGCAAATCAGTGGGCAAGAGAACACATCCCCTCTTTTCCCAGAGCTCCTTCTCCTCTTTTGATTCTCTTTCCTGCATCTCTACAATTTGAAGCAAAGGGACCACAGTATATGGGGCTAGCTACTGTACCTGCTGGGACATGGGGCCTCATTACGAGTTTGGAGGTAGCCATGGTGATAATTGGCTGCCTCCAAAATCGTGTCCGGGTCCGGCTTCTGTGAATGAGGAATTACTGGGTCATTCCAACCTCGGAGGACCCAGTAATTCCTCATTCACAAAACCAATCCCCATTCCCATTTGAGCTCCCATAGGGCTCAATGGGAATGGGGATGGATCTAATAATGGGCCCGTTAATAACAGGTCCGTTATTAGCTCTCTGGTCCCCTTGCAGGACCCGCAAAGGACGTCTGGTCTGACCAAATGTTCTGAGCGGGTCCCGCAAGGGAACCTCGTAATGAGGCCCATGGTTTCCATTTTTGGGGGATCTGTGCTATTGGGGCAGTATGGTTAGTATGCCCAGTGCATTTAACTATTCCCACCTCTATTAAAAATGTTACACTTCGATTAGTCTGGATAACAGCGCAGTATGCTGGTCAGGGATCCCATCAGATCTCCTAAACCCTCTATTGCACCATCTTTACAAGCCTGAATGTACAGTGGAGGTTACATACGCAGAGTCAGAATAAATAGTGACTACCTTCCTCTTGTCATTTCCAGTGCCTCTGTGAGTGCGACTAATTATACTGCTTGCGCGGAATAATGTAAAGGCAACTGTTTCTTCATCCTGACTTGATATTCCCCATCCACAATGCCTACAATAGCCGCACCTGTATGCCACTCATCAGTTTCCTGATTTAGTGTCAAAAAGCCATCAACAAATAGTACCTCACCGCCCTCCAAAACATTCTCCTTAACATTTGTCCTCTCTTACTCTTCTCCTTCGTAAGTCATACAGTCATGGACAATATCATCAGGTTTCACTGGTACGGCTACAAATGTCATGGGATTAACTAGGTGACACCTTACCAGAGATATGGAAACATTTGATAGAATAGCTCCACACCCAGATACTCTGTGTTGTCGAAGTCGATTTGGACTTCTCCAAAGTTACTCTGTGTTGTCGAAGTCGATTTGGACTGCTCCACATACAATGTCCCCCGGCAACCCATAGTAATGGCAAAGTCTTTTGTATCGCAAAAGGAACTGCCACCAGAGCTTGTTGACATGGAAATTGGCCTTGCATAACAGGGTCTAGGAGTGCACTATAATAAGCCAAAGGTTTATGACCTAATGATGTTTTCTAGGTCAGGATCGCTGTCATCACCTGCCCATCTGAATGTAAGAATAAATAAAATGGCTTTTGGGAATCTGGGGACGCCAAGACTGGAGCACTGCTGATAGCAGCCTTGAACTCCCAAAAACAAGTCACCATCTCTTCTGACTATTCAATTGGACCTTTCACCTTCTGCGCTCCCTTAAATCCTTGCAGCAAAAGCCTTGTGTAACTAGAGTGGTCAAAAATCAAAGATCTACAATAGTTAAAGAGTTACAGGAACTGCTCCATTTGTTTCACAGTAACTGGCTGGGGAGTATTCAGAACTGTGGTGGCTCTCTCAGGCATTACCTTTCTTCTTGCAGGCGATATCACTTGACCCAAATATACTACCTCTGTCTGTCAGTCTGCTTTGTACCCCTTCTCCACAAGCAGGGTGAGGGGTGTTATTGAATCTCCTCGATACTGCTCTTCTGAAATGCTACAGACCAGTAAATCTTCCCCATACTGGATTACTGTACTGGACACATGTATGATATGATGATATGATATGGCATTTGTAACGCTCCTATACACAAGTTTTTAAATTCCCCTACTCCATTTGAACCACCGTATTAAAGATACTCATGAAAGAGGATCATTTGCCAAGGTTGCATTGTATTGGTAAGGGGTTGTGGAGATCTTGGAGAGGGCCACAGGTAAATTCAATTTAGGTACCTCAGGTAAATCTTTATAGGGGCTAATTCAGAGAATTAGGCAGGATAAAGGGGTGCACAGATTCATACTGTTGTGTTGGTTCTGGCCAAACGCTCATTGGCTAAGCAATGGATATCAAAGACCCTTCCTACCACATCGGCTTGGTTAATGGCTATGCACCTTGGGCAACCATTGCACTGAAACTATTACAGCAAAAAGGGTTGGAAGATGATGAAGGGGATATGCTATTGGAATTGGGAATATTTATTGATAAGATGACAATTAGCCAGACATGTGTCCTTCTTGAAGCACAAGATTGTGTGCCTTGATATCTGATGTGTACATTCATGTTTGAGATTTGCTGGGATTGGTTGCTAAATGGGAAAATGTCTAATTTTCTTTGCTACACCTGCTATATTATTTGCTAAGTTTCCTATAACACACACTATTGAATTGTTATGTAACAGTTTGCCAGTGACAAGCCCTCTTGTATTTTCACACTTTGTTGCTGCTTCACAGAAAGTTATGGTTTATTCTGCATCTATAGTATTTGATTGTCAATCTCTTTGTGCCAGCCAATTAGTTTGTTTACGAACTGAACTGTATTAAGTGATTTCCTGCTCTCATTGCATACAGGTGTTTGTGATCTGTCACTATTAATGCATATGCTTAATCACTCTTGTCATTCATTGATTTGTTTTGTGTGACGTGCAAATACTGGTATGAACCAATAAAGAGATTAAACAAAACGCCTGAGTAACTAGTCCACAGGCTGTGCATTGTATTTCTAGCTTCAGCATTCAGTATACAAATGATCTGCATGGCTACAGCATAAAAGGCATTTCTCCTAGCAACCACCATTAAGGATACTATTGAGAAATGGTTTCCAGTGTGCTGAGAGACTGCAAAAAGTACTATTTATTCCCAGCAACCACAATTAAGGCTACTGTATACAATGACTTCCAGTGTGCTGAAACACTACAGCAGCCTTGAATAGATTACAGCTCAAAACTATGGATTGCGACCAACTCCACTTAGATCTTCAGAGTCTGTCTCTTAGTGATTTACTGGGATGCTTTCCAAAGTACTGTTCGGCCAATTCAATCAGCTTAATTTAAAATGCATTCAGACATCGGTACGTTCACCAAGTCCTGGCACAGCTGACAATTCATCGTTCACTGTTTCAATGGCTGACATGCTAAATTGATACATTGCCCAAACCAGAAATGAATATCAACGTTCAAAGTTTTAAAAATACATGCAGTTCACAGCTAATACCTTAGACGAAGTCAGCATCTCTGTTAGGTGTCTAGACCCTATGGCTGTAGACATGCAACATGCATAACACCCAAATTATATGTGCTTGTACGCACAGATAGAAACCCACACCAACGCTCATGCGCACACATGCTCATGCACACAAACCCAAACACACACATACGCACAGACACACACACATGTTTAAATTGCATATTTAATGCCTTATACAAACGTCAATGTTTTGTTGTGATGGTACGTATTTATTCATGTGGTTTTCTAGACTCCCTCAATGCACCAACGAGCATCAGAATGATATAGGTGGAGCTAGTGTGGCATGGCCAGGTCACATTAGAGACGGTAGAGGATGAATGATGGTACACCATAGGGGTCGGGAAATACCACCCGCTCCAGGATGCTGGCCCCAGAGGCTGTATAGGACCTCCATCCCACCACTAGTCTTGTGCCCATGTCCCTCGTAGGCCCCCAAGATGCTCACCATGCTCCATGGAATATGTGATGCTGATAGAGGGAAGCGTCACACGCATGACCCTGTAGTCGTGTGTGTTGGTCCTCTCAAGCACACTGGCTCGTAGCTACGCATTCACCCACACACTTCAGGTAAGGAAAACCACAAAGACAGGAGGCAAACTGGAACATGGTTTATTCCTGTTCCATGGCAAACTGAAACTAAAACCCTGCAACATCCTCCCCACCCCCTAACCAGGCTCCTCTCCTGGCATGGGCTCCCAATAGTCTGTAGTGCCTCCTTAAAGCCGCATTGCCATTTGTCTGGACACAACAACATGGTTCCGCAAAACTGTGTCTCATCAAGAGTGGAGAAGAGAAGAAAGTGGGAGAGAGGCTTCTGAGGTTCCGGATGTAAGCCCCACACATGGGAGCTGGCAGTCCTTCCACAGAGTTAAGATATCACACAGGTAATAGAGTTCAGTCGCAGCAGCTTACATCTGTAACACCATCCTGGCGTTAAGTGTCCATAGCAGAGGGGCCGCTGGACTCCAAGATATAGCAGGGGTGTAGAGGCCCAATGCAGCCCACTGAACCAGTAATTACAACTGGGAAAGTTGTAGTGAGCTAAACTCAGCTCAAATCCAAATATCCACTTCTTATATCCACACACCTGCCGCAGGCCTCCCAATCACAGCCCCAATTACACACACTTCTCTAGAGTATAAAAGGATGGCTTACAAATAGAGGCCGAAACATGTCTTGTGATGCTTGTGGCCTTGTGCAGAAGGGATGTAACCAAGCAGTTCGGGCTGGACTGACCCCTTTGTGGCGACTAATCCTGATTTGCATATTGTCTTTCCCCTTTTGTAATGGCTTAGCAGGTGAAGAACAATGGTCTGGAGGGTTGCTCAGAGCAATGCCAGAGGTTCAGATTAATTCAGAATCTTCCAGTCATCAACTCTTTTGTTTTGATTTAGTCACCCCGAGTGGGACAGGTATGCCCGGAAGTGGGTCCCGTGCCTGCTTGCCTAGAGACCCAAGCTACTCCTCACTAATGACACCCAATGAGACGGAAACATGTCTGGGGATGCTTGTGGTCTCATGTAGAAGGGATGTGACCTAGCAGTTCTGGCTGGACTGCCCCTTTGGGGGTTGGGCCAAGCCTGATTTGCAAATGGTCTTTCCCATTTTGTAATGGCTTGGCAGGTGAAGACCATTGATCTGGCTAAGATTAATTGAAAACCTTCCAGCTATCAACTCTTTTGTTTTGATTTAGTCACGCCGAGTGGGACAGGTATGGCCGGAAGTGGGTCCTGTGCCTGCCTGGCCTAGTGACCCAAGCTACTCCTCACTAATAACACCCAATAAGGCGTAAACATGTCTGGGGATGCTTGTGGTCTCGTGCAGAAAGGATGTGACCTAGCAGTTCTGGCCGGACTGCCCCTTTCGGGGTTGGGCCAAGCCTGATTTGCAAATGGTCTTTCCCATTTTGTAATGGCTTGGCAGGTGAAGACCATTGATCTGGCTAAGATTAATTGAAAACCTTCCAGCCATCAACTCTTTTGTTTTTCTTTGGAAATAGAGGCGGCGAGCAATAAAGTAGATGGACAGAGTCAAAGCAGAGCTGGTGAAACAATGCCTACTTTACTCATAAATAATATCATTTCTATATGAAAGCACCAAGAAAAAGAACAGAATTTCGTCATCCCACAAAACATTATTGAATAGCGCAAGTGAAAAAATGTGGGTCCAGTAGGTGGAGGAGTTATTTAAACACCATTGTGTGACTTCCTTCCTTCAATGCTGTGTGTTATAGACATTGATATTGATTGTCTTTCTGTGCGGTTGTTTTGGGATTTTACCTTCTTCAAAGTTTAACGTTACTCCTGCTGCACCCCTTTCTTTAACCCCTTTGCTGACTCACATCCTGATGCCACCTTCTAGTCCTTTGTTTCGTCTGTACTATGCTTTTTAGCATATGAACAGATGTGTTATTACTGTTAGGACATTTCCCCAAAATACATAGCTAGCAAACCTTTAAATGCAGGTGGTATTCTAAATATAGAACAGTGATATTTTTCAATGATGTCCACACATGATATATCAGTGGCCGCTTATTTCAGATTCAGCGTTTATCAACCTTGGTACTATTGGTGGTATAAGCTGTGGTAAATATGATTGCGATTTCCACTATGTGGGGCTTTCTTCGGATTGCCCCATCAATACCATGCAGGCGTCCACCTACCAATGCATTCATGTCTAGAGGCATTTTGACGGGTGATATGTCATTCTAACAAGGACATTCGGTTAGACCTCAGTTTCTATATTAGAATTACACCACTGTTAAAACGAATCGCAAATGCCATCTGCCATGTGCATGGCAGGTGGCATTTACAAAGGCTCCTATGGAATCCGCCGGATTTTTGCAGGATTCGAACTAAATCCAGAACCAAAATCGCATACGGGCATGGACAGAGATGCTGATGGATTGTGGCGGTGAAGCTTGCAGATTCAAAATTTGCACAAATCAAAGAAAGTCATATACAGAGTATAATAATAATATGTATTTGCATTTAGTCCTTTAAGACTTTTATAAATTATTCTTAGATTTCAATCATATTCTTAAAAGACATAGAAACATGAACATCCTACTTAACATAAGACAATAGCATACACATACATAAATACACGTCTATATAACAAAATACACATAAAGATATTTATCACTGGTTGGCTTTGACAAAAACATTAACAATTTGAATTCGAATGAATGAGTGTAATTCAAACCTATGTAAGCTTGGACATATAATTTAGGTGCTTTTCAATGTGTAGCCGTAAGTGGTGAGTGCGATCTGTGAAGATGTTGAAGCAGAATTCAGACAATAGCACCCAAAGTCAATGGATCTAATCGTACCAAAGTTATGTACTAAGCCTTCATATGTACACACACACATATATAAAGCACCCAAATGTACACATTCAGAAAATAGGTGTTCAGCCGTTTCGGCAATATGAGGCAATTTGCAACCTCTACAAAATCTCTGATTAGGAGGTAATTTCAGCTGAGGACCGAGAACCGTGAGCAGAGGCAGCTGGTTAATCCGCAGGCGCAAAATCAGCATTCGTATTGCCGGGTATGGGCTCTGGAGCATAAACAACTGGGGTTGTTGGAAATGATGGACAACATTGGATATATATTTATAGTTCTCAAGTTATATATATGGTCGTAATTGATGTTCCAGTCCCAGAGGTTGAATTTCCTTATAAACGATTCTTTAGTTTCTCTGTAATTGGTTCCAGGGTCAACTTTCCATTCGCAATCTATCTGTTTGAACACTGATAAGTTTAGGTCTACGAATTTACAGCCTCTGTTCACTGGTTCTCAGTCACTATTAGCACCTAAAACTTTCAAAAGCGGGCATGCCGGAGCCACTTTAGTTTTAATATATAATTCCTCACATTTTCTTTGGGCCTGACCACCCAAGGAGACAAGCCCCTACTCCAATCTTAGATAGTCCATTGGAGTAGAGGGACCCAGTTTTAGTATTGTTCTCCAAAACCTCCCTTCAAGGCGATATATCCAGGTTACACTGCCCATAGTCAAAGCCTCTAGCCCGTATAAAACGGCACAACAAAAACATTGGTGGTATCGTTTCAGAATTCCCTCCATCAAATAGCCTGCAGTATGGTTTGCAAATGCATGGAACAGTAGAATAAAATGACTAGCTTTCCGAATTTCAATCTTACTTATGTGGCCATAATCTGCAGATGTGTTCACTTCAAGTCCTACATATGGGTAGTGCATAACATATTCAATGGGGCCTTGGGATGTGGTTATAGCAATTCTATTGACCTTTTTTGTTCTGATCAACATGGTCTTAGTCTTTTCCATGTTGATCAATAGTTCATTCTGACTAGCATAGTTTAAACGTTTGTGGAGCATGTACTTCATCCCAGTATAGGTATGGTCATATATTACCAGTTCATCTGAATATAACATGCTAGAGACTCTGGTAATACCTAACTTGAGAGAGCAGTTTGAAGAACTAGACATTCTACGGCCAAGTCAGCTAGATAGAGGTTGAAAAGCAGGGGAGCCAGAACACAACCTTGCTTGACTCCCCAGCTGATCTGAATCGGTGCCGTCACTAGTTCATCATTACTCAGGTGCACCCTTGCAGTAGTGTTATTATGGAGCAATTTTACTAGAATCCAAGTGATTTGCCCGCGGATGAAAGTACTGCGGCCAAAACGTTTGCATGAGAAAGGTGCAAACTACCAAAAGTGTGCACCTTTCTCATGGGAACACACATACATTCTCACACCCACACACACAACACACCCATAACACCCCGCAACCACACCCTCAGCACACCCCCACCCACACCCCCATCATAAACAAACCCCACTTACCTTCATCTTCACACTAGGTTCCTGCAGTGCCAGTTACCCTTCACTTCCGTGATCGGGAACTGGCGCTGCAGGGTTATTTTCTTTTCTTCTTTTTTTTTTTTACAATAAAGTATAGTGAGCGGGGCGATGCGGGGGCCACCCCCGCAGCCCCTGTTTTTTTTTTTTTACAATGCTACCACCAAAGGTTCGAATTTTTGGTGTTCGAACCTTTGGTGGTAGCATTTTTAGAACATTTGGTTGTTGCTACCATTTATTTTCGGGAAAATCGTCCTAAACAATTTTACTATAGTAAGGAGCCATCCAGGATAGCCTTGATTTTCCATCTTGCTCCATAATTGTGGTGATTTACTTGGTCAAAGGCTGCCCTGAAGTCCACATAGGTGATGTATGAACCAGATCCTTCTTTTAGTCATGCCCCAAGAATCAAATGATCCAATAGCCTGATATTATGAGTCGTAGACGAGCCTGGACGAAAGCCTGTTTCAAAGAGAGGTAGAATATTCATAGACTCTACTCAGGCCTGCAGCTCTTTCATTACCAGGTTGGCAAAAACGATTCAGGTTACGTCCAACATTGACAGCAATCTATAATTCTCTTGCAGGGATCTATTCCCTTTTTTATATATATGTACAATTATAGATTGCTGCCAATTTTCCAGAATTAGGTGGTTGGTGCACACCCAGTCGAATAATGTCCCCAAAATGAGTGCCCAACTTTCAGGGTCATTCTTGTGAACTATATTTGCTAACTCCTTGATTTTTAAAGTTTAATAATTAATGCCTTCAGCGTTTCAGATGTAATGTCCAAAGGCCAACGGGCAGACTGTGCAGGGTTTAATAGTGAGAGTCTGTCAGTGCTCTTCATTTTTCCTCCCACGTAACTCATCCATATTTCTTCACCTGTTGGATTAATGGATTTCGAGCCTTTAGCATGAGTGAGGATTTGCCAAATAGTGTGCATGTTTTTACGTCTAAAAGCACCTATCAGCCGTTGCCATTTGACATTTCTTATGGAAAATCTCCAATTTCTGACCCAGGTTCTATACAGCGACTTTACTTTGTGTGTCTGTATCTCTCTTTCAACTATGGAGCCTATTGATATTCTAAGATTATGTATCTCCCTCCGCATCCTATGTTTAGAATCTCGGATCATAACATCAAATGCAACTTTGAGATTTTGCAGCCTATTTACTTTGGCCTTGTGCAGGCTGTTATAGAAATGTAGAACTGCCACTGACCACCCGTTCCGCTAGGATAACATCAACATTTGTAGGTAGTCCCTATCAGTCCTAATATCCTCCAATATTTCAGAAGAAACAATAAAGCATCTTTTGACGGAGTGTGCTCTACTGATGGAACAGTGTCAGAAGGCTTTTAAACAGCTTATGGAGCCAGATAGAGCCACGACATCCGAAATATTAAGGACTATGATTCATTCAGGATTCTCTACAATACTCAGAATAAGAGCAATTGCCTTCTTGCATAATAAAGATTGCCCGCACTTACAGCTCAGGAAGTCTTCATTCTATTAAAGACGAGGAGGCACGCATTATGCTTTAACTTTCTTTAATACTGCCACATCAGCATTTTAAAACATTAACTTTAACATCACATTTAATTTTTTACTGCATGTCCTCAGGAAAAAATGAAATCGCAAAGTTAAATTCTTGAATCAAATAAAGTTCCAAACATGAAATCAAGGGACTATGCTCCCCATGATCCTCCAGTCCTTAGTTGTCCTGACCCTCTCCTTTCCACCTATCAGTGTCCATCCTGGGGTATAACCACTCTCAACCCCAGGCACCTTCCTCTTTCTTTGCCATAAATGTCCTTGATCCGTAATGTGCACTGTTCTTGCCAACAAAGAACTCCAAATTCGATCTGGGAACAGCTCTGCACTGTGAAATCTCAATGGTCCAATGGGGACAAATTGCAACCACACTTTCCTTTCCTCACTTCCACACTTTCAAGCCATTTTCTAGTCATCTCCTGCGAGAAATAGAGAAGTAAAAATGAGGGTGGGAATGATCAAAATCTTGCACATAGTAAATCTAAGATTCATCAACTTTCGTATTTCCGGGTGGGATATAATGCTCGCCTCCTCCTCTTTAATAGAATGAAGACTATCCGAAGTGTGGGCAATCTTTATTCTATGACAAGACAGGAGGCTCCCATTATGCTTGTTCAAAGCTTGCTACCACCCTATTAGGTATATCCGACACAGGCCTGAAATAACATTTCTTAAAGGACGACTCAGAGGACCAATCCGCTGATTACATAATGTCCTGGAGAGAAACTCCTGCTGCAAAAGCTCTGGCCGCCTTTGCCCCCCTAGCAGAATGAACCCCAAATAAGGATAAGTCTATCGCTGCCCATTGCATTTCTTCCCTCACGCATCTACCAATAGTCGCTGTTTCTACCGCATGGTGGGGCTTTCTGCACGCTATAAGCAACTGGGACACCCCGCGTGGTCTTAGCTTGGTTGTCGCTGCTTCCTAATCTTTAATGCATTGCACAATGCACAACTTAATTTCATCTGTGAAGCACGGGTACGAAATAACTCTGGAGTCAGTTTTTGTTCTTTTAGCAATGGTAAATGCTACTCCTTCTGGGTAGAAGATCTTTCTATCTATCTCCAGGGCCTTGACGCCCGACACTCTCCGACACGCAGTTAAGCATAACTTCCCTGACAGCTGTGATCGGGATAAATTCTCATTTTCTGGCCATCTAAGAAATAGATGAAAAACGTCTCTAACATCCCATAAAACCGCGTACTTGGGTTCTGGTGGCCTTCTCAACTTCATACCCTTGAGAAGACGTAATACTGCTGGATGCTCCCCAATAGCGCTACCTTCCACTCTCTCGTGGACGGCTGGGATTGTCGATCTGTAGACCCCTATTGTTCTGTAGGCACTACCTTCTTGAAACTTAGAAGCTAGGAAATTCAGCACCTGCACTAAAGGGGCTGAAACGGCATCCAAGCTGAATTCCGTACACCATTGAGTCCAACCGTTCCATGCTGCACTATAGCTCCTAATGGTGGAAGGTGCCCAGGAGTCCCTGATACAGTCTGAAGCGAGCTCTGAAATTCCTGGCAACTCCCATCTTCTCCTGAAACCCTGCAGGTAATCAGGTGCAACGTGCCTGCCTCTATTAGTGGGTGAACTCGGCCGGTCAGGTCGAGTAGAAGGTCCGGCTGATTCTGAACTATCCTCGGGAAATCCGAAGAAAGTTCCATCGCTACTGGAAACCAGGCTTGAGATTTCCAACATGGTAGCACCATCACCACTTCCGCCTTGTCTCTTCAGACTTTCGCTAGGGCTCTCGTGATCAATTGCAAATGGCGGGAAGGCATAGTGCACTGCCCCGCTCCATGGGGGTAGGAATGCATCTGTACCCGCTGCCCCCGGGTCGATTCTCCAGCTGAAGTACTTCTGTGTCTGAGCGTTCAGTCTCGACGCAAATAGATCTATATCTAGAGGTCCCCATACTTCCAGTAACTGCCTGAAAATTTGAGGATGTAGCTTCCAATCGCTGGAGTCTACAAGATATCGTGAATTCCAGTCTGCTACACTGTTCTGATTCCCCGGAAGATACTCTGCTGTCACCGCAACTCTGTTCTGCAGGCAATAATGCCAGAAATCCTTCGCTAGCTCTGCTAGCATCTTGGATTTCGTTCCTCCTAACTTGTTTATATAACGTACTGCTGAGATAATGTCCATCTTCAGCAGCACGCAGCACCTTATCTTGTCTCTTGTGAATGCGCGAACTGCAAAAGAGCCCGCTAGCAGCTCAAGGCAATTTATGTGCAAGCTTAGTTCTGCGCTCGACCATTTCCCTCCTGTTTGAATCTCATCGCACCTGGCTCCCCAGCCTGTCCTGCTTGCGTCTGATTTTATGATAAGGTCTGGAATGTCCCCGAACATTGCTCGACCATTCCAGGCCTCCATATTTTGCAATCAGCACTGAAGCTCGGTAATGGCTTCATGGTCCAGACTCACTAGTTGATGGTAACCTATACCTCCCCGAAGGTGCCTGATCTTGAGCCTCTGCAGTGCTCGATAATGAAGCGCCCTTGGAAAAATGGCTTGAATGGAGATCGCCAGCAGACCCGCTACTCTGGCTAGATTCCGAAGCGAAATAGTCTTCTTCGCTGTCACTGCTCTGAGCTCTTTCTTTATCGCTCTCACTTTGTGACCTGGGAGCTGAAGTACCGCTTTCACAGTGTCTGCGGTGAAACCCAAGAATTCTACTCTCTGAACTGGCACAAGCTGAGACTTTTCCAGGTTCAGTAGGAAGCCCAACAAGGATAGGAGCTTGAAAATCCACTGCACGTCTCTTGTGAGGGTTTCTTTGTCAGACCCATCACGAGAATATCGTCTAGGTAAATGATAATGCAAATACCTCTCTCTCTTATGGCTGCGGCCACAGGTTTCATCAATATTGTGAAAGCCCAGGGGGCCAACACTAGGCCGAATGGGAGGCACGTAAAGCGAAATATCTCTCCTTCCCACCGGAATCGGAGAAACTTCCGAAAAGCTGTCGCAATCGGAATCGCAAAATATGTATCTTTAAGATACAAGCGTGCAAGCCTGTCTCCTGTACGCAAGAGGTCTCGGAGTAAGTGAATGCCCTCCATCTTGAAATGGTTGTACTTGAGCCACAAATTTAAGGTCTTTAGACTTATGACGGGTCTGATCTTCTCCCCTCTGTGTACTAGGAACATGTTGCTGAGGAAACCTTGTCCCCCTTGCGTGTTGCGCTCTATCGCATTTTTCTCTACCAATTTCACCAGTTCGCTTTGCAGAAGCACTCTCTCCTCTTGCGGCATGCAGATGGGATAGCTCTCTGAACTGTATTGGATCGCCTATAAAATGTAAATGAAGGCCTGCTACTGCTTGCAAACCCCATGCATCGCTCGATAAAGCTTGCCACGCTCTTACAAAGTGTAGAGTTCTCCCCTCCAATGCGCATGCTTGGTGTACTCACCGCCTGACATGCTGGGCTGACGGAAGGAACCTCTCCCCCTGCGACCTCTCGAGGGTCTTGCTCTGGCAGGAAAGAAGGTGCCCTGCTGACACCTTTCCCAATATTAGGTGCACAACCCCTGGGGTCTCCGCTGGTAGTTAAATCGACCGGACGAACGACCACTGAAACGTCAAGTCCTGGCAAAAACTTGCTGCAGAAAGATTTTCCTTATGGAACTCTGTGCTTTTTCCAACGCTGAGTACGTTCTGACAAACTGAGACATCTCTTTTGCAAAAGTTTCTCCGAAAAGAAGCCCTTTAGCGCTCTCCCCTGCCTCATAGGAGGCCAGATCGCTGAGTTTACTGTCGCTCTTTAGGAGGACACCCCTTCTCCTCTCTGAAGAGAGGGGGCAGTTGGCATTCCCCAACAGGCACACCGCCCTCTGCGCCCAGTTGCCCAATGCTTGGGCATCTACTGGGATTCCAGTGTCCTTTGCCTTTTCAGCCAATTCCATAATTTTAGCCAGCGGTCCCGCTAAAACCAGAACCTTGTCCTGGCATCCTCTCCATGCGCGATCAACACCCTTCCTGATGTCTCGCATGGATTTAGCAACAAATGTGTTAATCTTGGGGTCTTGATCAGGAGTCTCTGCCAGTTTCCCTGGCAGCTCCGGTCTAGGACATTCCAACCTCATACAAGACCGTACTTCTCTGTCCAGGGGCTTTCTAATATTCGGAGCCATTTATAGAGCCACTCTGGGTGATGGCACCCACTCCGATGATTTTTTGGGTACCTAATGGCCTCTGGATCAAACATATCCACTGTGTTCTCATCCTCTTCGGGAACAACCTTGTGCTCAATGGACTTACAGATGTCGTCATCTTCGCCTCCCTCGTCATCAGGTGCATAACCTTCTTCGTAATCCCCTGAATTGTTCACCCTGGGGCAGGGGGTCTGTCTTGGCGATCCGCCATTTTCTCTAGGAAGGCTTTTTTCATTCTGGCGACAGGGTCACTTAGGCTTTGGGGAACAGAGTTAACCCTTTCTTGTGTGCCCGGGAGGGTCAAAGAGTCTGGACTCCTCCGTGTCCTTTTACACCCCGTCTTTTCAGGGGGTGTCCTGCTGAAGTCCCCTCTCCAGGGCTGTCTGCCTGTCTCTTTCTATCCGCCAGCTGTTCCTGCTGCTCAGCCATAAGAGCTTCTAGTAAATACAACCTTTGTGTTATAGGTTGCACCCCCTGGGGAACAGCTTGCGTCAGGGAGTACCCCGGTACCTTTCTGAAACTGAGGGACAACACATTGTCCTGCAGTGTGGGTTCCTCTCCCCACTCCTCCTCACGCCACTCTGGTGTGGTGGACTGGCGTTTGCCGTTGCAGCGAGCGAAGATTGGACAAGAGGAGAGCCGAATGCGTAATAGATGAAACTCGCTCGAACTAAGAACTACGAGTACCGAAGGCTCGAGTACCATCCCCAAAGATAACCCAAGCAAATTCAGTAAACTCAGGCCTCCGGTTCTTGTCGCGCCATTAACCGTATGCCACAATTATGCTTGGTTAAAGCAGCTAGTAGCAGTCACAGGGGCTGGAGCTAAGGGGAAGGCTGCAGCTGGGAGACGGCTGGAAGACGGCAGACACCAGATTGACAACAATTAAGTAATCAGCTGCGAGCCGCCAACGCTAGGGGATTGGGAAGAGGACTAATAACACATGCAGGATGGAAACTACAATTACCAGTGGAGAAAGGTGGACTAGGAGTGCCGAACTTTAGAGCCTATCACCTTGCCTTTATTTGTGACTTCATAATTGATTTCTTGGCACCGATACCTGATGAATGGGCTTTGGCGGAAGCAAGTTATAATGGTCCTCTGTCACCCAGAGCCTTACTGACTACAGAATCAAGAGTGAAGAGTGTGAAGGACCCATTGACTGTCTGTCTGAGATACTCCTGGAAGAAATTCAATGGTTTGCTGGGTGTGGATGCATGTAGAGATCCTGGTGCGTCATTGTGGTTGAATCCCTCTATTAGATTAGAAAATAAGACGCTATTCTGGGCAGACTGGTTTTTGGGTGGTGTGAGTTGGATTGATGATTTATTTAAGGAGGGGAAATGGATGAGTGCTAGAGAGTTGCAACAACAATTTCATATTGAAAATTTCAGGTTTTCGGATTACAGGAAATTGAAGATTGCAGTTGGTGAGATTGATTTCTAGGCGAGTTTGAATTTGGATTTTCTTACAAGAAAGTCATTGGTAGGTGAAGGTGGCTTAGCTAGCCCGGTGTACAAACAAATAGTGAGTGAATATAAAGACAATGTTCAGCTCAGAAACGAGTGGAGTCAAAGAATTGGCTCTGAAATTACAGTGGAGACATGGACAAGGATGTGTGCAAATGTCAAATTTTGTTCGCTGGGTTTGACTGAGAGAACAAGACAAATAAAGATATTAAACAGGGTTTATTGGACACCTGAAAGATTATGGAAGCGAGGTTTGAAAGATGGCTCTGAGTGTTGGGCTTGTATTTGTGAAACTGGTACACTGGAACATATGATGTGGGATTGTAGGAAGGTGCGTGAATTTTGGAATGAGATTGGTGTGGTGATGGAAAAGGTCTTGGATGAACCGATAGGTCTTGATTTTGAGACATTAATACTGGGAAATGATGCTACCTTAGATATACTCACTCAAAGCCAAAAGTAGTGGTTATTTAGGGGAGCCATGATGGGGAAAAAATCATCCTTAGGAATTGGAAATCCGACATTTCTTTAAAAAAAGAGGACTGGTTGAAAGAAATGCGTGATCTGGCGGATGTGGAAAAATGTATATATAGGAAACAAGGCAAGAATGGGTTGTTTAGAAAAATTTGGGGCAAATTTCTGACATTGTATTGATTCTGACAATTTCATATTATATGATGTGTACCTGGCATCTGTAAGGGGGGAGAGGGGGTATTTATGTGTTTGTAATTATGTATATAGTTTTTGCTACAAGTTGTTATTTCATGTTTTGTTGTTATAAGTAAAATGAAAATAAAACATGCAAAAGGCACATGTAATGGAGACACAATAAATGGGATTTTAATTGACGCCGTAGATATGAAAACCACAACAAAAATGTTGAGTTAACTTGAATAAAAAATGATTTCAAGGAAAAAAAAAATGCATACATATATTAATATTATAACTTAAAGAACTTTTGATTGGTATTTTTCCAAAAGCTAGTATGCATAAAGTGTAATTGGAATTTTTAAAATTACAAATGTGGTATTTTCAATTTAAAAGTTTCCAAAAAGTTTAAAAATGTATTTTACACAAATACATTAAGATACATTTACAACAAACATTCACATCCATATATTTTAATTCAATATATAATCACCAATAATAAAATGAAATAAAAACATTTTACAAACAATTGCAGAACCTTGAAAAAATGGTTCCATGTAATAATGTCACCACAAAAATATCGCCATACAAAAATATCGCCAAAAAAATGGTCGTTTTTTGTGGTGACATTATTGCATGGAACATGCGGGGCACACCCCTGCAACCCCCACATTTTTTTCTATTTATTAATTTTTGTATTTTTTTTTTTTGCCCCTATCGCCACATATATGGTCACCCAAATAATATCGCCACAACATTTTCCCGGTGATATTATTTACGGCGACCATATATGTGGCGATATTAATACCTGATACCGAAAAAACACAGTCTAATGTGAAAACCGCTTGGCAGATGAGGACCAAATTAGAAACAAGTTGGGCAAAAAGCATCGAGTTACTTTCCTTGACTGGTTTGGGGTAAATCCATCCAGTAGTTTTTAAAATATTCGACAGAGAACAGACAGAGAGACAAATGTGCCTTACAACCTTCATATTAGTCTCAGTGCTTTTCAGCAGAGGGGCTAATAACTTTTATTTGACTTGCTGGATGGATTTGGATGACACTTTCTAAAGCAAAGGTTTGTCATGCCACCCTTCCCTTAAATGGGACATTTTGGGAACAAATCATCTAAAAATGAAAATGTTATTAAGAAAACATAAAAACACAGTTTTCTGCCTACTCCCATTTATTTTCCCGTTGACAAAAAGTGCAGTTATTGAACAGTTGCTGCACGAACACCGCTGGGCAGATTTGGAACAAACTTTGGGATGAAGTCCCTCACGACCTTACAGATTCTAATAACGTTCTCGACATCAGAAAGAAACTCCAAACTCTTCTGTTTATGTAGTCACTGCTAGGGGAACATTGATTGTTTTGAACGACAGCGCTTAGATGGCCTGGCTGTAGGCACTTTATAGATACCACTAGCAATAGCAATCACATCAGCCTAGAGGTCAGGAGTAGGATTACATTGGCAACCCCACAAGATGCGCTCAGAAATAAATGTGTGTCACACAAAGGGATGAGTGCTAGAGGTAATGGGAGAGTGCTAGGGTGGGAAAAGCAATTGAGTGGAGTGAAGGGACCTGAAAAAAAGAAGGGGGACTTATGTTGAGTGTCTGTGAGAACGTGGAAGACTTTTTAATTCGGAGCAATTTTTCCCCTTATCGCGGGAATCAGCGATCCACCACTCTACCGCAGGAATTTATGTTATTGGAAAATATAACTGGACAGGGGGCAATGGGTGTTTGGTAACAAATTAATGGTCTGACATGGCTATCGGCCATGGCTAGCAGGCCTAAAAGAAAGATATTGGTGCAACACGAAGAGAGGCCAAAGGAGTGGCGATAAGACGCGAGCTGAGCCTCCAGTCCATGCAATGTAAACTGCAACACACTAATGCTCTTTAGAAAGTGCAGAATGGCAGATGGCAATTAAATTTATAGTATGATCAAACGCGAGATGGACAGAGGCAAATCCGAGATGTTAACAACATGGCAAAAAGAAAACATCTTGCTTTTGGACACCATTGCCTCGAACGAAGACGAGCTCATTCACAATCCATGTAAAATCCTGCGAAAACTGAAGGAAGCAGACTGGGCAAAAACGACTGAATTAGCCGCGAACTCAAAGCTCACCTCTCATCTTCCAGGCAATACAAGAAAATTAAATGAATTGCAAAACTTCATAAAGAGATTACCAAGCAAACAGGCGCGCAATCTGATCTTAAGAGCACGGTTAAATCTCCTACCAACAAATGGAATTTTGCACATCAGAGGCCTATCACCAACAGCTAACTGTTGCTTCTGTCAAAGCACTGAGCCTCCTACATATGAAACCATTAGACATCTTCTAATGGTCTGCCCTGCGACACGATCAATGAGAAAAAGGTATTTTTCGCATGTTTCAAAAGACACCCCTCTGATGGAAGAACAAACATGGTGGCGCAGACTTATTGGATGCGACAAAACCAGCTGGCAAATAATCACAGCCAAACTACTGGAATTTATCGTTAATGACCTACTAAAAGACAAATAACGACTCAAAGAAATTAAATGTTGTCCAGCCATCAATCTCTGTTGACATGAACTAAAATATGAGAGGCAAGCTATGGACACAAGGAGACAGATGTATTGTAAAAATCTTATTTTTTGATTAAACAATAAAAAAAAGGCCATATCTATTGAGACCTCAAGAAACTATTCAGCATGTTTGGACCTGGCTAGTGGGTCCAAAAGAAAACTATTGGTACAACATTAACAGTGGCCACAACAGAAGGCCATGGCTGGTGGGCCCTGAGGAAATTAAGGTACACCAAAACCCTTGAAATTCAGTTAAGACCCATTTGTTAAGAGAGAGTTAAGGTGATCAGATTTAACATAACAAAACACCTAGAATTCAGCACTCGCATTTCAATCAAGTCCACCTCGGAGAAGAAAATGCATCAGACGAACCAAACAGTGATGGGGGAAATAGCCAGGGGAGGGCAAAGGTGGAAAAAAGCAATTGAGGGGAGTGGAAGGGACCATGGAAAGAGAAGTGGGCACTTGATGAGTGCTTGTGAGGACAGGGAAGAGCTTTAGATTTTTGAGTGTTATCAGGGGAATATTGGGGGAATCCCACGGTCAAAGGTAGTTTAATGTCGCTGTATGTGTAGCTCGTTGCCATTATTGGGGGAATCGCACAGGAATGGGGGAAAGATTGAAATAAAAAAAGGAATTTTACACCTGCAGTCATCACATCTCCTAGGCAGGGGGCAATGAGTCTCTGTGCCAAAGGTTATGGTTAGTGGGCTCCTAAGAAACCTATTGGTGCAACTTGTACAGAGGCCACGGCCAAAGGCAGTGGCCAAAGGCCAGGTCTAGTATGCCCCAATTAAACCTATTGGTGCAACATGGCCAGGCCACGGGCCATGACCAAGGGCCAGGCTAGTGGGCCACGAAGAAACCTATCGGTGTAACATGTAGAGTGTTGACAGCCGATGGCCATGGCTAGTGGGCTCAGACGAAAACGTATTGGTGTAACATGTACAGTGTCCAAGGCCGAAGGCCATGTCTAGTGGGCCCCAAAGAAACCTATTGGTGAAGGATGTACAGTGGCCAAGGTCAAAGGACATGACTAGTGGGCCCCAAAGAAACCTATTTGTGCAACATATACAGCAACCACGGATGAAGGCAATGGACTACGGCCATGGCTGAAGGCATTGGCTAGTGGGCCCCAAAGAAACCTATTGGTGCAACATGTTGGCCGGCCATGGCTAGTGAGCCCTGTAGAAACTATAGTATAACAAAACCCTTAAAATTCAGTGACAAACCTTTTGTTAAGAGAGAGTTAAGGTGATAAGATTTAATGTGAAAAATACATAGCAACAAAACCTTTGAAATTCAGTGAAAGTTAAGTTTATCATGTTTAGCGCAACAGAACCCCTGAAATTCAGCAATTGCATTTCGAGCAAGTCCACCTTAGCTATGCGCCCCCTGTTTTGCAGTGTGTGACCACAATGAAGACATCACAGATGACATCACCAGTGATATCCCTAAATACATCATACATGATATCACTGATGACATCATTGATGGTCACTAATTACATCATGCATGATTTCACTGACGTCACTGGTTAGATTAATTACATTTTGAAATATGACAACTCTGTATTTTAACATAACATTTGTGTACATATTTCATACATATTTCATACTTACACAGAACAATGCATTTTGCCCTTGTTTCTTTAAATATAACACACAGTACACAATCATGTAGCATAAGTAACAGTTTTTTTCCTATTCACCAAACTTCGAATTCTTAGATTACATATTATCACAATGCACACAGGCAAATACTTTCTTTTGTATGTGATTTTTTTTTTATAAAACTTGTCATTTAGAAAAGATTGTGACTATTTTCATAACACTTACAATTAAACATATTTCTACTTCTATATATTCTTATTTGTTTGTACTACTACATATACTTGTTATATTATGTTTGAAATACCTGAAATGGATTCACCAGAATCCGGTTCTTTCCCTGCACTGAAGTGTTGTAATTGTTTACTAATACATGAAATTCAAACCCTTTGTATGACTGTACATATTTTTATTTGAAAGTTGATACGTTGATAAATTGATAAGGATTATACCACACAAAATCATATCATACTTGTGTATCAGTGTGTTGTTCCATGTCATGTTTTTGTTATTTTTAAATGTAAACAAATTAAATATGTATCAAAAGAGGTCAACAAAAATATTTAATCAGTAATATCACATTTGATTTAATTATTGATCTCATTGCTGATGTCATGTATGATGTAATTAGTGATGTCACCCGGACAGGCGTTGCTGGGGGGGTTTAGCGTGCTATAGCCCCGGGTCTTTTGGTTGTCGTTCCAGATAGAATCTCAGGGGCTACAACCAAAAGGCTAGCCAGCCCGAGTCCCCACCGTCCCGACATTAGTGTAGCCCACAATCTTTTCCAGATCTAGCAACACCCCTACCCACCCGTGATGTCTCAATTCCAAGTCAGATTTCCTTACCTTCCCATTGAGAGACCCAGCATACGACTTTATCACCAGAGGATGCCTCCCTGAATTGTCCAAGGCAGAGTCAGCTAAACTAAGGAGACCACCAAGCAAAGAAGGGAGCATTTCATAATAGTCTATTCTTCAGGTTGTAAAAGGTGGGACAGAAAAATCAAAAATGGACTCCTTGGTCAGAAGGAGACCTACACACCTGCCAATGTCAGACCCTTTTAGGACACAAGAGGTGTGAAGACAACTGGAAGCCATCAACAGGCGCAGGAGGCAAAGCAGCCAAGACATAGGTGTAAATTTACAATCATGGTCTCCAAACACCAGAGCCCACCATGATGAAAGAAGTGCTCAGGGGTACTTTATTTCCCTGAGACTGTGAGTAACATCTGTGGAAACTGTCCTGGGATGAGCTTGCTGTAAACCTTGCTTTATATACTAGAGCCTGGGCGTGTTGGTCTCAGGACTGTACGTCCTTCTAGTGTAGGGAATACACCGTTTCTGTTTCACCCATACACAACCTCATTCCAATTGGAGTTCTCCAAATGCGTCCTTATCATTATTACTGCTTGGGGTGCTCAGGGCTGCAGGCTGTTGGCAGCCAAAACCTAGAAAGGGAGACTCTGGATTGGAGGGAGCATTTATAAATGCGCAAGTCACTACCCTCCTCCCAGGAGGGCTTTCTTATTTATTATTCCCAGAGGTGTGCAGCTTCCTTTGGTGTTTAAGGGAAACTGTTGAGAACTTAAAATTCCAGTCTCTGGTTATTTTGTTACTGCCTCTTTATGGTAGTAATACAAGTATTTTCCCACAGACTACTAGATAACGATATAACCAAGAATGAACATGTTCTTGTTGCAATAGGTCATTTTGAGGAGTTACAGAAATATGAACCAAAACAAGGCACATTTTCAGACATGAAAATATTATTCACTTTTCTGCAGCTAATAATGCAAATACTACAGCCCCCATAAGCAACCTTTTCCTCCCGCGGAGCGGCTTTGAGAGGTGGCATAGAGGCAGTCACTGCAGGAGCTATGTTTAATTTCCATGAAATCCACTCTGTTTGCTGTGTTGATTACTAGGAGGTGGTGCCAAAACAACAAAACCTCTTCCTCCTGAGGAGCGACACAGAGAGGCAGCAGAGAGGCAGTCACTGCAGTCTATGCAGACTGTGAAGGCTGTGTGACTTGTCGGACCCAGAGTCTTCAAACGGGTAGACAGGGTCATCCTGACATAGGAATTAAGAAGACTGTTTGCTGTGGGCAAAAGCGGACCCTGTCTACGGTCATCCGGCTGCTACTGTGAATACCCGCTATCTGCTACCTGGTATCTGGGAATTCTGTGTTGGCAAGCCATTAATGCACTCTTCTATCTTGGAACACATCTCTGTGGGATTAAACGTACTGTACTTTGAGGGTCTGAGGACTGTGGGCAAACGCTTTTGAGTCAGTCTATCTGGGGGGTTCTTACGGCACTAAAGAAACTTTGGATACCATACAGTATTCATTCCCGAGAGGGCTGATAACTGTGGGCATATCGCCTTTGAGTCAGCTGCGGTGGAATCTACGCAGCCTTAGTGCGCGATATCCACCTTTCTGTAACTTTAAAAATGGCGATAATCGTGGGTGGTCGACCTTTGAGTCCGTTTTTCTTGGTGTTCCTCACTATGTCACAGTACACACTGAGGTCCGGGGCTGTGCTACCCTCGGGCACACCTACATCTTTTGTTCACCCAATTAACATCTCTTTGCTGTTGCCAGAATATATACAATACAATGATCACCAATCCTGTGTCACGAGTGTGCAGTGGTCTGACCCGGCGGGCAATGGAATAAATTCCATGGACCAGTGCCCCATGTTGGAAGAGGCCCCAATTGTATCACTGTGGCCTGCTGATCAAATGATAAAGATGGTGTAGGCACCGGACTTGGGTTTGACATCCCCCAAACAACTGCGGGACAAAGGCATATTTCTTCAGAGACCCTTTCCTCCGGACAATCCACACAAAATCTTAGCAGCTCCAATTAACTCTTCAATGTGCAAATGGGTGCGCTTTCATGCTCCTTTTCCACCCGCTACTCCGAAATCACAGGGTTACTAAGGCGATGGCTAATGATTTGTGCAGTATAAGCAAAAACATGGCTTCACAGACAGTAGATGTGCAGGCAGCCAATAGATCTATGGTGCAAGAAGTCCTGCATTCTCGGCTCTCCTCATCTCCGGTGGGAGACTTCTGGAATAAACTTCCCCCACTTGAGATGTACAGGCTTAGAGAAGAGCCTACTTAGGGGAAATTCTCTTCAAATATCAACAAAGAGCTAACTGCACTGTATGACCAAGAAGAACTGGTCTCTAGTGTGTGAAGGGCCAACACCGACACTTTGAATCTGATAAATGAAAATGTTTTGTGGAGGGATATCTGAGGATGCTTTCTAGTAGAGATATTGGTAATTGTGATTTTCATCCCTTGCCCCCCAAACCACGGAGGGTTGATACAACTAGGCTGAATTTATCTGTCCCAAGCTCCCCTATGCTGGTGACAGAATGCATGGGCCCTCTAGGTTTGGATACTACTGAGTCGCCCAATTCGCCAACGCCATTGGAGCCTTAACTGAGCCTGGGGAGAATGTGGACTTACCCGCAGAGACTGTAGCAGTGTGGGAGGTTAGCTCCATGGGCCGGGGTTCTTTCCAAGCCCCAACAGAGGACTATTTGTTTCCTTCCTGTTCCAACCATTTAACTAGGAAAAAAAGAGGAAAGCTAATAAAGGAAAACATTCGAAAAATCAACCTCCACCTAAACCCAGACCCACGAGTGCCTCCAAAAAACATGTAAATCAGCTGTCTGACATTAGGCCTCATTACGAGTAGGGCGGTAAGGGATACCGGGCACCGTTAAGCAGACCGGTGACGGTAATCCCTTACTGCCATACTACGAGTTCCCTTAGCAGGTCCCTCCTTCAACACCTGGTTTTACCAGGCGTTATGGACGGGACCCGCTAAGGGACTTCAGAGCTAATAACGGTAACGCAAATTGTGGTAGAATGATCCTGGTTGACAGCAGGCTACCACCAAGCTTTGATCATGGGGGTGGAGGGATTTTAATGCCCATTGTGCCAAGGGACAGGAACTAAATCTTCTATCCTGTATCCCGCAATTGACTACAAAAAAACGTACAAGGGGACTGGTGTGGGACAGCTTCATGTCTATTTGGGACATAAAATAATTAGAAGTTAAGCACACCGGGGATGATCCTTTTTTTGCATGGCATAGGGATATTGCAACATCATGGATTGATTATTTTTTTTGTCTCCACCACTCTTAAATCTAGCTGTTCCAACTTGCTTTCTTATGATTCTGGTGTTAGTGACCACAACATGATATACTTTACTATCAAAGAACCGAAATTAGTTAGGCATGAAAAACAGACAGGAATAGTCTAACCTGCTACTGGGATTGAAGAATGTATAACAAACTTATGAAATTGCTTTTCCAGGATGATATTGGGTATGAAGAAGAAGACTTTTGATTAGGCAGGCCCCCTCTCTGACTAGGCGATAAACCTTTGGATGTATGTATTATTGAATCCATTAAGAGGATATCATTTGCAACAGATCCACGGACCAAAGGTTCCTATCCACATTTGTTCGACTGCAAAATCAGGAACTCCAAAAGGGAAAAAAGGCATGCTATTACAATGTTAAAGGGGCAGGCCTCCTCGATGCAGGAGTTTGTTAAAATCAAAAAACGGGAATGCCAGTGGCACAGGAACTTTGTCAAATCATTGAGATTTGATCTCTTTTTAAAAGGGAACCCAATAGAGATGCAGACTCTCTTTAATGCTGACACCCAGGGCTGGACTGACCCACCGGGACTTTCCCCGGTAGGCCTCGGGGGCCTAGGGCCTCTTTTCTTGCTTGGGGTGATGGTCCCGGGTCTTGGAGGAAGGATACATAAATATGGCAAACGAACACCGAGAACTAGTCTGGGTAGTTCACTTGGATGTGGCTGGTGCCTTTCCTTTCTTCTGCCCGGGGCTGGGCTCGCAGCGCGCCTGATCACTGATGATGGGCACCTCCAGGGCCATGAACCGCACGTGCCCCTGCAGCCACTCCTGACTGTGCTGCTTGATAATGTTTGCACCGGAGCAGCAGAGCACAGCCAGCGCCCTTTGTGCTGACTGAGACTCTGCTGTACAGCTGAGTGCCATTTGATTTTAAGGTGAGGTGCGAGTGAATCGGTGTGAATGTGATTGCTAAGTTTATATATTTGGCAATGGTATATGTTTTTGTGTTGTTATGGGCCATGCAGCCAGTCACGAGTTCCCGTCCCCTTCTCCCCCATTCCAGCGTCCGCTGACAGCTCAGGAATTCCCGTGGGCCATGTGGCCCTGGCTGCTCATAACACAACCTATGCCGTGCTCACACTCCACAGCTCTGTGTACACAGACTGTGCATGTTGGCCACGGTTCATTTGCTTACTTATGACAACTGGTGAGGTAAAACACTGTCTCCGTGTGGTCTCCTTATTTTTTGTTATCCCCCGTGTCATGTACAACATCCAGAAATATTATTTTTCATTTGGTACGACGAAATATGGAGATACTATGAAATATGAAATTATGAGAAGTCAAATGGGGGGTGAAGGCGCATGCAAGGTTGTACTAGGACCAGAATAGAAAATGGCATCATAAGAGTGAGCAATGTCTGGCGGGAGGGGCTGAATATGTGCAATAAATTGACATTTCAAAGCACGTTCCCTCAGCAACATTGTATAACAGCATAAACTGCACAGTGCTGTAAGGTCCGGGGTGCATAGTAAAAGTGGCCTGTGAGGCTGACCCCTCTATCGTTGCCCCAACGGCCAATCCGAGCCGGCATTCTGGCATCTAGCTTAAGTCTACTGTGGTAGCTAAATGAACCATGTAACTAGGTAGAAAGTCGCAGAGCCGAGTTCTGGCCCTCCCAGCTAATCCACCTGACCACATTGTGTGATCCTGGGCACGTTTCCCCAGTTCCCTTAGCACTTGGAAGTGAAAAAGCTTCTTAATTTGCCTTCACACTAGTTGGAGCCCTATTTTGAGATTGTTTATGTGAACCCACCATCAAGTATGTCTGTGCATCCCACAGCTAATGCACACAGTGACCTGGCTGAGTACACACAAAATGAGGTAAGCACAATTGAACTGTTCTCTGCCTTACTGCATTTCTGCATCTCTCAGTTGAATATTTTACAAAAAACAATAATTCCTGAAATATCATCTAAGGTCTAGAACTAATTAATACACACGCAGACTCTGGAGCTAAGGTGCAGTTTGTCCAAGTGTTACAGAGATGTGGACTGTGCAGTTGCATTGCCCCTGCACCGATGCAAAGCACACCACCCATGGGTGTTGCTAGGTCTGGAAAAGACCCAGGGCTACGCTGATGTCGGAACAGGGGGCTAGCTAGCCTTTTGGTTGTAGCTCCTGAGATTCTATCCGGGGCTACAAACAAAGGACCAGGGGCTATAGTCCCCTTAGCCCACCCAGCAACGCCTCTGACACCACCACATTGTTGAAAGGGAGAACGATGGACATGGACGACAGGCCCGTTTCCTATAGGTGAGAGGTGGGGTTGTGCTGCGGTTTCATGTAATCACAATAGGACAAGTCTCATAAAAGGAGTTCGGGGTTGGGGCTTGATATACAAAGCCTTTTTTCCAATGGTGTTTTCCCAAAACAGGCCCGTTCATCTGTTGTAGTAGCCATACTCTCCACTCACAATGAAAATTGGCCACGCTGCGCTACCCTCTGCAATAGTCTTATAGTGGGGCCATTGATCATGCTTTTGTAGCTCTCCAATACACACAAGTCCTCCTGGAAATGCACCAGTAATTTCTGCACATTTCATCGCTACTTGTGCTTTTCCGATAAAATACTTTGAATAGCTCCAAATTAATCCCCAGGAGCTTTCCAAACGGGGCACAGGTCTATAAAGCCTGGAATGGTGAAAAGGTTCAGCCTGCTCGGTCTGGAAGCTCTTCTTGACCTTCAGACCTGTTAACCCATTGACCTATCTCTGCACTTTGAGCGTTTCTCCCACTTATTGAACCGTTCTGATCACGTGTCCCCGACTTCACATGTTGGCACAGCCAGGGCAGGGAAAGTAAGCCAGAGAGGTAGAAAGCAGCATGTTCGGATAGCCTGTTGCAATGCATTCTCACTGTACTACATTCTGCACGCAGCAGCTTTAGCTGCCATGGGCGCGCCAAGATATTGTAGAAGTACCTACCAAGTTTGCTTAGAGCAGAAAAGGGAACCGCAGATGCCAGTCCGAAAACTGCAGCAACGCAGAGAAGTCGGCAGAGGACCTTCATCCTAATGAGACTGTGGGGCTGTGAGAGATAAAATGAATAACTAGGCCTGGTATGGGGCGAATATCTGCTGTAGAAGAGATGGGAGGGGCTTTCCGGGGTCAGAGGACGCGTAACAGGTCTGAATGCAGGTACAACCTGTTCACTGGTTTATGGTGGGTAATACTTTGTCTTCATCCGTAGCCCAATGCCAGATTCCTTCCCCCTCTAAGCACTTTAAGAGCAGGTGTTATTATTAAACCATTTGAGACCTTGAAAGATGCTATTCCTCGTGTTCAAACTTGTGTGCAGGTTACAAGTCTCAGGTAGCAGCGATTAACTCATCGCCCATCCATGGAGTAACGTTGTGCCGCTCTTACTAATGTATCTAAAAAAAATGCTGCTTTTGCGTGGGGCACCTTTTTTTGAGGAACTAGCAGGCCCTTTGCAGAATGGATAATTAATAAACAGCACGTCTACTTCACGACTGTACACAAACATGACCATTCCATGTGGGAGATGATAGTACAGTTCTGCTTTTGTTTTCCTTTTCTTTACAAGGCGTATATAGCTGAGGTTCCAAACCCTATAATGCTATTGCGCAAGCATGAACCAGGGTAATCCTCTCCTGAATGGAATGAGTCATGCTGACATGTATCCGACAGAGCCCTTTTGAAATGTCATAATCTCCATTGAGATACCCTTCTATCCAATGGCACAATCTGCACTTTACTTGTCAGCATCATTTTAATATAACTAGATCCCACAGTGCCTAGCCTTATCAAGCCCCTCTAATGCATTCCTAAATTCCGGGTGCACCCTCACAAGCAGTCCACCCTCCTTCCCCCAAATTCCACCGATAGTGCCCACCACTCATTCTAGTACTGCCACATGCCAAGAACCTACACTACAGCAAAGGCAGAGGGAGGCTCGATTAACACTTTTTGGTGCAGGGCAATCTCAGCGTTAACCTGATGATGCTCTTCACAATCAAGATTTGCAAGTGCAATGGACTCCTTCCACTAACAGTACTTTTGGCAGAATGGGTAGCATAATTCAGAAAGGCCAAGAAGTGGATGACGCGGGAGGGCCAGAGATGCGAGAGCAAAGACAGCTGTATGCCTAGTGGAAGTGATGGAGAAGTCAGAGCAAAGACAGAGCTGCAAACAGTGTTGGTTATGCAGTAGCAGGGACGTGGGCAGACTAGTCCGTTATGCTTATGTATCTTCATGTCCTCTGTGTCTATGTCTATCGTCTCTTTTTCAGCACCTTACTCTCCAGTAAATATCGTCCCGCTCGCTTGTATTCAGAGGGCACTGTTACGAGGGACGGTCAAATTGGAATACAGTGTTTTCATCCATTCACAACCTCACCTCTTAACCTGCCATAGGGTCCTGCAGGGCTAGTGTGTTCGTTGATCGTTATAAGTCGAAACCTTGTTAAAACATTGAACACCTGGTTCTCTAAAAGGCGTCACACCTCAGAGCGCAGGTCCAGCTGGTGCCCTGAGGCTGAAGAAGCAGCTCATCTGACTGCTACCTCTCACAGGTCGAAGTTCCTAAGCACTGTATGCTGGGGACATTTGAAGTGATTCTGATGTGAGCATTTCTTAATGTGGCAGTAGTAACTGAAGCTGAGGGAAAATGTCTATAATATTAGCACCCAGTTAGAAGGGTGTAGGTGTTGCAATCAGTGGAAATACATTGTTGGTCCTGCCAGCCCACTTGACCTCCACATGACCAGGCAGCTGAACCTTACATGGACCTCAGAGCTAGCTGCATACATGGGATCTTAGCTAGCTCGCCATAATAGGGATGAATGACTTAGCTGTCCGTCACATAATTGGTGACCCTTCTGCCACATGGGCTCCTGAGCTTGCAGTCAGATTGGCTTCTATAATTAGTAACACATGCGCTCCATAGTACAGTCTTACTGGCTTTTGCATGTCCCTGTCAGTGATGTGTGTCGACTTTTGCATTCTTATAGGCTCCTGGGCTTGCTGTCATATGAGCTGCTGAAATCTCAGTCCTATTGATGACAGGGATCACTTGCATGGGTTCCTAATTTTTCAGTCTCGTGGGATTTTGGGATTACTGTCAGACATTGCAGTCACACGTGCTGCTGGGTTCAGTGGCACAGGGGCTGCAGATTTTGCAGTCTTATGATTGTCTTGAATTGCTGTCGGGAGGGATCCCAATTTCACAGTCTCATAGGCTTTTGGGAGTGCAGTCACATGGACTGTTGAGATTACAGTTTTATGGATAGCTGTAGACCTGTGCTATCATCTACTGGTCATCGCCAATGCCCTAAACTCACCATTATGTATGCTGCTGAGCTCACCTTTGTATGGGCCCCTGAGCTCACTGTCTCATGAGCAACAGAGCTTAGTTTAATATAGGTGTAAGAGCTGGGCTCACACGCTGTACTCGCACCTTCGGCGAAATATGGGGCCACTTTGAAAAAGAATTCCAGGGCCACTTTTGGTTCCCAGTCCAGCCCTGCTGACACCCGGCGGTTCTGGTCTTGCACCAATATGAAAGCTTATGCAACTTCCAGACCTGTGGGTGATGTCATCCAGGAGACCAACTGGGTGTTCTTTTTCTTGGGAAAGTTTAGTATCCCATCGCGATTGAATTATCACACAGATCTGTTGAACAATCCAGTGGGGGATGATATCTTCCCCTGGGATATTGACGGCATAGTTTGGGCTATAAACAAACTGAAGCCCTCAAGGGCACCGGATCCTTATGGATTGCTGTAATTTCGGATAAAAAAGGATCCGACTGCCTGGGCTCACTTCCTCGAACCTCATTTCGGTGCGATATATGCCACACATAAAATGCTGATTTCCTGGACACAATATGCTATAATCCAGATTTTTAAGAAGGGTAACCCCAAGTATCTGGCCAGCAATAGGCCAATTGCCCTAATTGATTCCTCTTGTAAGGTATTTTCCATTCTGCTGCTCAGAGATCTTAATATAAGTAATAACTAAAACAAATACCCTATCCCGTTTCCAGGTGGGGTTTCGCCAACAGGTGGGCACGCCTCTGAAAGCAACCTTAGTTAAACATCTGCTGCTCAGTATTAAGGCCTCCAAGGGGGAAATATGTGTATGGCCTTCCTGGATCTGACATCGGCTTTTGATTGTGTTGTACGACAATGACTGTGGGACAAGCTTCAGAGGCTGGGGGTTCCTTGCAAAGACAGGGGTGCACACTGGAATCAACGTTATTCAACATATATTTTAGCGATATTGAGGCCATGTTGGACAACAACAAATTGATACCCGTCAAGTTGGGCCACCTAAGATTCCATTTGTTGGCCTTCGCGGATAACATAACCATCTTTGATAGGACTCTGCGAGGCCTCCAATGGAAACTCAACATCTTCTACTCTTATACTTTATTAAACAACTTAGTGGTGAATGGAGCCAATCAAAGGTGGTCATCTTTTCCAAAGAGAAAAAGCCCAAGGTTTTGTGATGGTACCTGGGGACAGAAAGGGTGGCCTCCATGAGATATTTGGTTTAAGTGAGAAACCTGAAGGTGTCTCACCCACTAGTCCCCATGGATCTGTTATCCAGGTGGCCAGGGCACGGCCATCGCCTTTGGATCCAGTTCCGGGGGGTGGACCAGTGTAGGAGGATCGCCTGGATGAGGGGTCTTCAGTGAGTGGGACACTGGATGGTGAGGTACGGTATCCCCTTCCCTGTAGCACTTTTTCCACAAGGATACTTAGGAACTCAATGCGCCCCCCCCCCCTTTCTCAACACACTTTCTCACGAACAGCTCACCATGAGTGATAACGGACTAACACCAGAGCCGCATACCTGACAAGTCTCAATACAATGGTCAGGCGAGGTCAGGCAATTACGGATCATTATACACACCTTACCTCCATCACACTTACCCACACAGATAGAAGGCAGAGCATGAAAGCACACTCTGAGTAAGACAAAGCACACAAGGATGCAGCAGTTCCAAGATGGCAGTGTAAAGGAAGGAGAAAGATGGCAAGACCAGAAAGGGTTGCAAGGAGGGAAATGCCCTTGACCTTTTCAACAGAAGACTGTTATTTTCAAGAACATTTGAGAGTAGGATCCATAAAACCAGGAATCAAGGCTGAAGAATCCTGTATTGTGTGTTGAAGGTACCCAGGACTCTCTGGCGTCGATAGTCAAGGTGGGGAGAATCGTTTGCCGCTGTGGTACTGTCCTTGGCTCCTACAACAAAGCAGCACCAGTGAAGTCAGCTCAGCCTGTGAGTGGGAGACTGATACCAGTCCAGCCTTTGTTGAAATCAAGGTTGGAAGCAGCAACATTGTATGGTGAAAACTGAACAGAACAGTGTATGAGGCATATGCGGCAAGCAACGCAAACACAATTTAAAACAGCAGATGAGTGATTGAACTTTGAAGTCAAGATACGAAACCATAGGCAGAGCGATCCAGTTAGGTATCCAGCTGAAAGGTGGCAAATGTGAAGAGTGATAAAGAATTGTGAAATCGAAGTGGTACTGCAACGGGTCAAGCAAAACCCTGTGCACATTCGAAAGTCTTTGATAGCTGATAAATAAGGTATATGAAATTGGTCCGAGCCCGGCTGAGGCAGACTAATTTAACAATGTGTGAAAGAGGATCTGAGACCGGCAGAGGAGCATCAGGAATACACCTGAAAAGTTGAACATTGTGTTAAAAGGGATCTGAACCCGACTGAGGGGATTTCAGATCTGAGCCCGACTGAGGACGATCCAAGATATGAGCCTGACTGAGGGAAATCCAGCATGAACCATGAGTCACCTGAGAAAGAATATCCTAAAAGAAATTGGATCCATAAATAATTTACAAACATTGTGTTGAAAGGATCGGAGCCCAGCTCAGGGGGGTCCGAGGTGAATAGGGAAGCGCCTAAGAAATTGAGTACTTGTGAAAATCTGAAAAAGGAAAAGAACGTTATTGTTTGTTTTTGCATCAGGCCCTCTGAGTGAAGAGACTTTGAAAGGCAAAGAAATTTGGGAATGGAAGGCCCTGATGCTAATGATTGCACTGTATCCTCGTGCTAGAGAAGCCAGAGACTGTGCTTAGCTTGAGTGTACCGCCTTGTCCCATGCTGAAAATGTGGAGAAGGGAGGTTGATGGCCTGAACATCCTGACATATAATTTTGTGAACACTTCTTTCTTTTTAGTAACATTGTTTCCCCACTACTTGTATTTAGAGAAAAGGATTGGCAATAGGTTTATAAGTATAGGCACTTTTATTTTGATAAGACACTACGAGGACTGCGTTATTATTGTATGATGGTCGTAGCTTGCTCCCATCCATAGATTTAGGATTAAATAGGCATTTTTCAAACCCTTGTTTATGTTCAATGAGCACCCTTGAACGGTGGTCACTTGTGTCTGTCTTACTATTGATACCATACCTTCCTTACACCGCCTTACACATAGGACAGACTCTTGGGGATTCCAGAGAGTGGTAGTGCTTTCAACCGCCAACGTTCGTAATCGGAAACGCAGGTATAAAGATCTTTCATAAGCCGGGCTGATTTGATCGGCATAACCTATAACCCCTTTGGACAATCTGCAACTAACATAATCAAAACCACTAGACAGTTTCAAGGCATCAAGAATTAAATCACTCCGTAGCCGGCTCTTCATGGCAAAATTAACAGCCTTTTTTTCCTATTGACTGGCAGGTAGTCAGATTTTCCCATAGGCTACTCAGGTTCAGTTCAAATATGCATTTTTCTTACATGGATGTGCCATGCAAGCTTCTCCCTCCCTCCAAGGTCATAAAGTCTAACAAGGCCTCATGATAAGGTTGTACACCTTCCTTGCTCCACAATCTCAAAAAGTATTTGATTGGTTCATACTTGGCCCTGACCATCACAGGTACAATGCCCAGTTCAAGGTATATTAGGGGTTATGGAGCTTTCTGTGCCTCTGCCTCATCCCGCTGTCTCCTGCCTAGCCCAAACTCCAGCGGCTCTCTTTATGTTTCCTGTCTCCTTGTTTTGCTTTTGCTCCAGCTCCACATGTTGACCTCTGCAGAAAACTCTGCTGTTCCCCCTAACTCCTATTTCCTTCTTTAATGGCCTCATTACGACCCTGGCGGTAAGTACCGAACATTACCGCCTTGGCATAATTAACGTTTACGCCATGGGTCGATGGCGTAAAGTGCGGCATATTCCGACCCATCGGGCACGTGCATTACGCCATGGCGTTAATGTAAAGTACGGCATGGCGTAAATGGGGCAAAAACGGCCCTTACCGCCATCGCACGCCGCGCAAGGAGCACTGCCGCCACACACACCATAGCGGCGACCGCAATTAGCGGTCACCGCAATTAGCGGTCACCGTAAATAGGCGGAACTGGAAATAGCGTCATCGCGGCGGAACGGGAAACTGCACGACGGCCATCTTGAAAAACACAATCCATTGCCATCCTCCAAACCATACCTGATCCAACCCTGACACCTATCCACACCCAACACCCACCCAATTAGCCAAGTAAAAATGCCCAAAGCCGTTAAAAAAGCATGTGACCGGCAGCGCCAAGACCGTTTCTCAAGGGAGGAACTAACCATGCTCGCAGAGACTCTGCAAGAAAATGCTGCAGCTGTATTCTCCGCGCAGATGACAAGGCCGGCAATAGCGAAAAAGAAGGCCATATGGGCCCTAGTGGCACAGCGTGTGAGTGCAGTGGGGGCCGTACCCCGCACTGCCCAGCAGTGCAGAAAGCGCTGGGACGACTTGAGGCTCCGTGTCCGAAGCATCCTCTCAGCTAACCGGAACCTAGCCACGTCAACTGGGGGTGGATCCGATTCGCCCATAAAGCTGCAAGCATGGGAGGAAATATGTGCATCCACCATCGGGATGGAGAGCATCCATGGTGTCGGAGGGATGGAGAGAGGAGCGCCGACCTCAGGAGATGCAGGTAGGTGGCCAGAGCAAGCCATGCTAAACTCAACAAAGTCCCATCATGTGAATTACCATGTAGCCCCATAGTGCATATGCAACACATCGGCAGGTGTATGTCCACAACACATCCAGACTCCACCCTGTACACATGCAGCATGCACACCCTAACTGCTGGCACACACATACCACCATGCTACCTCCACACAAAAGGCACAAAACCTGTATGCCCCTGCCTGAAATGTGCTGCATGTACCCACTGTATAGATGTCATCCCTCACAATGCACGGCCAATGTCCGCGGACCCATCAATAACACGATCCCTCCTTTGCTCCACCACAGGATCTGACACAGACCTCTAGGAAGAGAACAACACTGCATCCAGATCCACCAAGAGGGCCAGGCCACAGGCATCCACCTCAGCCGTCCTGAAGGAAACACACCAGCAGCCACAAACCCTGCCTGGGGAAGAGGACAGGCAAGTGCCAGCCCCCACAACAGCAACCACAGACCCAGCAGCAGCACCGCACATGTCACTAGTCGTGCCCACTGAAGGGACAGGCTCTGCTGCAAGCAGCACCCTCGGTGAAATCGCTGCCATAGCGGCAACCTCCGACAGTGAGGCAGGCAGCATCGAGGTCATCGATGAGGGAAGGCCCACTGCCCAGCCACATTCCCCCTGCACATCCCTAAGCCCCCTGCAGGCGGCTGCCACACAGGGGCAGTCGGAGGCCGAGGATTGGCCAGCCACCCCATCCCCCCAGCCTGAGGTGAGCAGCCCAATGGATATGCAAATGCCACTGGGCATGGGCCAGCGGAACCAGCAGACACTTGAGGATATAGTTACCCGCCAGCAGCAGCTATCCGCCTCCTCAACGAACATGTTGCACAGTGTGGGGAGCCAAGGGATGGCATGGAGAGTTTGGCAGACCGAGTCACAGCTGCCATAGAGTCCTCCACAAAGGACATATGCACGGAACTCGCGGCTGTGCGCAATGTCCTCACAGAACTTGTCCAGACCATCAGGGACATGCGTCCAGATGTGCAGGCCGGACCGTCCTCATCAGCCAGCTCGGCACAGAGCAGCCCCATCCGCAGATCAGGGCGCAATCTACGCAGCACGGGCAGGGGTGCCCCGGGGGCCAGGGGAGGGGATCCACATTAGTGGCTTGACAGTCGAGCAGGACTACTGCACACCCTGCTGCACAGACACTACCGCACCTTCGTAGGGATTCCAGGGGGGAGGGGGTGTGTTGGGGTGTTCAGGGGGGAGGGGGTGTGTTGGGGTGTTCAGGGGGAGGGGGTGTGTTGGGGTGTTCAGGGGGGAGGGGGGAGGGGGTGTGTTGGGGTGTTCAGGGGGGAGTGGGGGAGGGGGTGTGTCACGACGTTTCATAGTTTGAATACACTTTTTTCTTTCCCAAAATGAAATGTGTGGACATTTTCATTGCATATGTGTGCTTTATTGGTGTACAGTCCACAGTGTGCATGTCCCAGAGACACACAGTGCCCCAAGTGCAGTCTCCATGTGATTCACACCAGCCGTGTGTGCTAGAAGCAGAGGTCGATGATACTTTGGCGCATTGCACGCCCCTCCTGTGCGTCGCCTCCTCCATGGGGTGCTGCCCCATCGGCACCCTCCTCATCCTCATCGTCAGGTGGTTGCAGTCCTGCGTCAGGGGGCAGGGGCACATTCCGTCTGACGCACATATTGTGTAGCATGACACATGCCATGACGATCTTTGCCACCTTCTCATGGTGGTACAGGAGTGCCCCACCAGACCTGCTGAGGCTTCGGAACCGTGCCTTCAATAGGCCAAATGTCTGCTCTATGACCACACGAGTACCTGTATGTGCACGGTTGAAGTCCTCCTCGTGCTGGTTCTGCGGGTTCCGGACTGGTGTAAGGAGCCACCTCTTCAGGGGATAGCCTGCATCACCTATATGTAGACGAGAATGTATGTGTCAGTCATGTCGTCTGATCAAGAACATGATGTGCCACAATGGCTTGCATCCAACTGTTACTTCGGCTCACTTCTACATGCACTAATTGATTCACACAATGCAACCAGTATATGCTCATGGCTCCCATGGCCTGTTTTGCATGCCATCACCCAATGTATGCAGAGGGGTTGAGTGCATTGTGAGTGGCCATCCTCTGTCTCCGTTCTCTGTGTTGCTCACAGCCAGGTGGAGTATGCATCATTCCCTCCTCCCCCTTCAGCCAGGTGGAGTATGCATCATTCCCCCCCCCTTCAGCCAGGTGGAGTATGCATCATTCCCCCCCCCTTCAGCCAGGTGGAGTATGCATCGGTACGTCATTCACCTGCCCACTTCCATGACATTGGACTCACCGAGTAGCCAGGATCTTGGGCCTGCATGTCGCTCCATGTAGCGTGGTATTGTGGAGTTCCTCAGGACCATAGAATCATGGGTTGATCCGGGGAATCGGGCACAACAATGTGTGATGATCTTGTTGGAGTCACAGACCATTTGCACGTTGATTGAGTGGAACTGTTTCCGGTTGCGGTACGGTACCTCCATGGCACGTGGAACCACCAATTCCACATGGGTGCAGTCGATGGCACCAATGCAACCGGGTATGCCGGCTAGTGCATGGAAACCCACTTTGGTGTTTGCAATGTCCTGGGCAGTCCGTGGTAATGAGATGTGGTCGTCTGTGTGCTTGAGGAGGGCATCGAGCACTTGGATGAGTGTTCGTGAGAATAATGGTTGTGAAATGCCATGCAAGTGCCCCACTGTGTGCTGGTAGGTGCCTGTGGCCAGGAAGTGGAGTACAGACACTACCTTCAGTAGGGGGGGGATGGCGATTGGAGTTTCTATCATGCTGACAATGTCGTTGTGTATCATGTCTACGATGGCGGTGATGGTGTCCCGGTCCATACGGTACAGGGTGTGGATCTGCTCAGCAGTGAGGTTGAATGGATTGGCTCTGATGCGTGGGATTGGGGGCTGCCTGCGTGGTGGCACTGGCTGTGCTGGTGGGGCTTGCTGGGCCTGCCTTGCCCTCCTTCTCCCCCTGCGTCTCCTCTGTGCAGCCTGTTGTTGTTGTTGTTGTTGTTGTAGTAGCACTTGCATTGCTATCAGGTCCTCCAGCCCCAACATTGCTAGTCGTATTGGTATCATTGTGGAGTGTGACTGGGTGTGGGAAGGGGTGGGGTGTGCTCTTTTTGTACTTCCTGAGTCTGTATTGCCTTCACCTGTGCTGTTTCTGTGCACCTGTGGCAGCTGCATTCACTTTACATGGCCCTTTACGGTTGGTTCGCGATGGCGTAATTAGCACCATGGCGGTAAGGTTCTTAACGGGCTGGGTGATGGCGTTAGGTGCATGTCCGCTTGGGTCGGCATTTGCGTACCTTTCCGCCATGGCGCTAAGTACGGTGTGGCCGGTCGCGTGCGCGCACCCTTAGCGCAGTTAGCGGTGGCGTTAACTACGATGCCGCTAATGGCATTGTAGTTAACGGTCACGGGTCATGATCGGACCTGGCGGAAAACGATGGCGGTAACCATTTACCGCCATCGTTTTTCACTTAGCGCCAGGGTCGTAATGAGGCCCCATGTCTTTTATAAGCCTTTGTCGCATCTTCCAACCTCTCTATGGTTTCTGGGGTGAGGGAATTCTGTTGTGTTTCCTTAATTAGTTGAGATGGGGATTAGCTTGCAGTCCTTCCCCTTGGTGTGTCTTAGAGTTCTGATGTGGGACTTGGTGTTGGCTTGCCCCTCCCCTTGGGATGTTCTCCCTTAGCCCAACCGGTTTTAGCTGTATGGGTATTGAACCCTTAGGAGGTGAATGAGGGATTGATTGCTTGTTTCCTATCTCCTGGTTCATGTCTAGCTCTATCCCCCTCTTGTGTTTCTGTAACCAGATGAGGGGAGCCAAGCATACAAATATTTCCTCTGTGGGATCTCAGCTCCTCAATTCCCTTAAAGAAGCAGGAGCATCTATGCTGGAAATGTGATACGCTTCTTTGTCTGGTCTGTGGCATGGTGGATCTTCCCCATGCATCATCATGTAGCTTGTGGCGGCACTCCTTAGTAACCCTGCCATCCACCAACAAGGTCAGACAGGGGACTTTGTCGCTATATATATATATATATATATATATATATATATATATATATATATATATAAATATATATATATATATATATATATAGAGAGAGAGAGAGAGAGAGAGAGAGAGAGAGAGAGAGAGAGATATGTATGCATAAATAGATATAGATATAGTTCAGTTTGCTTGTAGTGTGTTAGCCAAAAGCAGAATAAAATGTTAATGCAAAGGAAACAAGGTGATACCTTAATCAGACAGGCATGCTTTCAAAGTTCTTCAAACCCCCACATCTTACAGTCTTCAAGATGTGAAGGTACACTCTGTTACTGGGGCAAGTAACAGTGAACTAAAGAGAAGGGAAGTGAAAATAGAACAACCTAACCTTTTAGAGAGCTCCCTCGGAGGCAGGTGGACAGGGGCTGATTGGGCCCTCTGCTTTTCGGCTTGTGGCCAGGCCGAAATCGTCCCTGGGGAGTGGGGGATGGTTTCTGGCCATGCCTGGGCCGTTTAGAAGAAAAAAAGAAACTGAAAAAAAAAAGAATGTGTTTTTTCAAATATTTATTTTTTCTTTTCAAAAAGCATTTCATCCTTCTTAGGTTGATAAATCAGTACCAACACAGGTTGGGTGATATTGTATGCATATTTGTTCTATAAAAAAGAGCTTAAGCGTAAATGCCATACAATAACATATTATCATTTGGCCTTGGACATCCGCTTGGATTCACAGTAATTTAGTCTACTTAGGAACAATGCTATTTGATGCCACTTCCTGTTATGTCAAGGGGTGAAAAGTCGCGTTTCATCGCTTCCCGGGATGTCACTTTGGGGTGGGGTCAAATGAGATCACTTCTGGTGATGTCATCAGAGGTCAAGGCTCGTGAGGCGAGGGGTGGGTCACTTTTATTTGGGTGACCGGGCCTATTTCTTGTCACAGTCCAACCCTGCAGGTGGAGATGGGATAGTGCTAGTCCTGATAGATGCAGTCCAGTTGAATCAGAGTATATGTCAGGTCGACGCCCCTCTTGCAAGATCAGTGCTGGCACAATCATCCACACATCAGGCTTGTGCTCTAGAAATCTGATATAGTCATGGTAAAACCATTCAGCCATTGAATTGGCCAAAATTCTATGGCTACTAACTTTTGACCCACAACACACATTTGCATGAAATGTTCCAAAATATATCTAAGGTTCTTGCTGCCACATCCCCTCCGCCACCAACCAAAACTAGAACATTTTGTGAAAATCCATCAAATGGTTCAAAAGATATTGGGCCTCATTACGAGGTTGGCGCAAAAAAGCAGCCCTTAACGGCATGCCGTTAATAACATGTCTGTCTTGGCTCGAACCCGCAAACAGGGGATGATTAAGAGTGTGCAAGCACACGCTCCCCTGCATGCCGGTAATGGCCGTACCGCATGCCGGTAACGACCTACAAGCCCCCAGAAAGCGGCATCAAAGAATGCGCACATAAGGCATCTGCCCTCGGCAACCCCTTAATAGCAGTACCGGTATTAACATAGTGCTAAGAATGGGCCCATTATTACGGGACCCGGAAGTAACATCATCGCGCCGGAACGGGAAATGCTCTGGCGGCCATCTTCAAAAACACAATCCATTGCCATGCTCCACATACTGGACCTTCACCACCAGAACTCCTAGCACACCATGGACAAATGTTTAAGTCTACCCAGAAAGGCACTGCCCGCCTGTGTAAACCATGGTTCAAGGACGAGGAGATGAACATGTTAGCTGACACCCTAGTGGCGAATGCTGACGTGGTGTTCTGCAGCGACCTCAGGCGTCCAGCCCAGCTGAAGAAGGTCATCTGGGAAGAAGTAGCCCCAAAAGTAAGTGCAGTCGGCACCACCGCACGCACAGTGCACGATTGTAAAAAGAGATGGGATGACATCAGGCTGAGAGTCCGGAACATCTTGTCTGCCAATCGGAGCCAGGCGCTGGCAACAGGTGGAGGACCACACTCACCAGTGAAATTGGCCAGATGGGAGGAGACTTGCAGCTCAGTCATAGATGTGGAGTCAATTGAAGGAGTCGGTGGAGCTGAGTTTGGCGTGCCAACATCGGCAGATGAAGGTGAGTGTCCCTACAAACACACGACAACCAATCATCACCATTGACCTCCAAATGTGACAGCAATGCCAGCCAATACATGGCCCATCATGCACACCTACACATATCCATATACACATGCTGGGCCCACCACTATCACATCCCAATGCATGCTGCATGCCACGCCCATACACAAATACACACCCGACACACAGATGACCTGCACGTGTCACACAGCACGTCATTCACAACACACATCAAGGCCCAACAGCAGCCACCATGGTGTACATGTGAACACCTGCACGATTGCAAACAGCACCCCCCAACCTTGCATGTACCCAGTACGCTGCAAAGCCAGGCCTGCAACTGATCACATGGCACCAACTGCACAAAGACAAACACATGCATGATGCAAGCACCACCATCACTGATGCCCTGCCACCCTCTGTCCCCCACAGGTACGGATAAAGACACCGAAGAAGCAGAGGGAAGTGGACAATGCACAACAGACAATCTACCTCGAGTGCCCCAAGGATGGGCCAAGCAGCATGCAGGACAACAACCAGTGCCCTACCAGCCACACTGCAACCCACACAGGACCAGCAGACACCTGCCCCTGCACCCCTAGACACACAATTGATAGAGGCTGAGGACACATCTGGCATGGACAATGATGGCACACAGTCTGCTGCTGCAAGCACAATTGGGGAGATGGCTGCATCGGCACAGCATAGTGCCGACAAGGAAGCTGACCCCGACGATTACGGCAATGCAGGACTTGTCCACTCAGAGCCTGTAGGTCGAACACCAAGCCCGCAGGTCACCCCACAGGACACCCCTCGCCAGGATTCCTCCGAATAGAGCAGCCATGGAGAGTGGTCTCCGACATTGCACAGCCCCATATTGCATGCAGTATCACCACATAACCCACCAACCACAACCCCCACACTGCCATACGGGACCTTGAGGGACATCTGTCCAGGATGGAGGGCCGGCAGGAGGAGATGCAAGGTTATGTGAAGCAGTACCTTGCTGAAGGGGAGTCAACACGCCGTGTCATCCGTGACATCACTGCGGCCGTAATCCAGGCCATCAACTCAAGTACACAGCAAGTGCGCGATGGCTTCAATGCCTTGGGACAGATCCTCACCAGGATTGCTGACAGCATTGAGCAGTGGCAAACTCCGGCTTTGGCGTCAGAACCATCTGGCTCATCCACATCAACCACGCCAGCGAGTTCCAGGCAGACCAGCCCCGTGCGCAGGTCCCTCCTAAGTGCACGACGCTCAGATATCCAACACCCACTTCCGAACAGGGCTCCACAGTAGCAGGGCCACCCTGCAGAATCTCTTTTGGAACACATCCAGACACATGTTGTGCCATTGTTGACTTTGGGTGTTAGAGGGAGGGTGGAGGGTGGTGGTGGGTGTAGTACTGGGGGTGTTGGGGGTTGTGGGGGTAGCGTGGGGGTGTGTGGGGTGTATGGGGGCGTGGATTGTTGAATCATTTTGTTAAAAACATCACTTCAATACACCTGTTGTGTACAAAACATCACATGAGTGGACATTACTTCTTTGGTGTTTGTCAATTTATTGCTTCATAGTGCACTTTGCCCATATACCCACACACCCATTGCCCACAGTTCCCAACACATGGCACCCTCTGAATCACTGTACATCAGAATGACTGTTCTATGACCAATTGGCACACTGCGCGACCCTCAAGTGTATCGCGTACTGGCCTATGTCCAACATCTACTCCTTCCTCTCCTTCTACTTCATCAGGTGGTGGCAGCTCCATGTCAGGTGGCAGGGGTATGTTCTGCCGGATGCACATGTTATGCAGCGTTGCACATGCCGTGAAGATCTTGCCCACCCTCTCAGGCCCGTATATGAGTGCCCCATCCGACCTGCTGAGGCAGCGAAACCGTGCCTTCAACAGATCAAAGGTCTGTCAATAACCACACGCGTGGTTGTATGTGCACGATTGAAGTCCTCTTCATGCCTGTTCTGCCGGATTCCTGACTGGGGTGAGTAGCCATGCCTTCAGAGGCTAGCCAGCATCACCTGCATGGGAGCAGAAGGGGGTATGTGTAAGGATAATGCTCAGATGCCATGTGTGCTCAGCCTGTACATCTTACAAGTACACATGCACTATCCCGTCAATGGTAGCCACATCCACCTGACTAACAGCCCTGTACAGTACATGCCAATCCATGGTGCGATCCTTGGGTGACATACATGACTTAGGGGCCTGTATATTTAAACCACCAGGCACCACGATGCATTTTGGCTAGGTCCATGATGTACGCACATGTGAGGGCTGTGTGGCTGGGGATAACTCAAGATACTTTCAGGCCCCCTCATCCCTCTCCTCCCATGGCCCAGAGGGCATTCCCCTTGCATATGCATGTAGCCCCCGCATCCCTCTCCTCCCATGGCCCAGAGGGCATTCTCCTTGCATATGCATGTAGCCCCCCCATCCCTCTCCTCCCATGGCCCAGAGGGTGTTCCCCTTGCAGATGCATGTAGGCCCCCCATCCTTCTCCTCCCATGGCCCAGAGGGCATTCCCCTTGCATATGCATGTAGCCCCCCCCCCATCTCTCTCCTCCCATGGCCCAGAGGGCAGACTCACCCAACAGCCAGCCACTTCGTATGATGTCTCATTCCATGTAGCGGGGTAGTGAGGAGTTCTGCAGCACCATGGCATCATGCGTGGATCCTGGGTATCTGGCACAGCAATGTGTTATTATTTGGCTGGCATCACACACCATCTGCACATTGATGGAGTGGTATAGCTTCCGATTGCGGTGCACTGCCTCCACAGCATGTGGGACTACCAACTCTACGTGGATGCAGTCGAGGGCACCAATTACATTGGGCATGCCTGCCAGTGCATGGAATGCTATTTTGGTGGCATTTGCCTCCTGTGGTGTCCGTGGTAGGGATATGTAGGCACTTGCATGCTTCAGTAGTGCATCCAGCACTTGATTGAGCACAATGGAGAAGCAGGATTGTGACATGCCATGCATTTGGCCCACTGTGTGTTGGTAAGTGCCTGTAGCCAGGAAGTGGAGTACAGATGCCACCTTCAGCAGAGGGTTTGGGGTGGCTTTGGGGATGTTGATCAGGCTGACCAGGTCTTCCTGTAATAATTCCACAATGTTGCTGATGGTGTCCCTGTCCAGCCGGTACAGGGTGTGGATCTGTGCTGGGGTTAGGTCAAATGGATTGGCCCTTATATGTGGAATTGATGGCTGTCTGCGGGGAACAACTACCTGCACTGGTGGGATTTGCTGGCCCAGTCTCACCCTCCTTCTCCTCCTGCATCTCCTCTGTGTTGCCTGTTGTACTGCCTGCTCAAGGAGTAGCAGTGCAGGCATGTCCTCCAGCCCAAGTATAGCAAGTGCAAGTGGTAGCATTTCGGTTTGGGAAGGGGTGTGGTGTGTGGATGTGCTCCTTTTGTGCTGGCCCTGACTCCATTGCCTCCACCTGTGCGGATTGTGTGCACCTGTGGCACTTGGTTACACAGCAGATTGCTGTGAGCGGGTGATCCGCGAAGCCGGTATTGCCGGCATCATAGTGGCCCTTCTTACCGGCATCTCGATGCCGGCATGTACATATCCGTGCGGCTCGTGGTGTCCTCTTCGTTGCGGGATGCCGGTATTACGGGCATGACATCCGAGCACACGCATGCATGCGGGTACGGTGGTGCGCGGCCACAGCAGATCCTTGTCGTTGCCGGTGGGACCGGCGTCTAGGGTCGTAATACTACGGACCGGTAATGGAGGCCGGTATTGCCTTACCGGCTCCGTTATTACCGGACCGCCAACCTCGTAATGAGGCCCATTATGTTTTTCATTGGTTTTCCCTTAGGAGAAATGTGCAACATTTAGAAAGCGGTGCAGCTAAATCAGTTAGATGGAATTTCACCAGGTTTGTTTCAAAAGTGGCAGGAAGCATGAAAGTGCATTTCTCTTTTGGTTTGGTGAAAATCCATCCAGCAGCTGATTTATAAATAAGTAAAGAATATGTTCCCTTGGCACCGCAAAAAAGCGATATCTCCCAGGATGCATTGCAGGACTGAAGACTTTTCAGTTTTAAAAAATCCAGAAGTGGACCCCTTGCTTACTGGGCTTAGAAAGGCACAGCTTCACCTCACCTGATGAGGCTCGACTAGGCCGAAGCATGTGTTGGGGTTGCTGTTGGTACTCTTGTACAGAGAAGAATTGCCTAGCATTTCAGTGCTGGACTACCCAGGTTGGTGGGACCAGACTGATATGCAAATGGATAGTTCTCCTCTGTCAAAGGTACAGTGAGCTTAAATATGGCTGTAGACCCTCCCGAGTGGGTACCTTCTCAGAGAACAGGTCTTTTGGCCATGCTCGTTCTTGGTAGAGGGGCTGCCAGACCTTTTCTTTGCTTACAGAGGAACCATGAACGTAGCCATGGCCATCCCCCATCATATGGGGATACGTAACAGTATTGAGTCTGAAATAGTTAGGAGTCAAGATGCATTCTTTGCACTTTCTACAGTGTCAGGAAGTTCCATTGATGTGTGGAATGTTCGTGTAGAGTGACTCCATGGCCAAGGTTTCTAGTAATGTTCCCATTGAGAGGGGGCCTATAGCATTTCGTTTGTTGATTAATTAGTGGGGTCCTGGATATAGCTTAAGGTCTCTCTTACAAGTGGCTTCAAGGTGTTCTCAACCCAGCCAGAGATGTCCTCATTTACAGTGACTTATGCAGAGATGATTGTACAACTAATGTAATGTTTTGTTTAAATGTCATTGCTGCATGGCAAAGTGGGCAAGAGCACGAAAGGTTGTAAATAAATGGGCTTGTTAACAAAATTACGGTATCAACTTCTTCTATTCTTTCGATCAACACTTTTTATTTTACCCTTGACTAACACTGTATAAGCATCCTGAAGTGACAGGGTCAGAGACGACCCTCTTGACCCCATCAAGAGGGGATGGAGACCCCTCTCAATCTGGGGTATGAGGCCTACCAAGGTGTTTGCCAGAGCCAGTCCTGCCACAGATGTAGGGTGTTGGAGTTGGGAGGGCCACAATCTCAGTCTTTCCTACTTGTGCCTGACTACCAATGTAAAGTACCACTTGTAATCACTCCATACCAGACATACCCTGTTCTGGCCAGTGTTCTTCCTCCTTTCTTCCTGGACTACAACACCCACAGGTTCTTGCGGTGGAGAAAGGAGAGAAGAACCCAACAGTGAGAGAGCCGGCAATGAACTGCAGGACCGTGGAGCGATACAGGTTAAAAAACGGCAATCAGGAAGATCAGTGCTATGCACCCAAGAGCTGGGAGAGTCAATGTAGTTGTTGAGGGCTCCTACTGAAAAGCACCATTGGACCAGCATTGGAACATCATCCAAATAACAACTTTGAAAGGGAATGTAACTTTGAAAGGGAATGTAACTTGAGTGGGCCACTATTTTCGGAACTCTAGCAGACCCTCACACAAAGACCACAAGTCTACGAATTATAAAAGTAACTATCTTTGTCATGGACTGCCAGAGAAAATCTATGGTGGACTCTCATTGTAGTAGAGCACAGGGCAACATAGGAGTTTTAAGCCTCACACCTGTACAAAACAAGCCCTGGGAAAGATCAGGCTAGTAATAGGTCTGGCGATCCTGATCGACTTCAAGATCAATGGGAGGGGGAGGACAGGCATAAAGGGGGTGCATTGAAACAGGGCAGTGTGCGTTGTTCGAATTAGGTCAAAGGAGAAGGAGGCGGACCGAGAGACAAAGAGGAGGAAGGACAGTGCATTAGAGCATAGAGGATTGTAAAAGAGGTAAGGTATTGTTGGTGAGAGGAAGTGGTACATGGGTGTGAGAGGGCGTGTATCGTTGGAAGGGAGAGTGAGTGAGTGACATTAAGGGGGAAGTGCAGGAGTAAATAAGACTGAGTGGAAGAGGTAATTGAGGGAATGAAAGGAGGCTGGCTGGAGTAGAAGGAGAGGTGGAATATTGAGTGGGATGGGAGTATCTGAGAGAAGGGAGAATAGTGGAGTGGAGACTGGAGACTAGTGGCGTGCGGAGGGAGAGCAGCAGAGTGGAGAGTGGAGAGTAGTCAAGCAGAAAGGGAGAAGGCGTGTAGTGGTGGGTAGTAAGGGAGATTAAGAGTAGAATGAAGAACATCAAAGGGACAGCGAGAGGAAGAGAAAAGGAAGATTGGGAGCAAGAGAGGGGAGAGTGTAGAAGAAAGCATTAGGGTGAGGAGTACAAGAGCATGAAAGAAAAAAGGCAGTGAGACCTCGGTTATGGAAGGCACATACTTATTATGGGACCGCGCATAGGATCCACGTAGATTGATCGCAGAGGAATTTTGATAGATAAGACGATTGCCTTTAGGCCCTCGCCAGTCAGCTCTTAGATAGTTTACTTGTTCACTCCTCCTTCCTCTCCTTTACTCTCATTTACTTATTTGCCTTCTTCTTCCACCTCCTCTCTGATGTTCCTTCCTTGAACCTCTCTGGTAATCCTCTTCCTTTCCCAACTCCACTCTTTCCCTACATACACTTTCTTTCTCCTTCTCTCTTTCCTTCCTCCAACCTCACCACTGATGTTATCACCTCCTCCTCTCTCCATGCCTCTTTCAGATTCAACTTTTATTCTGTATAAGCTCTCTTCTCCCACTATATCCTTTTGTTATCACCTCCATCTCCATACTCTATCTCTCCTCCAACGTCAACCTGTTCATGCAGAAACAGGACGCCTCCCCCTTTCTTCCTCCAGCTCCCCTCCCCTTTCCCATTTTTGCAACATTCCCTCTGAGGAACACCATCCTGTTTTACAAAGCTAGTGGCACCTGGCAGCCTTTTATAATGTGGGTAAAGGAGTCACAGTGGAAACAATCCGTCTTATTGGCTTCCCCAACCTTCCTGGTTTTCCATCCCCTCGATTGATACCCACCTCCTCCTATTGTGACTAGCCTCCCCTCCCCCATCCCAGTTAGCTCAAGGTAAGGGGGGCTTTCTTAGGGTTTGGGTAGTTTGCCCATCATATTTGGGTCAGACAGTAGTGTCCTGGCTGCTGCCTAACCCAGTGCTCTGCCTGGGAAGTTTGTGGGGAGCTGGTTCGCTCTCTCTCTCTAATAGTGTTCAGCTGAAGAGAAGTTGTGGTTCATGATTCACAGCGAGAGTGAGCACCTGCTTCCTGTATTTGTCTGCAGTTCCTGCTCACAGACTGCAACACACCGGGCCTCATTACAACTAGTGCGGAATGGGTTTAACGGCGCCGGTAATGGTGCCAGCGCTGTTAAACCCACTCTGCACTATTACGAGGTTCCCATTGCGGGATCTGGATCGGGCGCCTGGTAAAACCAGGTGTGCTTTCCGGGTCACGCGATGGGAAGAAGGAGCTAACAACGGGCCAGTTGTAATCTTCCCGTTGTTACCTCCATCCCCATTCCCATTAAGCCCTATGGGGACTCAAATGGGAATGGGAATGACCCGGTTATTCCTCATTGCAGGTACCCGGTAAATGAGCCCGGTTTGAACCACAGCCACACACTCCCTCCAGATATGGTTGCATAACGCTGTTGCTGATCACACTATACCTCAATCCCCTGCCCAGTGCTAGTGTTGTTTGATACATTTAGTAGGGAGTCAGCCATCATCATCAGGATGTACCTTGGTGGCTGCTTAATCCATTTTACTTCACAATTAAGGATTGGCCTTGATCTGAGCATATCTTTGCCAGCCACTTTTGATAGGATTGTGGTCTATTATGTTGCATTTTTGCCAATGTTAAACCAAATGTTTGATCAGCTATATCTCGAGTCACCTGCTGGAGATCCTTAGGTGACTTGCAGCAGTGAACTGGGTGCTATTCCTAATGACGTGATCTTCAGTCTGTTGTCAGCTGAAATGAAGTAAAGGGAAAGAAATTCTAGAGACTTTGACGCACACAAATGTCAGCAGTTGCTGAAAATGGCAGCGGTTGCGGAAGTGACATCATACACCTGTGACGTTACAGGAAGTGGCAGCACAGAGCCTTTGACCCAGGTGATATCACAGGAAGCGACATCACTTGCGCTTTATCCCTAATCACATCACACGGAGAGATGCTGAAGATATAGGTGCTGACGTAATCACACTTAAATGTGCTTACTAAAAGATTAGTTTAGTTACCAATCGTATTGTAATTACTGTGAGGTCATGCTGTGCATTGGTGCAAACATAATATGACAGGGATACCCAGAACCCATAGAGGCCAACGGGACAGACTTTATGTGACTGAAGAGTCAAATAAGATCAGTTATATGCCATTTTATGGCAATTACAGCCTCACACATGAGGTATAGTCAGTAAATGCAAAATACAGCCCCCCACTTTGAGCTGCTGCCTTCATGTGCCAAGTGCAGCCTCAAGGGCCTCAAATGTCCACTCATGGCAGCTAAAGTCTGATATGCCTGATGTAGACACCATATGTAATGTGCTGCTTCACATTCAATTGTTGTCATCAATCGCCAAGTGCATCATCAAATAATCCTTCAATGCACCCATTGCCAGTGAATGTCTCATATGTGGGGTATAGTAAACATATGTGCAGTGCAGAATCTCAAGTCCAGTTTCTATCACCATTAGCCAAGTACACCCTCAAATGCCACAGTAATGCCTGTGGCCATGAACTGTGAGCACTGCTTTCTAGGTATGGCATATACGACGCTGCGCTGAGCAGATTACCCTTGTCAATAGCTGTTCTGCTGTTAGCTGTTAGGTGCGAGATGCTGGAGATGTCAGGATTCTTTAATTCACACAGAATTATCCCAGCTCTTTGACTCCTGTGAACCTCTGTGTTTGTGTGGCGCACCACTGAGTGAAATTAGGAAATTAGGAAAACACGAAAGCTCGCCCAAATCCCTGGAAGGGAGCTAGTAATAAGAACAGCAAACGCAAGGTGGCCTAATGAACGAGCGACTTTGTGTCTTTGCAGAGTTGGCTGCCTTTGGCTGCTACAGCTCGGTGGACCCTCTGGCGAGTTAAGAACTAGCTGCATATTTAACACGCCACTGCCGGTGACAGGGTGGGTCACGCACTCCCTTTGAGCCGTGCATTGTTTATATGACCCTCAACTACACCGAAGCATCTCTTAATGGTCGGTAAGAATTAACGGAATGCTGTCATCTCTGTGAAACTGTGAAGTTGACTGCTTCCGTTGAGCCGTCAATTGTCTGTGAGCAACTGATCGAATACTACGGTTCATGTGCTGGTGACTGCGGGGGGTTTCCTCTCTTCACTCCCTTTGAACCGTCCTACGTTCCCGAGGAAATAACTGATCACTAACGTTTATCGCGCCAGTGACTGCATGGGGGGTTTCCTCTTGTTTCTCTCTTTGAGCCGTGCACTGCTTGTTAAGAACCCACTGAACACTAAGTTTCTCGTGCAGTGACTGTGGGAGGGGGGCCTCCTCTCTTCACTCCCTTTGAACCGTGCACTGCTCTTTAAGAACCAACTGTACACTTAAGTCTCTTGCTAGCGAATACAGGGATCTTGTTATGTGCATGTGTCTTACTCAGATTTCTTTCCCTAGGTTCATTGGGATGTACATGCATTCCTTATTACGTATTCTGTTTGTGTTCCAATTTCGTGCCGGTGTATGTTCGAAGTTAGACAGTTGAGAGTTGCATCTTGGCCCAGCAGGAGTGTCTGCTGCCTGTTCATCAAAACTTAATAAATACCTTTAAATCTTTATTCCTGCATCAAGCCTTACTTAACAGATCTCCTTTTCGGTTTTGTCTGAGACGCGCATTGCAGTTTTGCAGTATTGCAGTATCCTGGTGTGGCACTTGAAACATCTGCCTGAACCGCTCTTCGTACTGGTCTCTGAAGTCAACGCAAACCCAAATTTCAGCTGAGAGTGAAACCCACATTTCAGCCGAGAGCTAAACCCAAATTTCACCTGAGAGTGAAAACACAAATGCGCAATCGTGTGCCATTTATATCTCTGACGACCTAGCTGATAACCAAATCGTATCAGGCGGAAACACTTAGTGCTGCGATGAGGCTGACATTGTGGCCGCACTTAGACACAACCTAGGTGTCCCAATACCCTGCTCTCACTTGAATTAAACCACTAAAGTCTGCATTGAGAAGCCCCAGCATAAGGGTTGTGGCAAGGGTGGCCTAAAAATCAACAGTGCGGCAAAGGCTGGTACCCCTCCACCTAGGTCTCCTATAGCAGGCCAATGTATTATGGATTATTTTCCCAAATTAGCTGGCATGAGCAGGGAGATTAAATCTATTTTGCCTGTCAGGAAAAGTGCAACAATAGACTGTACTCAAATGAATATATTGAATGACTTAATCATAATTAAATATACAGATTCAATAGTTTAAACAAAAGTCTGACAAACAGTAGACAGTGACATCCAACAAATTTGTGACGCCTCCTGCGTCGACTCCCCCACTGAACTGACAGACTTTAATCACAAGAAAAGCAAAGAGAACAATCTATTTCATCTCCTGAATACTCTGAACAAGCAAATTAAGGACTTATTCAGCATATCCTTAGGGAGGCGGACAACTGCATTAAACTGCCATCACCCAGCCCCTCAGCCCTCAATATGGTTTTAAGTTCTTTTTTAAAGTTATATGACACATTTTGGGATGAGGTGAAAGTGCACACTATAATGTTGTCACCAATTAACACAAAGTGGAAGACTTGGAAGCATGTGTGGGCCACTTAGCAACTCATGTTATGGTAACTGATATAGGCAAAAATAGTGGCAATTAAAAACATCCTACACCTGTCGATACTATCATTATAGAAGATTCTGTAATTGAAAGACCACCTGTCTCCAATTCCACCCTTACACCAGAGTGCCCTTTCAAGGGGATTGAGAGTTGTTCTGGTATAGATACATGCAGAAAACCCTTACTGCAAACAACGGCGCTAAATCACACCCAGCCAACAGGTGCTACTGATCTTATCAGCATTCGAGGGAGAAAAAAAAACAGAGAACCAAAAATCATTAAAAAGGTGTAACAATTCATCATTAAAATGGTTTCGCTAACATTTTAAAAATTGATTCCCTGAAAAGATCACAGAAGCTGATTAAAGGCTCAGAATCCTTAGTGACCCCTGTACGTGGAGATAGTGGTCTGGAGATTCACCCCGTTAGCCCAAACTGTCATTTGGCCCCAACAAGGGCAGTTGAACAATCTGGGGTGAATGCTCCAGCTCCAATTTGTGGGCCATCATTGGCCATTTTGAGTGGTTCATTACTGACTAGTGCCTCACATGGCTGTTCTGATATTCCCAAGGAACCTTCTCATGTAGATGCCAACATAATGAAAGCCCTAAAAGTAGATGCGGGAATACAGATAGCCCTCAAATCAGAAGGCAAAACAGTAACCTTTGAAGATCCTATGAAACTTAAAACCATTAAGTCCCAAACCCTTTTCTTCGAGTGTGCGGATCAATCACCCATAATGACTGCTTTAACCCTGGTACAGCAGGCAGAGGATGCAGTCTTGTGTGCCTGTGGGTGTGACATTAGGCAAAGGGATAGCGCACTAAACAAGGCTCAAAACTCCAGTGATGCTGTATGCTCTATTAATAAAAAACAACTGGAGGCTCCCGCTAGTAGCCGTGATTTGATGTGCTCATCCTCTAGCCTTACCAACAAACACGCAGTTCACGTCCCCACTGAACAGACTAATAATGGGAAGATTAGGTGTTTGTTTGATAAGTTATCTATCCCGAGTGAACGTCATTTGGACGCCTGCTCGGGGACAGCCAAAACTATACATCTCTGTACAACTACTTTAGATCATAATCCCACTGAATAAAGACATAATACAAATTTAGGTGGCCTACTTGATAGGCTATATTTCCAAGTGAACGGCACTCAGAAGTTAGCTTGGGCCCAGTGAACCGGATACAGTTTTGTAGAATCCCTTTAGACAACACATCCAATTGTCACACTTGGGAAGGCGCTACGTGCAACTTAAAGCCTGTGATTAACGCACCATAGGGAGGAATTTACCTTCGAACCACAACAAATTAAACTTGCAATTCTCTTTTGGAGCTCTCAAACCTTAAACCTTTGACGTTACACAAACCAAAATATGTGTCTAGAGTGCACAACAGTGGAAATATGTGTTCATATCAAGACAATAATGTTTTATTGATTTCTAGCCTCCTGGGTGACCACATGCCCATATGTCCAAATCACACTAACATTCTATTAATTTTAAAAGAGATTTCAAGACTATCTGCAATTTTTCAGCAGACATTGAAAGGGTAGCGTTGCCTAATAAAACAACATGGCACAAGCTCAAATGTATTTCTGTTCCAAACAAGTGATGGATTTGATTTGATCTGAAGGATCATCTCTCAACAATATTGGTTTTGTACTTGTTAGATGGGAGGAACAATCCCATGGTGCATATTCCCCATACCTAATAGATAGCTCTCAATTTAATTATCTAAAATGGTGGAATGGAGAGAACTCGTATGCACGATTCCACGAAGATAGATCGCAGCGACTATAGGGGTCGGGTAATTCCGGATCCTGGTCGAGACAATGATGAAGATGTTCCTATAACTAATACCCATGCTGCAGGGGAACTAAAATTACTCTCTTGGAACTCTACAGAACACATGCACTTATATACAAAAAAGGCAGCGATTGAAGCTCTAAGAAAGTGCAACTGTATAATGATTCAGGAAACCTGGCTGACCTCCATCCCCTCTTTAGATGGGTATCATGTCTTCTGTCAAGCAGCAAAATCAAGTGGAGCGGGTAGACCCTATGGTGGCTTGGGTATTGCACTCCGATCAGATTTAAAAGTGGATAGTCATCAGATTGGCAATCTTCCGTTTGGGCTCTTAGCTGTTCAGATGTCACTGCTGTCAAATAAGTACCATGTTTTTCTGATCAACATATACTGATATAAAGGGGTGGGGGAGCTTGATGCGTTCTTACAGTCTATTGTTGAGTCTATTGTTGAGCTAGTCTGTAAGTGCAAAAGTAGTACTGGCCCACGATACACCCTGTTAGCAGGTGATTTGAATGCTAAATGTGTACCGCTGACAATTGAAGGTCTATTGTCTAAGCACAACATTGATACCCCCCATTATGATCTAAAATCCAGAGTGGGTTGGCAATGGAGCAGTGCGAAGGCAGCTTCGAATCTACATTTGCTCAACTGCCAAATTGGGGACCCTGATGGTAACAATTACACTTGGTTTTGTGGTAATAGTAAATCAATGATTGACTATATCTTTGCAGATCTATATATGTTTGAAATCTGTTCAAACTTTACTATTCAACAAGCTGCATGCAGTGATCATTGCATATTGAGGGCCAATTTTAATACAGGCTTTGCGATTATAGTTAACCAAATAACAGGCCCAACAGACCTAAAAGTAAGTCCATAAGGTAAGGCCATCCATAGATCTGTCGTCAATAGGACATATTAATGGATGACTTCAGGAAACTGATGTCCAACACAACACTTGAATGAAAAATTCAAGTTCTTAACGTAGGATATTGTGAATGTAAAATAGAGGCACTCACAATTGGTGCAACAGACAATTCTAACCCTGTCGACATGCCACACAGAAGAACCCCCTTCACATATATGATGAGCAGTTGGCTCATAAGAAAGCCTCTATGAGATCAGTAGTGAGATCAATAAAAGAGCCAAACTATCTCCCGGGAAGACAAAATCGACAAATGTAAAGCTATAAAACAAAAGCATAATAATCCCCCTCTCTATTCAACCATACAAGTAAGGTTGAATAGAGAGGGGGATATGTCACACCGTATTCCGACCTTGTTCGGCCTTTGACAGGGATGTATTTTGTCTGCCTGTTTATTCAACCTTTATGTGTCGGACGTGAACGACTATTTGAGTAAGGCCACATTGATATCACCCAAGGTGGGTGCATTAAAGGTATCTTGGCTCCCATATGCAGACGATTTGTTTACTCTTTAACAAATCATGAGTAGGGCTAAAAAGGCTGCTCATTGCATTTTCCCCATATGCGAGCAACAATGGTCTCAAGATCCATCTAAAGTAAACGAACATTCTAGCCATATCAAGAAGTAAGAGAAGAATGTTTTGGTAGTAAATTCGGCTCTTTCTCTATTATACCAGCTTTTAAATTCTATGTAGGAAAAGTGATTGCCAAGCTAATGTATGGTCAAGAATTATATTTTGCTGTGGCTCCAAAATGGTAAAATCTGGAGGAGAGTATTGGGTGTATAAAACAATATACCTCTAGCCGATATAAGATTTGAACTTGTTCTTATTTCTATGCATGTCCGTGTTGAATAAAAGTTATTATCATTGTTTAGGAAATGACTTCTTCCATTCAGTGACTCTCTCTATGATAACTTGAAGGAGTGTATGTACTTGATACCTAGAGGGAAATGTGTAAACTATATTAGCAGGATTCGAACTATGAGTGAGAGGATCTTACAAAAAATAAGTTTGAATATAGACACCTTGATCAACAACCCGACAAAGGTGAAAAATCAATTATATGATTATGATTTGATTGAGAATCTTGAAAAACTACACAGTTATTTATCTTTATCTCACATCGCACATGAACATAAATAAAAGGGGTAAATTACCTGCATATCTCATTTGATTGCCTAACAGAGTACATAGAACTATTTTTCTTAAATTTTGATGGAACTTATTGCCAACTAATGAAATCTCCTACATAGAGGCATTATGTATGGGTGTAGATGCTATAATGATAAATAAATCATTGAATCTACACAACATCTACTTTCCTACTGCACACGCTAAATGAAAAAAGGTTGTGATACTAAGGTAAAATGTTCCCCAATAACCAGTGGTGTGTTGAAGTTCTTGAAGACATGCAGCATCATTTTTAAGTGCTAGAGACACCACAGACACAATAGCGGTGGCAGCCTTTTTTAAATCTCTTCAACTAAAAATTGAAAGATAAATATATATGATCCAATTTTGAAAAACACAATGTGTACTTTAATGTACCTTTTTCAGATTTAATGTGTATTTTAATATATTTTCTCTTGATTTTAATGATGATGGCCCTCATTACGACCCTTGCGGAAATCGGAAAACGATGGCGGAAATGCAATACCGCCATCGAATAGCGCTCGGTGCGACTATGACCCGTCACCGCAAAGTACGAAGCCATTAGCGACACCGTAGTGAACGCCAACGCTAACTGCACCAAGCACGCGCGCGCGCGCCATGCGAAACCGCAAACACCACCATGGCGCAACGGTACGCCAATTCCGACCCTAGCGGACATGTACCTAACGCCATCAGGCATGGCGTAATGTACCATTCCGCCATGGTGAGAAGTACGGCATCGCGAATCAACCGTAAACGGCCCCACTGAGTGCCTGTACACCGCTCCCTGCCCACAAAGTACAACTCCCCGTAGGTGCAATGAAGCCACAATGCAACCATTGAAATGTACAAGTCACCCATGCATGGCAACGAACAAAAGAAACACAAGAGGGGCCAATGGGAGCTGCAGGGCACAGATGGCACGAATACAGAAGCCATCCCAATGGACATGACCACAGCCCCCCACCAAGAAACGCACGCAAACACAGGCACCTGTGACCAGCCATATTCCGAGAATCACATCATTCCACCAGTCCACCTGGCTGACCGGCATCTGTCACACAAAACCCAATCCCCCGCCCCTGAGCATGACAACATTCAAACTGTCATATTGGCAGCCCCCATCCCTGACCTCACGGGCTTAGTAGGCAAACGCGCCCAGTACAGTACCACGCAACTAAACCCCGAAGCTGGAACCCAATGCAGATCTCCTCACAATACATCGCCCCCCAAATAGGCATATGCCACATCACTTGCAAAGAAAAACGCTACACGGGCCAAATCAGAATAGAAATTTAATGCACATCAAAGCCACCAAGCCCATACAGCCATCAGGCCATGAACTCCTAAACACCAATCACCATTGTGGGCTGCATCCGCAAGAAATGACCAGCCACTACTTGTGTGTCGTCCTGTTCCCTCATGGTACACAGAGCCACATTCACGTACGAAAAGGCAACATGGAAGCGCACAGAACCGCAGGGCCGTCCCAATGGGGAGGCACTAGTCCAGCTGAAAGGCCGAAATGTTGCTCCGAGCCACCAGTACTGCGTAAGGGCATGTGGGCCATTGGCGATCGTCCCATAAGATCGTAATGCTGCTCCACTGATTAACACGAAGCAGCAGGTGTCGGGAGTAAAACCCATCTGCAGGAGTGGCATACAGATGGCAGTGGCAAAAGGGGAGGAGATACCTGTCAACCAAAAGAAAAGAAAAAGAACAGAATGGCCATCAGAACTACATTCCAACTACTCACTTCAATGATCACACGAAATCCACAGCCATATGCATGCTAGCCCACTCCAAAGGATCATCACCACCCCAAAACCACTTGCGACTCATAACCATCTATATCGAGGTGCAAACACCATCACAAACGAGTGTACCTGTGCATGCGTCTGTCAAAACAGAATCCATCAGATGGGAATGTTAATGTGCATGGACACAAGTGTCTGAGGGCGTGTCGAGACAGGGAGGGCTCAACAAGGCCAGATAGACGATGGTCCCACCATGGCAGCCCTGCATCACATAGCGTAGGGGAGGCGGATAGATCCCAAGAAGCCCTGTACATGGCAAACTCTGTATCAAATCACCTGCCCATGCATCCATTCATCATTCCCTCATCCCGGAATCAAAACGCCTGAATAATTACTCACATAACATTAGAAACATCCATTGAGTCTGTGCATTATGCAGCCTGCAAAATCCACATTGCCCCAGCCCGTAATTCCAGTGTTGTGAAGTAACATGTATGTGGGAACGGCCGGCCTCATCGCCCACGTAGCAATTGCGCATCCCAAACTATTCATATCAATCATTGCTTCCTCGCCATGGGCCCTGTCTCAAGGACATTGAACAACAGAACGTTATATTTGCAGTCAGACCTGTGGGCATCTCCTCGCCGCTAGCTGGAAACCGAAAGCGCCGCCCTTGGAATTCCACATTTGCAACATCACGCCGAAAAGGCATCTGTGGCCGTTTGAAATCACTAATTATTCCATCGAGTGCGGCTGTGTGTGAAAATGGCAACTGCCTTCACCCACAAATGGGACGCCCCGCCCGTCATTGCAACTCGGTAAAGTGATGCATGAGGGCCCACCGTTACTCGAGTACTACGTTCCACTGACCCTTCACAAGTCTGTTCGCGACTGCACAGATAGTATGTGCAACAATGGGACCACAGCAGAATGAACATGTCAACCAATGTTACACGGCCATCGGGTACAAATACATGATTGCAATAGCAAGATGCCATTCCCAGATTTGCAGCGTTGTGCGCGGGACGTGCTCGGCCAAAGGGGAGAGCAGCTTGCACAGGTGGAAGTAATCACCACAGGTGGAGGCCATACAGCCTGAAAACACATAAATTGCACAGCCAGTCTCCTCCCACAACCACACCGAAATGCTACCGGCAGGACTCGCGATGTTGGCCCTGGGGGACCTGATAGCACTGCAACTACTCCAACTCCAAGAAGAAGACGAACACCAACTGCTACCGGCCGCACGAAGGAGACGCAGGAGGAGGAGGAGGCCAAGGCAGGGCCAGCAAGGGCCGCCAGCACAGCCACTACCACCACGCAGGCAGCCCGCAATCCCACGCCTCCGAGCACATCCGTTCAACCTCACTGATGAGCAGATCCACACCCTCTACCGTCTGGACCGGGACACCATAGCCGCCATTGTGGACATGACACAGGCTGACCTTGTCAGCATGATAGATAGCCCAACCGCCATCCCACCCCTACTGAAGGTGGTGTCTGTACTCCACTTCCTGGCCACAGGCACCTACCAGCACACAGTCGGACAGTTGCATGGCATTTCTCAGCCACTGTTCTCACGGACACTATTGCAAGTGCTCGATGCCCTCCTGCAGCACGCAGACGACTACATCTCTCTACCACGCTCGGAGCAGGAAATTACCAACACAAAAGTGGGATTCCATGCACTTGCCGGCATACCGGGTTGCATTGGTGCCATCGACTGCACCCATGTGGAATTGGTCGTCCCACATGCCATGGAGGCCCAGTACCGCAACAGAAAACAATTTCATTCCCTGAATGTACAAATGGTGTGTGACTCCAACAGGATCATTACACATTGTTGTGCCCGATTCCCTGGATCAACCCATGATTCTATGGTCTTGAGGAACTCTACAATACCACGCTACATGGAGCGACACGCAGGGAACAGATCCTGGCTACTCGGTGAGTCTCATTACATGCATGATTATGTGGGGAATGTGATTTGGCAATGACCTGGCAGGAAGGGGGGGGGTGTGCGTACGTAGCAATGGCATTCCACATCATACGTTTCTCGTCCACATACAGGTGATGCTGGATATCCACTGAAGAGATGGCTCCTCACACCAGTCCGGAACCCACGGGACCAGCATGAGGAGGACTACAACCATGCCCACTCACGTACCCGTGTAGTCATAGAACAGGCATTCGGCCTACTGAAGACTCGTTTCCGCTGCCTCAGCAGGTCTGGCGGGGCACTCCTGTACCGCCATGTGAAGGTTGCAAAGATGGTCATGGCATGTGTCATGCTCCACAACATGTGCGTACGTAGAAATGTGCCCATGCCCCCTGACGCAGAACTGCAAGCACCTGATGATGGTCATGATGAGGGTGGGGATGTGGCTGCACCTCATGGAGTCTGCGAGGCACCGGAGGCCCGTGACATTCGTCAGCATCTCATTGATGCATGCTTCTAGTACTCACGCCTGGTGGCTGATACATGGACACGGGACTCGTGGCACTGCGTGTGTCTGGGACATGCACAATATGGACTGTACGCCTATGATGGCCTAGTACACAAAGATCAATGTCCACACATCTCATTGGGTGATCGTGCACTTTTTATGGCATATGTGATGTCATGTTGAACACCCTATCGACCCGCCACCCAAGTGAGCCCAACACACCCCCTCCACCCTCCTACCTCCCCCCCGAACACCAGTGTCCAAAGATGCTCATTGTCAGTGGGCTGTCGCTATTGCAAGCCCCCTCTGCGGGTATCAGGGGCACCCCTGCCTGTGGAGCGCAGGTTCCTTCCAGATCTACGTTGGGGGCTGCCCTGGACGGAACTTGCAACGGATGATGTGTCTGCCTGCTCACGTCCATGCATGTCCCTAAGGGTTTGCGAGAGCTCAGTGAGCACACGGCGCACTGCGGCAAGTTCGGCACATACGTCTTTGGACGTCGCATGCAGTTCCCCCCTCAGGCTCTCGGTGCTTCTCTCCATTTGGACTCTCAGGCTCTCGGTGCTACTCTCCATTTGTGCCCTCAGCGTCTCTGTGCCTCTCTCCATTTCTGCCCTAAGTGTCTCAGTTGATGTTTCTATGTCTGCCTTAGTGCCCCCACATTCATCGGCATGGTCCTTGAGGAGCGTGGCCATTTGCTGCTGTTGCACGATTAACTGGTCGAGGGACTGTTGCCTCTGCTGGGCCATGCCCATTTGCGGGGGTGTCACAGAGGGGCTGTTGTCCTCATGTTGCCTTGCCACAGGGCTTGGGGGGGATGGCCAGTCGTTGTCTTGTGGGTGCCCCTGCGTGGTATCCTCATGTTGTACGGGATGGGACAGACAGGGGGATTGGGACAGGTCATGGATGGATCTGACTTCGACATCCCCGTTTTCTGTGTCGGAGCATGCTGCCATCAATGGGGTGTCACCTATGGTGCTGCTGCCACCAGAGGCAGTGCCTTCTGTGGCATCCATTGGGGGGACCTGTGGTGGTGGTGTTGTGGGCATGCTGGCTGCTGGGGTGCCTGTTGATGTTCCCTCCTCTGTGCTGCCACCTGATTTGTGCTGCTGCCGTGTCTTGATGCGTGCAGCTGAGGTGGAGGGTCTCTGGCCGTTGGTCTTGGCCCTCTTTGCAGGTGTGCTGGTAGGGGTGTCCTGTAGCTCGTCGTTTGGATCGGACCCTGTGGTGGAGTAAAGGAGGGCGAGGGTTAATGATGGGTCTGTGGGAATTGGAATGGCATTGTATCACATGCTCTGGGGTGGTACCTGAGGGTGATTTGGGTCGGGTCCTTGGAGGTGCTTTGATTTGTGTGTGGAGTGAGGGTGCAGTTGTTTGGCAGCCTGCAGTTAGGGTGTGCCTGCTGCACGTGTAGTGCGTGTATTAGGGGTTTTTAATTATTTATGTATTTATTGTGGGTTTTAACGTGCGCTATCAGGCCGATGTGTGTGGCCGTTCTCCTGGACATGTGTTTCTGTTGCACTATGTGGACGCATGGTACTTCACATGGATGGACTGTGTGGATTTGGCATTGTTTTATCGGGCCCACCTACCTGAATCTTCGGATGTCTGCACTCCTTTCTCCATCCCTCCGACTCCCTCTATGCTCTCCATTCCGATGGTGGAGGCACAGATTTCTTCCCAGGGGGTCAACTTGATGGGTGATTCAGGACCTCCCCCGGTGGCTGTGGCAATGTTGCGGTTGGCAGAGAGTATGCTGCGGACGCGTATCCGCAGGTCGTCCCATCGCTTGCGGCATTGCTGTGGGGTGCGGGGTGCGGTCCCCACCGCACTTACCCGCTGTGCCACCAGAGCCCATATGGTCTTCTTGTTTGCAAGTGCCGTTCTGGTCATTTGCGTGGAGAAGACGACGGCAGCATTCTCCTGGAGGGTCTCTGTTAGCACGGTGAGTTCCTCGCGGGAGAAGTGGACCTGCCGCTTGCGGTCGCACGCTTTCTTCGCTACTTTTCCCATTTGTCTTGGTTTCGCTAGGGTGGGTGACGGGTTGGGGTGTGTTTCAGGGTAGTGATTTTAGTGGTTGTGTGGTTTTAGTGGTTTTATAGGTGTACGCCGGGATGTTTCCCGTTCCGGGCCCATGTTTTAACTTCCGTTTCCGTATGTTTCCGGTCACCGTACTTTCCGGTAGGCGCACACTGCGGTGACCGCTAAGAGGGGTGGCGGTATTGCACCTAGGGCGCCGTACGGCGGCGGTGTGGGCCGTTTTGGGGTCATTTCCGCCATCGCGGACTTTGCACTTCCGCCGTGGCGTGGTGCTCGTGCCCGATGGGTCGGAATGGGCCGCACTTTGCTCCTTCGTGCAATGGCGGAAACGCTATTTACGCTGTGGCGCTCCGGTCAGTCGCTTTCCGCAAGGGTCGTAATGAGGGCCGATGTGTCAATATGTTTAGAAGTGTTGTTATGTGAATTTTAATCCTTACTACTTGTTAAACGTAATCTCGATATTTCTCAAAGTCGTAGTCGTTTGAAATCTTATTTTTCTTTCTTTAAATGTTTAGTGTATGAATGTGATTTTAGAAGAAGGATCTTATGGATTTTTCTGTTTTACTTCTGATTTGTACTGAAATAATGTAATCTTATTTATTTATTCCGAATGAACTTGTAAAGGTTATTTAAACCATATAATAAAAAACAAAAATAAATTGTTTCCATGTGCAGAGTCCAGGGCCATGTCTTGTGCAAGACTCCCCTTCCTCACGTTACCCCTAGCATGGTTCCTCCTCCCACTGTAGCAACAAGTAATGGTATGAACCCATACCCTGCTCCCATAGAACCTGGGGCATGAATGAGTAAAGTTCCAGTATCAATCCCCAGAGAACAAGCCGAGTAGGGCCTGCAGCCATACTCATTTCTGGTCTACATGATAAGTCATGCCCTAGGCAGTGCAGAAACCTACAGTCTCTCTACAGCTTACCTTGTAGCAATGCCCTCGGAGAACTGCACCTGGCATGTGGCCTGCAGCACCAGGCTTTCCCAGAGTGCCCAGGGATCATGGCCTGTGTCCCTACCTCCAGTGCCTTTTATTTTGCTGTATTCACCCGAGTGGTATGGGTATGCCGAGAGGTGGGTCCTGTGACTGCTGGGCCTAGAGACCCAAGCTACTCGTCACTGATGGGGCCAAATGCGGCTGAAACATGTTTGGGGATGCTTGTGGTCTCGTGCAGAAGGGATGTGACCAAGCAGTTCGGGCTGAATTGCCCCTTTGGGGTGGGACCAAGCCTGATTTGCATGTGGGCTTTACCCTTTTGTAATGGCTTGGCAGGCAAAGAACGATGGTCTGGAGGATTGGCCAGAGCAATGCCAGAGGTTAAGATTAATTCAAAACCTTCCAGCCATCACCTCTTTTGTTTTTCTGTAGTCACATGCCAGGCACAATCGGCCTACTAACAGTGCAATGGTATGTCTTGCAACTGTAACCCAGTAGCAAGGTTCCACCTGCAGTGCCAATTTGTACTCCAGGGGTACCAGTGGGAGACAATTGGTGCCACTGTGGTCTGCAGATCCAACATATGACCAGAAGACCCCGGGGGCACCAAATGACACCCTAAGTGAAAATTAGACACATCCAACCCCTGCAGGCTTGTCCTTTCTAAGAACAGGGCATGCTCCTAAGGGCTGTGATATGTCCTCAAAATGTTATTGAGTATCGAAGATTGCTTCTACGCGGAAACCTTTCAGTCTGGCAGCCAGCAATCAGGTCTTTGCATTCCCATTTTAATACTAAACATTAGTATCAATATATTTCCCCCCTTTAGATTTAACATTGGCCCAGATGCCAACTACTATTCTAAGATTGGTGTTGATATGTTCTGTGGTATTTGCAGAACAATGCAGGAAAAATTGCCTTTGGCAGTTTGAATGAGAATTGGTATTTTCGAGACCACCACTATAACCTTGTAACTGCTGCACAAAAATTCAGAGCGAGGTATTTATTATTTTTCACAAGTTTCCAGAACCTTTACCCAAGGGTTTTGAAATGATATCCATCCAGAAATAATGTTTGCAATGGGAGTCCATCTTACCCACAGATACACATACATGACACTGTCGGTGTGGCATCGAGGACAAGGTGCTCAATGAGCCACATAACAAATTCAACAAGCTTTTAGTTTTTATTATAAAATGGTGTTACAAAAACAGACAATTCAGGCTTTCAGTCTAGGTGCGATCCCTGTACACCTTTCCCTCAACCCTTCAGGGAGCCCACACCTCCTTAGTCGAGTCTCCATACTCCAACAGGTCGTAACGCAGGGCAAATTCACTAAAGCCAGGGTACCCTCCTGTCTGATAGGTCCCTGTCCTAGGCAGGGCCTAAAGACGGTAGCTTGATCTCTCTGACTCCATTTTGGACTTCCAGTGTGACCTAGCGGGGTAATCAGATTGTCCTGGTGCCCTTTTATGTTAATGACCATCTCTTACAATTGTCCTCACTCCCCTGTCGCCTCTCCTCTACACTCTTCTCTCTGTCTCTCTCTCACTCCATCGCCTGATCTTACGTTTCTCTTCCTTCACCTGTATCCATCCTCCAAGTGATGTCTCCCCTCTCTCTACACTCCATATCCTGGTGTTACCTCTCTCTCCCTTCCTCTCTCCACTCCCAAGTAATCTCTCTGATCGTATCCACTCATATTCCTATCTCTACTCTCTTGCACCCTCCTGCCTCTCACTGTTCTCTCTCTCACACACACTATCTCTATCATACACCAACGCTCAACCCTGTCTCCTACTCTCCCTCCAAACTTGTCTTCAATCACTCTCTAACTCACTCATACACAAACTGCCAAATGTGTTCCACTCCCTTAGTTCCTACACTTTTCCTCCTCTTACTGTAAACACTGCAAAGTCTTCTCCACGTCGTCCTCCATCTTCCATACCCTCTTCTCTTGGACCACCCTCTCCTTTACTCATCTCACCTGTACACCTCTCACAGGTCTCAGATACTACTGGCTTTAATAGCCCTCCCTTTCCTGTCTGGAAGTGCCCCTTTGCCCCCATCGCTTATCCAAGTTGGCTACTCAGCTGGACCAAATCATTTGATGGCCAGGGAGTTCCATGGAGGTCTTCATAAGGACCTATAGCTCCACCCCCTTTTCATCCTCCAGCCTGTGGTTCATGGCCAATGTGGTCATTTGTTGTCCATGTCACCCTTTCACTCATACATCAGTGATCTGACAGGGTTTGGGGAGCATTCTGAGGTTTCCCCATTCTTGGACAATCTCTTGCTAGTCCCTGCTCTGCTGCCCAGTTGTTCCGCTGTAACCAAGCTGTTTTGTAGGATAGTTGCTGGTTCTGCCATTTGGCTCCTGAATGGGGAAGACTATTCTATTCCCATTTGGGCAAAAGTCCATTCCTCCTGTTCCAGGGTAGGTCTTATCCGTTGGGCCTAAGTATGGTACTTGTAGTTCTCTGAATTGTGCTATTTCCTAAGATCTATTATCCATCCCAGATGCCCGAAGAGTTTGGTGATTTCTGGGCACTGGATCCTTTTGAGAACAACCTGTAGGACTAGAAAAAGAGACCTGGCCAGGGCAGAGGCGGATAGGCATTGTTTCAGAGAAAGAGGCACCAATGTACACACATGGCTCCACACATCTCTGGTAGCTGGGGACAGTGGTGCCCTAACTCCTCCTTACCACTACTGTACCGCTCCGAAAGAATGTTACCCATTGCCCTCTCACACAACACTATAGTTAAGGCAACATGACACCTTCCCTAAGAAGCAATGACCTTTGACCTTATGAATGGAACTTCACCAAAATTGACCAATCTTACGTTAGATCATTTACTTATTTATTTATTGTATTTTAATTCTTGATAGAGCGCCAAATCGCCTGACACCTCACGGTGCACAAAAAGAAAAACAAAACATACAAACAGGTACAGTCAAGAAACCTAAGTCAAAAAGAAAGTGAAAAAACGATTTCTTTATTTTAATTCTTAATGGAGTTTGCATGGCAAATTTGGTAAGCTTTCATGAACGTTTGCGTAGGTTTGTTATGAAGTTTGCCAAATCACCAAAGTAGTGTTTTCAGAGCACCCACTCTTTCCTGGAGGTTGGCATATTGTATTCCCCTGAGGGGGCTCCACACACGGAGGAAAGGTCTGTAGAGGAAAAGGTGCAGGGAAGAGGTTTAAGAGGACAGAGAAAGAGGGTGCATGGAAGACAAACAAAAGGAAGTGTAAAGAAGTGGTGGTCATGATTTGTGATGGTTTAGTTGCATGTGGTTCCAGCTACTGTGGACTGTCAGTCAAGATTTTGAAAAAAACAAAAGGTACATTCTAAGTGCTTGTAGGTAAAGGGACTGTCCAAACGAGGCCGTTTTTAATGAGCAATGGAGCATTGGGAGCAAGTCGTGTTTTCCAGTGTGACGGAATGGAGGTGTGCTCAAGCGGGCGCTTTAAATGTGATGGCTTTTTTTTTACAGGATTAGAAGTGCATTTCCAATTGGCAACTCAGAAAATATTTTTCGGAGACCAAACCAGAGAGGCCGAGAGTGTGCAAGATAAAAGTATGTAGAGAGCACAAGAGGAGGGGGGGCCCGTCCATGACAGAGAGTGGTGACTCCAGTATATGGTGAAAGCCTGGCACTCATAGTGTGGTATTTTCTAGTGCATGAGCTTGCAAACCGGTGTCCGTGGTGAATTTCTTTGTGAGAAGTTCTCTAAGAAAATGATTAGATTCCTATTTAAATAGTGTTAAATCGGTGGATACCAGTCCAGCTTCTTGGATGAAGCTCTTCATAACTGGGGTGTTATGCGCTTGATTGGTATAAACTCCTCTATTTCCTAAAGGTGCAAAGCCCCTATTTAGCTGGTAGATGCATAGTGCAATATCATAAACCTGTCCATGGACCCAGAGGATTAAATATCCTTTTGGATGCTGAGCCAACTCTTTTTTCTTTAAAACTGGATTCACATATTTTGGGGGCCCCTATAACTTTGATCCCACTGGATAGAACTTTATGAAACCTTTCCAAAGAATCTGGTATGTATTTTGTTTTATATTTATGTGCTGTGTTTTTTCTATGGGAATTCCAATGAATCATATCCTAACCATAACTACAACATCACTGCAAAGCCTGGACCACTGAAGAACAGTGGCCGAGAATCACAAAACGGGATGAAGAGAGATCTACTTGAAAAGGAAATACTTGGTGACAAGATCTGTAGACCAAACCACCCACCAGGGGAACTATCTGACAACTGTGTACTGGTGATAAGGAAAGTGATGAGGCCAACAGGCGATTCTTTTTGGATAATTCTAAGGTTGAGACTGCCAACTAAAGTCTAAACACCAAGGGGCTACTCCAAGGGCTACCGAATAGACAGAGATATCCGGGAAATTCTCCACGGTACAGTGGATGAGAATATCAAACAGGATACATTTTTTAGCTCACCAGAAGAGGGCAAAATAGGAAGGAACACATATGGGACATCTGAATTTAAGGAAGAGAATAGACAACTCCTGAAGAAGGGGATAGAACACCCCGAAACGCATAGAGACACAAATCCAATATCGGATATTCAATAAGAAACTACTCTACTATGAATCTGCAATATAGAGCCATTATTGAAAGTATGAGGAAAACTATCTGATACTAAAGATAGGATTTGTCTATTCGAATTGTGAAAAATTGAGGAATGGAACAAGAAATGTATTTTTGTTGATTGACAGACTATACTTGATTATAACTTTTAATTTATTCACTAAAAATTGGTTTATATAATATAACACAGGTGTGATTTACATTATTTCTCAAAATATTAATTGAACCCAGGAAACAAATAACAGTTGATTGTCTTTAAAATTGTTATTGGGTGTGCAGGGGATGGGAGAGGTCTGCAAGGTTGTGGACATCTGTTGTGTTGTAGTCTAGTAATACAATCCAGTGTCAAGGTTGTTTTTCTCCCGGCACCCCATTAACTAATTTTTAATGAGTTAAAATTTTGAAAATGATCAATTGAAATGGGAGTGCACAAAGACTATCTATATTGAGACCACTGAAGAACATAACAGAAAGGGAGGAGGCGGTCACTAAGAAATTGCCCATCATCCCCAAATGAGATCTGCTAATTAAAAAACCTTTGTAACATTTCAGTAAAGCCATAGAGAACTGTTAAGAATGGCCAAACATTCCAAAGGAATGCCTTGAGCTGCCATATGAAGCCCTAAAGAAGATCAAAGTGGAGGTAGGCAGATTGTTTCTGAATCCACAGTTTGCAGACTATCTTCCCAAATAGCAGGGTCTAAAGCTGGGATTCTTAGTGGAGGGAAGGGTGCAGTTTTCTAGGTGATGGTTTGCGTTATCACCATTCTATGTGGTCAACCAAGAAGAATATGGGAACAGGGTGTCCATTTGCTAAAAACCCTCGATGGAAGGTATGTTATTATTTATAAAAGGTCTCAAGATTGCTTCTTTTAGGAGAGCAAAGAAAAATCTATTGCCCCCAGATTGCCTTCAATTTCCATCCACCTCACCTCGAGTTACCCTATTAACCCACCTCTCATCTACCCTCAAGCTAACATTTTCCCTTGCCTCTAACCTGCCTCTGTCCCTCATTTTCTCTGCTTCCATTCTAGTACTTCATCCATCATGGTACATTCCTAACACAGCTGCCTGTACTTCCTGCCTGCACTTAAATTGTCTAATGTTGATAGTCCTTAATCTATGGAAGTCCACCCAGGTATTTCCTCCCAGTGACAAGGGCAACAAAGCTCACGTCACCACTCTCTGGAGCCGACCCTTCTCACATATGTATGGTTTGGAGCCTATATGCTCTTTTAAAACAGCTAAAGTTGTGCCATATTTGAGTGCGCTTATATTTGTATACTTTCCATTTTATTGCGGAAGCTTTTTAGCATAGAATGTTTGCCGGTTTTAATTCATGTGGTTTTATGGGACTGCTGAGAGTGCCAAATGTCATCTGTTCTTACCCCATGCAGAGGTTGGCGTCTGCAGCCCTTGATCGGCACCACAGGTGCCCAGGCCTCAGCTCAGGAGTAAGGGAAAAGCTTTACACTTTACACGTGCACAGGGCGTGCAGATGTCTGCGTAATTGGTTCTTGCTTCAAACCCTTAATCCTCTGTGCATAGCCCTCCTGATGGGATCAGGGCGCGCACCGTCTGCTGTTTTCAGAAGCTGTACCACACATTCATTTTCCACACTCTGGCTCCAGAGTCGTCCAGGGCCTTATTCTCTGCAAGCATTTTATCTTTACAATTTGCTTCTTGTTTGGGGTGTCAGAATTCAGAATACATTGAGTAGAAATTGCCTGCAGTCTCATTTATCAAAATGCAGATCATGGCGCGATGGCTGTCCAATCACATTATTCATCGTGTTCCAATTTTGCAGCCACAACAAAAAAAGTGTAAAATGGGCCATTTTTAAATGTGCCGCAAATATTGTGAAAGGCCGCTGCAAAGGTGCAAAATGTAGAATTGTACTCATCTGGCAGGTATGCTAATTAGTCTGGTGGACACATCCGCGTTATTTCTGATAGCCAATGCCCACTGGCCCACAGTGCCAGTGGATCAAAGCCCCACCCATCACTTATACCATGGAACTCACTGTGGGAGACTTTGGTTTCAATCAAGATGCATATAACAAAAGAACAATAGAGATGGCATCCTGTAAGTTTAGCAGCTACTGAAAACTATTTTAATCAAGCATTAATTCTGCAAAATCTGCATATGTGTGCCACAATATTTCTCTTTTCTTTCTGCTAAATGTGGAAATCAGTTCTTCCATATCCTGGGGAACCTATCCAATGCCCCAATTGCACCCAGCATTATAGCATGACATTTCTGATAGATTTCAGGGAAGCCTGTTCAGTAAATATATTAAAATAGGTGAAGGTCAGGCTCTTAAAACACCACCACTGTAGTAAATAAACCAAGAGCTGCAGATTAGCTGGAATGATAATCAGATTTCAGATGACTGGTGTCAACAGCCTGATCATTTGCATAACTGCCACAGGTAGACCAATCTCTAGCTGGGATATCATTCTGAGACTGGTGTCAACAGCCTGATCATCTGCATAACTGCCACAGGTAGACCAATCTCTAGCTGGGATATAATTCTGAGACTGGTGTCAAGAGCCCGATCATCTGCATAACTGCCACAGGTAGACCAATCTCTAGCTGGGATATCATTCTGAGACTGGTGTCAACAGCCCGATCATAACTGTCACAGGTAGACCAATCTCTAGCTGGGATAGAATTCTGAGACTGGTGTCAACAGCCTGATCATCTGCATAACTGCCACAGGTAGACCAATCTCTAGCTGGGATATAATTCTGAGACTGGTGTCAACGGCCCGATCATCTGCATAACTGCCACAGGTAGACCAATCTCTAGCTGGGATATCATTCTGAGACTGGTGTCAACAGCCCAATCATAACTGTCACAGGTAGACCAATCTCTAGCTGGGATAGAATTCTGAGACTGGTGTCAACAGCCTGATCATCTGCATAACTGCCACAGGTAGACCAATCTCTAGCTGGGATATAATTCTGGGGCTGGTGTCAACAGCCCGATCATCTGCATAACTTCCACAGGTAGACCAATCTCTAGCTGGGATATAATTCTGAGACTGGTGTCAACAGCCCGATCATCTGCATAACTGCCACAGGTAGACCAATCTCTAGCTGGGATAGAATTCTGAGACTGGTGTCAACAGCCTGATCATCTGCATAACTGCCAAAGGTAGACCAATCTCTAGCTGGGATATCATTCTGAGACTGGTGTCAACAGCCCGATCATAACTGTCACAGGTAGACCAATCTCTAGCTGGGATATCATTCTGAGACTGGTGTCAACAGCCCAATCATAACTGTCACAGGTAGACCAATCTCTAGCTGGGATAGAATTCTGAGACTGGTGTCAACAGCCTGATCATCTGCATAACTGCCACAGGTAGACCAATCTCTAGCTGGGATATAATTCTGGGGCTGGTGTCAACAGCCCGATCATCTGCATAACTTCCACAGGTAGACCAATCTCTAGCTGGGATATAATTCTGAGACTGGTGTCAACAGCCCGATCATCTGCATAACTGCCACAGGTAGACCAATCTCTAGCTGGGATAGAATTCTGAGACTGGTGTCAACAGCCCGATCATCTGCATAACTGCCACAGGTAGACCAATCTCTAGCTGGGATATCATTCTGAGACTGGTGTCAACAGCCCGATCATCTGCATAACTGCCAAAGGTAGACCAATCTCTAGCTGGGATATAATTCTGAGACTGGTGTCAACAGCCCGATCATCTGCATAACTGCCACAGGTAGACCAATCTCTAGCTGCGATATAATTCAGAGACTGGTGTCAACAGCCCGATCATACCTGTCACAGGTAGACCAATCTCTAGCTGGGATATAATTGTGAGACTGGTGTCAACAGCCTGATCATCTGCATAACTGCCACAGGTAGACCGATCTCTAGCTGCAATAGTTGCAAGCTGTTCCGGTCTGAATTGTTTGCCGCTGCTGGACAAATTAAATGAGTAATTATTGCTTGACTGTGTATGGTGCATTGCCTCCGTTACAGCACATGCACTGCAAGAATCCACACATTTTACTGCATGCATAGGGTTATTGTCCACATTTTACACATGGGTCAGTCTAAACCTATCTACCATAAAAACTCATGTTCTCTTGCTATCTTGTTCCAGGAGTGAACCAGGCATCAATTGCTGGATATGAACGAAGCAATGTACTAGTGAGCTGGGATGACTAGCCACATAAAGAAACAATGCTGGAAAGAAATTGCCAGTCTGTGGGCATCATTACAAATTGCCGGTCCTGTAAAAGTGGTGGCAATTCTGTCTCCAGCATTTTTACCGGACTGGCACCCTTCAAGTTTGCTGGTGGGGGCCATGCAGCTCCCGGCAGGCCTGACCTCCTGGGAGTTCAGGCCCCTACCGGCAAATAAATGCCTGAATCACTGCACCATAACTAATGGTGCCAGTGATTCAGCCAATCCCATCCCATGGAGTCCTCTAGGACTCCATGGGCATCGTAACTCACCGTCACAATGCCGCCCGTAATATCCCACTAATACTGGGATATCAGGCGGCGAAGACGGTAAGGCAGGGTTGCTGGTATCCCTCAGGAATTACCGGTGGGGTACCAGCAACCTTGTAATGACCCCCTGTGATTCTGACTCCATTATGTACATAATATGGGCCTCATTACGAGTATGGAGGTAGCCATGCTGCTAAAAGCGGCATGGCTACCTCCATACCGGGTACCAGGTCCGGGTACCGCAAAGAGGGACTTACCGGGCCATTCCGACCTTGGAAGGCCCAGTAAATCCCTTTCGCGGGACCCGGACCCGGTACATCCCCATTCCCATGTGAGCCCCCATAGGGCTCAATGGGAATGGGGAGGATGCTAACAATGGGCCCGTTAATGACGGGCCCGTTGTTAGCATCTTGGAATGCTGCGGGAACCGCTAAGGACGCCTGGTCTGACCAACGGGAAGTTATCTGCTCCAAATCATGATCAGGCCAATTAATGTCCATATTATTCAGTACTGTGTATGTGTGTAAGGAGGGCATTAATGTGGACATGCTACCTCTTGAGGGCAATGGAATGGAAGAGGAATCAGAGGATGAAGTAGGACCCTTGGCTGGGGATAGCACTGTGGGGGATATTGTTTAGACATTTCCTGGAGGCTTAGGTCAGGGACTCACCACCTGCAGCCATTGAGACCCTAACCCCGACCAGTGGCAGCTGGCCCACACATTTGAGTCCTATGAAACCTCTGGCCAAGAGAGAGAAACATGCTGCCATATATTGTGGTCACAGGCTGAAGTGTGTTTTTACACTGGCAGCCCTGGCAGATATTTTTTCGAAGATGCATCACAAATTGTATGTAAGGCTTCCGGTTTTATGGTATTTATTTTTCTGCCATTTCCGTCTGTATTTATCCATATTTATTTTTGGTACTTCTTTCTGTATTTATCCACATTTATTTTTTGTCGTATAAAATTAAAATTCTCAACCAGTATTGTTCTTCATTTATTCTAATAAGAAAATGTATTTATTATTTATAGCACACATGCAGCCATATAGGAAAGAAAATGCTAGCCCAATTTGTTCAATAATTTACACTCTCCATGCTGCCAATCTGCAATGTGATTGGCCTGCGGTGTATGAGTGACATCATAGAGAACCAGACAGAAAGGCCTGTTTTTCAAAGTTTTTCCATTTTTATGAATAAATACAGACTGAAAGGAGATTGATTTCTGTCTGTATTTATGTCGAAAAATCATTAAAAACTGAACGACTTAATTGTATCTTAAAGTGCCATATACTGTGGACAGAGAGATAGTGAAGGAACAAGTTACTTACCTGTAACTGTTGTTCTCCAGCATGGGTCTGGCATGGATTCACATGCTCATGAATATTCCCCGTCGTCAGGCTGGGAATCCTCGGTAAAGAAAAAAACCAGTATCAGTTTCGTTTCTGATCTGTCTTTCGTAGTAGTAACCAATCACTGGTCTCTGCGTCATACTGACCACAGCCAATGACTGCCCTCTACCTAAGCACCGCCTCTGGCAGCCATCTTCAGATTTGGAAGCACGTGAAGTGGCAGTATGACCAAGTGAAGAGCCGCAGAGGGGTAGGCGGGAGGGTTCGCATGTGAATCCATGCCAGACCCATGCTGGAGAACAACAGTTACATGTAAGTAACTTGTTCCTTCTCCAGCATGGGGTCTGGCATGGATTCACATGCTCATGAATAAAGAATACATAGCAGTACACACATGCACAACCACGGGAGGTGGCAAAGGCTCAACATTAAGCATTACATCAAACTCAACATTAAGCATCTTACCTCCTCACCAGGCTCACCTCAGGCGAACAGGTTGCGCAGCACTGCTTGGCCGACCCTGGACTCCTCCCTGGAATCCCGATCGACGCAGTAGAATTTCGTGAAGGTGTGCGTCGACCTCCACGTAGCAGCCCTACATATGTCCAGCAGGGGCACACCAGAAAGGAACGCCGTGGTAGCTGCGATCGCTCTGGTGGAATGGGCTCTCGGACGGCCAGGCAGCGGTCGGTTTGCCAACCGATGACAGTACATGATACAGCCGGAGAGCCATCTGGAAATGGAAGCCTTCGAGAGAGCCTTCCCCTGATTGACAGGTCCAAAGTTCACAAGAGTTGTGACGTCTTCCGAAAACACTTTGTGCGGTCCACGTAGAACTTCAGCGCTCTAGCCACATCCAGCGAGTGCAAAGTCCTCTCAGCCGGCGACGAAGGCGACGGGAAGAACACAGGCAACACCAAGGGTTCGTTGAGATGGAAGTCCGACGGTACCTTGGGCATGAAGGAGGGGTGCGTCCTGAGCACTACCCTCGTGTCGTGAAAAGTCAAGTACGGGGCCTTGCAGGAAAGGGCCTGGATCTCTCCCACCCGTCGTGCGGAGGTGATGGCCACAAGAAACGCTGTTTTCCACGACAGAAACTTCAACGGGGCCGAGTGCAGAGGCTCGAACGGAGGTCCCATGAGCTTGGTCAGCACCACGTTGAGCTCCCACGCCGGGGCCGGAGCCTTCACCAGCGGGAACGATCTGAACAGTCCCTTCATGAACTCTTTCACCAGACGATGAGACCACAAGGACGTCCGCCCCGTGGTTCTGGTGTATCGGGAGATCGCAGCAAGATGAATCTTGATGGGCGCGTGTGCCAGTCCAGCTTTGGCCAGCGTCAGCAGGTACGGCAGTACCTGGGGAGCCGTAATCCGTAGAGGGTTAATCTTCTGTGCGTGGCACCAGACAGAGAACCTCTTCCATTTGTGTCCGTAGCATTTAAGAGTCGAGGACGCCCTGGCCTTTGCAAGAACCTCTCTGCAGTCGGCTGGTATGTCGTATCCTCCAAACTGTAGCGCTGCAGGAGCCAGGCCTGCAAGTTCAGCGATTTCGGGTCGTGGTGGAGGATGGCGCCTCCTTCCCTGGAGAGTAGATCCGCGTCCACCGGCAGCTTGATTGGCGGGGACGTTGACAAGTCCAGAAGGTCCGGGAACCATATCTGCCTCGGCCACGCAGGTGCGACGAGGATCATCCTGCACCGTGACCTCTTGAGCTGGTTGACGAGCCGGATTAGCAGTGGCAAAGGAGGGAACGCGTAGAGGAACAGGCCCTCCCAGGGGAACGAGAAAGCATCGCTCATGCTCCTCGCCTGGGGAAACCTGCTGGCGAACCTCCGGCACTTGGAGTTCGTCGCCGTCGCGAACAGGTCGATCTGGGGTGTGCCCCACCGTCGGAAGAGGCGATCCACTAGATCCTGCCGTAGTTCCCACTCGTGGCACGAGCGCAGCTCCCTGCTGAGTGAGTCGGCGATGGTGTTTTTTGTCCCTGCCAGATGAAACGGCACCAGAAACATCCTTTGGGCGACGGCCCAATGCCACAGGTTCTGCGCCTCCTTGGACAGTGCTGGGGACCTGGTTCCGCCCTGTTTCCTGATGTAAAACATGGTGGTGGTGTTGTCGGTGAAGATCCTCACCACCTTGCCCTTGAGGGACGGAAGGAAGGACCTGAGGGCCCAGAACACTGCATGGAGCTCCAGGACGTTGATATGGAGGGACTTCTCCGTCGGGAGCCAAAGGCCTCTCGCGTGTAGATTTTCGGTGTGCGCTCCCCACCCTTCCAGGGAGGCATCCGTGGTCACTGTCTCCTGGTGGTCTGGGGTCTGGAAGTCCATGCCCGCCGTCAGATGCGCGCGGGTGCCCCACCACCGGACCGCGCGAGGGAAACTCTCGTCGAGTGTGATCCTCTCCTCGAAGCCGCCCGTCGTTTGGATCCAGCGCGCATCCAGGAACTCCTGCAACGGGCGCATCCGGAGCCTGCACATGGGAATGAGGTAGATGCAAGAAGACATCATTCCGAGGAGGGACTTGATGGACCTCACCTTGGCCGCGTCGGAAGCCAACATCCGCTGTACCTTGCCCAGGATGGACCTGGTCCTTTCCTCCGACAGGGAGGCCAGAAGGGACACTGTGTCGAGCTTCGCTCCCAGAAACAGTGCTTTTTGCGCGGGTACCAGGTGGGACTTGGCGTAGTTCACGGAGAATCCCAGGTCCGTGAGAAGTTGGACGGTCCTTGCCGTGTGCTCCACGGCGAGCTCCCTCGTCTTGGCCCGGATGAGTCAGTCGTCCAGGTAGGGGTAGACGTGGATCCCCTCGCGGCGCAGCTGCGCCGCCACCGGTGCAAGGCACTTGGTGAATACCCTGGGTGCCGACCGTAGTCCGAAGGGGAGGGCTTTGAACTGGTAGTGACGCCCTTGGACCACAAACCTGAGGAATTTTCGGTGCCCCTTTAGAATGGGAATATGGAAGTAGGCATCCTCCAAATCCAACGATGACAGGAAGTCTCCTTCCTCCAGCTGACCCAGGACGTGCTGGAGGGTGACCATCCGGAACTTCTGCGCCTTGATGAATTTGTTCAGACATCGCAGGTCTAGGATGGGGCGCCATCCTCCCGTCTTCTTCTTCACGAGGAAGTATCTCGAGTAAACTCCGGAGCCCCGAAGCCTCTTTGGGACGAGTTCGATGGCGCCCTTCCTGAGCATCGCCCTTACCTCCAGGAGAAGCTGAGGGACGTGAAGCTCTTTTCTGGCCACGGGGGGGACGCGCGGGCACCTTCTTTGAAACTCGAGCGCGTGGCCCCGGGCTAAGGCGTCCAGCACCCAACGGTCGGTGGAGATGGACTCCCACACGCTGACGAAGCTCGCCAGCCGGCCTCCCACCGGGGTGCATCGGTGGGGGCCCGACCCCACGGTCGGTTCAATCCTGTTTCGACGAGGCTTTGCCCCCTTGACCTCCTTGGCGATGGCGGCGGGGTCCGCCGGACTTGCCTCGTCCTCTGCAGGCCTCCTGAGATGACGAGCGGGCCGCTTGACGGTAGGTGGAGAAACCGCCGCCGGAACCTTTGGAGGCGCCCTTGCCTCCGCTGCTCCGAAAGGGCATCCGTCGTTGCTGCAGAACCCCAAGGGCCCGGGCCGTCTCAGTGTCCGCTTTAATGGCCTGAAGGGAATCGTCCACTGTTTTCCCAAACAGGTTGTTCCCATCGAACGGCATGTCCAGGACTCTGGTCTGTACGTCTTGACGGAAGTCCGTAGCCTTGAGCCATCCACGCCGTCTAAGGCACACGCCGTTGCCCAACTGGCGAAACCCAGTGTCGGCGATGTCCGTCGCAATCGTTGGCCGCTTTAATCGTCGTCGCTGCAGACGAGATGACCCTGCGTCCCATAGTGTCCAATTTCATTCCCTCGCCGTCCGGTGGGGAAGTCGATGTGGAGGCCGCACCCCCCCCCCGCTTTCTTCCTGGCCGCCGTGGAGACGACGGAGTCTGGGGTAGGCTGCGCCCGGAGGCACAGGGGGGCCGCGTCCGGGACCCGGTACTTCTTCTCGTACCGGTCTCTTCTAGCTGGCAGAGTGGAAGGGTTCTTGAGGAGGGCGAGGCCCTCATCCCAAATGTCGTCCAGTAGAGGCACCGCGAGGACCGTCTTCCTCTTGGCCTCGCGCCGTTGATAAAGGAATCCTTCCTTTTTCTTCTCCTCAGGGCAGAGTTGGAAAAGCTCGGATGCCCTGGCGATCATGGAGTGGAACGAACCAATCTCGTCGGGCGGAGAAGCCCTGGTGGGAGGTGACGACGGTAGATCCTCGTCGTATACCTCGTCGTCCGTACCCGTCGCTGCCGTGTCAGTCCCCGTATCATCCCCTCGGGTGGACGGGGAGGAGGGCTGGACGGTGCGCGACGGCTGAAAAGGAGGTGGAGGGTGAATCCTTCTTTTCTTGGGCGGGGGAACGCCAGAAGGTCCCGGTTCAGGATCCCCCGACGGGAGAGGTTCCTCCGTCGGCAACGGTAGTCTCGTCCTTATCTCTGAGCATAAGGACTGTATAGCCAACAAAATGGCCGCCGAGTTGTCTTGCGGCGCTGGCAGAGGGGAATCCGACGGGCGATCAGGGGCCCCGTCGGCACCCTCGACGATGTCGTCGTCACCCGCATCGGGATCCATCCCGACGGGCCGGTCTTCTTCCACGCCAAGGCCGTGGCTTAAGACCTCGATCAGCTCTTCCTCCGAGGTTGAAGCCGAATCTACGACGACGCCCTGCCCCCCCTTTTTCTTCCCCGCCGGGGATTTCACGGGGGTCCTATCGATGGGCACAAAAGAGGACTCCCTCCGAGGTGGCAGGGAGACTCTGAGGCCCGAGGTCGCCACCACTGGTGTAGCCTCCACAGGCTGAGCCAGGGTCGCCGCGACAGTATCGATAGAGGGCTTGGCCGGATATATTAAGGCCTTCACCACCTTAGGTGCGCTCACCGCCTTATCCTTGAGGGGGGGGACACTGCCTCGCTCCCCCTCCGATTGGGCCTTCGAGCTCGACCGGGACCTCTCCAGGAGCTTCGCCGGGTGCTCGCCCTTCCTCTTACCCGACCCAGAGCGTTGGCTCGTAGTTGAAGGTGCCGGGGAGGTTGCACCCTGCCTGGCGCCCGTAGAGCCCGACCGTTCGGCGCTCCCGGTGCCAGCGGACTCGCGGTGCTTGGCCTTGTGTTGGACCCCCGTCGCTGGGGCGTCCTCAAAGGTCTTAGAAGACCACTCGGATTTCTTCCTCTTCTTCTCGCCTGACGGGCTCTTCCCTTCCAGCCAGTTGGCGAGACGTTGATGGCGGTCCTTCATGGTCCGCTCCGACATATTGCCGCAAAACGCACAGTCCTTCTCCACGTGCGTCTTGTCCTCATGTAAGCAGTAGAGACAAAAGGAGTGTTCGTCCTCCTTAAAGACGTTCTGCAGCTGGCATCCAGGGCAGACCATGAACAGCTTTCCGGGCGTCGAGCTTCCCTTCTCCTGGGCCATGTCCGGGCCTGAGAAGCTTCTGGAGTCCTCCAAAGCGTAGCTCGACGAAATCTTCACCCTTGAGGGGCGCAGACGAATCCGACACGGGTCCCCGTTGATCGGATGGAGAGTCGGTGGAGCTTGAGGCTCTTTTGACCGAAAAAACAAAGTTTTTGAGCAAAAAACGTGAAAAAATAGCACTAACGCTCGAGAGCAATAGCACGAGGATCCCAACACATGAACGTGCGCTAAAAATCTGAAGATGGCTGCCAGAGGCGGTGCTTAGGTAGAGGGCAGTCATTGGCTGTGGTCAGTATGACGCAGAGACCAGTGATTGGTTACTACTACGAAAGACAGATCAGAAACGAAACTGATACTGGTTTTTTTCTTTACCGAGGATTCCCAGCCTGACGACGGGGAATATTCATGAGCATGTGAATCCATGCCAGACCCCATGCTGGAGAAATAGTATTTTACAATGGCAATGCTGGCATATATTGTGGCTACTGGGATCATGAACGTCTATTTTCCTGGGGTAATCGCGGCTTACGATGTGTTCCTAGGCATCATTAAAATGTGTTGGAAATTGTTCCTGTGTACAGTTGGTGACCTGGAATCTATGGAGTTGTACATATGTTCCCCTATAGAACAGATTGCTAAATGTATCATTTCTTTTACCCAATTATTTTGCTGAAAGTGTGCTGTAAAATGCACATTTTCAAACCGATATTTTAAAAAAATATCACTGAGGAAGAACTCATTCCTCCCGACGCTTCCCTTTGGTTCATTCCGGCTGCTTCCCGGAATTGGGTTACTTGCGCAAATATGGGGGACTATTTATGCCCCTCCCGAGAAAAACGAATCAGCACTAGTGCCTGGGACTGGTTACAACGAGGCGTATTGGCAAGCAAGTATTCTCAAACCAACCTGGCAGGTGGCCGTAAATGACTGGGAGGGGGGTGTGCACCAGCTCCAGTTGCCCATTAGAACCCAGCTCACATCCATGTGGTCCACTCTAGCTGACGGACTGCACTGCAGGGTGTCTGTGAAGACATTCCTTCTACCAGGCGCGCCCTGCTGACTGAGGCCAGAGACAGCCATCGTGTGCTTGTGAAGGAGCTCGGCAAACAGCAGCAGCCTGCAGTGCACTTCAGAGAGACACATCCTCTTGTCCACATGACAGCTTTTCAAGAACGTAGCTTCTGCCAATTGCTGCTGTCCTGGAGGGATATGTGGCCCTGGATGACCACAGCGCCTGCCTATCCAGCAAGTTGCACCAGCAAGGGCCCCGGATTGCGCAGAAGATGGCCCTCGGGGTGTGCAATCCCTCTGCTGCAGCGAGCAGCATGCCCACTAGCACTTCCTAAATACTTTCTTTCTCTGTATTTCGTACATATTGGAGGTCATTCTGAGTTGAGCGGTAAGGGTTACCGGGTACCGGTAAGGAGACTGGTGCCGGTAAACCTTTACCGCCCAATTCCGAGGTCCCTTAGCGGGAACCGCAAAGAACGTGTGGTCTGACCACACGTCCTTTACGGGTCCCGCTAAGGGACCAGGGTGCTAATTACCGGCCGCTATTCGCGGGCCCGTAATTAACGCCTTCCCCATTCCCATTGAGCCCTATGGGGGCTCAAATGGGAATGGGGAATGGTTGGTTGAAGGGGGACTTACCGGGTCGGCACAGGTCGGAATGTCCCGGTAAGTCCCCATTCAACCATACCGGTGCCGGATCCGGTTTTGGAGGCAGCCATGGAGCAAATAGCGCCATTGCTACCTCCAAACTCGGAATGAGGCCCATTGTGTCTGATTTCAAGAGCGAAAATGCATATGGTTGCATTTGAGCTATGTGCTGAGTCTCGTTTCAGTTATTTGTGCTTTGTCGAGAGGTCATGGGTTTCATGTGGGAATTCCACAGGTGGGAGAAGGTGTCCCCCATTGAAGGGAATTATGGAGCCAACTCTAGGCCAGTGTTCATATAGAAGAGATTAACGAAGTGTGCTTACGTACCAGTGTACGTAAGACAGTACAGAATCATGGGTACGCATGGCAGCCAAGCAGACAGTATTGCACGTCAGCAATGGCGTCCGTTGTCATTGTGTCGCATAATACTAGAGGGTCTTCCCGTTGTACTCGCCCAGCATGGTTTAAGCCTCTGGACCACAAGTGCGCTGTATGGAGTGTATGGTTCGTGTGCTTGCAAAGTTGTGACATTCTGGCTGTTTTCTTCTCAGGGTGTATGCACTGTCAGCTGTGGAACAAAGATGAGTCACGTGACATGCCCGGCTATGTGTCCATGTGGGTGTATATGTGATGATTAGGTCCATGACTTACGAGGTTCTTGTTTGTCGACATGCTGCCCGCCTTCACATTGACATGCAATCTCCTGGGTATTGTTGGATGTCACCATCCCGTATGGATCTGGGGCATTCGTCATTCAGATGTATGATGTTGGTATAACCATCACAAAACGTCTGTACTTTCACGGAATGCCATTCTCCCCTGTTCCAGTGCGTGCCTTCCATTGCCATGGTGGGCCTGGAGCCAAATGGGCCTCCATTTTACTGTGCCAGTCGGAAGCTGAGCCGTTCCTAATCATGAGTTGACGCGCAGCATGTTGCCTCCTGGAGCGGCCATCTTTGGAATGCATACTTGCTGAAATGCGCTGGAGGTTTTTTAATTTGTTTGATTTTCTGATTGCTATGCTACATGTCACTTCATTTTGTTTACTGGTGCGCTTGCTGTGCCTTTTTTTGGAGCAAATGGTTCTAGGCATTATTTGAAGCAAATCATTTGCTCACTTTTTGTGAATTGACAGAATTTTTGCTCACTTTTGCTAGTCACTACCCTCTTGCAAGCATAATTTACCATATTTACATGCTTTTTGCACTCTTTGCGCATCTTGTCCCTCATTTTGTGCCTTTTGGATATGTTTGCACATCTCACATATTTGCATTTCTCTGAATCATGCACAACTTTTTCTTGCACATTTATAGTGCATTTGCTGCTTATCTCAAATTTGCATCAAAAATGGTTTTTCGAATCTCACCAAAAATATACGAGACAAGATGTTCGCAATTCACAGAAAAACACATATCTGAGATGTGTGAATGCACAGAAGATGCTTAAAATGGGAACACAAAAGATGTAAAAAGTGGGTGGAAAGCATGTAAATCAACCAAATTAAGCCTTCAAGAGGGGAGTGACCAGCAAATGTTTGGAAAAAAACCCTATTCACAAATGTTGAGCAAGTGATTTAATCCAAAAAATGTCCATCACCATTTGCTTTAATCACAAACTGGAGGAGGCGAGTCCAGAAAAGTGAGCAAGTGATTTGACATTCAAAATAAGGAACACATTCCACTAAATTAAAACACGCAACATGGGAAGCACATTCCAAAAAAACACTTTTCCAAAAATGGCCGATTCAATGGGCAATATACTTCTGCATCAACTCATGAGGCAAAGGAGGAGGGAAAGTAACTGTGACTAACATGGACGACCAAAAGAACAAAGATGGGAGCCATAGGTGCATAGAAATTAATGAGGAAAGACTAAGAGACTGATCCAGTTGAAGCTCTCAGACAAGGCTTCCAGCGCAGGCACTGTGTACTGCCTTTCCAAAGGAAGACTGGCGACAGAAAGTTTGCAGTCAGCCAAGATGATAAGGCATCTGCTAGGAATACAGCCTGAAATTCTCTTACTTACAAGCGGGATAGCTCCATTTCGTGGTCCATACACACGTGACCTGAAGACGCAGGACAGAGCCTATTCATTCGAGGTGGATGGTGGAAAGCTGTTCCCATCGAACCAGAGTTTGAAAGATGCAACTTTTATACAAGATCAAAGCCCAATGTTCTGTTGCAGGGCTTAGGTGATCAGAGATGACAACTTGTTGGGAAAATCCAGCAATTTCGGGATCCTTCCCAACTTTGCAAAGTTTCACTCGGCCTGGTAGCTATCCAAGATCTCAAGGCTGAGAAGACCTGTTCTGCCCAATCTCTAGCTGGCTTTCACGTTAAGCACACTATGTTGTACGGGCCAATTATTTTTATGCTAACCTGCAATTGTGTCTTTTTGATACTTAGGTGTGGTCCTAGGAGAAGCCACCAGACATGGCTACCCAATGATTACACTAACCCCTATACAATACATATATAGTTTCTCTCGACTAACCAATTCCCTTGCACGATAGGTTTTCTGGGTTGTAACTTATGTTGTGACATCAAAAGCAGTTAAAACCGAGTGACACACATTTGAAGGATGAGAGCTCTTGACAATCTATGCTGTTCAAGTTGCAATCCCTGTCATTTTTATTGATAATAAAGACAGTAAACATTGCCCTATGGTTGAGTCTTCTGTTCTTGCGGCGGGGGAGTTGTTGGGGCCTAAGTACCCTTTTGCTGGTAATCGGTGTAGCTGCTAAGAGTGCCCCTGCTGCTCCTCTACAATTGGTAGCAGAGGGATGGTCGCTAAGACCTTTTGGCATTTAGGCCGCCTTACCTCGCCGCATGCCTGAAGGGATGCGTCACGACCCATGAGGATCGGACCCTAAATCCACGCATGGGTAGTAAAGCGCTCATCAGGAGCCGGCTTGGAGAAATTGTTGCCCACTCCCTGTGGGATGCTAAACAGACCGGACGGCAGAGTGGCAGATTGTGTGAAAGTCGGTGTCGGTGAGGCTTCAGCGGATCACGGAGTGTAAGTATAGACTCAACTATACTGCAAAAATCAGGAAGGGGAGGTTTTGCTTCGTGTTGTGTCTTTGTGTTGATGTGAAGAATTCCTTTTTCTAGTCAGTCAGCTTAGGCGGTCAGCTTAGCTTACGGATGAAAAATAGAAAATGCCATAAAAAGTGTACCTATACTCTAGGCGCTTGCTTGGTTTATGGATGAAAAAGATTAGAAAACCTATAAAAAAAAAGAATGCATATGCTCTGGGCAGGTTAGCTTGATTCATGGATGATTTGGGATGTATGGATCCCTGTGTCTAAGTGTTAGCAGGACACTATCTCAGGTCACGGAAGGTGGTTTCTTAAGTATTCTCATTGAGATGTATTCCTATATGCAGCGGTATAGAAGAAGGACCACATTATTTTTGGAGTTCTCTGTGTTCTGATGAGGCAGGAAGACGGCTGTGCATTGTGTTTTGCTGCATTTGTGTTGCAAAAAGGGGGTATATTTTGAAGTATTAAGGTTTTCTTTTGAGGCTTCCTAATATCACAAGAAGGTGGTTGAATACACGTTTAAGATTCTTGAATAGGACTTGGAATGTTCAAAAGGCAGATGGCTTTATCTTGTTGAAATATTGTCTGAACAGGTGAAAAGTATTATGCTAGTTGGGGTGAGCTCGAGGAGCACCTGAAGGAACTTGTGGTTTGGCCTTAAGGGCAGAAAACGCAGTGTGGGCGGTGCATGGAGCATGCTTGTGCTGATGATGGTGAGCCAGAGAGGCTGTTGGAACGATTTGAGGATTGTAATGGTTCCTGACTGAAATGTTATGGTAATTATGTGTATTGTGTATTAATAAAAGGTATTCAAGCGTGTTGAAATCCTGATTTGAGGTCAAGTAAGTATTCATAATCAAAAAGTAGCGTGTCACCATGAGGGATACACCCCTACAACATGTATGCAAGTCCCTCCAGCGGTATAAAGAGATAATACACAGGTATAGTGTGGAATGGACTCGCGATACAGAGGGCAAAATGAAAAAACCTTGGCCCCGGGATGTCAGCTTTTCCAAATATGTGCAGCAACACATGACCATGTATTTACATACCGCCTATAAGGAAAAGAAATTAAGTAATCGACCAGCTGTATTAGAGCTATGGAAAATGTTTTAGGACAAGGAAGGGGACCCATCCCAAAATCACTGGATGTTGAGCCAATGCGATGCGGGAGGCGAATCACCCAGGGCTCCCCCTCCTCCTCCTCAAACTACAGATGCAGACCCAACAGTAGGAAGCCAGGGATTTTACCCCTTGTAAACATACACCACCAACACCATTTTTGCACCACCTGCGTATAGCAGTGAAGACACACTTAGTGGTGTGAGGCAGGCGAATAAGAAAGCAGAAGTTATTAGTGGCGAGCATAAAGAGCACATCGATTTGCAAGTGAAACTAAGAGAAGATGATGAGGGGAAGACATGACGTAGGGTGGATCACGAAGCGATAGTCCCCACAAATAAATGGGTAGGTGGCTAGATATTGCTTACATTGGACGGGAGGAATACGAGTAAGCTAAGACACACGGGAGAGGAAGCTCCGAGACATAAATATACGGAGGAAGAAGCTAAGGCATGGGCAGAGAAACTGGAGGAAATACAGAGAAGAGAAAGGGAACAGAAGGAAGAACACAACAGGTTGTGAAAGGAATGAGAATGAATAAAAGAGAGGGACAGGGATGACAGAGAGAAGAAGAGGCAAAGGGAGCTAGAGGAAACAACGACGAGGAAGGCTGAGGAAGAAAAGGAGAGACAAGTGCAAATAAAGGGAGAAAAGAGAAGGGTGGAAATCAAGTGACTCGTTAAGAAGCACCTGCGCAGAGAAGAGGAGGAGGATAAAAGATGAGAGCAGGATGGAGATAAAAGTAGGGAGAGGCATTCTTAGAGAACAGCTGACAATAAGGCAGAAGCGATGCATTTAAATGACGGAGCCGGAGAGATAGTGCACTTGCCCCAATGACGAGTAGGAATGCAGCAGGGTCTCCGGTAGAGAAGAATGCAAATCTGTGGAGAGGGCGTAGGAGAGACAATGGGGGAAACTGAGACGTAGCTTTGAGGACGAGAGAGAAGAAGATAGTGAAGATAGTATTGGGCCTATGGGGTCAGACGAAGACCGTCAGGAAATCGATGATGATGAAGGGAGGAAGCCTCACCGCTCCTCCAGGGAAGGATGCCCCAATCAATACATTGTGGGGAGAAGGGAAAGACACAGGAAGTGACGAGAGAGGCCCTGAAGGACAACTGGAGAGTCCTAGGGACAGGTTGCATAGTGCAGACATAGTCACTTCATACGATAAGAGGCATAGAGCCGTACCAGGATGTAGGCAGACAGACATGACAAGGGTGTTCACAGCCACTAAAGGAATGGGGTAGATATGATCGGGGAATGAGACCGACACAGTTCCCGTTACTAGAGAAGGGTGGCGGATGACCACAATAGATACTGTGGCAACAGATGGACAAGGATAATTTGAGGTGTAAACTATCCTCGTTGACTGAAGGGGCTGGGAATTGGATCTATGAGCTAGAAAGACTGACAGCAAAGACGACACTGGCAGTGGGCGACATGAAGAGCTTACTCTGAGCCATTCTTGGGGAGGTAGCGGATGAAGTTTGGAAAAGGGCACTGTGTTCCGTAGTGACACCATAGAACACGCGCATGATAGCGCACCGTTAAATAATTCCCAAGCAGCCATATGGCAAGCTCTAAATAGCTGGACACATCCGACATAAGCACGATTATGGCACACAAAATGCGTGAGGACAAAGACCCACTTCAATACATTCAGGAGATACAAGAGCATTGGTGTCTCAAGACGAGAGAACCGTGGGACAAAACGGTGGGGCTACCTTTTCACATACTAAGCCAAGGGCTACCAGTGCAGGTACAGAGGCAGTTGAAGAAACTAGTGGGGATGGAGGCTAAATCATGGTCAGAAATCCAGCTAACTATAGTGCACTTTTGTCGGTTAATGCAAGAGAACACAAGAAAAAGGCGTGAAGATAGAAAGCAGAAAGGGGCACTGTTAGTGCAGAATAAACTGTTGAAATACACAATGGAAGGAGCAATGTCGATGAGTGGAGAGGGCGTAGTGGTTCAGAATGTGCAAAATTGACCACACACAGTTGGAGGAGGCTTTGTAGGAAGGGGCAACACAAGCCACTGACCAAGTGGATGAGGGGGAGTACCCAGAGGAAGAGGGTTTGGACACCTGATGCAACAGGGCAGAGACAGATTTAATGGGGAACAGCTGAGACCAATGGGGGGGTTGACCATTATGCCGGCTATGCGGAAGGATGGATCACATATCACGAATGTGCAGGAGCAAAGGTGGAATACAACAGAATGGGGGAGCGACACACAATCCGATACACCAGACAGAACCAGCCAACTTTTATGCCTTAGACCGCACGTACATGCAGGCACAATTGGCACCAGCTCAGAGCATGCCAGTACAGCCATACCAACCCATGGCATAAGCACTGCAAGCACAGGAACATGCACAGCTACCACAACCAGCACAGCAGGCACCAGCACAGCAGAGCAATGTAGCTATGACACACACAGACTCCATGATGCAGACTCCCATACGTAAACTGGGGGGAGCAACTGTAGTGGGGGGCAACCCTTTTACCAGGACAGGAATTACTATATACCCACAGTAGTGCACCCCCCGGACAAACCTGATGTGTTTGATTCTATCCGTTACACCCGACCCAAATGAGGAACCACATGTAGGGGTGTAGTGCTCTGGGCAAACTCCTGGAAAAGCTGGCCATCTCTCAGCTTACTCTCCAAACTGAATCTGTTGGTTGTCTCCATGACCATCAGTCTGTCGTCAGAGCTTCCAGAGGCATGGAAACAGCTCTCCTGTACACCTGTGAAGATCTGATCCCGAGCTTTGATTTCAGCATTCCTTCTGTCCTCATCCTCCTTGAACTTTCCTTGCCTTTGACACTGTCAACCACGTCAACCACGCCATCCTGATCAATCCACTCTGTGAGAACTTGGGAATCACGGATCAGGCCCCGGAGTGGTTGACCTCATTCCTCTTGGACTGCCACTCCCAGGTCCAACTTGGTTCCTTTCTCTCCGCCACCTCTCTCTCCACCTGTGGTGTTCCCCTGGGCAGTATCCTCCCACCCTAGTTTTTCAACCTCTATGTGCCCCTTTTGGCCAGACTGATCTCTACTTTCGCCTCTAACTTTCAGTGCTATGTAGATGAAACTCAGCTCTCCTTCAGGCTCCCCTCAGCCTCCTCTCCTCTCTCGCTGATTCCTGACTGTCTATCCGCGATTCAAGATTGGTGCCCCTCCAAAGATCTCTGCCTTAATGCCAGTAAGACAGAGATCCTTCTCATTGGGACCCCTGCTCCTGCTTTCCCTCTCTCAGTCTGGCCACCCTCCTTGGGCCCTCTTCCTTCGCCTTCCTGTGAGGCAAAAAACCTTGATGTCATCTTTGACTCCACTATCTCTTTCTCCCCTCACATCTTGGATTTCACCAAGAATTCCCACTACCAGCTGCAGCTCTTCAAATGTACTCTTCCCTTTCTCACTTTCCTCCAGAAGCTCACTGTCTCCTGAGCCCTGGTTCTCTCTACCTTCCTCTACTCTCTGCCAACTGCACCTAATCCAGAACAGGACTGCGAGACTAATCCTTGGGCTCAATTCCAGGGATCATATCTCTCCAGCCCTGAAATCTCTCCACTGGCTCCCGGTGGCTGCAAGGATCAAGTTGAAGACCCTTTGCATAGTCAACTAGGCTTTCTGGGGCCTGGGCCCGTACTACATCCAACGCTCTCTTCCTAAATACCTTCCTTCTGGAGCCCTTCACTCAGCTACATCTAACTCTCTAAGGGTCAGGTGTTTCTCCAGGCAGAGAGTAGGGGGTAGATCTCTCTCCTCTGCAGGTGTCTCCCTCTGGAATGGCCTCCCTGTCCTTCTTACACTTGAGCCGGACCACCTGAAGTTCCAGAAGCAGCTCAAAACCTTCCTATTCTCCTCTGCTTTCTCTCTCTCCATCCCCTGCTGACCTACCTGACCCACCTGTCTGCCGCACCGACTGTGGTTGCTTGGCTACCCTCAGAGTCTCACTGGGTACCAGGCACTCTCTTGATCAGTCACCCCTGCACTTCCTCCAGGCCTTCCACACAATTAGGGGCTGTAACTGTAACCTCTACAGTCCCTTGAATCCTGCACTAAGCCAGAGCCACACTGCCTGTGCTGCACTTACTCAGAGCATTGCTGTCCTGTTTTCCCTGTCCCTCTCCCTGGCACTTCTCTCCCCTCTTTCCCCTTGCACATCTCGTTCTCGCACTTGCACGAGCTGAATGGCACAAGGCCTAGTAAGATTGTTTTCTTGTCCTCCCTCTGTATTCCCTCCCTTGTATTGTCGCGCCTAGAAACACTTGTGTACGGGGCGCATTATAAATGACCAGTAAAAATAATGGGTAGGGACATGAAGAGCCGACTGTACATGACCATCTCATTCACTGAACAGGGGATAGCATGCTCGACCCCAGGAATTCACTACATGAATGTGAGAGAAATCATTCAGGCACACTGCAGACAGAATGTACAGAAGGGGGTGCCAGCGAACCCGAGCTATTTCAGTATGTAGTAGAAGTGCTAATAGCTTGGCTTCCAGAGATACAAGGCACGTTGCTACATATACCCAATGAGTCCTTGTTCAGACCAGAGGTTCCCTTAGATGAAAAGGAAGGACAGGTGTTTCCAATAGAACTGGAGATGATCATAGTAAGGGACGAAATGGTAGTATTGCACAGGACTGACGACACAGGACAGGCATGGAGGACAATAATTGTGATAGGAAAAGGGCACAGATTGACTGACTTGACAGACAAGGAACTGTTTCGAGATGATCATTCAGACCTGTAGACAGTGTTCTTTATGAGCATTACCTATTGGGTGGGAATACACTATAGAGAAGTGTCACAAATAGCTTTATTGAAAAAGGCACCACCACCATTTCTTGAGGAAGACCTGGCGTGAGTACCCAGTGTTCTATGAACAGAAACACAGCAGCAGATCCAGACACAGACAAGAACCAGAGCTAGACAAAAATATTGAAAGCTAGATTAGGCACACTGGGCCTCATTATGAGTTGGCCGGTATCCCGGCAGTAAATCCGCTGGGATACGACCCAATGCAAATAGTGTTACCGCAACTCGGTCCGGTGCTATTAGCGCTGCATCCTGAGTTGTGGTAAGGTGGCAAATCCCCATTCATATTGGGTCCATTGTACCCAATGGGGCATTTACAGAGCAATTACTGAGGCATTAAAAGTGCTGCGGTAATTGTGCCAAAAATGGGCAGAAAGTCAGCAGCTTTACCTCTAGCTCAGAACTGGAGGTAAAGCTGCTGACTTTCCACCCAGCTCATTGTTACCACCACATTGGCCCTCATTAGGACCCAGGCGTTAAGGGGTTTACGGCGCCGTAAACGGCGCCGACCCTTAACGCCTGATTCCAAGGTCCCTTTGCGGGATGGTGATTTTAACGCCTGCTTTTTGCAGGCGTTAAAACCCATGCCGCAAAGGGACCTTGGTGCTAATTACGGCACCGTAATTTACGGTGGCGTAATTAGCGCCTTTCCCCATTCCCATTATGCCCTATGGGGCAAAAATGGGAATGGGGAAGGGTAAAGTGGGAAATGGGGATTTACATAGTTTACGCCATGGTGGTAAGGGTACGACCCAGGCGGTAACTTACCGCCTGGGTCGTAATGAGGGCCATTGTTACCATCCTGACCAACTTGTGATGAGGCCCACTGTCTTTTCCTCACACTAGGTAATCATTGTGAATGTTTGAACTGACTCTCGGTGAAGTACTTTACACCTGCATGAATGTTGAATAGCACTTTATGAACTTGTAGTAACCTTCAGACAAATGATACCAGCAAAGGTTTTTCTTTTATGCCTTTCTTCTCTACTTAGCACACACATATCCAATATTGTCAAGAGGGGACACACCGGTTATTGCATTGCTTAGTAGTGCAAAAGTACAATTTGTTTGGGAGCAACTATTTATTGCTGCATTGGCTCAGTGTTTCCGCAGGAGAGCCTGATTATTCCAACAAATAATAACCATGAACATTAAGGGTTTTTGTAAGGGACTGTGGGGGGTTTATGGACAGCACAGGGGGCACACAGCTCTACAAGATATGGAAGCTAGAACTAAAGCAATTGTGTTGACATTTTCTGCATTCTGCTGTCTCTACCTCTTTACCTCTTCGCATTGCAAAAGGTTGTATTATCTCACACACATATTGAGGCATACGCTAACACAACCCCAATTCCCACTACCACTGAAGCAAATACCTGAGCAGGTCAGCACTGCTGCCTGAGAAGTAAAAAGACTCAGGCGTGGCGCAGACCTGGATTTTGAACGTGTAAATGCCTATTTAGCTGATTCAGCCCATGTGTCCAATAACGTGTGGTATCAGCATATGGTGAAGGTGGGGAGAGAGGCAAAGAAGGAAAGCTGCTACGTGTGTTCTCACATCTCTTACACCATGAGTGCTACCAGAACGTTCATAGCCCAGAGGTTCCAGCTGCCAGAGCACAATGCCTTATGCATCTAGTGCTCTGTACCATAAAGGGCCGATTCCAAGGGAAATGGGCCACACTACATTTGGATGTCACAGAAGGCATTCCCGTGTGAAGAGAGTTACGTAAAGACTCAGGCAATGATAGATGACTACTGGAGCTCAGGCAAAACAAAAGAATAGATTCAAGATGACCCAAACAAAGGAGAAGCAAGGATAGTGACACAAAAGTAGCTACAAGGACCAAAGACAGGGAGAAAAGAGATAGGAGGACTTCCAGGATGCTGGTTGAGACTACAACTTCTGGTGTACGGACAAGTGTACACAGGAGAAGGATGGATGGATGGATAGATGGATGTAGAAGTGGTACAGAAAGAAAACAATGATTGTCTTGAGGAATGGGCAGCAAGTGCAAAGCTGCTCATGTGGGAAGAAATGTTTCCAGAATGACGGTCCTGTGAAGGTTAGGGAGAATAAAGGATGAAAGGGAACATCGAAGATACCGGGTATGGAGGTCAGCACCGTAGTGATAATGGACCTCTACCTGGGCATGTGGGTCCAAGGCATACATGCAACTACCATTGAACTGAGGACGTACTATGTATCATCAGAGATGGAAGACGCACTGGATGCAATACCACCAGAGCACAGACTGTTCAGAAAAACTATAGTGTTCTTTGCGTCAGTTGTTCCAGGAGTTCAGGCCAAGTTGAATGCCAAATGGCTGCAGATAAAGAGGCCAGAACTTTTGCAGATGATAAATTCAACAGTAAAGTGGCTCAACGCTATCAAAGAGGAACTGAGAGCTGTCAGACTGATGAACCTACAGAACATATATGCTCTGGATCTCCTCACAGCTACGGAAGGAGGCAGGTGCACCTAGATAGGGCCTTCTTGCTGCACCTACGTTCCTTGCCATGACAGAGAGAATGGGACACTCACAGAAGCAATAATGCAATTATTAGACCGACATGTCACAAATGGAGGCGGTAGCTAGCCCAGCAGGAGAAGATGAAGATTGCCTGTCGTCTATCTTTTCCTGGATACTATCTTGGATGGCTAGCGGACTGAAGGTACTCATAGGTGCTTTCGTGCTAGTAGCTCTGGTATTCTGTGTTAGTAAAGTAGCTATGTCACAGTGCAAGAAGACTACTGAGAAGACAATAGAGATGAAAATAATGCTTGACATCGAAACAAAAGCAGAAAAAAAGACACAGACTTTTGAAGCATTACAGTCACACCTGAAACGATGTCCTCTATTTCCTCCCGGCACAAAGTTCACATTTCCCTCAGATCCACAGTAAATGGGTATGGTGTAATCCTGACAGAGATTTCTGTTAAATGGCCTGGATTTTAGACAAACAAGTGAAGAGGTGTGTTCACTTGGGAGGAGTGGCAAAAAGTATGGATTACAAAGCCGCATCTGAACAGAGAGAATGGACAAGGAAGTGTGGTTGATCTATCGGCCAGAGGGGGATTGGAGAGGGAGACCTAAACGTAGCCCTCATCACACCCGCCCACTCTCTTCACAGCAGTAGAGAAGCGAGCGGTGCACATCGCTTATGATTCAATAACTTTCATTGTTGATGTACCGCAGGTGTGAAAAATGATTTTTGGCTCAGACAGCCGTTGAGACCATACCCTAATTACATCACTGGAGATATAAGTTTGCAGTCAGTGGAGCAGGTCGACTGACTGAGACATGTAGAAACTGATGATGTCACGACTGGACTCTGACATAGATGTGTTAGACATGAAGCACATATGCATCCCTGCATGAAGCTATGAAGACACTTTAGATCAAATTGCTAGTAGACACGATGAAAATGCTTATGGCTCAATTAAAAAGGGAGCGCACACTCACTTTTGGTAACTGCAAGTCGCTCAAAAATGCATATGACCTGCTTGCTGGCGCTAAACACAACTAACATGGGCAGCATGTAAATCAAGATGGAATCCACATGCACATTGAAGTGAATGGGAGATGCTGAAAGGACTCGAGAATACAGAGAGAGGCAGATATGCTGGTTTCGCAGAAACCCGCAGACCAGGCTCTCAGTGCAGCCAGTGTACACAATTGCGCCAAGGACACCAAGAGGGAAACGTTCCATATTAGCGGACACGATAGGAAACCTGCATGAGCAAAAGCTGCCAATTCTCATAAATGCTGGCAGGAGAAAGTCAAGTTTGTGGTCCCTGAACATGTGATCTGAACCTTAGCAACAAAGCCTATTCATTCCAACCAGACTGAGGGAGTTGTTCCCATCCAACTGAAGGCAGGATGATACAGAAGTAATACGAGGTTCAAAGCTTTGATGTTCTATCTCAAGGCCTAGAGGATTGGAGATGGTAACTTGTCAGGAACATGCAGCACCTTCGGGGTCGGTCTCACCACCTTGAATAGTCACACTTGGGCTGGTGACTTTCCAAAGCGCAAATCCCTATTTACCTTTCACAATGACTAAATTTAAGATTACACTGACAACACCCAGAACTGACCAGAAAAACTTTTACCACAACAAGAGAGATGATGCTAAGTCAAATAGGACACAAGCGACACCCATGAGGACAGAAATCAGCATCCCTAGCCAACTCCAGCCAACAACCTCACCCACCCAATAATTGCTACCAGGTATCATACGTGTATAGAGTTGTGTGAATGTTAGCACTTGCCACACTTGAACTAAGTTGTGGCCATTGATATGGGCATTGACCGTATGGAGTTGTGAATGAAGGCAGGTGCCGCCCCTGGATGTAATTCCAAGCGTTGGCATGTGCCACGCTTCGAAGGGGCTGGGGGCGATAGCCTGCATAAACAACTGTTTAAGATGATGAATGCCAACCACCCGCCACATATGGATGGAGTAGCCTTGGCTAGTCAATGCTGCGCACCGACTGGATTGGGAATGCTCTCTGGGCCAGATTTAAAGGGTCGAACAAATGCCTCCCTGCCCCACATACAGACAGGTGTCACGTGGTTGGCCGAGGCAGAACTGGGCTAAGGTTATGAATGTGAGTGGATGCCATGTGTGAAAGGCAAAGGGCGGCTCCTACAGCTGCGGCTCCCACTGTGTCTGCAGGTGTCCGCAGAGGACGCCAGGTGCCAGTTTCACTTTGCTATCACCACCTTCTGCCGGCCCACCCCACCTACACCTGGTCACTTCATTCGCATGGTGTCTTCACCTCACTGTGTTCCACAGTTGTGGTAAACTAGGTTTTTTCTCCCCTCGCAGGATTCTCAAATTTAGGTGGCCTCTCCACTGTATACCTAATACGCATTTACTGTTGTTTCTGAAATGTGGTAAACTAGGGTTTTTTCTCCCCTCGCAGGATTATCAAATTTAGGTGGCCTCTCCACTGTGTACCTAATACGCATTTACTGTTGTTTCTGAAATGTGGTAAACTAGGGTTTTTTCTCCCCTCGCAGGATTCTCAAATTTAGGTGGCCTCTCCACTGTGTACCTAATACGCATTTACTGTTTCTGAAATGTGGTAAACTAGGGTTTTTTCTCCCCTCGCAGGATTCTCAAATTTAGGTGGCCTCTCCACTGTGTACCGAATACGCATTTTACTGTTGTTTCTGAAATGTGGTAAACTTGGGCTTGCCGCTCACTTCCTGTCTGCGTGCTCTCGTATTGTCTGTCTCCCCCCCCACTCCCTCCTACTCCATGGTGCTCTCTATCTCGCCTATCTTCTCTAACTGCTTCTCTATTGACTATCCTGCTCTCCTCACTGAATCTGGTAGGAAAAAGTTTAAAAAGGACATCCTGGTCTCCAACCCAGGCCTCCCTATCGCTGACACCTACACTAGTGCCTGCTCCAAGGAAACTCTCACTGACATCCTCTTTTTCGTGCCTTCGCCTGACCTATGGACCCTTCATATGGTCTCTGTGCTCTCTCCTTTCTCCTCTTCTCCCATTAATGGTGGCACCCATTGGGATGTCCTCTTGGCCCCCTTCCGCTCCTCTAAGGCCATCATTAATGTCTACGCTAATGGGATCGTCTTGGTCCAAGGCCCTCAGGCCAACCTTCACCTCTTTGATAGACGCTTCCCACGCCTCATCAACTTCCTTTCCTCTCCTGCTGTCCCCCCTCCTCTGTCCTTGGCTACCTTGCCTCTACCCTCCCTCCCTGCCCCCTCTCGTGCTCATTCTTCACCTCCCTCTTCTACTCCTCCGCAGGGCGTACGTCTGATCTGTACCCCTCCCCGGAAGTCCTTCAAGGATGGCAACCTTCTCCACATTGCCACTCTTAACTATCGCTCTGCCATCAAGCATTCCTCTGATATCTGTCGCCTTCTTGAGGAACTGGACCTTGACGTCCTCGGTCTCACTGAGACATGGTTCACGGCCAGCTTTGTCACCAGCTTTGACACACTCCTACCTGACGGTTACAAGATCCTCTCCGTGCCCAGGTCCAACCGTGCGGGGGGGGCGTTGCCCTTATCTTCCCTGAGTGGATTCCTGCCACTGTCACTCCTACACAGACCTATTCCTCTTTTGAATGTCTTGTCTGCCGACTCTCTCTCTCTCCTAGCCATTCCCTACCGTGGCTACTATCTATCGGCCACCTGGTCAAATTTCCTCCTTCCTCTCTGAGTGGGCTGACCTCTCCTCCTCACTCCTGTCCTCAACCACTCAACTCCTCATTCTTGGAGACTTCAACATCCACCTGGATGCCTCCTGTCCCACGACTGGACTCTTTCGTGACCTATGCGACTCTCTCTCACTCTCTATTCTCCCGTCTGGGCCTACTCATTCTGCAGGGCACACTCTTGATGCTCTGATCTCTTCTGACCTTCCCCTCTCCGTCCCTCTCTCCACTCCTCTCTCCTGGAGTGATCGCTTTCTCCTATCCTCCCACCTCACCCTCCCTACCCCACAGGCAAAGCTACCCTCATCACTGCCACCCACCTTCTTGGTCATCCGACCCATGAAGCGTGTGTCAGTTGAGGCTTTCGCTGCAACCTTCTCGTCCCCCCTCCCTCTTCGGCTGACTCCCACCCTGACACAGCCCTCTCCATGCTCCACTCTGCTATATCTGACACTCTTGATATCCTTGCCCCCGTCATGTGAATCCGCCTGAAGCCCAAAGCCAAATGTAACTCCTGGTATGACTCGGATCTCGTCACCCTAAAACGCAAGTGCAGGGTGGCAGAGAGGAAATGGCGTGCTTCATGTTCATCCTCTGACAAACTGGCCTGCCGCCTGCTCCAAAGGCAATACCGTCTCTCCGTTCTCACCAAGAAGAGAGCCCTTATCCAAGGCCGCATCTCTGCAGCATCTAACAACTCGGCCGAACTCTTTAAAATCTGCAAGGAGCTTGCCAACCCTGCTGCAGTCTCTACCTCTCCTGTCCCCTCCCAGGCCCTCTGCACTGCACTGGCCTCTCACTTCATCTCTAAAACTCAGGACATCCTGTCCTCACTCTCCTCCTATCACCTCCCTCCCTCTCTTCCCGGCTCTTCCCCTGGCCCTTCTGCAGCCACCCCTCCTCCCTCCTTCTCTGCCTTTCCCCTTTTTTCTGCTGACGATGTTTCCAGACAAGTCCGATCTATGAAAGTCTCGTCTAAACAGGTTCACCCCTGTTCCTCCAAAACTATCAAGGACCACATCGACTCCCTGGCTCCTGCCCTGGCTGACTTTTGCAACCACTCCTTCGCCTCTGGAGTCTTCCCTTCCCCCCTCAAGCACTCCCTTGTGCACCCTCTTCTTAAGAAACCCTCTTCCGACCCCTCCTGCCCGGCTAACTATCGCCCAATCTCCATCACTCCCTTCCTGGGCAAGCTCCTGGAGAGACTGGCCATCTCCCAGCTTAACCTCCATGCTGAATCTGTTGGTAATCTTCATGACCATCAATCTGGCTTCAGAGCTGCCAGAAGCACGGAATCTGCTCTCCTGAACATCCGTGAGGACCTGCTCTTGAACCTCGACTCCAACACTCTGTGTGTTCTCATTCTGCTCGATCTCTCTTCTGCCTTTGACACTGTCAACCATGCCATCCTGCTCAACCGTCTCCGTGATAACCTGGGTATCACTGGTCAGGCTCTGGCGTGGCTGACCTCTTTCCTTTCCAATCAACCCTCCCAGGTCCAACTGGGGTCCTTCCTCTCTGACATCTTTTTCTCCACCTGTGGTGTCCCCCATGGATCTAATCTCTCTCCCTGGCTGTTCAACCAGTATCTGGCACTCCTTGCCCACCGCATCGCCGCTCTCTGCCCCAACTTTCAGTGCTATGCGGACGATACCCAGCTCATTTTCAGGCTACCCTCGGCCTCCTCCTCTCCTTCCCTCATCTCTGACTGTCTGTCCGCTATCCAGGAATGGTGTGCCGCCAATGACCTCTGCCTTAATGCCAGTAAGACTGAGATTCTACTCATCGGCACACCCACTCCCTCCTTCCCTGCAGCCCTCTGGTCAGCCTCTCTTGGCCCTCTTCCTGCAAGGCAAAAAACCTCGGGGTCATCTTCGACTCCACACTCTCCTTCTCTCCTCATATATCTGACGTCTCTAAGAAGTCACACTACCAGCTGCACCTCCTCAGAGGTATTCTTCCCTTCCTCTCCTTCCCCCAGAAGCTCACTGTCTCCCGTGCCTTGGTTCTCTCGAAGCTGGACTACTGTAACAGCCTCTATCTTAATCTGCCTGCCTCCACTCTCCGCCCTCTGCAACTCATCCAGAATAGAACTGCGAGACTTGTCATTGGCCTCAAGCCCAGGGACCGTATCTCTCCAGGACCGAAATCTCTACACTGGCTCCCAGTGGCTGCGAGGATTAAGTTCAAAACCCTCTGCATTGTCCACAAGGCCTTCTGGGGCCTGGGGCCTAAATACCTTCAACTCTCTCTTCCTAAATATCTTCCTTCCCGAGCCCTTCGCTCATCCGTCTCCAACTCCCTCGCGGTCAGCCGCTTCTCGAAGCAACGAGCTGGGGGTAGATCTCTCTCCGCAGCAGGGGCCTCCATCTGTAACAGCCTTCCTGCCTCCCTGAAACTTGAGGAGAACCATCTCCGGCTTTGGAAGCTCCTCAAAACCTTCCTCTTTGCTTCTGCTTTCTCTCTCCCTCTCCCCTGCTAAATTCTTCACTGAAACTGCTCTGAATCTGCAACTGGGCCACTCTCACCGACCTCGGTCCTGGGCCCAGCCACTCTCCACTTGCACTGCCTCCCTGGCAACACCTGCACTGCGGGACTGTCTCTGTATCCCTACAGCCCCCCCTTCCCAGCACTTGTGTGCACTTACCTTGCACTTGCCACCAGCTGGCCCTATTTATTTATTTATTTTTTATTCTACTTACTTTGTACTGCACTTCCCCCCCCCCACTCCCCTTGCACTTTCTCCCTTCCTCCTACCCCTGCACTTGCACGATCTGAATGACACCTGGCCTAGTAGGATCGTTGTCTGTCTTCCCCTGGTTCCCCCCTCCATGCCTCGTCGCGCCTTGAAACACTTGTGTATAGGCGCGTTACAAATGCCATATCATATCATAAGGGACTGTGGGTATTGGACGGCCCAGATCAAGACAGAGACGCAGAGATGCTCCCACACCCCACCTGGAGAGAATACGAAAATTCAGCGCTTCACTTCCAGACAGCAATGCCAATTAACCAATCCACTAACAGTTTCACCCCTCTGCATACACCTCTCAAACTCTAACCAAACACAACCACAAGCCTACAACACAACAATCTGCACAAACTTCACTACACTACAAAAACAAAACAATCCACAAATAAACCCGCACAACAGCACATGATGACTACCGACCGTAAAACACCCCAAGCACAGCCAACGGACCCACCGGGCAGAGGCCGCCAACAGCACATCACTGCTCTCTTGCACTTTTCCAGCTTATTCCCACTAACTCACCCCACCCACCCCATCCCTTTATTACAGCCGCCAGAGCACCAGGGGACCACTCCGGTGGTGATAGTGTGCGGCACAAATATCCTTTAACATTAATATTAACATGAACGTTAAGCTCACACTTTGTTGCATTACCCGCTTGCAGTACACTAACCTGAGGTATTGTAGTTGCAACTTTTAGGGGGTGGTCGCAGGAGGGGTCACCAGATTTGTTTAGCCAATCCAAGTACTAATCCCCTATATTTTATATATATAGTTGACCTTACTAACCAATCAGAGTCCACCTTAGGTTTGTAGGATGTATCATTTTGTGATGACATTTTACTTTAAAATGCCTGGACAAGTCTGCGAGAGGAGAGAGTCGTGGAGAATGCTTTATTGTCCACATTAGGCATTGTGTAAGGGACAGGCACTTTAGCTGCAGACAAAGGAGCATCAACCAATAACTGGCACCCCAGCAGGCCATGAAACACCTGGATTCCGCTTAGGCACTCAGTGAGGCATTGGCAGGCACGCCCCTTGACAACCTTAAGAGCAAACCCTACAACCATACCCATCTCAACCCAGGGGTACTGGGAGACCTTCTCCAACTTCCTGCCCACAGACCCCTAGACAGTTACAGAGACATGTCACCACTATGCACAGAACCAAGCAGTGACCCACCACGAAATGCCCAAATATATAGCACGAGCAGAGACACCTAACTCAGATGTCCGAAGCAACGAGGTAAGAAAAGAAACCACTAGCCCGACTGCTAAAACTTCAACTCTCTGCATACACCTCTCAAATGCTAAACAAACACAACCAAATCTTTGCCCAGTAATCTGCATGCACTTCACTACACTGCAACAACAAACAAAGCACACGTAGTCCCGCACAAGGGCACATGGGAGTCTACTGATACATAAATTGCGCCCATGCACAGAGAACAGTGTTAACCGAACTGAAGCTGCCAACAGAGCATCACAACTCTCGCTCTACCTGTTCCCGCTATGCCCTACTAAACCACCCCACTCTCTTACCTTTCAAATCTGCCAGGGGAGCACTCCGGTGGTGATAGGGCGTGGTATGAATATCCTTTAACATTAACATTAACGTTTCTAAATCCATGTGTGAGAGCTCTCAAATAAAGCAGTTAACCTTTGTTACATTGTTGGACTCCTCTGTTTTTGAGTGCAGGGGATTTCCTCAGCCCAATTCCTCTTGCTTGTAATCAGGGAGATGAACGAATCTCTCGCCTTAATTCTCTGCCATGCGCACACACAATGTCCAACATACTTTACCCAATTTGGTGAACCGATGACCTCGACCTACCGTACATTCTCACGAAGAGCTCCACGATATTCATGAAAGCCTGCCCCTTTGCAAGCAATGCAAATTAAAAAAGAGGCTCAGCACACAGACGTCAGAGCTACCATTTGTATAACAGAAAAATAGAACAAACTATGAACTAATATCCTTATTTCAACAAATTTGCAAGCAATACCTGAAGGTCTAAATGTAAACAAAATGGCCATTGGTGCGCATGGCACTGGCAGTGCCATCCCTGCAGCAGTCATCAACACTCCCTGGTGACCCAGATGGTGCATAAAGCAAAGTTGCCTGAGTATATATCTCGCATCCATGGCAGAGACCTTGAGAGTAGAGCAGGTCAAGGTGGTGATCACTGCAGCCCCATACCAGTCCAGGTCTGCAGTAATCCTGCTCGCCTTAGGCCATTCTGTAGTTTGCTCATTTTAAGTCGGGCCTCTGCCTGGTAGCAACAACCTTGTTGAGTTGACCATAGGCCGGTGAGTTGCATACAGAGGGCCAGCTGGTGCTGCCAGATGTCTTCCTCCCAAGTGGTATAGGGGCGATCGCAGGGGCTGTTAGTGGGATGCTTTCTCTGCACTGTTCTAGGTTGATGGACAGGGAGTCATTTTGGGGCGTTGTAACAGTTACGGCCTGCACTATTCCGTCTTCATCTGCTGGAGCCACCTCGGGCAAAGTGCCTTCCTCTGGTTCTGCTTTTGTGGGTGCGTCCTGTTGCCCACTCCAGGGGTGGCACGTTTGCATCACACTTCATGTTTGTCATTTCCTGAGGAGCTGCCCTGGTGTGGGGAAGTGAGTATGGCCACTGATGTGTGACGCCATGGATATGCACAGGTTGTAAGTCCCAACAAATGACAACATTTCGACACTGATGAGTGTGCAATAGATTGCAACATTTATGGATGATGAAATCCCACATGCATCTGCCATTGCGTCATGGATATTCATGCGGTGTTAGATGCATTGGTGCTGCCACCTTGCCATGCATGCATACAGTGTTTGACAATGACTATGAGGTGTATCCTGGATTATGTTCCTGACACGAGAAAAATGCCCAGGTTTAGTCATTGCACCCCCTGTCTGGCACTTCTCTCTAATAACACACATGTTCTGGCGGTTCCCTGTTCATGATTCACAGGAAAAGAAGCATTCTCGTTCATCGCCCCCTCTGTCTGGAGCTACCAGCCCTTCCCCCTCAGAGGCAGCCACCACCAGGGTCGGACTGGGACAAACAAATCAAAAAAGAGGCCCACCGTTGCAAATTTCAATTCATGTCTTTCGTGACAGTCCGTTTGAGTAGTACAAGGGGCAGTTGTTTTAATTACATGTGATTCAAATTGTGTATTTTAAAGCTGTTTTATTCAGTAACACTGGTCAAAACTACTAGCAGCATGACAATGTAACTTATCAACTTGGCCCACATTGGCCAGAAAAGTGGCCCATTTCGACTAACAAAAGTGGCTCACACTGGCATTTTGCGTTTTTGGTTTTGTCAAACCTGGCCACCACTTTCCTGCTTTCTACCATGCCCTTAAGACGCTCCTATTGATCCCCCGGAATATTTTCATCCCACGACCAATACTGCAGAGTAAAGGGAACTGCTGCCATGGCTGATTACTGCAGGAAACGCGCCCCCAATACCACCCATTAGGTGTTGACAGGATTTCTACACCAAGAAAAAAAAATTCATATTCCCTCAGTACTAGTAGAGAGGATCCCGCCAAGAGTTTCTCTCATAAATCTTGGCCCTTTGCATGTCCGTGACTTCGGTGTTAGGAGTCGTTTCGAAGGAACCTTTATTATTCCACACCACTTAGACAACTTCCATATGTTTTCCTTCACCTGTCACGTGCATCCAGGAGTGGACTGGCCTATTGGGAACGCTGGAGATGGTGTGTGATGTTTCCAAATGGCCCTATAGGAAAAGGGTTGGGCTTGCTGAACATGTCATATGGGGCCCCTTTGAGCATTATTTCCAGGGCCTCTTTTGGTTCCCAGTCCACCCCTGTTTGCTTGTAAATATTGTATTGTGGGCCCTGCTGTTTGGTCCTACGCCATGGGGTTGGGGTAAGAGTGAGTGAGGCCACGCCCCTGCCTTTGAGTTATGAGCAAGGCATGGCTGGACGTTATGTAGGCTTACACCTGTTTATCACTTCAGAGATTAACATGAATGTGCCCTGCACTCACTCTCGCTGTTGCTCAGGCACATTGGAGATACAGAGGAGATCCCTCTGTCGGAGGCTTTCAGCCAGGGGTGGACTGGCCTCTGGGTCCCGCCAGGGGTGGACTGGCCTCTGAGATTTCCCAGCAGGCCGCAGGACCACGGGCCTCTTTTGTGTGGGGACCTGTTTGATTTCAAATGTTTTTACAGGGAAAGGGTTGGGCTTGGGAAAAATGTCCAGGGCCTCTTTTGGTTCGCAGTCCACCCCTGCCTCCAGCACGTGCGGAGGAGTCTGTGCCATCCTGAGAGGCGGCCGAATAGGCGGTGCGAGACAGGCACAGGGCGGTGCACAGACCATGAACGCTGCGAGCCTGTGTGTCTGGAGGCTGGAACATGAGCTCATCTTTGGCCGAGGTCCAGAGGCAAAACAGGAGCACACCGAAGAAACAGTCTGACTGCCATGTGGCGCGATGCCCCAGGCATGATCAACACTCTTCATTAGTGCTTTTAAATGTATTCAATAAAGAACAAACCAGGGCACACTTTGCGATGTATAATACACGAATAAACGACACAATACAAAACTGAACAATACCAATATTCAAATGTCATAGTGTAAAAGTGAACATATTTGATGTATTCTTGTAATCTACCTACAACTGCTGCCTCAACATAACGCGATTCAAGCAAAAGGAGCTGGCAGCACTAGCTTCCCGGTTCCCTCTGCCACTCTCTGGAATATTCTCCCCCTCCCACTGCGAGAAGAGCCCTCCTTCCACCTATTCCGGAAAAAAATGAAAACTCACCGGTTAAACTAATCTCAGATCCTCTGTCTCTCCTATTACTTACCGGATACCTAATCTCACTGTCTGTACCAGAGCCTAGATGCCTTTGGACTGTGCGCGCTTCTATAAAGGTAGTGCACACATAAATAAATAAATAATGTTCCCTAACTGCCCCAATGCGCCCGCAGAGGCCCATGCAAAATTACAAATACTTCCCTAAATGCATTACATTCATTATACAGTTCATCCAGATAAAGATTAGAATGGACAAACCACAAACTAAAAAGCAAGGCCTAGAAATGCTTTTAACCCCAAACGAAACATTATCAAATGCAATGTCAATCAGAGAGAAAAAACAAGAGAGTTTAAAAATGCTAGAAGAGTACAAGCAAAGGTGTGGGAGCTGCTTAAGCGTGGACAATCTAAGTACACCACGCTTCTGACTTGTGTCAATTGACACCAACTGCCACACAAAGTGTAACTACTGACTATTGTAGCGGTTTCAGAATCAGAACTACTGCGCTCAACCAACCTCAGTGAATTCTGGCACAAGCGGAGAAGCCAATAATCTGTCAAATATGATCACGTGTTTTGGCACCAGTAATTAGAAGCACAGATGAATCGAATTCGGATTGAAGCAGCTGCAAGACACATTTGGGCGTAACTGAAAAGTACAGCCGCTTTCAATGTAATCCAACACCCGCCTCCGCGCTATACAGTAGACCTCCAAGTATCAGCGGGAACACAAATATTTACTCTGCTCATGAAGGGGTATCTAGCAGTGGGCCAACTGTGCTTTTTTCTGTCAGGTTGGTAAAAAGAAAACTTGCAGTCAAGTAGGAAACCTAAGGAGAGGGCAGAGGAGGCCGAGGAGCAAGAAGACCACCACGACTGAGACAAAGGAAATGCGGCGTGGCCTGTGAAACACCTGCTGGATTAGATATTGATGCAGTTCCATTTTCCCATAAGGGCTTCAGTAAAGATTGGAACATCAGGACTTGCAAAAGTTACCTTTTCTAGTCTGGGTCAGATCAGGAGCTAGAAAGCTGACTTCCATGTAACTTAACCGCATCCAAAGGCATTATACGTGTCTTGCAACTCCCGGATAGTGTTCGGGTACACTCTTTCCCTTGGCCATAAGGCATCATGTGTGTTGTATCGTGATTGGGGTGAACGCAGGTGCTTGGGAATGTATGAGAGAATGTTGGTGTGCCTGGGAGAATGTTTGGCTGTGTGTGTAGGAATGCCTGTAGTGAAGGTTCCACTGCTTGTCAGTTGGTGAGCCCCCACCCCACCTGGGTGATGGGACCCAGTGGTTCATACGTGTCAACTTAAAGGGACTTTCTGTAACATGGAATAACACTGACTAATGGAACCTACCCAAGATGTCTAAGGATCTTTGATTATTACAATTTGTTTATTGTTATTTTTGCCTCCGGCGGTCCACTTCTGTGTGCAAGACCACTCCTCAATAGCACAGGTGCATTTTCTCAGCTTGATAGCTTGACATTCAGCAATTAACATGTGAATTTGGTTACTCAACAACTGAAGGACAATCACAGGCAGTGAGGCAGCAACATGTCTCTGACGAGCGGGTTTCTGCAGTGGTATCACTGCGGCATTGCTGATTCATAGTGCCACCCGGTGCCGTGGCTACTAATACAACACATAGGGCCTCATTACACAGATGGCAGTAAGGGTTTACCGGTACCGGTATTTTACCGGTACCAGTAAATCCTTACCGCCTTACTACGAGGTCCCTTTGCGGGTTGGTGAATTTAACGCCTGCTTTTTGCAGGCGTTAAAAACCAACCCGCAAAGGGACCAAGGAGCTAATTACGGTACCGCAATTTGCAGTACCGTAATTAGCGCCTTCCCCATTCCCAAAAATGGGAATGGGGAAGGGCAATGGTGGAAGGGGGAATTACCGCCCCGCCAACCTTGGAATAGGGCGGTAATTCCCCTTTCCACCAAGGCGGTGCCGGTATTTTACCGGCATGAACCATGGCACTAATAGCGCCATGGTTCACCGCCATCCGTGTAATGAGGCCCATAGTCTCCGGAACGAAGCACCAATTTATGATCATAAAACGAATGAATAAAGTACACAGATAAAAAATACTGTACCTACATATGCCATTGTAGTACACAAAACAGAGAGCACATATCCTCATTGAGCCAAAACCCAAAGAATCAAACAAATCAAACTCGTGCATCGTAAAAATAAAAACAAATAATTACAAAATTACAACACGTTTCTTATCAAAAATATATTATTTCATGAAAATGCAGTGTTGAAACATATCAAGTCAACATTCTGTATAATATATACAATAGTCTGCATATAAAGATACATATACTCCAAATAAATATCACATTTGAGACAACAGTTGTGTGATGGACAATACATATTGGCCCAAAAAATACATTTGAATGTGTGTTTGCGAAGGAGACCAGCCTGAGACCTATGGTCCACACCTCTGAGCCACTGAACACATAATGCGGCCAACCAGACGCCGCGAGCGGTGCACAAACTATGCAGCTGAGAGGTGGCCTGACATAAAGTCAACAGCTGGCCACTTTTCCACCCATGACAGCCAAACAGTCACTTCATTAGCGCTCACAAGCCCTATTTTTTTTTAACCTTTATTTTAAAACGAGAGTTACATCGATACAGAGCATCACAAATCTAGCAAATCTACAGCACACATTTCGTATAACATTTCAACTTTGGGTACATATCAAACATTGGCCCTCATTACGACCCTGGCGGAAATCGAAAAACGATGGCGGAAATGCAATACCGCCATCGAATAGCGCTCGGTGCGACTATGACCCGTCACCGCAAAGTACGATGCCATTAGCGACACCGTAGTGAACGCCAACGCTAACTGCACCAAGTACGCGCGCGCGCGCCATGCCAAACCGTAAATACCACCATGGCGCAACGGTACGCGAATTCCGACCCTAGCGGACATGTACCTAACGCCATCAAGCACGGCGGAAAGTACCATTCCGCCATGGCGAGAAGTACGGCATCGCGAATCAACCGTAAACGGCCCCACTGAGTGCCTGTACACTGCTCCCTGCCCACAAAGTACAACTCCCCGTAGGTGCAATGAAGTCACAATGCAACCAGTGAAATGTACAAGTCACCCATGCATGCCAACGAACAAAAGAATCACAAGAGGGGCCAATGGGAGCTGCAGGGCACAGATGGCACGAATACAGAAGCCATCCCAATGGACATGACCACAGTCCCCCACCAAGAAACGCACGCAAACACAGGCACCTGTGACCAGCAATATTCCGAAAATCACATCGTTCCACCAGTCCACCTGGCTGACCGGCATCTGTTACACAAAACCCAATCCCCCGCCCCTGAGCATGACAACATTCAAACAGTCATATTGGCAGCCCCCATCCCTGACCTCACTGGGCTTCGTAGGCAAACGCGCCCAGCACAGTACCACGCAACTAAACTCCAAAGCTGGAACCCAATGCAGATCTCCTCACAATACATCGCTCCCCAAATAGGAATATGCCACATCACTTGCAAAGAAGAACGCTACACGGCCCATATCAGAATAGAAATTTAATGCACAACAAAATCACCAAGCCCATACAGCCATTAGGCCATGAACCCCAAAACACATTTCACCATTGTGGGCTGCATCCGCAAGAAATGACCAGCTACTACTTGTGTGACGCCCTGTTCCATCATGGTACACAGAGCCACATTCACGTACGAAAAGGCAACATGGAAGCGCACAGAACCGCAGGGCCGTCCCAATGGGGAGGCACTAGTCCAGCTGAAAGGCCGAAATGTTGCTCCGAGCCACTAGTACTGCGTAAGGGCATGTGGCCCATTGGCGATCGTCCCATAAGATCGTAATGCTGCTCCACTGATTAACACGAAGCAGCAGGTGTCGGGAGTAAAAGCCATCTGCAGGAGTGGCATACAGATGGCAGTGGCAAAAGGGGAGGAGATACCTGTCAACCAAAAGAAAAGAAAAAGAACAGAATGGCCATCAGAACTACATCCGAACAACTCACTTCAATGATCACACTAAATCCACAGCCATATGCATGCTAGCCCACTCCAAAGGATCATCACCACCCCAAAACCACTTGCGACTCATAACTATCTATATCGAGGTGTAAACACCATCACAAACGAGTGTACCTGTGCATGCGTCTGTGAAAACAGAATCCATCAGATGGGAATGTTAACGTGCATGGACACAAGTGTCTGAAGGCGCGTCGAGACAGGGAGGGCTCAACAAGGCCAGATAGACGATGGTCCCACTATGGCAGCCCTGCATCACATAGCGCAGGGGAGGCGGACAGATTCCAAGAAGCCCTGTACATGGCAAACTCTGTATCAAATCATCTGGCCATGCATCCATTCATCATTCCCTCATCCCGGTATAAAAACGCCTGAATATTTACTCACATAACATTAGAAATATCCATTGAGTCTGTGCGTCATGCAGGCTGCAAAATCCACAGTGCCCCAGCCCGGAATTCCAGTGTTGTGAAGTAACATGTATTTGGGAACGTCCGGCCTCATCGCCCACGTCGCAATTGCGCATCCCAAACTATTCATATCAATCATTGCATCCTCGCCATGGCCCCTGTCTCAAGGACATTGAACAATAGAACGTTATATTTGCAGTCAGACCTGTGGGCATCTCCTCGCCGCTAGCTGAAAACCGAAAGCGCCGCCCTTCGAATTCCTCATTTGCAACATCACGTCGAAAAGGCATCTGTGGCCGTTTGAAATCACAAATCAATCCATCTAGTGCGGCTGTGTGTGAAAATGGCAACTGCCTTCACCCACAAATGGGACGCCCCGCCCGTCGGTGCAACTCGGTACAGTGATGCATGAGGGCCCACCGTTACTCGAGTACTACGTTCCACTGACCCTTCACAAGTCTGTTCGCGATTGCAAAGATTGTATGTGAAACAATGGGACCATAGCCGAATGTACATATCAACCAATGTTACACGGCCATCGGGTACAAATACATGATTGCAATAGCAAGATCCCATTACTCGAATTGCAGCGTTGTGTGCGGGACGTGCTCGGCCAAAGGGGAGAGCAGCTTGCACAGGTGGAATGAATCACCACAGGTGGAGGCCATACAGCCTGAAAACACATAAATTGCACACCCAGTCTCCTCCCACACCCACTCCGAAATGCTACCGGCAGGACTCGCGATGTTGGCCCTGGGGGACCTGATAGCACTGCAAGTACTCCAACTCCAAGAAGAAGACGAACACCAACTACAACCGGCCGCACGGAGGAGATGCAGGAGGAGGAGGAGGCCAAGGCAGGGCCAGCAAGGGCCGCCAGCACAGCCACTGCCACCACGCAGGCAGCCCGCAATCCCACGCCTCCGAGCACATCCGTTCAACCTCACTGCTGAGCAGATCCACACCCTCTACCGTTTGGACCGGGACACCATAGCCGCCATTGTGGACATGACACAGGCTGACCTTGTCAGCATGATAGATAGCCCAACCGCCATCCCACCCCTACTGAAGGTGGTGTCTGTACTCCACTTCCTGGCCACAGGCACCTACCAGCACACAGTCGGACAGTTGCATGGCATTTCTCAGCCACTGTTCTCACGGACACTATTGCAAGTGCTCGATGCCCTCCTGCAGCACGCAGACGACTACATCTCTCTACCACGCTCGGAGCAGGAAATTACCAACACAAAAGTGGGATTCCATGCACTTGCCGGCATACCGGGTTGCATTGGTGCCATCGACTGCACCCATGTGGAATTGGTCGTCCCACATGCCATGGAGGCCCAGTACCGCAACCGAAAACAATTCCATTCCCTGAATGTACAAATGGTGTGTGACTCCAACAGGATCATTACACATTGTTGTGCCCGATTCCCTGGATCAACCCATGATTCTATGGTCTTGAGGAACTCTACAATACCACGCTACATGGAGCGACACGCAGGGAACAGATCCTGGCTACTCGGTGAGTCTCATTTCATGCATGATGATGTGGGGTATGTGATTCGGCAATGACCTGGCAGGAAGGGGGGGGGGGGTGTGCGTACGTAGCAATGGCATTCCACATCATACGTTTATCGTCCACATACAGGTGATGCTGGATATCCACTGAAGAGATGGCTCCTCACACCAGTCCGGAACCCACGGGACCAGCATGAGGAGGACTACAACCATGCCCACTCACGTACCCGTGTAGTCATTGAACAGGCATTCGGCCTACTGAAGACTCGTTTCCGCTGCCTCAGCAGGTCTGGCGGGGCACTTTTGTACCGCCATGAGAAGGTTGCAAAGATGGTCATGGCATGTGTCATGCTCCACAACATGTGCGTACGTAGAAATGTGCCCATGCCCCCTGACGCAGAACTGCAAGCACCTGAAGATGGTCATGATGAGGGTGGGGATGTGGCAGCACCTCAAGGAGTCTGCGAGGCACCGGAGGGCCGTGACATTCGTCAGCATCTCATTGATGCATGCTTCTAGCACTCACGCCTGGTGGCTGATACATGGACACGGTACTCGTGGCACTGTGTGTGTCTGGTACATGCACAATATGGACTGTACGCCTATGATGGCCTAGTACACAAAGATCATTGTCCACACATCTCATTGGTTGATCGTGCATTGTTTATGGCATATGTGATATCATGTTGAACACCCTATCGACCCGCCACCCAAGTGAGCCCAAAACACCCCCTCCACCCTCCTACATTCCCCCCCGAACACCAGTGTCCAAAGATGCTCATCGTCAGTGGGCAGTCGCTATTGCAAGCCCCCTCTGCGGGTATCAGGGGCACCCCTGCCTGTGGAGCGCAGGTTCCTCCCAGATCTACGTTGGGGGCTGCCCTGGACGGAACTTGCAACGGATGATGTCTCTGCCTGCTCACGTCCATGCATGTCCCTAAGGGTTTGTGAGAGCTCAGTGAGCACACGGCGCACTGCGGCCAGTTCGGCACATACGTCTTTGGACGTCGCATGCAGTTCCCCCCTCAGGCTCTCGGTGCTTCTCTCCATTTGGACTCTCAGGCTCTCGGTGCTACTCTCCATTTGTACTCTCAGGCTCTCGGTGCTACTCTCCATTTGTACTCTCAGGCTCTCGGTGCTACTCTCCATTTGTGCCCTTAGTGTCTCTGTACTTCTCTCCATTTCTGCCCTAAGTGTCTCAGTTGATGTTTCTATGTCTGCCTTAGTGCCCCCACATTCATCGGCATGGTCCTTGAGGAGCGTGGCCAGTTGCTGCTGTTGCACGATTAACTGGTCGAGGGACTGTTGCCTCTGCTGGGCCATGGCCATTTGCGGTGGTGTCACAGAGGGGCTGGTGACCTCATGTTGCCTTGCCACAGGGCTTGTGGGGGATGGCCAGTCGTCGTCTTGTGGGTGCCCCTGCGTGGTATCCTCATGGTGTACGGGATGGGACAGACAGGGGGATTGGGACAGGTCATGGATGGATCTGACTTCGACATCCCCGTTTTCTGTGTCGGAGCATGCTGCCATCAATGGGGTGTCACCTATGGTGCTGCTGCCACCAGAGGCAGTGCCTTCTGTGGCATCCATTGGGGGGACCTGTGGTGGTGGTGTTGTGGGCATGCTGGCTGCTGGGGTGCCTGTTGATGTTCCCTCCTCTGTGCTGCCACCTGATTTGTGCTGCTGCCGTGTCTTGATCCGTGCAGCTGAGGTGGAGGGTCTTTGGCCGTTGGTCTTGGCCCTCTTTGCAGGTGTGCTGGTAGGGGTGTCCTGATGCTCGTCGTTTGGATCGGACCCTGTGGTGGAGTAAAGGAGGGCGAGGGTTATTAATGGGTCTGTGGGAATTGGAATGGCATTGTATCACATGCATTGGGGTGGTACCTGAGGGTGATTTGGGTCGGGGCCTTGGAGGTGCTTTCATTCGTGTGTGGAGTGAGGGTGCAGTTGTTTGGCAGCCTGCAGTTAGGGTGTGCCTGCTGCACGTGTAGTGGGTGTTTTAGGGGTTTTTAATTATTTATGTATTTATTGTGAGTTTTAAAGTGCGCTATCAGGCCAATGTGTGTGGACGTTCTCCTGGACATGTGTTTCTGTTGCACTATGGGGACACATGGTACTTCACATGATTGGAAATCGTGGATTTAGCATTGTTTTATTTGGGCCACCTACCTGATTCTTCGGATGTCTGCACTCCTTTCTCCATCCCTCCGACTCCCTCTATGCTCTCCATTCCAATGGTGGAGGCACAGATTTCTTCCCAGGGGGTCAACTTGATGGGTGATTCAGGACCTCCCCCGGTGGCTGTGGCAATGTTGCGGTTGGCAGAAAGTATGCTACGGACGCGTATCCGCAGGTCGTCCCATCGCTTTCTGCATTGCTGTGGGTTGCGGGGTGCGGTCCCCACCGCACTTACACGCTGTGCCACAAGGGCCCATATGGCCTTCTTGTTCGCAAGTGCCGTCCTGGTCATTTGCGTGGAGAAGACGACGGCAGCATTCTCCTGGAGGGTCTCTGTTAGCACGGTGAGTTCCTCACGGGAGAAGTGGACCTGCCGCTTGCGGTCGCACGCTTTCTTCGCTACTTTTCCCATTTTTCTTGGTTTCGCTAGGGTGGATGACGGGTTGGGGTGTGTCTCAGGGTAGTGTTTTTAGTGGTTGTGTGGATTTTGTGGTTTTATAGGTGTACGGCGGGATGTTTCCCGTTCCGGGCCCATGTTTTTACTTCCGTTTCCGTATATTTACGGTCACCGTACTTTCCGGTTGGCGCTCACTGCGGTGTCCGCTGAGATGGGTGGCGGTATTGCACCTAGGGCGCCGTACGGCGGCGGTGTGGGCCGTTTTGGGGTCATTTCCGCCATCGCAGACTTTGCACTTCCGCCATGCCCTGGTGCTCGTGCCCGATGGGTCGGAATGGGCCGCACTTTGCTCCTTCGTGCAATGGCGGAAACGCTATTTACGCTGTGGCGGTCCGGTCAGTCACTTTCCGCCAGGGTCGTAATGAGGGCCATTGTCTCGATATTTAGGGTGTTACCGGGGGTGTAGAGTCATTGGCCCTCATTACGACCCTGGCGGAAATCGAAAAACGATGGCGGAAATGCAATACCGCCATCGAATAGCACTCGGTGCGACTATGACCCGTCACCGCAAAGTACGATGCCATTAGCGACACCGTAGTGAACGCCAACGCTAACTGCACCAAGTACGCGCGCGCGCGCCATGCCAAACCGTAAATACCACCATGGCGCAACGGTACGCGAATTCCGACCCTAGCGGACATGTACCTAACGCCATCAAGCACGGCGGAAAGTACCATTCCGCCATGGCGAGAAGTACGGCATCGCAAATCAACCGTAAACGGCCCCACTGAGTGCCTGTACACCGCTCCCTGCCCACAAAGTACAACTCCCCGTAGATGCAATGAAGTCACAATGCAACCAGTGAAATGTACAAGTCACCCATGCATGCCAACGAACAAAAGAATCACAAGAGGGGCCAATGGGAGCTGCAGGGCACAGATGGCACGAATACAGAAGCCATCCCAATGGACATGACCACAGTCCCCCACCAAGAAACGCACGCAAACACAGGCACCTGTGACCAGCAATATTCCGAAAATCACATCATTCCACCAGTCCACCTGGCTGACCGGCATCTGTTACACAAAACCCAATCCCCCGCCCCTGAGCATGACAACATTCAAACAGTCATATTGGCAGCCCCCATCCCTGACCTCACTGGGCTTCGTAGGCAAACGCGCCCAGCACAGTACCACGCAACTAAACTCCGAAGCTGGAACCCAATGCAGATCTCCTCACAATACATCGCTCCCCAAATAGGAATATGCCACATCACTTGCAAAGAAGAACGCTACACGGCCCATATCAGAATAGAAATTTAATGCACAACAAAATCACCAAGCCCATACAGCCATTAGGCCATGAACCCCAAAACACATTTCACCATTGTGGGCTGCATCCGCAAGAAATGACCAGCTACTACTTGTGTGACGCCCTGTTCCATCATGGTACACAGAGCCACATTCACGTACGAAAAGGCAACATGGAAGCGCACAGAACCGCAGGGCCGTCCCAATGGGGAGGCACTAGTCCAGCTGAAAGGCCGAAATGTTGCTCCGAGCCACTAGTACTGCGTAAGGGCATGTGGCCCATTGGCGATCGTCCCATAAGATCGTAATGCTGCTCCACTTATTAACACGAAGCAGCAGGTGTCGGGAGTAAAAGCCATCTGCAGGAGTGGCATACAGATGGCAGTGGCAAAAGGGGAGGAGATACCTGTCAACCAAAAGAAAAGAAAAAGAACAGAATGGCCATCAGAACTACATCCGAACAACTCACTTCAATGATCACACTAAATCCACAGCCATATGCATGCTAGCCCACTCCAAAGGATCATCACCACCCCAAAACCACTTGCGACTCATAACTATCTATATCGAGGTGTAAACACCATCACAAACTAGTGTACCTGTGCATGCGTCTGTGAAAACAGAATCCATCAGATGGGAATGTTAACGTGCATGGACACAAGTGTCTGAAGGCGCGTCGAGACAGGGAGGGCTCAACAAGGCCAGATAGACGATGGTCCCACTATGGCAGCCCTGCATCACATAGCGCAGGGGAGGCGGACAGATTCCAAGAAGCCCTGTACATGGCAAACTCTGTATCAAATCATCTGGCCATGCATCCATTCATCATTCCCTCATCCCGGTATAAAAACGCCTGAATATTTACTCACATAACATTAGAAATATCCATTGAGTCTGTGCGTCATGCAGGCTGCAAAATCCACAGTGCCCCAGCCCGGAATTCCAGTGTTGTGAAGTAACATGTATTTGGGAACGTCCGGCCTCATCGCCCACGTCGCAATTGCGCATCCCAAACTATTCATATCAATCATTGCATCCTCGCCATGGCCCCTGTCTCAAGGACATTGAACAATAGAACGTTATATTTGCAGTCAGACCTGTGGGCATCTCCTCGCCGCTAGCTGAAAACCGAAAGCGCCGCCCTTCGAATTCCTCATTTGCAACATCACGTCGAAAAGGCATCTGTGGCCGTTTGAAATCACAAATTAATCCATCTAGTGCGGCTGTGTGTGAAAATGGCAACTGCCTTCACCCACAAATGGGACGCCCCGCCCGTCGGTGCAACTCGGTACAGTGATGCATGAGGGCCCACCGTTACTCGAGTACTACGTTCCACTGACCCTTCACAAGTCTGTTCGCGACTGCAAAGATTGTATGTGAAACAATGGGACCATAGCCGAATGTACATATCAACCAATGTTACACGGCCATCGGGTACAAATACATGATTGCAATAGCAAGATCCCATTACTCGAATTGCAGCGTTGTGTGCGGGACGTGCTCGGCCAAAGGGGAGAGCAGCTTGCACAGGTGGAATGAATCACCACAGGTGGAGGCCATACAGCCTGAAAACACATAAATTGCACACCCAGTCTCCTCCCACACCCACTCCGAAATGCTACCGGCAGGACTCGCGATGTTGGCCCTGGGGGACCTGATAGCACTGCAAGTACTCCAACTCCAAGAAGAAGACGAACACCAACTACAACCGGCCGCACGGAGAAGACGCAGGAGGAGGAGGAGGCCAAGGCAGGGCCAGCAAGGGCCGCCAGCACAGCCACTGCCACCACGCAGGCAGCCCGCAATCCCACGCCTCCGAGCACATCCGTTCAACCTCACTGCTGAGCAGATCCACACCCTCTACCGTTTGGACCGGGACACCATAGCCGCCATTGTGGACATGACACAGGCTGACCTTGTCAGCATGATAGATAGCCCAACCGCCATCCCACCCCTACTGAAGGTGGTGTCTGTACTCCACTTCCTGGCCACAGGCACCTACCAGCACACAGTCGGACAGTTGCATGGCATTTCTCAGCCACTGTTCTCTCGGACACTATTGCAAGTGCTCGATGCCCTCCTGCAGCACGCAGACGACTACATCTCTCTACCACGCTCGGAGCAGGAAATTACCAACACAAAAGTGGGATTCCATGCACTTGCCGGCATACCGGGTTGCATTGGTGCCATCGACTGCACCCATGTGGAATTGGTCGTCCCACATGCCATGGAGGCCCAGTACCGCAACCGAAAACAATTCCATTCCCTGAATGTACAAATGGTGTGTGACTCCAACAGGATCATTACACATTGTTGTGCCCGATTCCCTGGATCAACCCATGATTCTATGGTCTTGAGGAACTCTACAATACCACGCTACATGGAGCGACACGCAGGGAACAGATCCTGGCTACTCGGTGAGTCTCATTTCATGCATGATGATGTGGGGTATGTGATTCGGCAATGACCTGGCAGGAAGGGGGGGGGTGTGTGCGTACGTAGCAATGGCATTCCACATCATACGTTTATCGTCCACATACAGGTGATGCTGGATATCCACTGAAGAGATGGCTCCTCACACCAGTCCGGAACCCACGGGACCAGCATGAGGAGGACTACAACCATGCCCACTCACGTACCCGTGTAGTCATTGAACAGGCATTCGGCCTACTGAAGACTCGTTTCCGCTGCCTCAGCAGGTCTGGCGGGGCACTCCTGTACCGCCATGAGAAGGTTGCAAAGATGGTCATGGCATGTGTCATGCTCCACAACATGTGCGTACGTAGAAATGTGCCCATGCCCCCTGACGCAGAACTGCAAGCACCTGAAGATGGTCATGATGAGGGTGGGGATGTGGCAGCACCTCAAGGAGTCTGCGAGGCACCGGAGGGCCGTGACATTCGTCAGCATCTCATTGATGCATGCTTCTAGCACTCACACCTGGTGGCTGATACATGGACACGGTACTCGTGGCACTGTGTGTGTCTGGTACATGCACAATATGGACTGTACGCCTATGATGGCCTAGTACACAAAGATCATTGTCCACACATCTCATTGGTTGATCGTGCATTGTTTATGGCATATGTGATATCATGTTGAACACCCTATCGACCCGCCACCCAAGTGAGCCCAAAACACCCCCTCCACCCTCCTACCTCCCCCCCGAACACCAGTGTCCAAAGATGCTCATCGTCAGTGGGCAGTCGCTATTGCAAGCCCCCTCTGCGGGTATCAGGGGCACCCCTGCCTGTGGAGCGCAGGTTCCTCCCAGATCTACGTTGGGGGCTGCCCTGGACGGAACTTGCAACGGATGATGTCTCTGCCTGCTCACGTCCATGCATGTCCCTAAGGGTTTGTGAGAGCTCAGTGAGCACACGGCGCACTGCGGCCAGTTCGGCACATACGTCTTTGGACGTCGCATGCAGTTCCCCCCTCAGGCTCTCGGTGCTTCTCTCCATTTGGACTCTCAGGCTCTCGGTGCTACTCTCCATTTGTACTCTCAGGCTCTCGGTGCTACTCTCCATTTGTACTCTCAGGCTCTCGGTGCTACTCTCCATTTGTGCCCTTAGTGTCTCTGTACTTCTCTCCATTTCTGCCCTAAGTGTCTCAGTTGATGTTTCTATGTCTGCCTTAGTGCCCCCACATTCATCGGCATGGTCCTTGAGGAGCGTGGCCAGTTGCTGCTGTTGCACGATTAACTGGTCGAGTGACTGTTGCCTCTGCTGGGCCATGGCCATTTGCGGTGGTGTCACAGAGGGGCTGGTGACCTCATGTTGCCTTGCCACAGGGCTTGTGGGGGATGGCCAGTCGTCGTCTTGTGGGTGCCCCTGCGTGGTATCCTCATGGTGTACGGGATGGGACAGACAGGGGGATTGGGACAGGTCATGGATGGATCTGACTTCGACATCCCCGTTTTCTGTGTCGGAGCATGCTGCCATCAATGGGGTGTCACCTATGGTGCTGCTGCCACCAGAGGCAGTGCCTTCTGTGGCATCCATTGGGGGGACCTGTGGTGGTGGTGTTGTGGGCATGCTGGCTGCTGGGGTGCCTGTTGATGTTCCCTCCTCTGTGCTGCCACCTGATTTGTGCTGCTGCCGTGTCTTGATCCGTGCAGCTGAGGTGGAGGGTCTTTGGCCGTTGGTCTTGGCCCTCTTTGCAGGTGTGCTGGTAGGGGTGTCCTGATGCTCGTCGTTTGGATCGGACCCTGTGGTGGAGTAAAGGAGGGCGAGGGTTATTAATGGGTCTGTGGGAATTGGAATGGCATTGTATCACATGCATTGGGGTGGTACCTGAGGGTGATTTGGGTCGGGGCCTTGGAGGTGCTTTCATTCGTGTGTGGAGTGAGGGTGCAGTTGTTTGGCAGCCTGCAGTTAGGGTGTGCCTGCTGCACGTGTAGTGGGTGTTTTAGGGGTTTTTAATTATTTATGTATTTATTGTGAGTTTTAAAGTGCGCTATCAGGCCAATGTGTGTGGACGTTCTCCTGGACATGTGTTTCTGTTGCACTATGGGGACACATGGTACTTCACATGATTGGAAATCGTGGATTTAGCATTGTTTTATTTGGGCCACATACCTGATTCTTCGGATGTCTGCACTCCTTTCTCCATCCCTCCGACTCCCTCTATGCTCTCCATTCCAATGGTGGAGGCACAGATTTCTTCCCAGGGGGTCAACTTGATGGGTGATTCAGGACCTCCCCCGGTGGCTGTGGCAATGTTGCGGTTGGCAGAAAGTATGCTACGGACGCGTATCCGCAGGTCGTCCCATCGCTTTCTGCATTGCTGTGGGTTGCGGGGTGCGGTCCCCACCGCACTTACACGCTGTGCCACCAGGGCCCATATGGCCTTCTTGTTCGCAAGTGCCGTCCTGGTCATTTGCGTGGAGAAGACGACGGCAGCATTCTCCTGGAGGGTCTCTGTTAGCACGGTGAGTTCCTCACGGGAGAAGTGGACCTGCCGCTTGCGGTCGCACGCTTTCTTCGCTACTTTTCCCATTTTTCTTGGTTTCGCTAGGGTGGATGACGGGTTGGGGTGTGTCTCAGGGTAGTGTTTTTAGTGGTTGTGTGGATTTTGTGGTTTTATAGGTGTACGGCGGGATGTTTCCCGTTCCGGGCCCATGTTTTTACTTCCGTTTCCGTATATTTACGGTCACCGTACTTTCCGGTTGGCGCTCACTGCGGTGTCCGCTGAGATGGGTGGCGGTATTGCACCTAGGGCGCCATACGGCGGCGGTGTGGGCCGTTTTGGGGTCATTTCCGCCATCGCAGACTTTGCACTTCCGCCATGCCGTGGTGCTCGTGCCCGATGGGTCGGAATGGGCCGCACTTTGCTCCTTCGTGCAATGGCGGAAACGCTATTTACGCTGTGGCGGTCCGGTCAGTCACTTTCCGCCAGGGTCGTAATGAGGGCCATTGTCCGATAGCGTGTTACATAGATAATTTCTGAGAGGGGCCCAGATGTCTTTGGGGCGGCAGCGTGCCTGTACAGTTAACACAAATTGTTCTTCATATTCATTTATCATTGACAAGTCTCCAAGGAGGTCAGTCTTACAGGGCGCATTGATAGATTTCCAACATTTCAGTATACATCGTTTTACAATTACGCATGCTATGTTAAACAGTCGTCTTGTGGTCTCAGCCACCTTGCCAATATCCCCAAATAGGTATTTCAAAGTGGAGGGGGTCACTGGTATAGCTGTAATTTCTTCCAGGGTTTCCGCCACTTAAACCCCAGAACGTCACCGCCTACGGGCACTACCAATAGATATGATATGCACCTGCGTCAGGTGAATTACATTTCATACAGTTACCCGTGCATCCTTCCACAAATATAGATAGTTTAGCGGGGGTGTAATGTAACTGATTAAGTACTTTGAATTGAATTAATTCCAGGCCTGAGTTCTTTTTTCTTCATTCAGCGTGACACCTAGGTCACGTTCCCAGATCTCTTTAACAGTGTTATGGGAAGTAGTGTGCGCTTGAATTAGGTTATACAAAACGGAGACTCCTTTTTTCCGCCCATCTGTTTCTACTATAGCTCGTATGCATTCATGGGTACGGGGTTTTGCAGGGAATGTTGGCCACTTGGCTGCAAACGCGGCCCTCATGGGGTGAAAGTGGAATCGCCTAAGTTGCCCATCTCCATTTGCGTCAATACAATCTTTCATATCAATGTATACACCTTCTGGGAAGATATCCTGCATTTTGAATTGTTTGGCTGGGTCCCAAAGCTTTTGTAAGGTTTTATCGGATGTGGGTTTAATATTGGGGAAGTTCCACAAGGGGATTTTTGTGTCGTATGGGTTCTCCACCCCAATTCTCTTGTATATGCTGGTCCACGCGTGTGTAGTGGCACTAACCGGGTCAAATTCACAGGTGTCTCTATGATGAGGGTTAAAGATGATCGATCGGAAATCAGAGGGTGAGGCAGCATATTTCTCTATGGGTATATGTGGAGCCGTTTCGTTGGGGTCAAACCAGTGTTTAGCAAATTGTGCCTGAGATGATAGGTAATATAACTCAAAGTCTGGGGTTGCGATACCGCCGTTTGCAAATGGTTCTGTAAGTTTATCCCATTTCACTCTGGCAGTCTTTCCGCTCCATACAAATGTGGTGGCTATCGATTGCAGTTTCCTGAAGAAGGTTTTGCCAGGCTATATGGGTATGTTGCTAAAACAATAAAGTAACTTTGGGAGGACAGCCATCTTCAAGAGTGCTACTCGACCATATAGTCTGGTCAATAGTAGCAGCTTAGTAGTTAGTGTTTGTAGAAGATCTTCATAATTGTCCGTCTATAGTGTGCTTTTGTCTATGGATACGATTACCCCTCGATAACGAACCCGGGTTGGAGCCCATTTGAATCTGCTTATGTCGGATAAATCTTGTGCAGCTGAGGTTAAGGGGAGCAGTTCAGATTTGGAGATATTGATTTTGTACCCAGAGTATTCAGCGAACTCGTAGATATCCGTCATTATCGGTTCCAAATTGGCTCTGGGGTCACAGATATATAATAAGGTGTCATCTGCATAAAGGGATATTAACTGTGGAGGTCCTGTCATTCTTATGCCTCTGTGTATGTGATTTTGTCAGACGTATTCTGCCATCGGTTCAATTGTGAGGGCGAATAGTATCGGGGAAAAAGGACATCCCTGTCTGGTTCCCCTGCCCAGGGTGAAGAGATTAGAGATTGTGTGGTTAGTGAGAACACATGCTTCTGGTTTAGTATAGAGCAGCCGGACACATTTTTGGAAATAACCACCAAGGCCAAACCGCTTAAGTACAGAAAACAGGCAGGCCCATGAGACCGAATCAAACGCCTTTTCGGCATCCAAGGCTGCAATCACTTCATCTGCTTTCAGATTAATCTGGGCCATCACGCCAAAGAGTCTTCGCAGATTTTAGGCAGTGGATCGAGTGGAGATGAAGCCCGCCTGATCTGGATGGACAAGGGATGGCATATGTGGAAGCAGTCTAGACGCGAGTATTTTAGCGAAAATCTTAGCGTCAGTGTTAATCAGTGAAAGAGGTCTATATGATGACAGGTCATGCGCTGGACGACGGGGTTTGAGGAGTACTGTGATCACTGCTTCTCGCATGGAAGCTGGGGGGGTACCTCGTTCCATTGCCTCTTCCCATACGTTTAAAAGCATTGGGGCTAGCTTATCTTGGAATTCTTTGTAGAGTTCCACTCGCAGGCCATTCGACCCGGGGGTTTTACCCAATGGCAGTGATTTTATAGTGGCTGTGATCTCATCTAATGTTATTGGTGTATCTAGTGCGGTAGGTGTCTCGGGCACGATGGTTGGGAGGTTTATGTCCTGCGGGTATACATTTATCTCATCTATGGATCTGGTGTCATAGTTGGAGTATAGGGTTTTGTAGAATTCGGCGAATGCAGCATTTATGTCCCCCTCCCGATTTACCACCTCCCCTTTTGGAGGCTGAATGCTGGTAATTGGGCTACGGTGTCCCTCAGCTTTAAGTATGTTAGCTAGGTATTTCCCTGCTTTATTGCTTTCGCCATACCTGCGGGCTATGGCAGGGGTAGCTATATAAAGGATTTCTCTGTCCGCTAGTTTGTTAAATTCGCCCACCATTATGTGTATTTTGGAAAGAGTTTCCTTCTTGTGTGTATCTTTGTATTCCGTTTCGAGACCCATTAGGCTGGTTTCCACTGTACTAAATTCTTTCCTGATGGCCGTCAGTAGCCCAGTGGTTTTGCCCATGATGACGCCTCGTACCCAAACCTTGAACGTTTCCCACAGGGTTGCTTGAGTATCTACCGAGGCCTCATTTAATGCAATTAACTCTTCTATTTCTATGTGGAGTGCCTGGCATACATGGGGATCATGGAGTATGGCTGGGGGCATCCTCCAACGTCTGGCTTGTGGGGTGTCACTGCATAGTGTAGGAGTGAGGGATATCGGGAAGTAGTCTGACAGGGTCCGGGGATGGATACCACTGTTCGTCACCGATCCTGTCAGGGAGGAGCTGATAAACCAGTAATCTATGCAGGATTCCGAATCGTGGACTGTTGAGTATATGTATATAATTTCTCCACTGGGTGGAGGGCACGCCAAGGGTCAGTCAAGAATAGTTGTGTCATAATTTGTCTCAGAGTGGAAGCATCTTTTGTGGGTCCCCGGGGGGGTACAGTGGATCGATATAGTGATGTATCAAGGATTGTGTTAAAGTATCCACTTCATAGTATCTGTGTATCTTCTCCTATGTCCAGTTTATCTAGTATCGTAAGGTAAAATTCTGTGTCTATGTTCGGCCTGTATGTGTTAACAATTACCACATTGTGGCCGGCTATCTCCCCCCACACTAAAACAAACCTGCCGTGTACATCGATTATAATTTTTTGATATCGAAAGCCCACTGACGGGTGTATAAGGGTTAGGACCCCTCTGGATTGAGTTGAGTATTTGTTCCATATCTCAGGGGACCCCATTTAGTTAGAAAACTGGAATTCCCCTTTTGGATTGCATGTGTTTCTTGTGGTAGCAATATCTGGGGATTATGTCATGAACTATAGGCCGCAACTTTCCTGGCCTTGATAGGGTTGTTAAACCCTCACACGTTCCAGGAGACCAGTTTAACAGACAGTCCTCTATGCAATTGAGTGTCATGTGCCATTTATAGGAGCGTTATCCCCCATGAGATAATAACATACAGCCGATCGGATCGCTTCTGCAATGTTGCAACTCTCTGGTTTTGAACCTGTAACCATTTCATTTAACCCCAAATCTTCCCCAACATGTAATGGCAACATGCCAAAGGTAAAGCTTTCCGCCGTCACCCCCTCAACCCCCACCCGCACCATCAACCTAACCTGATGATGATACCCATTATATAACTTCTGGAACTTTCCGGAGGTGCGTGTGTCGCGGTACACGACTGCCATAGTGGAGCCACACTCATCCGGTCAACAAAACAAGTGTTCATCGGCGCGAGCCAGGTGTCCAACGTATCACGCCCTGAAAATACTGAAAAGGATATCTTGACCAACGTGTTTAGTCGGCTGAATCTCGTCTTTCTCCTGCAGGATGCGGGGGTCTGTTGTGATCAAGACTTTGTTTCTGCGGCGGCAGTGGGATCGTAGATTCAATATAGTCCATGGCTGCTGTGGGGTTTTCAAAGAAGTGTGCACGTCCTCTGTGTTGAATACGCAGTTTCGCTGGGAAGATCAAAGCGTATGGGACCTGTCGTAGGTGAAGTTGCTTCTTGACCTGATTGTATGATCTTCTTTGGGCTTGTATTCTGGCTGCAAAATCAGGATAGATGTGGATGTTATCCCCTTCGTATCTGAGGAGGCCCATTTCTCTTGCCAATCGGACAATTGTATCACTGTCCCTATAATTCAATAGTTTGGCAAGTATGGTGCGAGGGGGGGCCCCGGGTTTGGGCACTGGGACTAGCGTGCGGTGGGCTCTTTCAACCAAGAAGTGCTTAGAAAAGGCATTTCTCCAAATAGAGTCTTCAATAATGACTCCACATGTGTCTCCATGGGCTCCTTGCAGAAAGACTCTGCCACTCCTAAAATTCAGATATTGTTGCGGCGGGACCTGGATTCCAAGTCTTTGCATTTTCCGCGCATTTTGCTCATTTCACCTTTCAGCAGGGTGATGTCGCGGGTATTTTGCCCGATGGAGTCCTCATTATTGTTGATCCTAGCTTCTGCCTCCGTCACTCGCGCACTCTCCTTCTCAACCCAGGCTTTCAAGGAGCTGATAGTGGCAACGATGTTATCTAATTTTACGTTCACCGACATAAACCCACTCTGTACTGTGGTGAGGGGCTGCTCATATCTAACGGACTCCGATGATGCTGTAGGCGGTTCAGTTGGTGGTTTAGGGATTGTGTCTGTGGATTGACTGCTTGTGAAGGAGTCCATAGGTCCTGTCTTCTTTTTCTTTGAGACCACTCCTTTTGACATTGCCGGTGAGTGTCAGGCATAGGTGTCTGACAACCCGCCAATAGCCGGTATGTAAAGGTTTCCAAGTGAGATTATTCAAATATAAACACCAGGTATGTCTATTTAGTGAATCGCCCTGTGTTCCAACTTGCACCGTAAACGGGGATCGAGATGTTTCTGTTCTGCAGTTTTCCAATTGGACCTGGATCCGTGTATGGTGGAGCAAAGTTTTGAATGGGGAACACAGTGCAATTCAGATGTACCGGAATGCAGTGTGCTAGGTCTTAGGTCGAGTCTGCGCTTTCCTCAACTGTATTCAGGAAAGTTTATATAATGGACTGTTACGTTTCAGGGCATATACACATACTGCAGTGGTTATTCCAGGTACTGTGATATTATTCGGATGGGCTGTGTTGTCTCACGTAGCCACAGCTATGGCTTTATCTAACGTTGTAATGTTGTCTCAGCTTCAAAGGATCTTGTCCCATGTGCTGCCCTAATTGCAGTCTGTAGCGTAAGGGTCCTCTGACCTGTTATTTTAATGTCTGGGCTCAGCTGGTCACAAAACCACCCCACCCCAGCACTCAGCCCCACTGACACACGTCCCCCGTGATCCTGTGGTGCAACACTATGGTGTGAAATCTCTCGAATGATTTACCCTATGTGATATTGTCTACTGCCGAGGGGGTTTACTTGCCGTGTTTAAGTTGCTGTAGGGCTGCACGTCGGCCGGCGGCCTTGGAAATGTGTTCTATAGGGGTTGCTGTGGATCCCGCTAGCACGCTCTCCCCACTTCAGCTTGCAGCCAGGCCACAGCAGACCCGTTGATCTCTGTTATCGCACACGTGGATTTTATTTATTTGCTTCTTGGCCGTCAGGTACCGGCCCGGATTGTGCAAGCTCTGGTTCAGGAGCTGTTGACTCTCCTCACTCTGCGGCTGTTCTCCCCATGAGAGGGCGCCTCGGGGTGTTGTCTGTTATGGACCCACGGGCCTCAAGCCACGGATGTTTAAATGGGCCAGCTCAGCTCGCATCACACAGACATTTCGGCTGGGGCGTCCTGATGCTGCTGTCAGTTCAGCAGTCCCCCCGCGCTCCGCTCTCTGCTTTTCTTGTACACCCGGGCCCACCCGGATGGGAGGCCCGGGGACGTAAGCTGGGAGGTGGGGGATTTGTGTGAAGTCCGGTGGGGCAGCTCCTGTTTGGCACTGCACCACTTAGCAAGCACATGGTGGGGTCGGGCTGCTGGGTCCCGTAACAATGGGAACCCAGACAGCGCGTCTCCAAGACAGGAGGGTGAGGTGAGAGGGGCAGGTGACAACCGGTAGTCACTGCCCCTTGTCACCTTGCCCTCCATACTTCAAAGGCCCCCCTTCCCATCCTGCGGATGCTGAGCGGGGGCCTTTTGAAGTTCAAGGAAAGGGCCGTCTTGCCCCCAGGCCGAATTTTGCCTTTATCTGGCGGGGGCAAGGTGGCCCTTCTCATGCTTCCTCCCCGTCAGCCACGAACAGCAGCAGGACGGCTGCAGGTCCCCAGGACCTGAATTAAGGAGAGAAAAGATCGTCTTGCCTCTGCGGGCTTTTCGTGTCTTTTCGCACTTCTTTCACCACAGCTGAGGGGACCAGCGAAGCAGGAGCGGCGGGCGTTTCGGGTCTTTTCCGAGGACGCAAGGAAGGCAGGACCAAGGAGCCCGAGGAAGCCTGCAGCAAGCGGCTGCACACGGACCTCGCACATCTAGAGCCCGAGGAGGTCGGCACAGCAGTGAGCAGCTACACACGGAGCTCGCAGAGCTCAATGAAGGCGGGTCCCCGGGCACAACACAAGGAGTGAGCAGGGCTGCAACAGCAGAGCCTTCATAGCACGGCAAGCTGAGCGTCAGGCTTAAGCGTACAAGGACATAGGTTCGAGCCCCAGAGGGCGCTAGATTTTATATTTTGGCAAACATTTTTTAATTTTGCTCCGGCTCTGGGAGGACACTGGACTCAAAGAAGGCAGGTCTCTGAAGAGCTCGAGGAGGTCTGCACGGCAGCGAACGGCCGCACACGGAGCTCGCAGAGCCCAAAGAAGGCGGGTCCTCGAGCACAACACAAGGAGTGAGCAGGGCTGCAGCAGCAGAGCCTCCATAGCACGACAAGCAGAGCGTCAGTCTCAAGCATATAAGGACATTGGTTCGAGCCCGGAAGTTATATTTGGGCAAAACAATTTTTAATTTCTCTCCGGATCAGGGAGGACACAGAGGACAGAGGACAGCGGGAATTCCCAGACGCACATTTCGGCAGACCTGCACTAGAAGGAGGCAGATACAGAGCCCCAGCATTTTACCTCGCCTGGGAACTACAATAAGGGGGGGAAGAGGACCCTGACCCACACAGCAAGTTGGGAAACACTAGGACAACCCATTACGAACCAGCACGCAGAGACCCAAACAGGCAGGAGATGGCCAACGCCTTATCCCTGAAAGAAACATTACTCTTGGAATGGGCCAAAGCAGCGGAAGCCGTCCATGGCATGGATGTGGTGCAGGAAAGAATGGCACAGCTCGCATCCACCAGTCTCAATGAGGATGACGCAGGCGCCCTGGAAGAGGAGGTCGACGGCGATGAGGAGCCAGCAGAAAGGGAGCAGCCAGCTAGGAAGAAGCAGCGCCTTGACGTCCGCAGCATGCCCGCCTCTTCAGACACCCACCCAGGCACCAAAAGGAAAGCAAAATCAGGTACTGTGAAAAGCAATGATTTGGGGCCTATGCTTGAACAATTTTTAAAATGGCATAAGGGAGCGGGTGCTGGGAAAAAGAGGAGGCACAGGGATGACTCGAGCAGCTCCAGCAGCGAGAGTGACAGCACAGACACAGAGTCGGAATCTGGGGGCGAGGATGACCAGGGCCACCTTAAAGCATGGGTTGGGCCTAGCCATGATGTACCGTCTCCAACCCCTCATATGACTAAATATGGGAGGCGCACTGCCGGCAAAAGTGTAAATAGAAGCCTAAAAAAGACCATTGCATGGCACATTGAGCGGAAAAATAAGAGAAAGATATGGAAAAAGCAATTTATTGACATTTTCTGCCTATTGGAATATGAAGAATTAGGTTTTGGCATTTCAAAAAGGGATAAGAAAGAGGAAGAAAAAGAGAGAGCAAAGAGGCCCACACTGGAGAAGAATATTCAGAACTGGGAGGCCTCTTTCCAAATACTTTCCACAATAATTCTAGAAAAATTCCCTGAAGAGGGCACTGCACTGATTGCCTACCACCACAGAATTTTGGAGATCTACAATACCTTTGGGGGGGAGTCTTGGCTGAACTATGATAGAGAGTTTAGGAAGGAGATGCAGAGATTCCCTGACCTGGGCTGGGAGGTGGAAGACCCTAAATTGTATCTTTTTCATGTACTAAAAGAAAACTCAGCTAAGAGCGCCCAAAGCAGCAAGGATTATGAACATCAGTATAATAGAAGGGGTAGAAACAGGCAACATAACCAGCGCAGGCCTCAACAAGACAGTACAAATACTAACAAAAACAAACCCCCCTTTCGAAGAACGCCCCCAGGGGGGCAAAAAACAGGGCATAATCAGGGGCAGTCTGGCAATCGCAGCAACGGGGGCGCCAAAGGAAGCACTCCGGGGTCCTGCTGGTACTTCAACAGAGGGTCATGTAACAAGGGCACCGAGTGCAGATACAAGCACCAATGCAGCACATGCAGTGGTGGCCACAGCAGCAACAATTGCACAAAAGCCTCTCCTTCCAGGCCCAGCCCGAAAGTCACTGAGGGCAAAAACATGCACTAGCTATAGATTAGGGGCCTCACCAATAAAAATCGACCAACTGCAAAAAATGTTAGATAACTATCCTGATCAAGCAGCCAGAGCATCCCTGGCTCAGGGTTTCAGAGATGGCTTCCGGATCCCATTCAAGGGCCAGGGATCTCCCACCATACCCAAGAATCTACAATCTGCCTCATCCCTAGCTACCATAATAAGCAAAAAATTGATAAAGAGTTACAACTAGGGAGGATTGAGGGCCCCTTTCAGCACCCCCCCTTCGCTGAGTTTTTATGCTCCCCCCTGGGCATCGTGCCCAAAAAAGAGCCGGGGGAGTTCAGGATGATCCATCATCTATCACACCCACCCGGTAGCTCTTTCAATGACGGCATCCCTGCCACGGAGGCCGCTGTCTCTTACAGCTGCGTGCAAGTTGCTGTCGACCTAGTAAAACTGTCAGGTAGACACGCTCTCATGGCTAAAGCGGACATTAAGTCTGCTTTCAGGCTGCTGCCCGTGCACAAGAGCACCTACCAGTGGCTGTGTTTCCATTTTGACAATAAATTTTATTTTGGCAAATGCCTTCCCATGGGCTGCGCCATCGCGTGTGCCTATTTTGAACAGTTCAGTTCTTTCCTACAGTGGGCGTTCCAACAGGCCATGCCCAGAGCCAGAACGGTACACTATTTGGATGATTTCTTTTTCACTGGCCCAGCAGGGTCCCTCCTATGCAGCCCATCCCTAAAAACATTCAGCGAAACCATGCAGGAGTTAGGGGTTCCGCTGGCACCCGAAAAAACTGTAGGACCCACCACCACCCTGTCTTTTCTAGGAATAGAGATTGACTCTTCCATGGGGGAGTGTCGCCTGCCCAGGGACAAAATAGAGGACCTTCTTCAGACAATAAGGCAGATGACAGGCAGGGATAAGGCAACGCTGCGTGAAATACAGTCCCTTGCTGGGAAGCTGAACTTTGCCACCAGAATCATGCCCCAAGGCCGGGTTTTTCACAGGAGCCTGGAACTAAAAATGAGGGGGGTTACAAAGCCACACCACCACATCAGATTGGGCAAGGAGATAACACAAGACCTGGCCATGTGGGAAGCATTTCTTAACAACTTCAATGGCCAAGTGATATGGCGCAAACCCATGAATGGGGCAGACAAAAGGTCCCTGTTCACGGATGCGGCTGGCAGCAGAGGCTTTGGGGTATGTTTTGGTAACAAGTGGTGCGCCGGCCACTGGCCGCCCTGCTGGCAGCAGAGGGGCTGGACCAGGAACATCAGATTGCTAGAGATATTCCCCATATGGCTGGCACTCTACCTATGGGGGGACCTGTTGGCCAACACAGAGCTGGTCACATGGTCAGACAACATGGCGGTTGTACACATTTTAAACAAGGGTGCTGCCTCCTGCCCTCTGGTGCTAAAAGTGTTGAGAGAAATGACGAAAGTCGCCCTGAAAAATAACATTGTAATAATTGGGCGGCACATTGCAGGCAAAGATAATAAGGCCGCTGACGCTCTGTCCCGTTTTCAGTTCTCCACTTTCAAGGCACTAAACCCACAGGCAGAAGCCAGGAGGACAGCGGTTCCGGAAGAGGTTTGGGCCATCATGGACACACCCAAGGCAGCTCCCGCCAGCCAGCCGGTAACAGCTCTTCCCTGAGATGCCCGCGCCCAGCTCTACCCTCACCCCCGGGCCCGGACAAAAGGGGTTGCCTTTCCCGGCACCACACTCCTACAGGTGAGCCTAAAGGCGTTCTAGGGGAACTGGCCAAAAAGGCGCTGGCACAGAAAACTGCCAAAATATACAATAAGTGCTTGACTGATTTTGGAAGGATCACAAAAGTCACCAACATCAGGGATATACAGGAGTGCCATGTCAATGACTTCATGGAATGGGCTTTCAAACAAAGCAAAAAGAAGGCATGGGCTTCATCCCATCTGGCAGCAGTTTCATATTACACTAGATTAGCGGGGGCACCCGACCCCACCCACGGCGCACTAACCAGATATGCTCTCAAGGGTTGGTCCAAAATGGAGGGGGTCAAGACAGACACCGGGCGCCCCCTCAATTTTGCTAAATTAAAAATTCTGCTAGACACCCTCCCTGAAGTATGCAACAATGCCTACGAGACCTCACTATTTAGAGCCGCCTTCACAGTAAACTACTTTGGGGCGTTCAGGATCAGCGAGATAGCCTCCAAAAACACAGGATCAGAGGAAGGGCTGGATATAGGCGACATCCACCTGGGGAAGGATTCAATGGCTGTGAAACTGTGTAGGTCCAAAACTGACCAGGTAGGAAAAGGGAGGATCATCAACCTGTACTGCATTGAGGAAACAGAATATTGCCCCATTTGCACCACCAAGGCATTCATGAACAAGCGCCCCAGTCGGGGGGGGCAATTATTCACACACAAAAATGGGTCTACCCTCAGTAGATTCCAGGTGAGGTCTGTCCTCAAGAAGACTATAATAGCTATAGGATGGAATCCTACTGAGTTTGGATCCCACTCCTTCAGGATAGGAGCAGCCACTTCAGCCTGGATGGGGGGGCTGCAAGAGAAAGCCATAAAAGGGATTGGGGGTTGGAGATCGGGGGCTTACAAAAGATACATCAGGAAAGACTTGATCTAATAGTATCCTCCATCTCCCCCCCCTCCCCATTTTCTTCTATAACACAGGCTACCCCCCGTCCCAGACGGCTTGGATCGTGGGTCACTCTTTCATTACCAGGGCCAGCAGATGGCTGGAGGAAACCCAGGACGGCATGCATTTCCAGGACACCATCACCTACTGGTGGGGCAAGCCGGGCATGCGCTGGGGAGACCTACACGACAAATTGGCTGGCCTACTGGGGGCCTGCTCACCTCCTCCCGATTTTCTCATCATCCACCTCGGGGGCAATGACTTGCCTCAGCTGGGCAGGAAGCTTCTCCTGGCCGAAATCTGCACCTCCCTCAGATCCCTGGCACACATGCTAAGACTTCGAACAGAAGTGATGATGTCAGAAATCATCCCTCGCCAACATTGGCATGGGGCGGAGTGCAACAAAGCCATGGAGATTTCTAGGCGCAAACTGAACAAAGCTGTGGCCAATTTATGCCTTTTCTCAGGCCTCAAATTTATTAAGCATGGGATCTCGGTACACAACCAGGCCATGTTCTGCAGTGACGGGGTTCACCTGTCCATTGAAGGTATGGACATCTTCGCCAGGAATATTTTCTGGACCCTTGCAGCCAGAGGCTGTACTTAATCTATAATCCCTTATTTTGGGGGGACCTGGGAGACGCCGGTCAGCATCCCCTCAGGGTGGCGGCGGGGAGCAGCCTCGAGCTGCCCCTAATTGGGATTAGGGCCCCCTGCTCACCTGTTCCCTCTGTCCCCAAAATATTGTATTGTTATTCCTTATGTGATGTTATGGCTGGTTTTTCTTTCGCACCATGGCTGGTACTAAAATAAAGCTTGTGGCCAAAGTTTTTTCCACCTCACATCCTGGTCGTCAGTCTCCTCATTCGTGCAACTGTCATTTCTGTATTGCCTGTCCTGTCACACTTGTCATCCATCCATGTCACTCGCATGCCACTCCCCAGCACAAAAACACTTCCAGGCTTATACACCCGGGCCCACCCGGATGGGAGGCCCGGGGACGTAAGCTGGGAGGTGGGGGATTTGTGTGAAGTCCGGTGGGGCAGCGCCTGTTTGGCGCTGCCCCACTTAGCATGCACATGGTGGGGTCGGGCTGCTGGGTCCAGTAACAATGGGAACCCAGACAGCGCGTCTCCAAGACAGGAGGGTGAGGTGAGAGGGGCAGGTGACAACCGGTAGTCACTGCCCCTTGTCACCTTGCCCTCCATACTTCAAAGGCCCCCCTTCCCATCCTGCGGATGCTGAGCGGGGGCCTTTTGAAGTTCAAGGAAAGGGCCGCCTTGCCCCCAGGCCGAATTTTGCCTTTATCTGGCGGGGGCAAGGTGGCCCTTCTCATGCTTCCTCCCCGTCAGCCACGAACAGCAGCAGGACGGCTGCAGGTCTAAAAAAACATCCCTCCCACCCTGTAAATAACTGTAGGGAAAGGCTGTATCGAGGGCCAGATAGAAGATGGAACACAATCATATCATTAGGGGAGGCTAAAACGCCTCACTTTATAAAATAAACATAAAAATTCAACTCCAAGAAGGGCCTCCTTCTAAAATACCGGGGGGTCTTTTATCTATTAGTTAATATGCTAGGAAAATACAGTTATAGAAGACCCAGGCGCTCAGAATCCACCAGAGAACATCAATACAGGTGGGAGCTCTAGGGGTTTTACAAAACTGAAAAGGAGAGAGGAACTTGAGCAGAAAAATGTATTAGTAAGCCTCAAGTATCCACCTCCATGCATGCAGAAGGGGGGGTCCCACCACAAGTGGATCAGGAGCAGGGTAAGTTCCTAGTAAGGCTCCGGAACCCACCCCCTCGCATTTTTTATGCAAGATAAGCGCACTGGGGTACGCAAGTGGATCGTGGGCAGGGGAAGTTCCCAGCTATGCCCGTAGAACCCACCCCAGCGGCGGAATAGTACAACACAAGCACTGAAGGGGTTTCACACAAGTGGATCAAGAGCAGGGAAAAATTCTAGTAAGGCTCTCTTTTTGAACCCTTTCCAGCTGTAAAAACAGGCAGCCCTAAGCGCCGAGGGGGTCTCACAACGCAAGTGGATCGGGAGCAGGGAAAAAACCTAGTAAGGCTCTTTGAACCCACCCCGGCTGTAAAAACAAGCAGCTTTAAGAGCTGAGGGGGTTTCACAAGGCAAGTGGATCGGGAGCGGGGTAAAACCCAGTAAGGCTCTTTGAACCCACCCGGCTGTAAAAACAAGCAGCCTAATGCGCGGAAGGGGTCTCGTAGCACAACTGGATCAGGAGCAGGGAAGACCCTAGTAAGGCTCCTAGAACCCACCCCCGATGAAACAACTAGCCCGCAAACGTAGCGTGGGGGCTTCAAAAACTCAAGTGGATCATGTGTGTAATAAGTGCCAAATTCATCTCCAAAGAGTGGACCAAGAGGCTAAAACGCCTCATCCATGGAAAAGTACAAAACACATGACCAAAAAAATCAAAATGGCTCTAAGAACACATCCCGCGGAGGATCAAGTGAAAGGCTTCACAACGCGGGGTTTTTGTTCTATCAAGAAATACGGATCAAGAGCCATAACTTCAGCGAAAATCACCCTGTGAGCAAGAGAGGGCGCAAGTGCTAAACCCGGTCAGGTTGGACATCAATAAATGGCACACAAGCGCACACCTCCCCACCTCACATGGAAAGGACAAGAGAAAGTAGGATGAACCTGCTTCAAAGACAAACAATTATGAACATGTCACAGCTCACACGCTGTGGCCAAACAATTGTCACAAGCTTTCATATGAATGGCGGCGGGGAGCAGCCTCGAGCGGCCCCTAATTGGGATTAGGGCCCCCTGCTCACCTGTTCCCTCTGTCCCCAAAATATTGTATTGTTATTCCTTATGTGATGTTATGGCTGGTTTTTCTTTCGCACCATGGCTGGTACTAAAATAAAGCTTGTGGCCAAAGTTTTTTCCACCTCACATCCTGGTCGTCACTTTCCTCATTCGTGCAACTGTCATTTCTGTATTGCCTGTCCTGTCACACTTGTCATCCATCCATGTCACTCGCATGCCACTCCCCAGCACAAAAACACTTCCAGGCTTATTAGTGGAGCGCGGTGTTGGTTGGGACCAGAGCCGGCTTGACGAGTCAGGTTAGGCAGGTCTTCTCGCCGCCGCCATCGCAGGGCGGTCGCCAACACTGGCTCCTGCCGGAAGTTCACACCGCAGTGTAGCTTGCCAATGGCTGGGAGGCTGGCCGTGCAACTCCGGCTGAGCAGCCACCGCATGAGGATGCAGGGTCAGGGGTTCAGAATACCCTGCAGGAAATGTCGGGCGAATGCAGGAGGACAGCATTGCCGAGTTATTTTGGTGTCCGTAGGAAGCTCCGCCCCCAGCTAGGCCTGTGGGCGTCTTCCAGTCTGGGGTGTAGACTGGCCTCACCGCAGAGCTGATCCTCGGCCGCCACCTCCCGCCTGATACGTCGGAACGTGCTCAGGTGTTTTCCAGGGCAAACCTTGGAGGATTTCGGCTGTTTTTTTTCCCCAGCAGGGCACAAGGTTCTCGAGTGCAACCCCACCACGATTGGGCGACCCTGATGGCACCGAATGTGGATATTAGCGGATTCAGGATATTTGCCGGAGAGGAGCTCTGCACCTAGGCAGCCATCTTGTGGCGCGCAACAGCGCCCCCCTAAGCCCTGGTTTTGAATGTGAACAGCAACCTTCTGAAGAAGTGGCACCATCTCCCATTGCTGTCAGATCTGGCTGCCACTAATGACAGCAGCAGCATAATCACCACCACCATCAGCATAGGAACCCCATTATCACCATGCCCACCATGTAAGCTTCCGTTTACATTGTTATTATTGCGTCCACAACACTACTTTATGCACAACTGGTGCCACCACCATCTGGACAATGATGACTATGAGTAACCCTATGGTAGACAGCATTTCAACTGGCACCACTATCACTCACTGAGCCACTGACAGCACTTTAACCACCAGAAGCAGCATTGCCCCTGGGCGGCCCTGTGCATGTCTGTCATCTGTGCATGCTGATAAGCAATACATCATGAACATGTCCTTGTTCTGTGAGACGGAGTCCCAGATCAGTCCTACTAGCTGGGTGCACTTTGATGTGCGAGGGGTCCTTTTGCATCTCACCATTTCTCTGCTTGGAGGACCAGAAGAAGGATTACGCCTTTGCTGCACTGGCAGATAAAGAACATTAGACGGTAGCAGTGCAGCAGGTTGGGGAAACCCAGAGCCTATTCCAGTACCGCTCAGGGATAATGGGAGGAGAAGCACGAGGCAGTGAACACTCAGCAGTCTAGATCTTCTAGTGCCAGAGCCAGCTCCAACCCTACTAGATATACCGAAACCCTCTACTCACCTTAAGTTGGTCACAGAGATCATGATGGTTGTAGGTCAAAGGATCGAAAGAAAAGGGTCGGCAGGTCAAAGGATCGACACCAAAGGGTCGACAGGACAAAGGATCGAATTTTCTTTTCTTTTTTTTTTTGGGGGTCCCCCAACCACCTTTTTTTGCTTAAAATCACTTTTTTTCCAAAATGAAAACCTAAAAAAAAAATATATAATTAAAAAAGAAATTCGATTCTTTGTCCTGTCGACCCTTTGGTGTCGATCCTGTTTATTTATTTATTTATTTATTACATTTATATAGCACGCAGGCAGCCCAGGGGCATTGTGGCACTGTTACTTGCAAGGAAGACTTAGTTACAATGTGAGCAGGTTGTGCCTTGGGTTACAGTAGGCAGTGACCTGTGATCAGATATACCACATAATACATCATACAATACAATTATGAGGGCTAGGCCATGTAATTGTTAGATGAACAGGGTCGTTTTCAGGGTTTTCTGAAAGGCGGTCAGTGAGGGTTCAGAGCGCAGGGAGCTAGGGAGGGTGTTCCAGTGTACGGCAGCGAGGTACGGGAAACTGGAGCCCCCTGCTCTGGTCCTTTTTACCCTGGGTACTGAGAGCATGCTGGCATAGGGTGATCTAGTGGGTCTTGTGGAGGAGACCAGGTGGATCCTCTGGGAAAGGTGCATTGGGGCGGCAAGATGGACACATTTGTGGGTGATGCTTAGAGCCTTGAATAGGATCCTCTCCTTTATGGGGAGCCAGTGGGAAGCTTTTCTGGCAGCGGTGATGTGCTCTCTCTTGGCAATGCCTTGTGCAGCGCGTAGGGCACTGTTCTGTATTACTTGGAGCTTCTCAAGATTTTTGTTGGAGGTCCCAAGGAAAAGAATATTGCAGTAATCAAGTCGCGAGCCGGTTATGGCCCTGGCTATGTTAGTGCAAGTGTCTTTTGACAGATAAGGTCTGATTGCGTTAAGGAGTTTTGCATGGTAAGCGGCCGAGGAGGCAATGGCGTTTACTTGTCTGGTCATGGATAGATTGGAGTCTACGTAGACGCCTAGTGTTTTTACTGTGTCAAGTACTGGGATCGTGATTGAGTCAATGGTGAAATGGCTGAACTGAGCGTCAAGTTTCTTGATGGTGTCAGGGGAGCCTACGAGTAGGAGCTCAGTTTTGTCGGAGTTAAGGCAGAGGCCGTTGATAGCCATCCACATTTGAATTGTGTTGTAGATGTTGTTGAGGGTAGCAGAGTCCGTGTCATAGTCGCCTGTCAGAGTGAGAAGGATCTGTGTGTCGTCGGCGTAGTTGGTGTAAGAGATGCCCATGGCGTCAAGGATGAGGAAGAGGGGGCGGGTGAAGATGTTGTAGAGGGTGGGGGAGAGGCAGGAGCCTTGGGGCACCCCACATAGCATGATAGAGGGTGATGCAGTGGCTAGGTCAGAGAAGACCTGCATGGTCCTGCCTTGGAGGAAGGAGGTGATCCATGTAATGGCTTCTTGAGAGAAGTTGGCTGTGGAGGAGAGGTGGTGGCAGAGGATGTCGTGGTCTACAAGATCAAAAGCTGCCGACAGATCCAGGAGAAGGAGCAAGACAGGTTTGCCTTGGTCCCTTGCGTCGTCCATTTGGTTTTTTAGGTCGAGTAGGGCGGTCTCTGTCCCATGCCTAGGGCGAAAGCCGGATTGTCTCAGTCCAAGGAGGTTCTGTTCTTCGAGGAAGTGCTGGACCTGCAGGTAGGCTGCTTTGTCTAGAATCTTGAGGAGGAAAGGGACAGTGGTGATGGGGCGGTAGTTATTAGGGGAGGTGGGGTCAAGTGTGGGTTTCTTTATGAGGGGTCGGACCCATGCTTCCTTTAGGCAGGCGGGGACTCTCCCTGTGGTGAAGGAGGCGTTGACGAAGGCTGTTAGAAAAGGGGCCAAGGTGTCTGCGCAGTCTTTGATGATGGAGGCAGGACAGGGGTCACCTTTGCAATTGGAGGGTTTTATGTTTTTCATAATGTTGATCATGTCGTTTTCTTGGACGGTTTTAAACGAGAAGGTGGGTGGGGCCTCAGTGGGTGATGGGGGCAGTGGTGGTGGGGAGGGTGTAGTGTGGGTGGAGAGTGTTAGTTTGGTGTTCAAGATTTTGGCTTGGAGAGAGCTGATCTTATTGCGCATGGCTGTTTGGATGTTGTCACACCATTCTTTGTCCTTAGTGAAGTTTTGGGGGGTGGGTGTGGGGTTCTCAAGTTCCCTGAAAATGGCGAACATTTCCTTGGTGTTCGACTTGGCCTTAGTAATTCTCTCTTCGAAGGATTTAGCTTTGGCTTTAATGATGGCTTTCTTGTAATTAATTGCAAGGGATTTGAAGTTGAGTTTGTCTTTCTCATCCCGTGATGTTTGCCAAAGAGCTAATGCTGCCCGTTTGTCGGAGCGTAGTTTTAGAAGGTCTTGGGTGAACCACGCATTAGCGTGTCTAGTGGGTTTGGTTTTCCGAAGTTTAAGTGGGGCGATGGTATTGATTGCTGCTGTGATGGCCGTATCATAATTTTTTGCCAGAGTTTCCGGGTCGTTGGAGAATGGGGCTGTGAAGGCAGGTCCCTGTAAGAAGGGTAGGAGTCTTTCTTTGGTCAGTTGACGGGCACTCCTTGTAAGGGCAGGAGGCAAGGGAGGAGGGGGGTGGGATGTGGTTGTAGTGGTGGGGATGTTAAAGGTGATGGTGTGGTGGTCGGACCATGGGGTGGGGGTGTTGCCCGTGACTGTGATGGGGCAATTGTGGTGGGCGATCCAGTCTAGTGATCTGCCTAGGGCGTGTGTGGGGTTGTTGATGGTGTTGACGAATCCTAGGGTGGCTAGAGCTGTGTCAAGTGCTTTGGCTGTAGGGTCTTTGGCGTCATTCAGGCCAAGGTTGATGTCTCCAAGGAGAATGGCTTTGGATGACTTTTTGAGGTTGTCCGCCAGGAGGTGGGTGATGGAGGGCTGGAAGTCTCCTAGGGGGCCTGGTGGTTGATAGATGAGGTGTAGGGGGATGGTGCATTGGTGCGAGATGGTGAGTTTTAATTGAAGGTAGTCGCTGTTATTGTTGATAGTTTTGTCAGCCTTTCTGATGGTGATTGAGTCTTTGGCTATGAGTGCGACACCGCCTCCAGTGGTCATGCGATCTTGTCTCGTGATGGCATAGCCAGGTGGGAGAGCGAGGGATAGGGCGGGGCCTGAGGCTTCATGTAACCAAGTTTCGGTGACCATTAGAAGATCTAGATCTAGGGTGGTGATAAGGTCGTGGATGTCTAGTGCATGCGCATTGATGGAGCGGGCGTTGATGAGGGCACATTTGAGGTGCGGTTCAGGGGTGACATTGATGGTCGGGGGTGGCCTATCCGAACCGGTGGGAGGCATGTTTTCTGGGGTCATAGACACAGATAAAGTGGCATTTGCATCATTAGGTAGCAAGGCAGTGGTAGAAGAATTGCAAATAGCGGTAATTTCATTCAAACCAGTGGGGGGCATGTTTTCTGGGGTCATAGACACAGATAAAGTGGCATTTGCATCATTAGGTAGCAAGGCAGTGGTAGAAGAATTGCAAATAGCGGTAATTTCATTCAAACCAGTGGGGGGCATGTTTTCTGGGGTCATAGACACAGATAAAGTGGCATTTGCATCATTAGGTAGCAAGGCAGTGGTAGAAGAATTGCAAATAGCGGTAATTTCATTCAAACCAGTGGGGGGCATGTTTTCTGGGGTCATAGACACAGATAAAGTGGCATTTGCATCATTAGGTAGCAAGGCAGTGGTAGAAGAATTGCAAATAGCGGTAATTTCATTCATACGTGTGAGTGACACATTAACAAGAGTCTTAGACATTGTATCCAATGCAAATGGCTCACGGTGGTGCTTGATAAGTGGGGTCAGCTTCGTTGTGTGGATTAGTTTGTGGTATAGATGCAGTACTGGGGAGGTGGCCTTTCGGTTAGTTGTAGGTAAGGTTCTCGACTGTAGTCGTGCATTGCGTGCACTTGTGGGGATGGGCAGAGTGACCAATACGCTAGGTAGAGTACGTGTGCGTAGACGGTCTCGCCTTTTTGCGAGTGTGTGGGGTAGTTCCGGAGTGCGGGACTCCTTACCTTGTGATTCCAGCAAGAGTCCGTGGTAAACGAGCAGCGAAGAGCTGCAAAGAGGAGTGCAGGCCTTGTCCTCTGGCCTTCTCCTCGCGGCTTCGCCTGGCGGTGAGCCCCGTCTCTCTTTATGGTGGGGGGGTGGAGCCGGCAGGGCGGGAAGCCGTATCAGGCTGTGTCCTGTTGACCCTTTTTTTTCGATCCTTTGACTATACACCGATCATGATGACGTGTTTTCAGATCCCCGGTGGTGACGGGCAACCACTGTGAATACAAGGTGAAGAACGGGAATTTGTACAGTAAGTTAGTGGTATCACATGCAAGCGGCTAGTTCAGCATCAGCACCAATGATTTAGAAGCATCAAGGAGGAGGAGACTGCCCCCTCCTAAACAGCTGCTGGGTCTGGATGCCCCAACGCAAGAGTCAAGTATTCCACTAGTTCCAACAGGCAAGTTCGTCCTGAGGCAGCACCACTTCCGGTGGCATCATTGTTGGTACTGGTCTGCTTCCAATGCACTCTCTGCACATCGATTCAGCTCTCTGCACATCGGTTTAGTTACATTTTTTAGAGCCATTCTATTTTCTGCACTGGTTGGTGCTGGAGGAGATAACCGTGAACAGTACGTTGTATAAACACCTCAGGTGATACTGCAACCTCCTTCTGAAAGTTCTTTCTATATATAAAAAAGTGCTCCACCTGTGTATAAGCGCTGTACAACTAAACAATTACCATAACTTGAGTGTGACAGGCTATTTCAAATCTACCCAGCCTCAAGCCACTGCTAACTTGCCAATAGAACCCAGAGAGGTCTCTTGTCTTCACAGTGATGCTGGTGTGAATTACCTAACAGGCCATTAGCAGTTCCCACAAGCACCCAATGCTGCCGTAGCATACCACTAGTGTAATGAATATCAGTACATTGTGCAAAGCCTTGAGGGAGAAGGCTTGCACATTAGGGAGAGGGCAGAATGACTATAATTCTACTAACAATGGGCAGTGAGTTGAATATCGATTGATGATCATATCCTGCTGGACCTTCTTACAGTAGAATTGGGGCTTGATCTGATGGCACACTTATTCAGATCTCAGGGCAGTCCGGCCTAAACTTAGACAGGTTAAATGGAAATGGTGGTAAACATAATGCTTGGCTGATAAAGGTTGATTGTGCCAAGCCCAACTATTTATCATAAAGCTATTTGCGAGGCAAAATGCTTTTTCGACACCAGACGTGTTGAAACTGCTCTTAATCAACCTAAGGAGCTTTTACATCGTGTACACTTACTTTCTTCTAGCGCGGCCTCTCAAGAGGGGTTTCTACATCGCAAATGCTTTGTGATTCGTTGGCTAGTTATTTCACACAAAAGATTGTTGACATCCATGATAAAATGTCTTATTAGACTTGAAGATGGAAACATTTCCTATGGGTCCTACGGCCCCCAACCTGGACCATTCCTGGTCTTGGTTCCCTTCTTTTACATCTGTTGACATAACTGCTGCTACCAATACGCTGAAGCCTGCCTCTACCCTTGATCCCATTCCTCTAGCTGTATTGAAATATATTATGCCTTTGATCTCACCAAGGGTTGCCCAGGCGGTGAATCATTCTTGTTCATCTGGCTCCATCCCCTCGATGTTAAAACATAGCCTTGTGATCCCTCTTCTGAAATAACCTTAATTGGATCCCAACTTTTCCAGCACATGTTCACCCTATATCCCTTTCACCCTTCTTAATGAAGCTCCTCGAATCCTTGGTTACTCCTTTGATCAGTGCATTTCTTGAAGAGTCCCTTCTTTTTACCTTTTTCAATCAGGGTTTCACCCTGGCCGCGGTACTGAAAGTGTGCGTGTCTCCATTTTAGATGACCTGTCCCGTCTTTCTGATCAGGGTAGTATAGGTGCGCTGATTTTATTAGATCTATCGGCTACATGAAAGTCATGCACATAATCTCTACCATATGCATGGACACTACATGTAAAGTATAGCAGATCACTCAACTGTAGACAGTTGCCCTAGGGTTTCATACATTTTTCATTTAATTTAATTTCATATAACTTTATTTCAATCCGTCAGATCATAAAAGTCACATACAGAATTCACCACTAAAAAAGATTCAATCGATGATAAATATCATGAATAATGATACAGATAAAAGCAATGACACGTGAAATACACTAGTAAAACCCATGACGCGATAAAATGCAATCAGTTAACCGTCTAAGGCTAACACGACCTTCATCAAACAAATAGCACACTTACATCTCTTCCTCCAGGCCTGATAAACATAATTCCCCACACAGTGAGTCGCTACTTCATTCCCCCCTCTCCAAGCATATATGGAGAGACTTGCTTACACTTCTTATGCACAATTGTTTAAAAAGCAGTTATCAAATATTTCCTTCTAATGGGCAAAAGAGAATAAAGTGCACTGTGCTTTCGACTACATTTGGGCAGTCTGCTGTATTGCTTGAGTTCCAGATTTGCTTCAAGCTAGCAAGAGGCAGAATGCCAATACGCAGCTACGTGTAAAGGGATCTCATCAATTTCAGCTGCATCCCATCTATATACTGTTCAAAGACAGTTCCTTTCTCGACACATATGACTAAACTAGTTGAGTTTACCAATTTCACACAGGTTTCACTCTCCCACCTTTTTTCGTAGGCCTTTTTCAATTGGATCTTAACATTTCTTGGGATTGATTCGGAATTGAGCAAATCATTTTCCACCCCATGATAGTAAGCTCATGTCTTATAGCCACCAACCAAGATAGGTTTGGGTCTCCGGGCTGAGATAGGACTCCTTTTACTGCTTTTCTGTAAATGTCCAGGTTACGATTGGACCAGAGGCGAACTCAAAGAAACAGCGGTCTCACTCCGCAGATGAAGCCAATGCTCTGTAGGTCCGTGTCCCAAAAAAAACAGAACTTTGGAGCATTTACAGGAAAATCCAGGATGGGTTTTAAGAATGTTTGTTCCACTGCCTGGAGCATGCTTGGGTTACACATTCCCCAGAGCTCTGCACAATAAAAGGCCGCTTGTCTAGCTTGGCTTTTGTAAATCTGCACAATGGCACTCACCGGGCCTGCCCCATGGTCTTGAGTGAATCTAGACACAGTCCCACAATACCTAGTGAGCTATTCAGACCCCCACGTAATTATATTGTGTGACCTGCTCAATCGGGCCATCCCTCAATCTGGTTGCAAGACACGATTTTCTCTTTACCCGGCTTCTGCTAAACACCATTGACTGTGTTTTCTGCACATTAACTCTGAGTCCATTTAAATCACAAAAATGTTAACAAATAACCAATTGCCTCCAGAGCCCTTTGGGGTAAGGGAAAGCAGGACAGCATCATCGGCAAATAAGAGAACTGGAATTCTCTCACTTGCCAATGATGGAGCGTCAGTAGGTTCGGCCAGCAACAAATGGATTACCCCATTGATTAACAAGCAGAACAGGCTGGGGGCAAGGACCCAGCCTTGCCTAACTCCAACGTTGATTTTTACTTTGCATGCTGTTTGGCCATCCAACAAGTGCTTGATTACTGTCCCATTTTTAGTATAAATGATAAATGGACTGGACTGCTCTCCAAATGTCAGCTGGAATGCCCAGGTTCATCAAAAGCAGTTTGAGATCAATAAAAACTGCATAAATGTTCCTATTCCTCAGCGTGACATATTTATCCAAGATCAAACAAAGCCTCATGACTTGATCTATGGTGTTAAGAATATGCTGGAACCCAGCCTGAGATGGTTCAGAGCACCCACCTCCAGGCTCCATGTGTCCAACTGACCCAGAACCACCTTTGCGAACACCTTGCCTCCTGCATCAAGAAGGGAGATGGGTCTGTAGTTGGCGGGAGACTCCCCATCCCCGTTCTTGAATATGGGGAGGAGTACTGCTTGAGTCCAGGAGTATGGAACTTTATTAACAGCTAGAAAGCTGTTAAACAATTTTATCAGAGAAGGGGTCCATATTGCCACCTCCGGTCTACAGCAGTCAATGGCAATGGGCTGCATATCAGGTCCAGGTGCCTCACCCAGCTTCTGGGACATAAGTGCTCTTGTAATATCACTCAGACAGCACTAATGGGACTTGGTCCTCCTCCCGGACACCCTCAAAATTGGCACCTCCTGGCACACTCGAGGCCAATTCATCGTACATGTAAAGATTACCATAATAGGCAATCCAAGCTACCTCTGAGATGCCATTCTGGATTAAATGTTGCTCGCCACACTTCCCCGCCCCAACACATTGCCAGAAGGCCCGGGAGTCACCAATTCTAGAAGTCCTGGGGAGATTATCCTGTAGCAAATCAGAGTATGATGCTTTATTCGATTTCAGCAATTTGCAGTATGTGGCACGAGAGTCAGCCAGAGCTCATATGCCCCCATCCCTATCCTCCTTTGTATGCTCAGTCAGTACCCTTTTTACAGGGTATTCGCCCTCATACCATGGGTTTGCACATGCTGAATTGTGGCCAGACCTATTTGCTGTTAGCTACACGGTACACTGTACAATATTCACTTAATCTGCCTATGCAGAATGTATCATTCAGAAATTCAAGGGCTCCAAATGACTGTTGTTTTTCCCCTTGTTGCCTCCTGCCTTGAGCACTTTGAAACACTTGCCTTGTGTATAGGCCCTTGACAAATAAAAATGACCATACCATACCATTAGTTCCATCAGCAGTCCAAGGCTTACTCAAAGAATCCCCCACTATGCAGATCAATGTTTCATGCACAATTAACATTTGATTAACATTCTTCTCCTCAATGGAACAAAAAGTCTCAATTAACGTCCAAATGCTTGAATAAATATCTGGTAATTGTATCTCCAGATCAAGTTGACAACACTTAATGACACGTCTGGCTTCGGCCTTCATCTCAATTGGAATCACACACTGATCATTGCCATCCCTCCTTAAGCCTAATAGGGTCCCTGAAAGAGATACTATACTACTACAGGATCGTGGTCACTTTCACATCTTTTCAGTACCCCAAAATCCTGTAGATGGTTCCATGATTCAATATTCACCATGATATAAACATTTCAGCTACATTTAGAGTGAGAACCAAAAATCGTGTTGTTCTGGGCGGTCGCTAACAAATCTGCCGCTGCACACCCTAAGGCCTAGAGACAAGAACACACTGGCTGCCACCTGGGCATATCATTATTTCCTCTCAGAGTGGCCCGCCACCAGCTCTTCAATGCCCCATCTTGCATCCTCCTCCTCAGTAAGTCCTATCATATTCTCAAGTGGTTGAAAGTGGAAATTCAGGACTCCCATTATAATGATGTTTACCGGACCTTTCCGATTTCCCTCCACTGGGTGACCCTTTCCTCCAGCAATCAGAACATAGAGTTGCCAGCAGCAGTTCCATGTCGATTGTACATGTAATTAAGCAAAAGGTTAGAGTCATTGAGGCATTGCAAGTGTAATTCCTGTAGTCCCCTGAGTCAACAGGATACATACATATTGGGATAAATCATTTTACATTGACCCAAAGGGTTAAACCACCATTTGGACGCCCTCCCGTATGCTGCCGGAATGAAAAAATTGGCAAAGCCCTTGCATGTTATGGGCCACCAGAGAACACGTTTCTTGCAAAGCCACTATATCATGGAAGCACATCAGATCTGACCAGGTTGGATCTTCTATGTACTTTTGAAGGCCAGCAATGTTCCAGGACATCAAACACAGGGTGTGAAATGGATCATTCAAGGGAGTTACAGATTGCATCTCTGGGAGGGAACCAGGGTTAACCTCATAGTTTGTTAAAGAGGGCCTTGTTCTATGAACAGCCTTCTGTCAATCTGTACCCCCCCCCCCAACACCGATAGATTTGACATACCTGCATCTGCCCCCTTCCCACTGAGGTCATCACCCCTGGGGGTCCAAATGATGGTCACACAGCTAGAGAACTAAATCTAACACCAATAGCAGGTATAGGCAGAGCAGTGGGTCCTCGTATCAGATCCATTCTTGTATTAGTTGGAGTACTCAGCAAGACAGGGCTTGCTCTCAAACACGGTGCAACACATCTGCCCTTTATGCTTGGATTACCACCGATGGGGCTGGGTGTCTCAGCTACCAGGGGAAGAGACAACAATGAGGGAGTTCAAACTGAAGACTATCTCCAGTGTACTGGGAGGCATGGTCTTCTGTTCCATGGCCAACCACCAATTAGTTGGATTTTAAGTCCACTCTAATACAATCCTTGGGAAAAGTAATGGGCAGGCGTGAACACTGAACTATGTCGCTCCTAATAATTGACAGACAGCCCCTCTTTGATCTCAACCAATGACATACTTTGTTAATGAAACCTTCACCAGATTCCATATTTTAGCGTTATGCTCTGGGAACGTTGGTCAAGAGGAAATGGGAAATACAACGCTGTGCGCTATGCACCTGCTGGGTGAAAGAGAGGTGACTGCTCTCCTTCTTACCCTCCTCTCTTAACACCCACCTCATGTTTTGTCAGGCTAGTGAAAGGTGGCTCCCAAGGGTACCGCTGAATGAATGAGCCCGCCCTTCCTGCACCCTGCCCACATAGCCCTCTACCCCCTTCTTCCAAGTTACTCGACCACTTCCAATAAAAGCTGCATTTCATCTACTCGCTTCTTCAGTACTTACATCTCCTTTGCCACCGATCCAATGGCCATATTTGCCTGCTCCAAACTACGTGTAATTTTTTCTACCTCCTCACAATTACACGAGGTGCCAGGTGGAATGCTCGCCCTGCTCGATGGATCCACCCCAGCCTTTGCCGGAATTATGTCCCAGCCCTCGCTGTCCACTCGAGTTCCTACAGGCCTCATGGTTAACTTTGCATAGGCCCCCACCCGCACCTGGCCCCTGCCACGTGGTGCAATAGGGGCATCAGAGGAATTATCGGGGCCACTGTAGTCCCTCCTCTACCTCCGGTCTACTTTTCTATTCTTGGTCTTCATTCCCCTAACTCATCCCCCAGCGAGTTCAGGGGAGACAACCTATTCGACAGCTGGACCAGTATTGACACTGGGCCCCTCTTTTCCATTACCATCATAAGACAAAGGGTAATCTATTCCACCGTCTAGATTGCAAATCACGGTGTCACCCTTGCCAGATATTGCGTTACACTCAATAGGTACAACATAGCTTTTTTCCTCACTCAACGCAGGGGGTTAGGTACCTCATAACCCGGCAAGATCGTGCCAACCTCCAACAGCACAGGTAAAGGTTCATTTACAGCATTTAAAGCACAGCTCGCTTTTTCACGCATTTCAGCATGAGTCAATGGCGTATTGAATTATGACAAGGGTGCAGTCCTTTTACTTATTGGTGAGATGCTAATAATTTTCAAAATCACATTATCCATCGCTACACACTTCCTTGCCTGATGGGCATAGTTTCTATTTCTGTTATGTTTTGCCCATTCAACGCAATACCTTTCAGGGCCAAATCATTTGGCTCCATGTTATATAGGAGCAGGGCAATTTCCTCGATCATCGCATTTGCTTGGTCAATGGAATCAGTTAGCTTCATAATTTTTTCCACTGCTGACTCATGGGGGTCGGGGGTATTTGATAGATTTACGCTTCGACATTGAAGCAGGGACAATGTGAATGTTTCAATGTTCGAAGCTCTGGATTCAAAGTTATATGACTTAAACTTTGTGCAGCAAAATGGAGGAAATAATAAGCTCACACAGCATACCGCTTCCTTGAACAACCACAGAAGTAGACAGCTGGGGACCCTTCCCCTTTAGCTGCTGGTTCCCGGTTCCACTCATTCCACTAGGTGATCTACTTTACTCTTGATGCATTCCCAACTGAGAACGATTACATGGCTTTATAAATGCTTCACAAATGTACAGCCGTAGGGAGCAGGCTTCTACTAAAAAAAGTATGCAGGCCAACCCCATGCGTCCACCAAAACGAGTGGAATACCAACAAACCAGTGCGCATTGTCAACAGTTTATCACCACAGCCTCTAGTCTCATATAGAATGGAGTTCACTTGTAAACAAGTAACAGGTTGGATCAAACCACAAATTGAAAATACCTTCTGCAGAGGTAGGAGATTAGTTACATCAGGAAAGAGGACTGAAGACCAGTTGGCAGCCGCTTACACCACCAGCAGTTGCGAACACCCAAGCGGGCGCCAACACCCATGCTCTTGACTCCCTGCTGATTCCGGTGTGCGGGGCCAATGAAGACAGGCAACACGGCAGCTACAATGAGATCATTTCTCCTAGCACCAACACCCACGTCCCTGATTCCCTGCGGGCGTCACCCTCACGGGGAGATCAGCAGCTCATAAGCACTGCGTTGTGCGGGGAGGTAGGCGGGGCCAATGAAGACATGCGGCAGCTACAATCAGATAATTTCTCCTGGTGACAACACTAGCACCCTGGACTCCCTGTGGGCTTCATCCTCACATGGAGATCAGCAGTTCATAAACACTCTGGTGAGTGGCAGGTGGCCGGGGCCAATGAAGACACACGGCAGCTACAATCAGATAATTTCTCCTAGCACCAACACCCACGTCCCTGACTCCCCGTGGGGTTTACCCTCATAGGGAGATCAGCAACTCATAAGCACTCTGGTGTGCATGAGGTGGGCAGGGCCAATGAAGACACACAGCAGCTACAATCAGGTAATTCCTTCTGGCACCAAGACCTGCCCCCTTGACTCCCTGCGGGCTTCACCCTCACAGGGAAATCAGCAGTTCATAAGCATTCCGCTGAGTGGCAGGTGGCCAGGGCCAATGAAGACACACGGCAGCTACAATCAGGTAATTCCTCCGGGCACCAACACCCGCCCCCTTGACTTCCCGTGGGCTTCAGCCCCATGGGGGGATCAGCAGTTCATAAGCACTCTGGTGTGCGGTGTTGCATGTGAACCCCTCCTGGGAGCATGGTAGCTCCCAGGATGTTGTAATGGGTCACGTGGCAGTAGCCACGTGACCAACATAATAAAATAGGCGAGCTGCTTCCGGCTCGCCAGTCACTCCCATTCTGGCTCCAGCGTCGTTCTTTGAGAAGCACCATGCTGGTGCTGCGCTGTGTGTGCTGGGCCCAAGGACGGGGCCCAGTTGGAGGACGGTGCCCCTGCCGGGCAACGCCGTCCGGATGGTGCCCCTGCCGGGCAACACCATCCCTGTGTGTCCCCATGGCCCTGTGAGTTGGGTCATGGTGGCGACCCCGGCCTGGGTGCCCCCAGAGCCGGGGCCGCGGTAAGCCGGTTGCCAGCCGGCCATGTGTGGCGCTCCGGTGTCCCGGAGCGGGTGGGCTGAACCCCCACCCTTCATAGTGCGGCGTGATCGCCGCACTGCAGCGTGTGGTGTCGGGCGCTGCCCGACACGAGTATGGGGCTGCCCGGTGGACCGGAGCAGCCCCCAACAATGGCGACGAGGGCTGGAGCCCTGCGTGTGGTGCGGCGTCGGCCGCATGTGGAGGAGCGTCTGCTCCCACCGCCGCCAGGAAGGAGGAAACTATCTTCTCCCCTTCCCAGGGGGAGTGCGTGTGCCCCGCGGAATCCGCCGCACAGACGAGGAAAACGTCGCCGCACACAAGCGATGGATGCGGGCCCATCTACAATTGGGCCCGCTAAGGAGGTGAGGGGCCCCGCGCACCCCGAAGAGGAAATGGTGTGGGCCCATCTACAGCTGGGCCCGCGATGAGGAGGAGCGGAAACTCTCCTTTCCCCCCCGCGTCCCTGGGTGGGAGAGAAGTTTCTGCGGCGTCGGCCACAGGAGGTGCTGCCCCTCCCCCACCCGCGAGCCGCGGAGGGGAGGAGCGGACAAAGGCGTGCGGGCCCAACCACAACGGGCCCCGGGATAGGACGAGTGGCCGCCATCCTCCGTACGGGGAGGATCTGCGGCGCGTGAGCCGCTGCCCTCTCCCTGCAGCGGGGTGAGCCTGTTTTCCCCCCCCCAGAAGAGGTGGCTGGCCGCCACCAAGGAGAGTGAGGAGGGAGAGGTGTGCGGCCTGCGCCGCCGTGAAGGTCGCCGGGCTGCCCCGCCCCCCACCATGGATGAGGACTCTGCCGCAAGTGAGGGAAGGTCTGCCTCACCACCAGGAGGGAGGACACGGTCCCCCCTCCCCTATTCTCTGTGAGGAGCGAGTGTGTTTGCGGCGTCGGCCGCGGGGAGGAGGCGCGGCCCCGCCCACGACCCGCAGTGAAAAGGAGGATGCGGGCGGCGAGGTGCGCCGCAAAATAAAAAAAAAAAAGACCCTCAACCGTGACACGGAGGGGAACAGCAGGCCATTACCCCAACAGAGCCCGGGCCCATCACAATCCGGGCCCACAAAAAAAAAAAAAGAAGAGGAAAAAAGAGGGGAGTGGATGCGGGCCCACCACAAACTGGGCCTGCAATGGAAAGGAGAGAAGGGGACAAAGGCAGCGGGCCTAACACCAGCTGGGCTCGCAAGGACACGGGCCCTGAGGGGTGTTGCCCCCATACAAATAGACCTAGCCGATGTGGCCCCTGGGCCTCCCCAGGTGCGGCTTTGCCGGTGTTTGTGTGACTGTGTTGTAACTGTCCGAAATGGAACCCTGGTGAGGGTGCGAGCTGGTTTCCGGCGACTCCATACGGAAGATGGACATCGTGAGTGACATTCCCCGGAAGACTGTGAGCCGGCAGACACGGACTTGCTTAAAAATGGCCCGGTTAGTGGGTAATGTTGTGTGGTGCACACCTGCAGACTCGGAGTGCTTTATGTGGTGCCAGTAGCCCCCAGTGGTGCTGTTTAGTGACATGAAACCACTCACCCAGGTTAATAAAGGGTGTATTAGTAGAGTGGTTGTAGGAGTAGTAGTGGGCAAGTAGTGGTGTGTGTTTTGTTTTGTTGCTCATTAAGAAAAATGGAGTGGTGTTGCATGTGAACCCCTCCTGGGAGCATGGTAGCTCCCAGGATGTTGTAATGGGTCACGTGGCAGTAGCCACGTGACCAACATAATAAAATAGGCGAGCTGCTTCCGGCTCGCCAGTCACTCCCATTCTGGCTCCAGCGTCGTTCTTTGAGAAGCACCATGCTGGTGCTGCGCTGTGTGTGCTGGGCCCAAGGACGGGGCCCAGTTGGAGGACGGTGCCCCTGCCGGGCAACGCCGTCCGGATGGTGCCCCTGCCGGGCAACACCATCCCTGTGTGTCCCCATGGCCCTGTGAGTTGGGTCATGGTGGCGACCCCGGCCTGGGTGCCCCCAGAGCCGGGGCCGCGGTAAGCCGGTTGCCAGCCGGCCATGTGTGGCGCTCCGGTGTCCCGGAGCGGGTGGGCTGAACCCCCACCCTTCATAGTGCGGCGTGATCGCCGCACTGCAGCGTGTGGTGTCGGGCGCTGCCCGACACGAGTATGGGGCTGCCCGGTGGACCGGAGCAGCCCCCAACATGCGGGGCCAATGAAGACACACGGCAGCTACAATCAGGTCCTCCTGGCGCCAACACCAGTGCCCTTGACTCCCTGCGACATTTTTCATATAACGTTCATTCCCACCAGTTGCTCAATGTTTTTACCCTGACGCCTAAAAAGCCTTCCAGGCATATTCTAGGACTGGTGTTATTTATTATTGTAACTCCAGTCTTAGAATATTTAGGGGAAGTGCCTGACAGTAGTCAGGGTGCACGTTTGAAAAAATATTGCCTGCTGACCACAATTTCACTACTGCCATTATCAGAGGATGCCGAAGGGATTAGGGCAAAGCTGAATACAATTATGTTTATGACGATGAGTGCTAGCCGAACAGTTGCTGAATGGCAGGAACTATGCAGACATTGTTTCCAGGGTTTGGGAGTGCTTCACGTTACCCACTGCTGGGACAGCATCACGTGTGCAGCCTGTGAAGTGAAAATATAACTATTGCACTTCAGTTGCAATGTACACTGCAGCAGATTCCTTGGGGTGGGCAGACGCCCTCTCCCCTCCATTCAGCCAAGCTCAACCTTATTCCACAAGGCCTACTGGACGACACAGATGCTGCCACCACTACAGCTGATCCCGCCCGCTCATCTAGAATTTGGTGAGAGATCCAGTTTATCTGTACCACGGACATCACTACGCTATTTCCACCACACGGATCCAGCAATCAAAACCACAGCTCTACCTGGGCTCCGTTCTACACGGCCACACAATCGGATGCAGGCCGCCTCCTCCAAAATGGCCACTCACTATTTGTTTACTCGTTGCTAAGCAACAAGAATCCTCATAACGAGGCACAGCCGCCGTCAGGCAGAAGAAGCCAGCACCTACGTGTGAAGGACCGCAGTGTAAAGGGCCTGTTTTGCCCGTTTGCGCACTGCTGCGCGAGTGCGGCCCCAACCCCTCCGTGTACCCCACGAGGTAAAACATTGTACTATATTTATGCAATCTGTATTGATCATTGTTTTATCAATGCCCGCAATATACTTGTACCAAGCTACGTATGCGGCGCACTCTAGTTATCAATGAGCACGATTATGTCGTCATTAATAGAGTGTAATACTACTGTTACTCTGTGTCGGCCACGGAGAAGGAGGACGCGGACACAGGACTTATGGACACTTCTTTATTCAACCTCTTCCAAAACGTACTGGCGCTAGCGCGCCTTACCCATAAAACCCCTTTCCTCCGGCGTCGCGCCGTAACTGGCTCCGCCCCCACAACGGTGGGGGCATCACTCTTTTAACCCTTGGAGTGCTCGGTAACAACTACCCTCCCACCTATACAAAAGTGTCTACTGCAACCGTATTAAATGGACCAACGCACATATTGTACAGCAGTGCAGGACACATCCCGCTAGCACCAACTGTGTCCCCTAATCTTCTATCTAACTACTGTGTAAACCACTGCCAAAAGTACTGCACGCACCCCACTGTTACCAAATCGTGCGCTACCTATAGCCTAATTACTATGTTGATAACTGCCAGAATATATTCTCATTGTTCCCTAATCAATTGCTACCCTTTGCCTGATTGACATCATGTGGATTGCTGCCAATATATTTCACTATTGTTGCCTAATCACTTGCTAACTACTGTTGAACTCCATGTGCACTACTACCAGAATTTATCATCGCTGTTGCCCAAAGTTTTGCTAACTATTGTTAGGCTAAGTGCCTTGCGGTTGGCATGCACCCTCACTGCTGCCCATTTTGATTGCCACCCAATAGCCTACCTCGTATATATACAACTGTTATATGACACCTAGCACTGATCATATCGTGCGTACATCACAGCCACCACCACATCCCGACAGAGTAACCGCTGCAATGCAAACCCACACCATGCCTTGCACTGGAGAAAGCCCCCTGCAGTCCTAACACCCAACAACAGACCCAGGCACCCACACCCTAGAACCCCAAACACAAGCCACATAAGCCTCGCAATATACTGTCTCCTTCTATCACATAGTGCCACAATTCCCCAAGCAACACCTTTGACAGTAACATCAACCCTGGCAACATTACTACTGAACACTTATCCATCATGCTCACAGATAACACTATCTGTACCAATGGAGTATTTATCTCCATCTTCACAGGCCTCGCCCGGCTACACTGCCCTAGACACCACCCAGTGCCCTGCCCCACACCATTCCTTCCCAACATCCCTGCCTTCCGCACCCCACTACACCCCCACCCCCTAATCCGACCACTGCTAGGTAGCACATGCCGTACTCGCCTCTCCTCTAGAATTATCCTTAAAACACAAACTAGACCAGCCACTACACCGAAAAGAAACAACAGACTCTCAACACGCCCCCTCCACCAACACTCTCACACCAAAAACCAACATGTCTCACCTCATCCCAACTCCACTACCTCACCCAAACATCACACAACCCAGGAGATGCCCAACACCAACCCACATTGGATCTTTACCACCATCACAACCCCAAAAACCTGCTCAACAACACAGCAACCAACTCCAACCAAGACCATATCTACCCCAAGCTCACCCAACACCAACCAACGCCTTTTGGGAGCCCTTCTCAATGTCAGGGCCCTAGGGGCCCACGCTACTGATATACACTATATTAGAACTTAAACTCAATTTCCTAGTACTCACTGAAACCTGGCTACACACAGCATCAGGCCCACAGATCACACTAGCCATCCCCCCCGAATACACCCTCCTAAGGGCTGATCGCCTAGAAGGCATGGGTGGTGGAGTAGCCATTATCTACAAATCCTCACTACAATTTAGGGAATGCAAAATTGACTCACTTACAGGTTATGAACTCCTTTCTCTCAAACTAGCCATTAATCCCAAAGTAACATTAAACTTCCTCATAATATACAGAGCGCCTAACGCCCCCAACAACCCAGACATAGACTTACCTCTCTTAATCACACACCTCCTCAAACCCAAAACCAAGTATATCCTCCTAGGAGATCTCAATCTATGGTACAACAACCCTATGGACAGCAAAGCTACAGCCTGCCACAAAGCATTCCAAGAGATGCAATTCACCCAAATTGTGAATGCCCCCTCCCATTCTAAAGGAAGAATCCTTGACTGGATACTCACTTTGAATACTGAAGCTACCGTAGTAGACGTCCTCAATATGCACTGGACAGACCATTGCCTAATCAAATTCAACATAAACCCAGCTCCCATACAGGTCAGGAACTCACGCAAACTCACCCCAGAGGACCTCAATCCATTATTGCACAATTTGATAAACGCCAAACCTCTACATTCTACTAATGAAGCTAACATCTCAGATCACTACCACCAATGCTTGAAATTTGCCATTGATGAAGTAGCCCCCCTTTAAAACTAAAACCCCCAAACTCAAACAAAGCTCCCCCTGGTTCACTGATGAACTCATCGAACTGAGAAGGAAAAAAAGAGCATTAGAACATCTACACAGAAAGAACCCCTGCCCCGAACTCCAAGGCAAACTCCAACAACTATCCAAAACGTATAAACTTAGCGTTCGCACTCACAAAGCAGCCTCACTCAATGAACGTATCTCCAATGCAGCATCCAATACAAAAGAATTATTCACGATTCTCAGAGAACTTGAATCCCCTATCTCACCTCCCTGCCCCATCAACACCAGAAAAGCCTGGTTCACTACCATCCAGAATGCCCTGTCCTCCAAAATGAACACACTACAATGCCAAATAGCTTGACAAAAAAAGCTCCTAGAGCCCTCAGCTAATACACCTCACCCAATAGGTACTTCCACTAGATCAGATGTACCCGAATTCCACTTCGCTCAAGTCACCAAGGACCAGGTCCTCAAAACAATAGCCGCTCTCAAACCATCAAATTGCAAAGGCGATGGCTTCCCTGCAAAAGTAGTCAAAGACTGCGCCTCCACTCTAGCACCCATTATCACTGACTTTGTGAACATGTCATTCAAAACCAGTGAAATACCAGCATCCATCAAAGTAGTATGGGTCACACCGCTTCTTAAAAAACCTACCCTGGACCCGTCAATACCTACAAATTATAGAACCATCCCAACAGGGCCATTTCTCCTTAAAACCATTGACAAAATAGCTTACTCCCAAGTTCAAACCAATTTAGAACAGAACCAACTACTAGGGGATAGACAATCAGGTTTCCGCCCTAGGCATAGCACTGAGACCGCACTTCTTGACTTAAAAAACCAAATGGACGTCATCAGAAACTCAGGTAAACTGTGCATCCTTCTACTACTAGACCTCTCCGCGGCCTTCGACTTAGTCGACCATGACAAACTATGCCAAACTCTAACCACCAACTTCCACTTCTCCAAGAAAGCCACTACGTGGATAAAATCCTTCCTCTCAGATCGTACTTCAAGAGTCACACTAGGGGATGAAGCAGCTGATCCCATCATAGTACCATTAGGAGTACCACAAGGATCCTGTCTTGCCCCTACACTCTACAACGCCTATACAAAATTACTCTTTGCAGCACTAGATGCCATGGGAGTCATATACACAAACTTCGCCGACGACACACAAATTCTTATACCTATCACAGGCGACCTAGAACAGGACACGACAACCATCAACACAATTTATTCCCTAATCCAAAATTGGATGGCCAACAATAGCCTCTGTCTCAACAGAGAAAAAAACGAGATTCTCATAGTCGGCTCCCCAGCCAGACTTAATAAACTCCACCCAGACTACACATCCATAATGATAGACGGCACCCCTATCCCCATCTCTAATAAAGTCAAAACGCTAGAAGTCCACCTTGACTCTAGTCTCACTATGAATAATCATATTAGTGCACTTGCTTCCTCCACGGCATACACAGCCAAACTCATCTCTCTAAGTAGGCCTTTCCTCTCCTCTGAGAACTGCCTTACACTCGCTAGAGCTCTGATCCTAACAAAGATAGACTATTGCAGTGTCCTACTGCTAGGAACCTCTAAAAAAAAATTAAATAAACTCCAACTCCTTCAAAACAAAGCCTTCAGAGCAGCTCGGGGCTTCAACAGAAGAGAGTACATATCTCAACACAGAAGGGATGCTCACTGGTTGCCGGTATGAGCCAGAATCCTACACAAAACTCTCATCATCACCCAAAAATGTATCACAAATAACGCCCCTACCTACCTCAACCAAAGCATTTCCCGCAAAACAATAGCCAGAACGCTTAGATCAAGTGCCAACACACATCTCCACATACCACGATTCACAACCTCCAGAGCAGCTAACTCTAGCTTTCCCACAGCAGCTCCCCGTCTCTGGAACTCACTCCCCACCCACCTCAGCAACAAAGCTTCCTTCCCAATGTTCAAGAAGTTACTCAAAACCTGTCTGTTTAACAAATTCTAACACCACAAGCTCAATACAGCCTGTCTCACCCACGCAACTGCTCTCTTTACCTATGATTCATGCAACTGTCTGTAATCGCCCTAAATAGATGTAACTATTCAAAATGTATATGAAGATTGTAACTTCTCAAGATGTTATCAAAATCCATGTAATTTCACAAGCGCCTAAGTTTTATGTAACTACGCCGTGATACCTAAGGGTTTGGGCGTACAATCAAATGCAATAAATAAATAAATACATACATAAATAAATGTGGGAACCCCAAAGCAGACGTGCTTGGCACACACATCCAAAGATCTCTATGCTGTCTATATACCATGCAACTTACAAGCTACCAGCACCACTGATGACTCTAAAGAAACAGGGAGGAGGCAGAGTGCAGGCTTCCCCAAAGCAGCTGCCACTCCATCAACCAAAACAACACTTGCGCCATCAGCTTTGAGTGATTTCATGAACCTGAGGAGAAGAGCCGGTTTCTCTGGATTTGGATCTCCCACAGTCTGGTTTTTAACGCTTCCTCCCTGTTTTCTTTTTAAAATGAGTTGCGTGTTACCAGGCTCACTCTGCATGAGTACACTTGTGTTTGGGAAAGGAGCCTGGCTTCTGTGCTGAGGTAGACCTACAACACATGACGTTGCCTGTTGATTGTAAAGGGTGCGCATGCGCTCTATCGAGGAACGGGAGCAATACAATGCCTGTGTCACCTAGGAGGTCATTTGTTTCCTGTGATCTAGCAATTTGTGCGCTGGAGTACACTCGCCTCGGTTCTCATGTGAGCTAAGAGGTGTGTTTGTTAGTAGCGTGTGTTAGAATGTGGCAGGGGGAGCTTTTATCTGTACAGAGGATCTGGCATTAAGGATCAGTGAGCTTGTGTAGGCGAGCAGAGTGTGCTGGGTGCAGCCTTGCCATGCACTTTAGGTCCCACTGTTGCAGAGTCCACTGGGTTAAGGAATGCTTGATTGAGATGTGACTGAAATCCGGATCTGCAGTAGCTCCCTGCAGGGAGAGGTGCAATAAACCCAAGGGTGTTCAGTTTCATGCTCTGCAGCAGACTCACTTTACAAATGTGAAGTGTTGTAGGCAGCTGCGAAGGCCTGCTTGCATGCCAGTGTGCATGGTTATTAAAATGTATAATTACATGTATGGTCAAGGTTAATACGTTTACATGTGACAGATAAGACAATATAAGCAGTGTTATCAGAATATACCTTTTCAACATTATGTGAAGTTCCTTGCATTTTGTTGCTTAAGTTTGAATTGTAAACTGGTCTCTTTCAATGGGCCTCAGCAGGGGGTGGGCGGAGTCACAAAAATACAGCGGTAACGGAGGTACATCTCCAGCTTTCTGCCCATTTTCGGCGCTATTACCGCCGGCAGTAATAGTGGCGAAAAACCCCATAGAGTCCTATGGACTCATAACAAATGGTGACTAACAGCGCCACCGCAACTCGGGATCCGGCACAAATTACACCAGACCGGGTTGCGGTAATGCAAATTGGCTTGGCATTATCCTGGCACATTTACAGCTGATATACTGCCCAACTCATGATGAGGCCCAATGTGTATTATGCTCTCCCAGTGGCTGTTGCTGGTTGTGCATGGCACGTGCCTATGTGCCTGATTGTGTATGGCACATGTCCAGGGAACGTGACCTCACTGCCTGAAGGCAGGGAGTAAAATGCCAATGGGATCAAAGAGCTTCTGCTAAGCCTATGACGGGATTAAAGACAAGACCAATCACATATGTAGGGTTTCCCTCTTCCTGTTCCTAGAGCACTTGTTGATGTCTTGCCATAGCGTGATGTCTTTGTGCAACTGGAGACAACCTAGGCACTGAAAGCCCTTGTTAAATTCTGACCAACTTCAGGAACACTTATTAAGAAAGTGTTTTAACAACGAGCCATTTCTAAGACATTCACGTTTTTTTCATCTGCATTCATATGTATTCCATGGTTTGTTTCCAGAGGGCTTTAGTTTAATAAAGTCATTTTTTACTGTACAAACAAGTTGGCTCTGCCTGCTGTTTGTGTCCATAATGTGCATTTTCGGTGTGCTTAGATTACTGTAAGTTCACCCCCACAGCCTTCACGTGAGTGCAGCCTTAATGTAATTTAAGTGGCCTTGTATAGCGCCCGTCTGCTACAATTGGTAGCTTTGCTGTGCTCGGCTCTGTAAGAAAAAAACAGGGGTGGGATTCATAAGTGGGACAGGGAGAAAGGAAGATGCGAAACCTGTGGTGTTGATGGGTGCGCATCGGAAGTATGTGGTTCCTGTGCGCCAATCTGCTTTCTTTGGGTTTGGCAGAGAAACTTGGGAGTGTGTTATCCATGGGGAAGAGCCCAAGAAATACAAGGAATACAGATAACATTAGAGGCATTACATAATGAAGTCTACCTACAAGGGTATATGCAAGAACTTACACAGGTGAAGGTCAGGTCATAACTAGGACATGTTACAGAGAATGTATACAGAGTATTTATACAATAGTTACAGAATGAAGATTGAGTCGGCAGGGTCGGCTGACTAGCCAGTCAAGTAACTAGCAAGCAGTGTTAGTTGTTACCCTCAGTGGGATAGATGTGTGCCTTGCGAATCCTGCGCAAGGAGCCATGTTTTGGCTTTACTTTTGAAATCATGGTAAGATGGTTCAGATCTGAGTGGATTAGGGAGTGAGTTCCATAATTTGGAGGCGAGAAACGGATAGCTGGACCCCCCTGCTTTATGGAGCTTGAACCTCGGCAGTGAAACGCAGTGTGCTTGCGCAGATCTCAGAGGGCGGATGGAGATATGAGGTGTGAAACGGTTCACCAAGTATACTGAGGACTGGTTAGCCAGCCATTTGTGCATGAGTGCTAGGGTTTTGAGGGAGATTCTCTGGGAGACTGCGAGCCAGTGTAGTCTATGTCTGGTATTGGAGATATGCTGTGTCCTAGGGATATTTAAAGCTGCCCTGATGGCATTATTGTAGGTTACCTGTAACTTGTTGAGATTCCTTTGACTAGTCCCAAGATATAGGGCATTGCAATAGTCGATTTTGGACATGACAAGGGTTCTTGCAAGAATGATGCAATTGGAAGGGGTAAGGAATGGTCGACATGCTGTAATAAGTTTGCATGTGTAGGCAGAAGCCGAAACAACAGAGTTGGTTTGTCTTGTGAGAGACAGGGTGGAATCAAGATAAATGTCTAGAGTTTTTGTATCATTAGATACCTTAATGGTATTACCATCAATGATAAAGGATTTGAAGGATGGGCCCAGTCTGTTGAGTCTGAAGTGGGAGCCTAGGCTAAGTAGTTCTGTTTTCTCGTCATTGAGACAGAGGCCATGTTGAGCCATCCAGGCCTGGATGACCTGATAGACATCATTTAAGACTTTGGAGTCAACAGAGTGGTCCCTGGTGATGGGAATGAGTATTTGGGTGTCATCTGCGTAGTTAGTATAGGTGACACCCAAATAGTCTAGAATATCGAAGAGTGGCTTTGTGAACACGTTATAAAGTGTCGGTGAAACACAAGAGCCCTGAGGGACTCCACACAAGACTGGGGAGGGTTTGGCAAAGGCTGACAGTGAGAAGACCCTCACGGATCTGTTTGCTAGAAAGGATCTGATCCATATAGTGGCTTCTTTGGAAAAGTGGGCTGCCGATTTGATGTGATGGCAAAGAATTTGATGATTGACCAGATCAAAAGCTGCCGATAAGTCAAGCAGAAGAGGGCCAATTTGCCATTATCTTTCGTTTCTTCGATTTGGGTTTTTAAATCGATGAGGGCATGTTCTGTTCCATGCCTAGGTCGGAAACCGGATTGTCTAAGGCCGAGGAGTTTATGGGAGTCTAGGTAATCCTGGATTTGTAAATAGGCAGCACGATTCAGGATTTTAAATAAAAAGGGGACGATGGTAATAGGCCTATAGTTAGAGAGATTGCTCGGGTCTAAGGACGGGTTTTTTGATTAATGGGATCACCCAAGCATCCTTAAGGTTGTTAGGGACGATGCCTGAATTGAAAGATGCATTTATAAGAGTGGTGATGAAAGGTGCTAATTCATGTGCAGCCTCCTTAATGATGGGGCTGGGCACGTATCGCCCTGGCAGTTGGAAGGTTTAAGTTTCCTGATGATGTTTTCAACCTCCTTAATGGAGAGGGGCGAGAAGCTAAATGGTTTAAGGTTCTGTGCAGGAAGGACAGTTTTGTCAAGAGGGATGCTGAACTGCGAGTCAGTAAGAAGGCTGCATTTCTTGGCATTAATTTTAGTTTGTAGAGTGGAGATTTTATCAAGGAGCTCCTTTTGTATGTTAGTACACCATGAGCTGTCAGTGCTACAGGTGTCAGGGGTGGCTACTGGTGATTCTAGTTCTTTAAGTATCTTAAAGAGCTCTTTAGTATTAGATTCTGCCTGCTGTTATAGGTGTCTTTTTTGGCTTGGAATATTGCCTGTTTGTAGTTGATGGAAGCTATGATAAGGCAGTTTTTGTTCGTATCTGAGGAAAGACTTTTCCAGCGGGCCTCTGCGTTTCTCTTTTCCTTACGTAATGATCTCAGATGTGGCGTGAACCACGAGTTGAGGTGTGCGCAAGTTTTGGGTTTCCGCAGTTTAATTGGGGAGATGGTATTCAAGGCTTTCAGAATGGTTTGATTGAAGGTGTCTACTAGGACTGTGGGGTCTGCGCAAGACACTGAGGCGTTGTTTAGAACAGGAAGGATTAAGGGAAGCAGTTTCTCCCTTGTTATGTCCCCCTTATTTCTAGTACTAATAGCAGGTGCAATGTTCTGTTTAGCACATTGGTTATTGGCTTTTATGTTGAACATAATCAAATGATGATCTGACCATGAGCAGGGTGTGTTTGACACTATGTTAATGTTGCAGTCAGATCGGCCAGACAATCAAGGGTTCTTCCTTTGATGTGAGTAGGTTCCTGGATGCGATGGGCAAATCCCAGATCTATTAGTGAACTGGCAAGGTCAAGGGCTTTAAGGTCGTTAGGGTCTTGGAAACCAAGATTAAAATCCCCTACTAGGATAATTTGGGAATTAGGCTTGGTATGTTCTGCAAGGAGGGATGTAATGTCATCCGCAAAGGTAGAGATAGGTCTGGGGCGGGGGGGAGGCCTATATATAAGGTGCATGTCGCGGTTTGATTGGGAGAGATAGGCAGTTTGACAGATACTAACTCTGCTGATGGAACCTGTTGATTAGGGATGAGTCTAAGCTCAATGGAACTTCTAAAAATTAAGGCAACGCCTCCGCCTTTGGATTGGGTCTAGTTCTGGTCGCATCTAAGGATGGAATAACCATTAGGGATAGCCAAGGAGAGTATAGGGTCGGCTGCTGCATGTAACCAGGTCTCTGTGACGGCTAGGAAGTCAAGGTCTTGGTTTACGATGACGTCTGCGATATCGAGCGCATGGGCAAAGAGGGATCTGGCATTGACAAGAGCCCCTTTAATCACAGTATCATTAGCAGTGGTACTGTTGCTGTTATTGAGATTCATAGGGACTTTGGGGTTGGAGTAGTTAATGCCTATAGACTCTAGTCTTGTTGTGGGAATGTCAAGAGAAGAGCGCGCCTTAGCGATGGTAGTGGGATGTGAGCGTTGAACTGTGCGACAAAATCTGGAGCCTAATCTAAAGTTCCTAAGATGTTTTACTTTTCTACATGTTTCTGGTCAAAACACCTGTAGCCTCCTTAATATAGAATAAATACATAAGCAAGTACTTAAAAAGGACTCTTACTGTAGAACGGAAATAAATGTATCTGACTCATAAAAACAACACTTCAATACTGAAACGAGTCCCTCACAGCAGCAATGACATATGTGGACCTCACTACTAGAGGAGCTAGAAGATTCGGACCATGCAGCTCCTGAGACAAAAAGCCTGTGGCGTGAACCCCCGGAGCATAAACCGCCACTGCTTCCTTGGTGGGCATAGCAGTATTGCTTCAAATGTCCTAGGCCTGAAAGAGGTGTTGTGGGCAAATTCATGAGGTCTGTGCATGGTTCAAGCATTGTAAGCACTATACTATGTTGCAGCAATGCACAGAGTTAAATGTACCTGTCGTCTCAGGGGCCAGTGGCCAACCTGGATGGAGACGAATGATACCAACTCACGAGCGCTTGCTTTTAAGGATACAGATGTGAGAGGATGAACGTAGGGTTGTCAACCTTAAACACACTAAATCTCTTCCTCTTGCTACTAAACGACCTGCTGCTGCTCTGAAACGACCACAACGCATGCTACATTTGCAACACACCCTGCCAAGATGAGAACTTAGTACACATGATCATTGTCTATCTAAAGTAGCTCCGACGGAGAGTGACTGCACAGCTGTTTTGAGAACTTGTCTTGCTTTACACAGAAGCAACCCTGTGCAAACGACTCATCCTGGGAGTCACCACTAGACCACCATAGAACTACTCAAACTGCAGGAGTAATAAGCAAAGGAACTAACAGAAATTGATTACAGGTTGATGAATTGCTGGCTATGTTTAAAACAGGCATACACGCAAATGCTGACAAGACCCTAGGGAACAAAGCATAATGAATGGCATGGGCCTACTTTAATAATAACAGCATGTTAGGAGTAGCTGATGAACGGAGACAGGAGGTGCTGATTTTATTCCCTAAACCTCTACCTGGTTGCCTAAGCTCCACAGTGTTTCCCATATGCTGCAACTCCCAGACTATTTGGGCTTCTAGACCATAAGCATCTACCTGAATTTAGCCAATGAATTCCCTCTTACCCATCTTAACTCAAGATTCAATTGATTCTTTATATGTTGTTTTCCCTTTTTAGGCGTGCATGCATTGTATTGCTCTATTTTTGATGTATGGTTTTATGGATTGTTTTAATCCAAAATAGGCGAGTTGAGTTATTGTTTAACCACCCCCTACCCTTTCAACAAACAGGACCCCTGCTCTAATTCCCATTCCACTTCTGTGAAACCCTGTGTAATTACAATTTGGTCACTCTGACTCTATCAAGAGTGGATGGGAACCCTCTAAGCCCTGGGTGGGACACCTACCACAGTGGAAGCTAGAGCCGTTCCTACCCCAGAAGGGGAAGGTGCAGTACGAAGGGCCATGGCTCGTGTCCCCACCTTGTTTCTATATGTGGCTTGGCTATGAATCACCCCATACCTCTGTAAGAAGATGATAGCCAGCTTCTTTCTTCTAATTTCAGGCCATTACATCCATCAACGTTTATGGCAGATCACCCGCCACATGGCAGCCACCGATACCATGGAGAAGGGGAACGGCTGTGCAGAGCAGCAGCGATCATTCACGGCAGCAAGGAACAATAGGTGCCACCAGGCGACACCAATCCACTCCATGAAAGAGCAGCTGCGGTGCAGCTCCCTAGCACAAACTTTAACAAACCAGCCACAGCGCACCTCCAGGACATGAACTCAAGAAATACCCAAACCTTTACCTATGATTCACTTACGGTGGGGCTCTCTTACATGAAAAGAAACCTTATCCAATGCAGGTAACCACTGACCTGGCGCGGCGGACACACAAGGAAAAAAGGTGTGTGGCTTAGCCCCCATTGTATGTACTCAGATGTCTGTAACACCTCCAGGGTGGGGAAGACAGGGCAAGAGTGGACCAGGTAACCAGTGGGAGAGGACCATTGGGGGCAAACGGGGAAGATAAAAGGAGCCTTAGAAAACAAGAAGTTGTGGGCTGTTCAGGTGAGGTCAGAGGAGGAGCAGGTGACAGACCAAGAGACCAGAAGGAGGAAGGATGGTGGACAGGAGGGTGAACGCGATTTTCAGAAAAGATGAGGTGTTGGTTGTTCACTGTGGTTGTGAGTGTGTGTGTAAGATATGTGAGTGAGGGTAGAAATGGAGATTAGGGAGTGGGCGGATGGTGCCTGAGGGCGTGACGGGTGGAATAGTTATAGTAATAGTAAAGAGGGTAAAGTAGCAGTGGCGAGGGGGAGGTGAGAGTAACAGTGAAGTGAAGAGAGGAGAGAACTAGTTGAGTTGAGAAGAGAAGGGAGAGTAGTAGAGGAATTGAGAGGGGAGAATAGCAGTGGATAGAGTAGAAAGGAGTAACATCAGAGGGTGACGGTAGGTTGTTGAGAGAGGGATGGATATGTCCGAGGGACAGAGGAGGAAGAGAGAGAAGAACATGTGGTTGGAGTTGGAGAGAGGGGAGTAGCTGGAGAAAGTGAGAGTGATATAAAGATGTAGGGCGAGGAACACCATGGTCTGAAGGGAATGAGATAGAGTGGGGCTTGAGTGTCTGGAAGACACAACTCCATCACCCCTTAAGAACTAACCTGAAAGTAGAGTAGGTCACACCTAGGAAGTCCCAGAGGGGTGTTAAATAGATACAGGGGTTGCATTTAGGCCCTCACAGCCTGAGAGGTAAAAACTAGACATTAGGGTGCAACAATCAATAGACACTAACCTGGGGAGTAGGGATGCCAGGTTTGGGAAGGGCTGTGCTTTCTCTAGGTGGGAGGGACAGCCCTTAGAGCTCCTTTCAAGAAATCTAATCAAAACCTTTAACTGGCTTTGGGAGTTGGTGTATTATTGAGGCGATCTGTGATACCACGCAGAAAGGAAGAGGGTGTAGCATGATATTACTCTCTGTAGCACTGTTGGACCCACTGCTGCAGTAAAGGAAGTGCACCTCATGCATGACACCACCACCAAAATACTGGTGACTGTCGTATTAACATGCATTGGCCGGGCTGTGGCATGTGGCTTATTTGTAGCGGTGCTATGTTCTAACGGTGGATGTCTGCTGGGAGGGGTGTTCAATTGGCATATTTGGGTGGCTAAGTTGGTATGTATGTTGTGTATTGAAATATAGAATTTAACAATTCTGTTCAGGTAGCACTCAGAGGAGACCTCAATGGGCAGTTTGGTGAGGAGAGCAGATAATTTTGGCATGGCAATGCTCAGTGGGCTGGCCTGCTGGGACTTTTTCTCATCAGGGCAATTTCCATCGGGCAATAAATAACAAATGTAAGGCATTCACATGGCAGTCGGGGAAGGGGTCAGAACGTCTGTTTTTCCTCCCAGAAGTCAATCCAAGTGACTTCAGCAAGCCTCAGATACCTCTCACACTCACACAGCCACAAGCCGAAATGGAATCTGCCCCCCTCCCGCACACCTACCTGTCATTATCTGGTGTTGAGGCAGCTCCACAACTTTGATTTCAGAAGGATGCTGAAACCCAGCTGCGGGAAGGTGGATTCATGTATAGGGTTGATGAGATGAGGACCAGACAAGATAAAAGATGGATTACAGACTGAAAGAGGTAAAAAGGCTTGAATTGCTTATGAATTTTTGTGTGTTACCGTCTATTTCTCAGCGTGAACCGAATTTGCCTGCACTGTTTACTACATGCTACTCCTAACCCGCTTTTCACCCAGAAAACCTATCCCAAAACTGGGAAGCGGGTGTGAATCTTGCATGCATTCAATGGGATTAAAGGCATTATTGAATTTAAACTGAACCACATCAGCCAGCCTCCGTTGGTTTTATTCCATCGCCATTGAGTTAAATGTAGTAAACAAAACAGCCAGGTTTATCAGGCATGACATCAACCTGGTGAAACCATGCTGTTATTGATCCTTTAAACCACGGGTTCAATGCATCCTACAATCTGTTTCCGCAGTAAGGCATTGTCATTCTTATTTATTTATTTAGTCATTTGTAGAGCGCACCAAAGCCGGCGGGATCTTAGCTTGGAGATCAGGCTTGCAAGCCTGTAGCAACCAGTCACAACTGAGTTATGCTCTTTGAAAAACATTTACAATACATGAGCAGCCTTTTCTATCAGAATGATCATACCATGTTTTTGGGGTCTCAAAAGAATCTTGAATACAGACCCCTGGTGACCCCTAAATGACGTCCCTGGATTTATGGTTCAGAGACTTGGCCAAAGGGAAGCAAGATGGGTCATTAGAGGGTTGTTAGTTGGGGAAAAGACATAATAGGGAAAAAGTTAAACTCTGCAAAACAATGTTCCTCTGGGATGCAGTGGGGTGTTGGCTACCAAACCATAGCACTTAGCACCTCCAAAGGCAAAATACAGAAACCTGCAGATAAAGGTAATTCAAAAAATAACCCCTAATTTGCTCATTAACAATAGTTCAGGCCAATCTCAAGTCTTGACATCTGCCAGAGGTATTGAAATAGCTTGATATCACGCGTTCAAAAACCAATGCAGTTAAAAGACAAATAACTACAAGCCCACGCCAAGTTTATTATAAGACATTATCATCTCATCATCAAACAATTATAAGTAAAAATCAATGGGGCCAACTGCTATATATTGGAAGTGAGTTAGATCACACATCTGCAACAAGTGCATAATATTGTAGGTCCAGCAATTTTGGTGCAAGATCAAATGTCAACACAAGCCCCAGCACTTACAACAATTTTCAAGCAATTCATATTTACTTATTAAGTGGCGCTCCTGATGTTCTGGATATTAGCCCCCATTAGCCCTAAAAAGCATAGCCAGTAGCGAATAGGCATGGGAAATGATGTTCAAAACATCTGCAGGCCACATGGCATTACACATGGCATTACACATACACATAAAATGCTCACTACGAAACATAAATGCCTCTCTTTCAGCAGTCCCATCTACTTGAAAAATCACAACTGTGCATTCAGAGGTCCCTCTTCTGTACCTCCCCCATTCATATTGGGTATTAACTCTTCAAGTTCCGGTCCCACACTTCCCTCATTCACCCCTTGTGCTTCCATTCCCTGACCTAGAATCTTACCTTCATTTTTATTTTTCCATTATGGAACAAACATTCAGTTTTTCTGAATCGGAAATTAATGACATTATACAAGGCCCATCCATGTTCAACATGGAGGGGGCCCAACAGCACTTAGCATCAACTGCCACAGGAGAAGATCTTTTGAACCTAAAGAAACGCTGCTTTAGAACTGAGGTGCATGGACATTTTCTCAGAGAATACCTTGCGTGAACATGATTATAATACGGAACGAACCAGCACTATTTCTGGATGATCAGGAATATCTCCAGGGTTTCAGCAAAATAGCAACTAAATGCAGTCGAGACCTTATGGCCCTCACAATTACCACTGCTCAGAGAATACACTCCCACATTTTTAAAGATCTCAAGACAGAAGAAACAAAATTTCTCACCGATGAAACCCTAACCAATGCACGTGAGAAACTTAAAGAAATTGACAAAGAACTAGACACATTCATGGCCTCAACCCTAGACAAAAAGCATAAAAAACTTGCTAAGGACATCAAGAATTTCAAAATAGAGCACACCTATCCTTACCTCGCTGCAGACTACAAAGATACCAAGGAAAAAAAACGCATGGCCAAACAAGGTGGAGACTCAAGAAGTAGAAGAAGGGGGGTATAGTTCTCTGATACTTCAAGCTCAGACTCCTCTACTGGCTATCAACCACAGATCGGAGGACGCCAAGCCAACTCTGGACAAAATCAACCATTCTTGCAACCTCCTAACATGCCTTTTTTAGGCCAGGGGGGTCCCAGAGGAGGGTACTGGGGCCCACCCCACCTTCCGCAATTTCCCTTCTACAACTTCCCCCAATGGGGACACCCGAACCGACGCTGGAGGAACAGCAGGAGGTGCTAACTAAAACTCACATCTTCAATCTCTCCGGTCTACGGCATTATTAGCTAAAGGATTATCTTTCGTGCCTACCAATTATACTGATTGGTTCAAACTGGATCTGGAACTCAGCAACTTTTTTCGTAACATCAGGAGAAAGGTCTACTTCCTGGACAAAGATACCCCGATGGGTCCTGTGGATTCCGGCTTGAGACCTAAATCAGACTTTCTCCCGAGAGACTCTGAAACACCGGCCTCAATCCTCTCTTTTGAGAAATGCATCCGCTAAGAGATTGGTAAATTACAGTCCAGAACGGACCAACACAGGCAGAACCTGACTTCAGGGGAAAGAAAAGCCCTCGCCGCTCTAGGCGCCAACAAAACTCTGGTTATCAAACCAACGACAAGGGAGGGGGCATCGTAGTACAAAATATTACTCAGTACAATGCCATGGTGATGTCCCTTCTCAATGAGGAAGGAAACTGCAAAAAACTGAAAAAAGACCCCACTCTAGAAATAAAAAACAAGATCAAAGAAATATCAGGGTACGCACTGGAACATAACTGGATTACTGATAAAGAAGAGGCTTTTCTTAACACATCTGAAGGAAGAACTCCTGCCTTCTATGCCCTCCCCAAAATCCACAAGAACAGCCACACACCCCTCGGTAGACCCATCGTATCGGGATGTGGCTCTATCCTCGAACCCATTGGAAAATGTATTGATCATTTTCTCAAGCCCCTGAGCCAGATTTGAAAACCAGCCTTTTTATCCATCAGAAGATCTCCTTGTATCTTTAGACATCAAAAGTGTGTACACCTCAATTCCGCAACAACAAGCACTGGAATGCATCAGGCATCACTTGACACAGCACATGACACAGAGACGGGTGCCCACCAACTTCATTATCGAACTTTTGGAATTAGCACTCACCAACACATTTTTAGAGTATAACAACACCTTTTACCTTCAGACTTGTGGGACAGCCATGGGTGCAGTTTTTGCCCCCAGCATGGCTATCATATTTATGTCCGAATTCGAATTGACACATGTCCTTAACATCATCAATCCCTACCTGGATTCCGTGACCTCTTGGTTCCGGTACATTGATGATATTATCTTCCTCTGGAAAGGGGATGATACCACCCTGATGCAATTCTTTGAATGGCTGAACCAACGTACCACAGAAATTCAATTCACTATCAACCAGAGCAACCAGAAGATGAACTTCCTGGACCTCACCATAACACCAAAAACAACAAACTAGAATGTTCCATTTTCAAAAAGACCACGGACCGCAACACGGTCTTGCATTACAGTAGTCATCGCCCCAAGAGCCTACGAGACAACCTCACGTATGGACAGTTTTTGAGGATTCACCGCAACTGTACCCAAATGGATGATTTCCAAAAGCACTCGATTGACCTTCAACAAAAACTGACGTCAAGAGGATACCCAAAGAAACTTGTTAAAAACACCCAGAAAAGAGCAAGATTCACACCAAGAGAGGCCCTCCTGACACCCAAAGTCAACACCACCACCCCTGAGAACATCCTTACTTGTGTCACCACCTTCTGCCCCACCACTTCCAAACTCAAATCTCTCATAAAAATATTTTGGCCTCTTGTTCAACTCAACCTTCCAGCTGAACCCAAACCACGCATGGCACTCAGGAGGTCTAAAAACCTCAAAGAACTGCTCACTAGTGCTAAAACCCATAAAATCCTGGTGCGTTCCACACTTTGGGATGAGAGAGAGTAACGGACACCACACAAGCGGGCAATGTACTGGGTGCAGACAAACCAAGAAACTGAATTCATTCATGATCGAGGGAAAAGAATGGAAGATCAGACACTTTTCAATTGCAAATCCACCAACGTCATCTATGTTATCCAATGCCCCTGCGGCCTACGGTATGTAGGTCAGACTTCAAGACCCGTTCACAAACGTATCAGTGAACACAGGTCGAGGATATGCTGTAAAACCCTCACTGCTCCTCTGGTCCAGCATTTTAACGAATACCATCATGATCCAGACTCCTTTTCTTGGTGGATGGTAGACAAAGTTCAGAATAAAACCAACATTGCCAACGCCCTGAATTTTAAAGACGCATGGTGGATGCACAAACTTAAATCCATCACCACCGGCCTCAATGAGGCCCAACCAGGACCACTCTGTACCTAATATTGCCAGTGATCTCATACTTTGGCCCCCCCAGGATCTCCTTTAACCAACTAGATGATCGATGATCCTCCTGTCTGGCCCTTAACGCCCTCCATCATCGAGGGCACCCATGCCTGTATGTACCTCAGTTGCTCCTGATTTATGCATCTGTTGTTGTATTTATACTATTCCTCTATCACTTTAACATCAATGTATTTATATTGCTTGCCATTTTTGTGTGTGTCCTGATTGCATTTAGCCATGTTTGAAATGTTGATCCCATTGCTCCACACAGATCCTTTTCTGCAACACAAGTTTACTAAGATCTGATGTTCAATTCATGTAACAACAATGATGTTATGGCTTATCATCTTATTCCCATAGAACACACGACATGAAGGCATGAAGGCATGTCATTTTTTATCCTGGTACCTGACCACTTGTCCCCCCCTCCCCAGCACCCCGCCCCACCCATAGGTTCAGCCATATATTGTCCACTATGGCTCCTATCGTTACCCGCGGGCCTCTACATTTTTAGTGCCCCCTTGACCAGCCTTAGTTCGCCGCCCACCCGGGCTTTAACTTACTTACCATTCTCCTTGTGGACACGGTGCCCCACCAGGCCATACGGTCCGGCAGGTTTGACCTCCTGCCCACCCAGTTCGGCTCCCTCGAACTGCATTCACGTCATCGGGGAGCCATCTCGGCAGAGAGCCACTACTCTCCCGAGCATGCGCAATTACGTCGCAAGACATTTTTTCGAACGCTTTCTCCCCGCACATGCGCATTAGAACCTTTGGACAACACTGCATATATACAGCTCGGTCATACAGAGCCAGCACAGGTTCGCCTCGACTCTTGCAGGTATGCCTGATCTGACCTTTGAATGCCGTTTGGCACCCGCTCCCCTACTTCTTCTTGACTATGCTTATGCTGGGTGTTATTATCCTCACCCACGTAACCCCTATTTTTTCCACACTCTATTCCTGTGTTCCTCCCCCTCCCCTTCTTTATCCAGGGCGAACCAGACAAAAATATCCATAAGCCATCCACTTCAGATGATTCAACCTTAGACTACTGAAGCTCCAGCTTAGATTATTGTGGCTCCAGCTCCACCCCGGACTCACATCCCCGATCACCACCAGGTACTACCAATACTCCTACCATGGGTATTGCTGCGGCATCTTTTACTTTTTACCCCTTTGACCCTAGTACTCTCCTCTCTTTCTGTGCACCCTAGGTTCGCCATCTGAAGTATTAAAACGGACCTGGCACTGATCAACAGGGGACCCTTGGATTATTCCCACGGGCCGTCTGCCCATTTGCAGGACGCCCCTACAACCAGCGTCCATACGGGTGTTTTCTGTGCCCCACCATGAAACCTCTTGTGTTCATCTGCTCCCAGTCCAAGCCCGACTAGTGGTGAGTGGAGTTTGTCTCTGGAACCTTCTAGGACTTGTTTTTTCGTGTATTATATACACCTTGCCAAACCCACCCCAGCACATCGCTGCTGTTTTAATACTATTCCTCTATTACTTCTTGTTTTTCTAAAACACAGTTTCCTGACTTCTTTGGCCCCAGAAGACGGCTTCCATCCAGTTCTACCGAAACGTCGACAGCACATAGACCGATAATCATCAGGGGTTATATTTAGTGCTGTACTCAGACTCCTAACATTCTATTTAGACGTAGACCGTATATGAGGTCAGACTTCAGCCGGGCATTAGAGACCTACTATCAACGTCTCCTCCATTTACATTCCTTTTCCTGTGTTTCCTATACCCAATCACATGGGATATATATTTTTTTTACAAGCAAAATCCATTGTTAAAATGTGCATACGGATGTTTAACATCGTATGTCATCTGTAAAAATGTTACACTAAATTGCCAATAGAACTATTTGTTCGTTTATTACAATGGTTACCTCGCACTGTTATGTATGTATCAAAACTTACAATACTTTGCAAAGAAAGAAAAAGCATCAGCTAAAACTAATAAATGCTGAAATTTTCTTTCTAATTCGAGATATGTGTTTTTCAGTAGCAAACATGTGTTTTCTTCAAATCATGGTTGCCCCAATCACATGGGTACCCATAAGGGTTTAAAAACCAGTGTGCACTTGATGTATTGTGCACACCCTTTTCTGACTCATAGAGGATAGGACAAACCCCCTTGTTATACCATCTACTTGTCTGAATGCATTAACATCAAGAGCAATGGAAGAAATCTTCGTTCATCCTCTGTCACAGTCATTGCTTCCCCCTGATTTAAGACCGCAAAATTTGGAGCCACCACGCTTGATGTTCAAGGCCCTCTACTTTGGAATGCTCTGCCGGCAGGGCTACGACAAATCAAAAACTACCTCCTATTTAAAAACCCCATAAAAACCTACCTTTTTAACATGGAGTAATCCTTATGACCCCTTTCTGATCCTGCTTGCTCTCTCTTGTTGTCCTGTCTATGTCTCCGTTTTTTGTGCGCACTGAGGCCTACGGGCATGCAGCGCGTTATAAGAATGAAAATAAATAAATAAATAATGAGTAACTAATGATGTACCAGCAGCGTATGAAAGAGTGAACTACATGATCCTTGTTATTAGAACAAAATATAGCACAGCGATGGATGAAACCGCCCTTGAATGGTTAACGTCCTTCCTGCTGAACTGGACAACGGATGTCAAAATTGGCCAATTCACACCTGGATAACTTCATGTGGCATACCAAATGACTCAGCCATTCAACTATGGCTAGTCAACGTTTATATGAGGCCTCTGGCGTCACTCGAAACATTTGAAATGCTGTTCGTACTCTATGCAGTCGATTCCTAGCTAATTATATGCCTGTAGAAAAACGGTAGCAACAATAGTTAACTAGCTACCTACCTTTTAGAAAAATCTATCACTGGAGCCTTTGTCTGACAACCAAATGTTTCCTACCTGCCTATTATTCGACCCAAATTACTAGGTAGGCGCACCACCCCAGGGGAAGGTGTTAGAAATCTTGGTTTAGCCTATGCCGCCAAACTCTTCTTTATACTGTGAATACATAATCTATCCATTTTGAACAATGCACTTTCCAAGACAAAATCCAGTCAGCACCGTAGTTCTCTTGAAATGTGACTATGGTAATGGCATCACTGCTTGTCTTCCAAAATGTCAATTCACAACCTACACATTGTTTGACATGGCCGATTTTTACTAAATGAAACATGACCATATGTCTAATGCACCAAAGTCCATCCATCAGTTCGCTTTTCAAGAAACATGTTGTTCAAATTATTGTGCACCACACACACACACAGATGTGTGCGTGTACACGCACATACACACCGAATTTGGAGGAATTTGGCCCTAAATAGCTCATAGAACGAGTAATGCTTTACAACTCACCAACTCACTTGGTTACATCATCTCGACTGTTAGAAGAAGAGTCCAATTTCAGATGAATTATGTTCTCTTGGATTGGTCATAAGAAGTGGAAGAACTCACGGCTGATCGTTAGACCGGAAACCAGGGGAGTTGCTAGGTCTGGAAAGGACCAGGGGCTATGCTGATGTTGGAACTGTTGGGACTGGGGGCTAGCTAGTCTTTTGGCTGTAGCTCCTGAGATTCTATCCCGGGCTACAACTAAAAGATCAGGGGCTATAGCCCCCTTAGCCCCCCCCTAGCAACGCCCCTGCCGGAAACTAATTGTTTGCAAGTCCATACTATAAAGCTGTAAAGACTGCTACTTTCCTACAAGTCTTCTTAAGCTGACTCACCACTTCATGGAAATGATCAGAGCCTTGGAGGGAAAGCAAAGAAAATCCTACACATTGTCTAGTCTTGTGATAACTGGAAGGCCTCTTTCCTTGCTGCAACGGTTATGCCTTAGTCTGCCCCCTCCCCCCCCCTCTCTGTTTGCCTGGAGGCCTGTTAGGGACAGAATCAGTCCTTTGTGTTTTTTTAGCATTATTTGCCCTACATGCTTTCGCTTTTCCATGTCCCCACCTTTCTTTCGACTGGATGCTCTCTGTTGAAAAGAGAATCACTCCTTTTTGGCTCCTGCACCTTCCCGGCCTGCCCTGCACCCCTGTCCGCACACCCATCTGTTCCCTTTTTTAGGTCAGCCACTCTGAACCGATGTTTTTGCTTGAAACGCAGTATAAAAACGAAATAAATACACCTAATGTTGTAGTTGCGTTTCTATATCTAAAATGAAAAGTAACTGCAGCACACGCGAGTTTCTCTTTGAGATTTCAAGGAAGAAAATACGAAGAATGTTTCGTTCACAACAAAAAGAGCCGCATGAAGGTCTTCGAATCTTCCACACCCCGCTGACCTAAAAGGAGCAACATGGCTATTGCCACAAATGCAGGTGAAAGGTCGCCCCACCCACCATAAAAGCAGACGTGTCGGTATAAAAATACTTCATTTCCGCTGGACCTGACGCACATCACCCGGCACTCCAATATCTGATTAACTTGGGTTTGACCTCATTCCAGGAATACCAGCTCCAGCACAGAGGCTGCCTTTCTAAAATATAAGCACTGTGCTCGGCTATCTTTTGCAGAGCCGCAAGGGTTTTTGGAGGGAGTCAATCCAAGCCACCCACATAGCACATTTTTCTGTCAGGAATGGATGTGGAAGATGTGGTGAGAGTAACGTGCTCACAGTTCCCGCGCTGCTACACAGCAGATGCATCACAGGCACCTGTTCCAAGTGCTTGAAAAATAGATGACCCTAACGAAATCTGAGGGTGGACAAAAGTGCACTACTTGAAAAGCCAAATTTACATCTTGGATAGTATTCACCATCAGTAAAAATTGCACAAACAATCGGTCAAACTGCACTTATACATGAAGAATATGCTGACATCCAATAGGTTAGAAAACATAGACTCCATGTACACGCTGAATCGCAAGATGCACAAGAACACACATGAAGCTTGCTTAACGCAGACACACAACACGAATAAGTGGGCTTTTTAAACAAGATGGACGGTGCAGCCGCGCTCGAGTGAATGGGAGACATCAAGGAACCCTGAAGCTGCAGGGGGACCGGGTTTGCTGAGTTAGCAGAAAATCCATACCTGAGCAGCCCAGACAACAGTCGCGCAAGGTCTTGCCAGGGTTGCCGTAGACAAGGAAGGTACAAATTGGCACCCAAGGGAAGAGACGATAACCATTCCCAGACTTGAGACACATTTCTCTTGGATTAAGCAAAGAAACAATTGGAAGGTCAGATTCCCATTAACCAGGGCTCAATATTGAGGGGAAAGTAGCTCAACCAAGTCTCTAGCAGTAAGAAGGGGCAAAGACACCTACATTAATAAGAGCTAAAATCCTAGTGAATGCAGAGCAGAATAATCCAGAACGTGGTGTCCACACACGTGACCTGCAACTGGAGAAGAAAAGCTATTCACTAGTTTCAAGGACAGACAGACTAAGGTCTTTGTTCCTATCGAGTTTCTAGCTTGAGCCCTAAGGAATCAGAGATGGTAACCTATTGTGAGAAACAGCACCTTGGTGCCACTCCCCCTGGCTACTATTCTTGCTCATGTGCTGATAACTTTCAAAATTGCCAAGAAAGGTTACCTTGTCAGTGTAGGACAAGAAGACGGCTGAGGGGATTCTTGTGTATTGTGGTATTTTGAGGGTGCACCCGTATATGTTCATGTGTCTAGAGATTACTGGCGCCAGTGGCAGGTTGTAAGGAGAGTGTCAGGAATTGACAGAAATAGGTTTGTTTATCAGCGGTGTGAGGTAATAGCAGAAGGGTGAGAAGTTGGCTTAAAGTTCTGAAAATGAGGTTGCGTTGATATTGGTTCATGTCATAGGAGTATATGGATTTTGGTTTGAGCTCAAAAGGCGGAGTCCTAGGATTGTGCAAATAACAAGGGGGGTCCTGGGAGACTCTCTGCCAGACATCAGTCCTGGTTACAAGAGCCTTACCCAGAGTCTTTAGCTCACTATCTTTCACAGAGGAGAAATATCCTAAACATATCAGTCTTTGTCCTGCAGTGGGGCAGTCCAGCACCGAAATGCTAGGCAATTCTCCTCTGAACAAGAGTACCAACAGCAACCCCATACACATGTTTCAGTCTGGTTGAACCTCATCAGTAGGGTGTAGCTGTGCCTCTCTAAGAATAGTGAGCAGGAGTCCTGGGAATGGTCAGCGTTTGTGGTGCATGCCCAAACTGGTGTTGCAGAAGCTGGAGAGGCTTGGTAAAAAGTCTGAAAAGTGTTGGATACTGAAGAAAATAGTGTTAAGTAGAAAATTGTGAAAGTAAAGTGGTAAAATCTTGAGTTTAGAGAATTCTTAAGCTCTGGTACGCATCAGCAGTCAAGAGGGTGACATGCCATCATGGGAGACACATCCCTTATGCACCTGTACAAGTCCCTTCCGTGGTAAAAGACTAACATTTGCAAGTATAATGTGGAATGTGCTTGCAAAACAGCAGGCAGAATGGTTAAAGCTTGGCCCTAGTATGGCAGTCTTTCGAAATCTGTAGCACATGACCACATACGTACATGCTGAATATAGGGTGAAGGAAATTACAACATAGATTGGCTATTTTAGAACTATGGAAGATGTTTGAGGATGAGATGGAGGACCCACCCCGGAGGGAGTAGATGCTTACTCAGCATGAAGGGGGTGGCAAAGCGCCCACGGATTCTATTCCTCCTCCCCAGAACATCGATCTGCAAAACGAAGGGAATGGATTCAGGGGTGGACTGGAAACCAAAAAAGGCCCTGGAAATAATTTTCAAAGTGGCCCCATATTACACATTTTCAGCAAGCCCAACCCTTTTCCTATGGGAAAATCTGGCAATACCACACAAAAGGGGCCCAGGGTGCAGAGGCTTACTAAGAAATCTCCAGAGTTCCCTATAGGCCATCCGCCCCTGAATAGATTCTACCCATTCAAAGAATTAAAAGCAGTAATAGGTTATACCAACCCCTGTGTACGTGCCCCCGTGTACTGTATAGTAGTGAAGACTCAATAAATGGAGCCAAGTTAAGTAACCAAAGGCCAATACCTACATGGGATGAGTATAAGGAGCTCTGCAAACTACAGGCAAAGCTAACAGAAGGTAAGGAAAGGACACAGAGACAGAAAATCAGACAGGACAATGGAGAAGAGACAGTGATTATATTGAATGAGTGAGTGGTCGGACAAATATTGCTTAAGTTAGACGGAAAAAGCATGAATGACACAAAGGACAGAGAAAGGGAAGTCCAGGAGAGGCAGGACAAGGAGGAAGAAGAGGCACAGCATAGAAGGAAGTTAGAGGAGGAAGAAAGAGAATGGGAAGAAATAATGAAGGAACTAAAAGAAAGGGAAAGGAAAGAAAAAATGGCAGGAAAAGATGAGAAGGGAATTAGATGCAGTGGGAAGGAGAAGGAGAGAGAAAACTGGGAAAGGCTGAGAAAATGAAAGGAGGAAAAGGAAAGGCAAAAGGAAGCAGAAGAGAAGAGAAAGAGGGGAGTTGGAGAAGAAAGGGAGAGACAGATACAGCTGGGCCGAGAGAGGCAGTGAAAGGCTTGTTAAAAAGCACCTATGCAACGTAGAGGAGAAAAGTAAGGAGCAGGAGTGGAAGAGACAAAGGAGTTGGGAGAGGAACCTTAGAGGAATGGAGGAGATGATGAAAAATCACACTCTGTCAGATAAAGATGAGAGAGCAGGGATACGAAGAAGGATTGGGAACATGTATAGAAGCAGGAGAGCTAGTGGTACTACAATTAAGCTGAAGAGAAGTATAGTTGGGTCTCCACAGAGGGAGGAACCACACTTATTGTAGAAAGCAATGAAGGGACTGTATGGGAAAAACACATTAAAACGATTACATTTTGAGAATGAGGAAGGCAAAGAAAGTGATGATAGTTGCAGGATGATGGGTTCAGATGAGGAAAGTGAAAATGAGGAAGAGGAGAGAAACGCACAAGGTCCCTCCACATGAGCAAGTCCAGAAAGGGAGGTAGAGAGGCCTTAGGGGGAAGAACAAGTAGGGGAAAAGCCTGAACCTGCGACACAATCTAAGTGCACAAAGGGACGATCCCACAGTTTAGAGGACGTTACCCCAAATACCCAGAGGTTGAGAGCATTACCTGGACGAAAGAGAGTTAGCATGACTGGCACCTCTACAAAGACAAAGGGTTTGATTGAGCCTGAGCATAATGTAGAATAAACACAATTCCCATTGCTAGAAAAGGGGGGAAGTTGGCCGCAATACATACCATGGCCACAAATGGACAAAGCTATATTGCGATTTAAGTTGCCATCATTAACATCGGGGGCAGGAAAGTAGATTTTTGAGCTAAAAAGAATGACGGCAAGAAAGACGTTAGCAGTGGTCGACATAAAAAGCTTGCTTGCTGCCATTATTAGGGAAAGAGCTGATGACATCGGGAAACGAGAGGGGTACCCAGGGGTGACTGCACAGAATACAGCTCATGATGGAGCACCATTTGGTAACTGTAGGGCAGCTGCATGGAGGGCGCTCAGAGTACAATATCCCGACACGCCAGACATGAGCGTCACAATGGCACACAAAATGCGTGAGGACAAAGACCCCTTGCTTACATTCAGGAGATTCAAAAGCATTGGCATCTCAAGACTCATGAACCGTGGGGCAAAGCAATAGCACTTTTTTATCACATACTGTGTCGGAGACTACCCGAGCCAGTGCAGAGGCAGTTGAAGAAACTCGTTGGGACGGAAGCCATGGCCAGAGATACAGTTGACTATAGTTCATCATTGTCGGTTATTACAAGAGAAAATGATAAAGAAAGCAGAGGAAAGAAGTTAGAAGCAAAGTTGGTTCCAAAAAAATGATAGAAGTATTCAATGGAAGGGGCCATGTTGATGAGTGGAGACTGAGTGGTTATTCAAGATGTGCAGCCAATGGCTGGAGGGAGCTTTGCAGGAAGGGGAGAGTACAATTAGTGGCCACAAGGAAGAGGGAGTGGGCCCAGAAGAAGAGGTGTTGCGTTATAGGCCCTGCAAGGAAGAGGGTTCAATGGGGGACAGCCTAGAGTTGCAGGACCACCTCAGCAATATTGGTCATGAGGGAAAATGGGACACATCGCTCAGGTATGTCTAAGCAGGGGAGGGATGCAACAGAATTGGCAAGAAGGGGGGACAACCTATCCACCACCATACAGCACTGAGCCACGCGACTACTATGCCCAAGATTACGCACAGTATCAGGCATATGAGCTGCACACGCATCAAACACAACAAGCACCACAAGCACTGATGCAAGAGCAACAGCCCCAAATGCGACCTCAGCAAGCACCCACACTGGCACAGCAGACTCAGATGCAACCGCCAACACCAATACAACCGAATACCCTGGCAATTGGAACCCAGGTACAGGAGCGCAAGCCCCCATGCCCAGGGTAGGGAATGTGGCTGTAGTGGGAGGAACCCCTTTACTGGGACAGGAATGAATATATACCCACAATAGGACAGCCCACAGACTGACTTGATAAGTTCAATCCTATCCATTGCTCCTGACCCGCAAGAGGAGCCACAAGTCGGCGTGACCATAGGTGACAGAACATTTTCTTTCTTTGTAGATACGGGGGTGACCAGCTCTTGTGTTAGGGAGGGGAGAAACTCAATGTCAGGCTTTTATGGGGCTACATTTGGTTCCATTCATTGATGAGTTACCCATCACCATAGGGGAACATGACCTCACCATGCCATTATTATACTCCCACCAGACACCAGTAAACATAATGGGGAGGGATATGATGAGCAAACTTAACATAACCATATTCATTACTGGCAAGGGGATAGTGTGCTCCACTCCAGGGTTTCACTACATGAATGTGCAAGAGTTGGGATCACTACATGAATGCGCATCAAATGAGATATGTGAATGTCTCAGTGGTCTGCTCAATTAGGGAACAGCCAAATCAAAGGTGACCTTGTAAAAAGGATGGCTCCACTGCCTACCCTCTTTGCATTACGTAATCAGCCTGGCTCAGACCATCACCTGACTCCTCATGAGCTAGTGATGGGGCGCCAAATGCATATACCTCTTGCTCCTCTCACTAGAGTGCTAACTGATGCCCACAGTGCCGCTGCTGTCCTCGGATCTGAGATGCATGGGTACTTGGCGGCGATGATGACTAGTGTCTCTTTTATGTCACAACAACTTCGAGCCCGGCAGGGGAGGTCAAAGAAAAATGATGAAGATGACCAACAGCCTGACTTACAGACTCTGCTCCAACACCCCAACTTCTACCCTGGGGAAGAACTTTATTCAATGCTGGAATGAGCCCAGGTTTGAGGGGCCCTTTGTGGTGGAAGACATTACCCCCACCACTGTCTCAGTCCTAGGTAGGCATGCCTGGCTCTAAATCAGCGACATCAAACCATATAAAGGCATGACCTCCCTGCCTTAGTCCCAGGCGCTGAAGCTGAAGAAGAAGAAGAAACTAGAGTGCAGGCGCAATACATTACCAGGAACAGACAAAAACCCACCGAGAACTAAGGAAAACACACTGTCCTTTTTTTTTTACACAAACAAACCTGCCCCAATGAAACTTTTGTCTCCAAGAACCTTTTACCTGTAGAGTAAGAAGGACACACATTTAAAAAAAAGATAGAACAACTACTAAATGTTACCTCTCAAGGTATTACTATGTGCAATTCCTTCATTCATAGTGGACAGTTAGCGTTCTTTCAAGACAAGTAGAGCACTGCTTATTGCTTTATTAGTGAATCCAAGACACAGTTCATATTCGAGAGGATTTTTGGGCTATAATCATACAGTTTTCTTGTAGGAATTCATTCTTTGAAAATCAACGTGAAAGTGGTGGGAGAAAAAACAACATAAAAACTCCAAAATATGGATCTTTTTTAATTTTGCTAAATACAGGCTACTGGCACGCGGACAACGCAATGTGTGTGTAACTTTGCAGCATGTGTACTGATCAGCAAAAATAATTGTAGTAATATTTTTTACTTTCTGCTGTCTCTATCTCTTTACTCTCCTGGTAATACGAAAGTGGTACTCTATCATGAACCCGAACTAGCATATGCTAATATGACCTCTATTCCCCTGTCGAACTAAGCAATGACCCAGCCTTTCACTAATGCCCCTAAACACATGAAAAGACTCAAGAGAAACGCTCATAATGATTGTGAACATATGAAGGCCTACATGGCTAATTTGGCCCATGGGACCAACAATATGTGGTATCAGTACATGACCTGGGTGGGGAAAGGGACACAGAGGGAGAGCTGCTATGTGTTTTCTCTCATTCCCTATGCCATGAGTGTTCCCAGAACATTTGTGGCCACCAAATTACCAGCAAGCAGGGCACAGTGCCTAATGCATTAGGCCAATTTCAAGGGAAATGTGCTACTTTGCGATGGATGTCAAAAAATACGCTCCCCTATGAGGATTGCTACATAAAAACAAAAACCATGATAGATGACTATTGGAACAGAAATAAGATGATACATTATATACTGGACGGCCCAAATAGAGGAGACGCTAGAATAGTGGATCAAAAGGAATTGCAATGTCCAACTGATGGGAGAAGAGATATAGGGGAATGCCCATGTGTTGGGAAAGGCCCCAACTACTAGTATACGGACATGTATTTACCTCAGAAGGCTGGGTGTAAGGAATGATGGGGTGCGAAACACAAGCACTCCTGACAGTACCAGTAGAGGTGGTATAGACAGAGACTGATGGATGCCTCAAGGATTGGGCAGAGTACTCCAAGTGGCTCACCTGGGTGGAAAATGAAGCAGGCTCCATACCCATAATACCCTTTAAGAATGCCTCCCTATGTTTTCAGAGTGATGGTCTGGTAAAGGTCGCAACATATGAAGGATGCAAACTCATATTGCAATTACTTGGTATGAAACTTGGTACAGTGGTGCTCATGGACCACTACTAGGCATTTGGCTCACAAGCTTACATGCAACTGCCTCCAAATTGGGGATGAATATGTTCCTTTGTCCTACTAAATACACCAGCCCTGGTACTTCCTCAGAAGGAGATACAAATTGGCGGGTTTCCCAAAATGGATGCGCACCAGAGTAAGAAAAGATCCCTGAAGCTCGAACAGGTAAAAAGAAGTAGCAATAATATTTCAGACAAAATGGAAGAAGCACTTGATGGAATACCACATGAGCATAAACTGTTCAGTAGGACAGAAATGTTCTTTGCTTCTTCCTTCCCAGAATACAAGCAACTACAAATGCGAAGTAGTTGCAAATAACCCGCTGGCAATTGCTACAGACGATGAACACGACAGTGAAAGGCTTTAATGCCATAAAGGAAGAGTTAAGAGCAGTAAGGCTCATGACTCTTCAAAACAGGTATGTCCTTGACCTCATCACAGCCATGGAGGGTGACGTGTGCACAAACATTGGCCCATATCGCTGTACATATGGACCTTCCCATGATGAAGAAAATGGCACCCTCACAGAAGCTATAACACTGCTAACAGATCACGACATGAAAATGGTAGAGGAGGTGAATGATGTGGAGCATGACGATGATTGGCTCTCTTATCTATTCTCCTGGATCCCCTCCTGGCTGGCCAATGGATTCAAAGTATTAATAGCAGTATTAGTGCTAGTATTATTTGGATTCTGCATCTTAAGAATAGCCATAAACCAATACCAGAAGATTGCCAAGAGGACGGTAAGGATGAAAAAAGAATATATGGACACTATGACAGACAAGCACACACAACCTGATAATCTACATCTGTTGAATCTAAAACAAAGTCCTATTGTCCCCCCAGGCACAACATTTCTTTATCCCAGAGACACTCACAATTACCTGGGACGTTGGGTGTTCTGAAGACCAGATGGGGAGTGCTAATATATGACCTGGAGTGTGGACAAGCATATACAAATAAAATGTGACCTTGGGAGTGATGAAGATATGGATCCCCAAGGTACACCACGGGGGGAGGGTCCTCCGAGGAGTGTGGTTGAGGACTCAACCAGAGGGGGGAATGATGAGAGGGAAATGAATGTGTCATTCATTACGACGGCCCCTCCCTGCTATTATAGAAATGAAAGGTGCGCATCATTCATGGCATCTGCCTCCTTCCCGCCGCCATGCTGCAGATGCGAGAGGCGCTACTCATTAAGGCAACCCTACCGACCCTACCCCAGAGGGATCGAAGAGGAGCGGAATTTGAAGGCTATGATGGATGTGAACATGATGTAACCAAGATGCCGAAAGCAAATGATGTCACTGCTGGAGCTCGCACACATAGACACATTAGACAGAATTACTAATAGCAAATGCTGATCACATAGATTGCCAGAATTGCTGTCCATTTTAAATAAGATGGATGGTGCACTACAGTCGATGGAATGGGAGACATCAAGAAACCTCAAAGCTGCAGGGGGACCCGATTTGCTGAGTTAGCAGAAAAGTCAGACCTGAACAGCCCGGACATTCATTGCACATCCTTTGGCAAGGTTATCGTGAAAAGGGAAGGTTCGGATCGGGACCCAAGGGAACAGACAATAACAGTTCCCAAGAGTGGGACACATTTCTCTTAGAGTAAGCAACGAAATAAATAGCGCTGGAAGGTCATATTCCCATTAACTCAAGCTTAAAAATGGGAAGAAAATAGCTCAAAAAAGTCTCTAGCGGTCAGAAAGGGCAAAGACACCCGCATCAATAAGGGCTAAAATATAAGTAAATGCTGAGCAGAATATTCCAAATGTGGTCGCCACACACGTAACCTGCAGTTGAAGAATATTGGCTATTCACTAGCTTCAGGGACAGACAGGCTGAGGCCCTCATTCCCATCAAGTTCTCAAGACAAAGACACAAAATATGTCAAGGCCTGGCTTGGGGCCTAGAGAGTCAGAGATGGGGACCTAGTTGTGAAAAGCAGAATCTTGGTGCTGCTCCTCCTGGCTACTATTGTTGCGCATGTGCTGATATAAACTTCCAAATTGCCAAGGCTGAGAAAGTCAATGCTAACCAATCCCTATCCTCCAATAACATTACCACATAACTGTCGCACCAGCCAATAAAATTGTATTGCAATGACATGTCTTCACCTGTATCAATTCAGGAGGTGGTCTCAGGTGGAGCCACTAGATAGGGCATGACCACCAAGAAACCGTACCCATATGGAAAACATACTTAGATGATTCCCGTAACCAGTACCTCCACCTCATATCTTTTTGTAGTCTAGAATATGATGAAACATCAGTGTGACATAGTTCTTGCTTTTAAACTGTTATCAAGCCTGAAAGTAATTGAGAGCTGTTCTTGATGTCCACAGCTGTCCCTGTTTTATATGGATTGTGAATAAAACTGGTCTTTGTCTATTTCTTTGGACTCTTCCGTTATTGGGTGTGGAATTTCCGGGTGCGTGCTGTCTGCCCTACCCAGGGGTTTCCACCCCATCTTTACAGCGCAATAGTATTAACTGGCCATCGATGGTAGTAGCTGCAAAATGGTCTGTGAATATAATTACAGACCATGCCAAAACTGTTAGCTTTGCCTATTTTTAACAAGACTTTAGAGAAGGACATGCATAGTGCTTATAGGTTGAGTGGCTGAAGCAAAACCTGGTTAAGACATTTTTATTACACTGGTAGCGCATTTATAGCTCCAATTAAGTCATTAACTCACAGTAGACGGCTTTGAGAGAACACTGGCAGACACTTCAAACTCAAAGTTTGATTGTAAGCCTTGATGAAGCTAGTTCGAATAGGTCTCAGGAGGATGTGTTTGGTTAGGAAGTGGGTGGAAATGGCTATAGAGATTATCACGGCCATGGGCAGTCAATGGGTGGGTAAATAACCAAACAAAACCTACAAGCTGTGTGTCCCTCCTAATATGCCATTTCTCCCTAGCTGTACTCGAATGCAATAGTTCTGGCTTATCGGTGGCGCTTTACACCTAATAGCTGAAACTAAAAAGGGGGTTGAAAATGTATCTGACAGTCATTGTCCTTTCTTCCTCTTGGACACTAATGCAAGATTACTTAGCAAGCTAGTGGTAGGGAGATCCCAGGCATAGTTGCTAAAGAGGATATAATCCTTGCAGCCCAGACCTGGTTAAGAAGAACGGCAGGGTACAGTAAGGCAGTTTATATCTCACCCCTGTTGAAATCAAATTGACTTTCGATTGTGGATATAGGTACAAGATATGGCAGAGGTTAGATGCCAGGACCTGGATAGAGTGTATAAGCTTGCCAAGAAACGTCCGTAAAGTGAACACAGCAAGGGTCTGCTGCGGGCCATGTAGGGGACCAGGAATTTGAGATGTGCTGTTTTCGATCATAAATATCCTGAAAACCCAAGTAATGGCAGTTGGAACTAGAAGCCTTACAAAATGTATAGGGAACATTTGTATTTGTAGCGTTCTCCTAGAAATAGTCAGGTCCTTTAATAATATTTTTGGCACACAGCTTTCTCACAGAGTCACGTGGCCTGAGTAGGTGGCCAAAACTGATAGAGCCATACAAACTGCTGCAATAGATGCTTCACAATGGCATACCGAGCGGGAGGGCAGGGGGGGCAAGATGTCCCTCCTGTGGCTCTTTCAAGAGCCAGACCGGGACATTTGTCAGTGGGACACCTCTCCCGTTCGGGCACCTTAGTGAGGGTGCGCAGCAGGAAAGGTGTCCCACTGGCAGGACAATGTGTGCCGAGCAATTCCTGCTCAGCACGCTAATTGACCTGGCAGCAGGACACCTTACACTTTCGGAATGGGAGAGGTGTCCCGCTCACCAAGACAATGTCCAAAGGAGCTCCGGGCAGCACAGGAACTCCCACGTTGCTCTGTGTCAACAGAGCATTACATTGTGAGCCATTAGGCACTGATGGGAGGGCCGGGGCGTGCAGGGAGCGGAATATTTGCAGGTCCCTTTAGAAATGTGAATGGGAGTGAGAAGGGTGCATAATGGTGCATGCTTTATGAAATAATGACTATGGCTTTAAAACTCCAGGGGGATTTGTTAGTCTCACATTAATCTGCATGATGCTATTGTGACTTTGCATGCAGGACGGGGAGAATACACTTAAAGCCATACTCTTATTGACATATTTCTATGACAATGTGTATAGTTAGTTTACTATGATAGGCTGATGATGCTCCTTGCAATGTCCTTTTCTGTGCTGTGAAGTCACTTCTGTTGGTGCAATCCATATGCAAATGAGGAGGTTTGCATGTATTTTGCCCGAGAGCACCTGGACAGAGCTCTAATAGATGAGTTTCCTGCATCTGTAATGATCCTGCAGTTTTATTTTGTATGTTATGTGTTAAAATGCCATCAGCCACCAATGTTACCAAAACAATAGATTGGGGCAGGGGTGGGCGGTTTGGGGGCGCGAATGAGACCGTATGGCATTGCACGCACTGCATTTCTGGGGAAAAGTAGCAGGACTTTTTCTGTGGCTCACGCTTGCAATGCTGGATACTCCCCTTATGCTTCAGTAGTAGCACACTGCATGCAGCCCTTCAACTTTTCTGGCTAAAGCTTGTCTCTCTTTCTTGAATGGGCTAAGTGTTGGGGTTATGCCAGCTGTAGGGCATATATTCTTAATCGGTCACCTACGTCAGAGAACAAGCACCCATTCCGCCCCCATGAAGTCAGAGCTTGGCTGGAGAGGTTTATGGTCATGGGTGCTCGGACACCAGTCCTCTCTTGGATTTACCCGAGGAGTGATGGTGTTTTTAAAATGTAAAAATAGTTAATTAGCCCGTGCCATAAAAACATTACATTCAGGAAAGGAAATTCATAAACGTTTGAAACCCATGCCTAAAAGTACATTAATGCAAACTGAAAACTCACACCCACAAACACAAGATCGAGTACTTAATAAAAGACACATGTACCAAGGAAATTCCAGGGGTGTTACTTGGAAGTCTGGTGTTGAGCCTTTAGAGGAGCTCCAACGCCTAATTTTATGCGCACGTAAAATAATATTAAGGGCCTAATTCACAGACCGTTTCCAATGAGGTTTTGCCAATATAAAACGCTTCTGTGAATTATGCCCATAAAAGCATATAAAATGCCGCAGATCAAAGATCAACATAGGCTGAACAACAATTTGAAAGACGCACTCAGCAAAAACTGTAAATCATTCACAAACAGCAGCAAAAATGTTGCTTGAAAATCAGTTATAAAGTACCAAGAGCTGTGCCTTGATTTGCATTGCATGTTTCAAAGAGGAAAGAGTGACACCGTCCTAGAGGCACGGAGCGGGGTGCAGGCAGGCGACAGTTGCTTTCCAGTGAATTACTGAAAACATAAACTCGGCGAGTGCCATGTTGTCTCTCGGGCAGCTGCTGAAGGCATGTGCGCGAGGCTGGCCTGCTGACAGGATTGTTCCATGGCGAATCTGCTCTGCAGACGCACCCGTCCCAAATGGCTAATTTGATCTTCTGATAGCAAGTGCATTCTTAACAGTACAAGCTGGTGAGCTATTTTCAGACTGCTGCTTCAAAGCTGGTGTAAAAATACTTTAAACTAGAATGACAGTGACAAAATCATTTTATCAGTGCACTACCTTTTTTGGCCCATGTATAATCAGAAATGTTATAGACACGCTCATAAAAGTCACATAAGCTGTTTGATTTGATTTGTTTTGAGTATTTGTAACACGCTAGACCGTACTCACTCAACTGAATCTAGGCACAAAGTGAAATAAAGAAAAGAACATAACCAGTGCTTTAAGTGGGCTCATTTGGGGGCGTGGCTTCCATGATGGCCGTGACCTGAAAACTACACAAACCATAGTAAGGTATGCAAACAAATATATAAATGTAAAGATTTATAAATTTGTGTTCGTACATAGAAATATTTTACATATTTCTATGTTTATAAAAGATGGCTTGAAAAGTACACAAACCATAGTAAGGTACACAAACAAATATATAAATATGTACTTCAAAGTGGCTTGAAAAGTACACAAACCATAGTAAGGTACACAAACAAATTTATAAATATGTACTTCAAGGTGGCTTGAAAAGTACACAAGCCAAATATATGAATAATGTACACACACAATACAAATATATGAATGCTTACTATGATTTGTGTACTTTTCAAGCCAAACATAGAAATGCGTAACATATTTCTATGTTTATAAAAAATGACTTGTAAAGTACGCAATTTAATAAAGCTTTGCCAACATCAGACAAAGCCTAAAGTGTCTTTGTCCATCAACAAAGCTTTATTAGAGATGGCTTGAATTGTGTACTTTTTAAGTACATAGTTCAAGCCATCTTTTTTAAGACTATGCCAACGGACAAAGATGCCTCAGACTCAGTGCTCTGTGCACTGCAGAGCAGACTAGGTCACCGAGCCCGAGGCGTCTTTGACCTTCGGCGAACCTGGGGGCTCCATGATGTAATTAGATCATGGAGCCCCCATGTTCGCCGAGGGTCAAAGACCCCTCAGTGACCTGGGGAGGGGGTGGGGAAACAACGGGACGTAAGTTAACTTCCTCTTGTGAACCCTCATGCGAGGAGTTGCAAGAGAAGTTACAGTGACTGACAGAAGTGCCAGCGAGCCACAGCATTGCTGAAACTGCAACCTCCCGTTTAAGCAATGCTGTGGCTGGCTGGCACTTCTGTCAGTAACAGCTTGGCTGACATGAACATGTATTTGTGTTTTGTATTTATTAAATTATATATAGCGCTTTACGCCAAAGCGCTTTACATTACAACATGAATACATTAGAATAAATTACAAGCATAATTACAAAACATGAGACAAACCATCGAAAACAATATGTAGAACAATTTACCTAGAACTATAAAAGAGAAACAGAACAGAGGAAGCGTAAGAAGTGAATAAAGGGGGTTAACAAGATGGGGGATGAAGAAGATGAGATTTCAAGGAGGAGTGGAAGGAGGAGTAAGAGGAAATGGAGCGGATAGGGAGAGGTAGAGAATTCCAGTGTAGGGGGGCAAGGAGCTGAAAGGATTGGAAAGGAGAAGAGGCACAAGGAGACGGAGGCACAGTGAATAGGAAGAGATCAGCAGCTCGGAGGGGGCGTGAGGGAGCGTAGAACGAGAGGAGAGAGGAAAGGTAGGGGGCGAGATCATGAAGAGATTTAAAGATGAGACAGAGAAAGTTAAATTTAAGTTGAAAATGAAAGGGAAGCCTACCAAGATAAGATAGCGAACAGGAAATGGAATTGTGAGGACAGAGAAGGCAAAGGGTACGGCTAGCAGAGTGATAGAGGGATTTGAGGGGAGCAAGATGAGAGGCAGGGAGGCAAAAGAGGAGAGAAAAGCAATAGAAAAGAAGGGAGAAGATGAGGGAAGAGATTAAGAGTTTACTAGCATGGAAGGTGAGGGAGGAACGGATTTTACGAACATTGAAGAGGTGGTAGCGACAGGCGCGGGAGGTAAGAGAAATGTGGGGGGTAAAGGAGAGGGTGGAGTCGAAGTGGAGGCCTAGATTGCGGGCAGAGGTAGAGATAGGGAGATTAGTAGGGTGAAAGAGAATAAAAGGAGGGGGAGAGGGAATGGGAAGCATGTTGGAGGGAAAGAATAAGACTACCGTTTTATCAGCGTTGAGGGAGAGATGTCAGGCGTGAAAGAAGAGAAAGAGAGAAAAAGATGGGTGTCATCGGCATAGAAATGGTGAGAGATACCAAAGGAAGAGATGATAGGGCAAGAAGGGAAGTGTAAAGTGAGAAAAGGAAAGGGCCAAGTACAGAGCCTTGGGGAACACCGAAGTCCAGCGGGAGAGTAGGGGAGGTAGGACCGCCCCAATAGACAGCAAAAGAAGGTTTGGAGAGGTAGGAGGAGAACCAGTTCAGAACAGAGCCTTTGAGTCCAAAGGAAGAAAGAGTGTTGAGGAGTAAGGGGTGATCAACGGTATCAAAGGCAGCAGAGAGATCAAGGAGGACGAGGACAGAGGATTGCTTACAGCAGCGAGAAGTAAGGCGGGAGTTGAGAATGGAGGTTAGGGCAGTTTCAGTGGAGTGTTTAGGGCAGAATCTGGATTGAGAAGGGGGAGAAGAGAGTGATTGGATACAAAAACTGGGAGTTGAGAGTAGACTAAGCATTCCAAGAAGCTTAGAAAGGAATGATAGAAGAGAGATTGGACAAAAGCTGGAAGCAAGGAAGGGTTAGCGGAGGGTTTTTCTAGTATAGGGATGATAGTAGTGTGTTTGAAGGTGGTAGGGAATGTGGCAGAAGAGAGACAGATGTTGAAGAAGGAGGTGAGGTAAGGAATGAGAAGAGGATAGATTTTAGAAATCAGGGGGGTGGGGAGTGGTCAGAGGGGGCAGCAGTAGGATGTGTTTTGGACAGGAGGAGGGAAACATCAGAAGGAGTAACAGGGGAGAAGTTAAACATGTAAGAGGAAGGGGCGCTTTCTGGTCACTGCTGTGGCTATAGCGGGATGTGTCCTGCCGTGGTGTGGTGGGACCGGGGCAGCCACGGCAGGACCAGGCTCAGCCTCACTATTTTGAGAATGCCGGGGCTTGGCCCCGGCTGGCCCTGGCCCACTTAAATTAATGGTGCTAACTGATCAGCAAAACAGATGAGTTTTTAAAGCTCTGCGAAAACGGTGGTCTGATACGATCACATGAACAGCCGCTAGTCGGCTATTCCAGAGTACGGCCGTCCCTAGATTTAAATCTGGTAGACAGAATCACAAATAGCAATTGAGAAGGTCTCTAGAGATTGATCTTCTCTTCAAGATATTTAGTAGCCAGCCAATATAAATATTTCAACGATAAACACCAAGTTCTTAAAGGAGACGGGGGATGAACAGGAAGCCAACCCAAGGAATGTCTGGAAAGAGTGGTACATTCTCAGTGTGTAAGGCCACAGACAAGTCTGACATAGGAATTCTGAACTTGCAGAAGACATTAAATAAGATAATCAGGAATGCTGGCATGTAGCGCATTTCCTTAGACGAGTTTGGAATCAATCAATGACCCCACAATGACTGCATGCTACACCTTAAGAAGAAAAGAGACGACACGGAAGAACAGTCGAACTTCGTAGAAAGAGGCCTTGACAAAATCTCCAATTTGGTAAGAGAAGTCCTTATCAGCCAGCTAAAAACTACCTAGATTATTTACTATTAACTTAGGGGATAGGAATACCAGAAATCCTTGAGGAAGCGGTCAGAGCAACATGATTCTTAACCTGAGGCCTTGGGTGCCTTGATTCGGTTTGAATTGAAATTCTGTGTGGAGAATCCATCATTCAATTTCTTTTGAGCAGCACAATAACTTCTTTAAGTCCTCACGCCGTCCCTTGGCTCTGATATACACTTGTTGGTCATCGGCATAAGAACAATAAAATAAATCGGAAGGCAGGGATGAATGTAGACATTGAACAAGAGTGGAGACAAAGGGGAACCCCGAGGGACTCGACAGTCGACTAGCAACAAAGGTGTCAAAAACGGACCTAATTTGACTCTTTGAGAGCATTTATCCAAAAAGTATTGAACCCAGCCAATTGGTTCTAGAGAGACATACACTACCTGAGACAGATGGGACCAAATAATTGCTGATCTACGAGTTGGAAGCTAGTGAGAGGTCATGCATCACCAACATCATGAGGTGCCCCTCATTAGCATGCACCAACATTTCACCCCAGACTGAAACTAGAGCTATCTCTGCTCCATAGTTAGGTCAAAAACTTGACTGATAGATGTCAAGAAATGCATGTTTTCAAGAGGCTGCTGGAATTGAAAGGTCACAGTTGGTCCCAAGATTTTAGATGGACTATGGGGACTGGCAATAGGACAATAATTACTGAGACATGTAGGATTCAGAGTAGATTTCTTTAGCAGGGGGGCAAGAACAGATTCTGTGAGAGCATCAGGGAACACCCTGCAAGCAAGGAGCTATTAACACAGTCTGACAGTTCTTGGCACAATGTCTGCATAGTGGCTAGCAGCCAAGACTTGTAAGGCATCTTCAGGATGACAAGTGGGTTGAAAGGCCTTCAGGAAAGGAAGGATACCAAGTAGGGTCACCAGGTGGCACGTAGAAGTAGGCGGCAGATTCAGAAACAGAAAAAAAACAAGAGGATTCAAGAGCATTTTACAGATGGGAATAGCATCTTAAAAGCAGGACATTTTGATATAAAAAACGCAATAGGACGTATTTATAATCAATGAAAAGGCTCAGACATCCAAAACAATTCGGTGACATGGGGGGGACAATAACAAAGCTTGATTTTAATTTTGGTGGTACTATTCAGAATCAAGTGGAGTAATAAAACATCAGAAGTCATCCCAGGAAACAGGGGAAGGGAAATGATCTTATGCAATTCCTATACCTCTTTTTGTTTGCCTGTTAGGCCTATTCATGGCATAAATGGGGGGGCACCAAATCAGGACAAGGGGGACAGCTATTGTCTGTGAACTAGGTTTCTGTACTGAAAGCTAAATTAAGAAGATTATCTTGAAAAAAACATAAATGATCACTGATCTGGTATTTAAAAGCAGACATTTAGGACGAGGCAAATAAGTGTGTAAATAGTTTAAAACCAGAGAGCTATGTTTCGACGATATAGCAATGACTGTTATTGGGGACTAGCAACTCAAACTTTGAGAAAAAGGGCATAGTGGTCAATATACGAGCTTAAAAAAGGAAAGTAAGGCAAATGTAGAAATGTCTAATTGTCTTTCCTTAGATTGTGACCCAACTTTACTTGTTCATTGTTTCATGCCTCTCATTCGGAAGGTCGGGACATTTTTAGCCCCCCGCCCCCGACTTCAATGAACATAGGCTTATTCAAAAATAAAGGCCTGGTTCAATAAGCAGTGTGGGGAGACATAAGAAGCGTCATGGTCTGTGTAAAGATCTTGTCCCACACATCCTAAAATGACAAGCAAGACAAGAAGGGAACATATGAGAGCCCACTATACTAGGAACAAGGAGTTGGCCCTGTAATTATGTGAGGTCATGGAATGGGTGGCAAAAGACTTGAAATCCTGTAGATTTTAAAAGTTAATTGCACACCATCAAATTCTTCAAGTCAATCAAAAGACTGAAACAAATGTGCCTAGTCATGCTTGGGTAGACTATGTTAGAAGATCAGAAGTGTGTTTTAGAATCTCCCTGTGAATTTTAGGACCACTGCAAGAATGCAGCCCTATTACAAATGTCAGACCTCCTCGTGCCACTATCCCTGCAGTGATATTATAAGGGTCTAGCCCCAGGGCTCCTCCTCTGCTGAATGTATATAAGGAGATTCTGAGTAGCAACAGAATTCCTCAAAGATGGATGACGCAGTCATTATTACTGCGCATAGGAAGAGAGATATCACAGGCCTGAAATCTCCCTAATAGATAGTACTGCACTTTGTTTTTTGTCCACTGATCTATTTCCGTCTGTCAGCATGACTTTTAAAGTTCATTTTTGTCTGACACCCAATTTGGCTTCAAAAAACGACTGGCTCCATTAATTCAGTGTTTGACTTTTTTTTCTAAATATCTAAGTTTGAAAAATGTCTAAGTATGCAACCATCAATGGAAGTTATATTTATCTTGACTTTGTGCAACTGTGGACCGCCTTTCACCTTGCATACCGCGTGACACTACGGAGGACTTGCACGGAACTGGGTTCTGGGTAGTCTTCTGATGTCTCTTATACCGGTCCCCATGGGTATAGAGTGGTTGTGAGGTATGCTATGGGAGGACAAGGTATACATCGCATAGCGGTAGAGGGAGGAGTTAAGACAGTTTTGTGTGCTTGTCACCCTCTTGTTCATCCGGTACACAAGTGTTTTGCGGAGGTCAATGGAGAGGATTAACCCCAATGGCCCATATGTAGGCTCTCAAAGAGTCCTTTTGTTGTCACATGTGGATGGCGTGCCCTGTTAGAGAGAACTCAAACTCAGGTATCGGTAAGCTTGCAGGTACCGGCAAACTACGAGTTTTGCGAGTGGGTGCCTTTCAACCCACCAGGTCTGACCTGGCGAGGTGAACGACACCCGCCCACAGACCTTGACGGAGGCACCGGCATCATTAAGAATGGTGCCGGTGCATCCGTCCTCCCCATTCCCATTGAGTTCAATGGGATTCGAATGGGAATGGGGAAAAATATTTCCAGCACCCGGCAATGGGGATTTACCGGGACCGTCGAGGCTGTAATGCCCCGGTAAGTCCCCGTGCCGTTTTTATAGGCACAGCTACCGCCGGACTCATAATGAGACATTGTTCCCGAGACAAGAATTCAAAGATTAATGATTCTAAGTCTAATGTTTTAAGCGGATCTGAAGTGCACAAGACCTTTTTTGTAGTAAGGCCCCATTATCGTTTGTTAAAGAATTTGACTACTTCGGTGTGCACTTTACTTGCGATTGGAAAGGCAATGCACATTTAGCAAAGCAAGCTGTGCACATGGGCCGTGTTGTGCTCAGACTGGCTAGGTTTTCCAAACTTCTATTCCTCCAAATATTGGATATCACAACCGTTTGCCCTAGATGGCACAGGCAGTTGCGGGCACACTAACTTTAGTTTGAGTCAGAATGTTGAGAACAGTACTTGTAGAAGCCTTTCAACTCCTCCTGTGTTATCACAAATCTGTGCAGGGCATACTGAACTAGGATTGGAATATCTGAAAGATCTCTTAGTGATGGGCATGGCCCTGCTTTTGGTCCACCCCCGGAAAATGAATCGTTCTGTAAAGTTATAAGTACGGCTGCCTTGAGAAATGAATTGTCAATGAAGAGCCATCGGCTGGCCAAGGTCCATAGTGTTTTGCTTACTAATAATTTGACCTTGGTTTAGTCTTTGATTATTCCAAACATAACGATGTTCAAGTCAAAACTCTGTTTCAGGGGAATTCTTACTGTCCCAGAGACCACACCAAATGACCTAAACCTAGTAACCGTGCATCCTCTGTAACCCAATGCAAATTGAGCCGCTAGGATGTATTGATTTAAGTCATTGCTTTTCTGTTGTACGTTTTGCATTTCATTTAGTTCACTCTAGTCCTTCCTTGGAGTCTGGTCCAGGAGGGACCTCTTTGAATGTTTTTGCCCTTTATGCCCAACAAAGGTTGAAACCATCCCAGATTTATCATGTTTTGCCTGGCCTATAAAGCTATGAGGGCAAAACATATGTGTTTAGTTCCCCGGAACTAAGGGTCTTACCAGTGTAGGCCAGCTCTCTTAGATCTACAGCAGTACCTCAATAGGTTTTGGACTTGGATATTACATCAGTAGATAAAATTGAGGTGTTGATAAGAAATAAAAGACTTGTATTGTGCTAGGCAATTAGATATACATGTCGCTGTTTTTCCTTTTATTACTACATGGAAAATAAGGTGAATTTGAATTTTATTTTGTTTTGCTGATTGTAATTGTTGTAAAGTTTGATGGCTCATATTTTCTCAGAAGCATTGATTTGCAAATACGAAGAGGCCTTCAAATGAATGGCAAAGAGGTTTGACACAAACATGATTTGAATCAAGTGCCACCTGAAATTTTACAACATATGGTAAGAAGAGGCGAAACAATAGATGAGGTCCTGACCAACCTCAGGGAGTTGCCTGTTGCCTGCAACTTTGGAGGCAAAATGGGCCATTCACATGGGCATGTGATACTGGTAGGATTCAGCAATAACAGCATGCAGGAGGAACTGATACAGAGCAAAGACCTGAATCTAGTTGAAGCGATGACCAACGCACACAGCGTTAAAGAAGAAGGTCCACACAATAGTGTGGAAAGTAAAATCAAACAAGAGGCTATGCTTCAAGAAGCGCAAAGCTTGCAGATGAGCCCAGAGAGACCTATGGTATAGACAGGGACAGCACAGACGCAAAACCAGGACCAGTGACTGGCAAGTGCAAAAAGCGAGAGCTTTTCAAAAGCATGCAAACACAGGAGTGTCAGACAGATAGCATGTAAAGAAGAAATGACTGACAGTTCCAGGTCCTCCAAAAGCCCAAACATGAAGTGGTGCTGAGCCGTGAGGATGAGATCTGTTATCGCAAAGCAAAGAAACCCAACTCTGAAACTACACTGGGCAGGAGGAAACTCAAGATGCTGCGGACCTGACGATTGGGTGAAAATAAGAACAAGTTGCACAAAATTACATAGAACCTGAACCAAGGACGTTTTGCCAATAATCAGACCCTCCATCTTACAGCGATTTTGTGATCCTGCAAAATGCAGCGAAAACTGCCATTTTGTGCAAAAAACACCCAAAAAAACGACAGTTTAAAAAAACACTCAGCGGGGCAGGTTCTCCAAACTTTTTTTGACACAAGAAATGAAATGTGCAAACACATCTCGTCACTTGTGCCAAAAAAAAGAGCAGCCCAATCCACAAAGGGCACCTGAATGGGCACATTTTATTCAGATGGCCTTTTTCACTCCCTGCGCAAATCTGGGGGGCGTTTCTGCCAATTTAAAAGCGCATCCCAAATTTCCAAGCAAGATGCACTTTTAAATATGAGGAAATTGTAGGCAACCCTACGTGCATGGAGGGTTGGGGGTGCCACTACATGCCAGGGTCTTTCCTGACCCTGTTAGGCATTCTTTATTTATTTTTAAGGTATGAACCGCTGCTGTGTCACTTGCATTTCTTTTCCGCAAACAGGATAGAAATGCGCCTTTTGGGTCGAATTCTACAGTGGCAGGCCCCTGAAGGGCCCGTCATGGTGAACTGTGCTGGGAGCCTGCAGAACATTGTCTGGAGAGTGCTTCTATTCAAGGCAGCTGGTCAGCACACAATTTGCGCTACAGCAAAGCCCAGTGGAAATGTGCAGGTCACCTTCGAGAATAAGGTGACCTGCTCATTTCCAAAAATAGGTTATCTAAAAATAGCATTTCCTCGGCTGCCCTATTTGCCAAGGATGTGGGTCAAAATCTACATTTAAGAAAAAGACAAAAATGGTCACACGATGAGAGGAAAAGGAGAGAGACTGGGAGTGATGGGTGAGATGTGAAGTGATAGGCAAGAAAGCAGAGGGAGAACAATGGGTCAGAGGAGGAAGCGGTGCACAAGAGAGCAGAGGAAGCAGTGGGCCAGAAATCTGAGAGCGAGCGGAGGTACAGAAAGTATAGGGAGCGTGTGCTCAGGGGGAGCAGTGGGCCAGAAAGAAGAGAGGAAGTAGTTGGCCCGAAAGAGGCAGTGAGCTGCAGATTGGGAAAAAGGATGAGGAAGAGTGCGATAGAATGGGAGAAAGGATGCAAGATGCAGAAGCAGCACAAAAGAAAGAAGGACTGTATACTGCGGGAGGAATTGAAGAGCAAGGTGTAAGTTGGGAATATTATTTGGAATGTGGCAGGGGGTGGGGAGTGCAAATTGTGACTTGGCAGTGTGACATAGCAAGTGAGTATGTGCATGACATAGTGAGAGGTTCAGGAATGCAAGTTGTGATGGGGAGTTGGTGAGATGTGTGATGTGTGTTGGTGAGAGAGGTCTGTGGGTGTTTGGGGGAATTGGATAACATAGAAGGGGGACATAACATTTTCAGCATTACAACTGATAATGCTCAATTTAGTTAATACTATTAAATAGGCATGCATATTAAACCAAAAATGTAGCCAAAACAAACACTGTTCAGCCAAGCCACAGACATTGGGGACTCTTCCTATTAAATGAATACAAATGATACATAATAATGACACCCTGACTCTCTTGTAGCCTTACACCATGCCTCTTTCCTGCAATGTGGTAATCTTACACCCTCCAGTTAATATAACATGTTCCGCAAAAATACTGTAATAAATAATGGTTTGTGCCGTAATATTTGCCATTTCATGCTGCAGAATTTGCCATTTCGTGCCACAATATCCTGGAGGGTTTGAATAATGATTAAAGGCTACATAAGATATGATCTACTTTCAGATTTAAGGACCACAAGATCAATGAGTAACTGTACATCATCTGGAGGGGAAGACCTACCCGCAAGATGTCAAGAATTTGTCACCTCAGATTCCCTGTGGGCATTGACTTTTGTCCCTTAGCAAAGGGGAACTGTCTGTGTTCGATCTCTAGTGGAAACAACTATATATTGCACCCAGTGGTGGACAGGGTAGAGTGCAGGACATTAAAGGATCTGCTCTGGCATGCGCTCGAAGAAATGTGCATGCTCAAGAGGATGCAGGAGCTCACTGAAGGAATAGCATCACGCCACAAATAAAGAAAGCATTCGCATCACAGCAAGGTTTCAGAATCTTTATTTATACCCTTGGTTATGTGGGTATCACTCCAAAATTACAGGAAAGAAAAGCTGAATGCATTGATACTGCGCATTCAGCAATAATGAAAAAGCCGAATCCCATTATACCAAACAAGGGGAGCAAGGATTGTGGGGATGCCCCCCGCTCACCATGTTCGGTATAATGGGTTTGGCGATTACGGGGGTGTCCCCTGCTTTCATTGGAAGGCTTGTGGCAGAAAAAAAAAGTTTTGAAGAAAAAGAAAAAGGACCCTGCAGCAGAAGTCCCTACCCACTTTATGGATAGCAAACTTACATCGCAGGGAGACGGGCAACTCAAGCTTTCTGGAGTGAAGGAAAGTAAGCAGAGGAAAAGGTAAGTAGGATTACAAGGGTAGCGGGTAGGTGGAAAGTGGTACAGGGTGATCTATGTGATCACTGCATGCCTCGAATTTTGGTTTCAGCATTTTCGTATTCGAAATATCGAGGTGCACAGGGATCACATAGATCCGTTACTTGTAAATCCATTGCTGACAATTGCCCGCTCTCCCCTGTTGTTAGAGCCCCACTCTTTTGTTTCTCTGCTCCCTAACTTTGTTCTTCCCCCAATCATTGTAAAGTGCTCCATTGCTTCCCAAAGCTAGGTTGGTGCTCAAGAAATACCCTAATAATAATAATAATAATAATAATAATAATAATAATAATAATAATAATAATAATAAGAGAGTAGGGCAGTAGGTGCATGCAGCAAAGGACTGAGTGGTGCAGCTTGTCAGCACTGAATTACACTGCCTACTCTCAGCTCACCCTCAGAACTGCAGCTGCTCCTCTCACCAGAACTATGTGGGAGGAGCAGCTGCAGTGAAGGGCGGAGGAGGGGTAGCCCTGGAACCAATGCTGACAGCTAGAAGGAGCCATGTTAGACACATGGCAGCCAGCAGGCAGGTCACCTTTCAATCCAGAAGATACAGATGCTGCCAGAAGTATTTGGGCAAGAGTGCTGCCCTTTTATGACACAAAAATAGATGAATTTGTGTTGAAAATGTGGAACTTCGTAGAAATGAAAATCCTAATGCCTAGCATACAGTTCTAAAATATTTTTCTTGTTCTACCAAATATTGTTGTCCCGGGAGGATAGCTCAGCAGCAACGTGCTCACCTGGGAAACAAGACGACACGAAGCAACACAGGTTCGATCCCCGGGTCCGCGCTGAGAAACCTCTGGGTATTAATCACGTTATAAATATGCAACTAAGTCATATTCCTGTACCAGCACCTCGATGCCCGCGGGCTGTGTCGGCGCTTTAAAAATGCAAATAAAAATTAAAATAAATAAATAAACAAAGAACTAATATTGGTCCCTTATAATTTTGCCTTCAAAAGCTCAGCATAGGTAGGCAATACAACAAGATGAATAGATCAACATAACACGATATATATTGGAATGATAGCCATAAGTGAAATCTAGCACAGAGTCCAATTAACGTGAGTTAGAATTCACACACTAACAATTCTTATAAGGATTTCCTTCATTCAATAATTTTACACAAAATGTTTACACCAATTATGCTCATTTGATTGTGCAATTGATTCAATCAGTGCACAAGGTGTACCTTACAAACAACCAATCCGTTAAAAAACAGAATTAAGTTCATAAGGTGAATGGCCTGGGGGGGGGGAGCAAGTTTACTTTTCTGGCCCCTAGTACAATGGCCCAAAACCACAGTGCAGTGCACTACCTTCCAGAACAAGTAATCTCAATACCAACCTCTCCCCCCCACACATTCTCAAATATACATAGTATACAGTATACATTATTGATACTACTTTCCATTTGCGCAACATATTTTTCAGTTATGTTTGTGATTTCTTAGAGGCCTGGACCCCTGGAAATTCTCCCACTTACCAAACATTGTAAAATTATTTGACCTGGATAATATAATCGGTGCAATTGGAAATCTGGGATTTGAGCCCAGTTTTCAGTGTGTTACAGTTTCTAATTTGACAGCAGTCTACATCTCCTCCCATCTCATATTTAGTTTTAGAACAATGTAAAGAGCTGACGAAGCCAGAGAATCCATTGGTAGCGCAGCCATTGCTGAACCAGGAGGTCTAGGTCTGCTCTCAGAGTTACCATGTGCTGGCATGGCAAAAGACCCATACCTAGATTCCTCCCTATACAGCCGACAACACAAAACCCATACCTGCACCCTGTATAGCCACCCTCCACAGCATAAGATCCTCGCTTGTCATCCTGCCTCCTCACCAGTATGCTTAACATAAAATGTTAACATGATTTATAGAGTAACACTATAGAGTATAAACCCATAAGAGTGAGGCTTTCTCTAAAGATAGTTACGGAAAATCAAGCATAATGTAAGAAGTGTGTAAGGTGGGAATTTGATCCCTGCCTTCCTAGTTCCACAGCTTTCAATTCAGAAAGCAGGGGAGACTTCATCTTCCCCTATTCCATCTTCAATATTAGAAGCAAAAAAATGTTTTCTGAAATTATTTTATTCAAAGGCTAAACTGGTATACTGGATTAATTAGTTTGAGTATATTATGACAGTGTAAAGTCTAGGTGTAATGATGTACTTGTGCACCAGAGACTTTTAATCTATATATCTGAATCTGGTGTTGATTTGCATATGTGTTTTGGGAAAGACAATGAAAAACGATCACAGATTCAGGGGGTCATTTAGAGTTGGGTGGTAACAGTAAAATCATCACCATTTAGCAAATACTGTTGATTATACCGTGCACCAATTCAGAGTTTGATCAAATACCATCTGTGGTATTCCATTCCATGGGAATACTGGTGGTAGCATTGTAGGCTGTCTTTTTGCAGAAAATCCACCTATTTTTACCTCCCGCTTCAAAAAATCCTAACTGGCCCCAAATGTTTTAAATTGTTCTGTTTACTGTGCACAAAAGAACCACAGGTGCTTCCCTTCAATCGAGTGAAAAGTGTTTTACAAATGGCCATGTTGTGGGGGTAAAAGGTGGGCACCTCTGATTGCCTCCTCTCACCGCCTTATATTAAAGGGTCAGAATTTACTGTTTTGTGCACAAAGAAAATCAACAGTAGCGATATGAGCCACTACTATACATCAGTATCAACAGCAATATCTCCATTTCTCCCTTCACATTGCTGCTGAAAGAAATTAGAAGAAAGCCTTTTTATCATACTACCATCGGAGGTGGGGTTTCTGAAATAGCACTGGAGGTATTTCAGAAATACCATCTTTGCTGGTGGTAAACATTTAGTAGGGCTTATTTCCAGAAATAGCTCATACCTTTCTTCAGTGGTATAACATTTTTTTTATTTAATTTTTATTTTTGGGTTTTCAATAACTAACAACAAACAACACCCAAGTGGGTGCATTAACAATTACGCCCCAGAGTTCCCTTGTCTCCACCCCCTCACCTCCCCATAATAGTTCTTCAGTGGTATTAATACATTTGCACAACTCTGAAAGACCCCCTTGCTTTGTAGTTTTCTAATGATAATACCGGAATATTACATTGTTCTATGTGTGTTTCTTAACTGTGTCCAAAGGCAAGTACCACAAACAGTCCAACAGCCATCTCTATAACCACTATATAAGTAAGATCCATGGATGCTATTCAGAGTGCTAATTAACTCTTTTTGTATGAGCAAGAAATTCACCAGAACACGGGGGTAGCATTCGTACAGTGTCAAACCGAGGACAAACTCTAATAGAATATTGACCCTTACCTCCTTGGCATGTAGGAGTTGTGATAAGCTGCTGTGGACTGTAACAGACCAATGTTGTATGGGGAGCAGAAGTGCCATGCTCACAGAATCTGTTATTTAAATGCATACATTGCCACTGAGTAGTATGAACATGCTCCTGCCGCCTAGACCCCCTCTGTCTAACTCACAGTAGAGGCCCATGTGTGGGGGCCATACAGGCACAACTACAACTTTGCAGAAATCAAGGTGAATTCCCACCCTCCAAAACACCCCCACCCTTTTACACAGATTCTGAGCAGGTCTTGCAGCACTCGGTTCCTTTGTGGCAAGCTAGGTTCTGAAGGATTTTGTCTTTTTTGATTATTTATTTTACATTTTGGAGCTCGGGCCCTTGGGACAACAATCCAGCCAGCCTGGGGGTCAATTGCATCTTTGCCCCCTTGCCATTCTTTTCCTGCCCTGTATGTAGGTCAACCCTTTCAGGAGGCTAAATTAATTACACATAATATAACAATATAGGGTTTAGACGCATTGCGGGACCTGTCCAGTTTCTACCCTAATCTAAGAGCTAAGTGCCCCACCCACTTCTGCGGTGGTCATCCAGGCAGACCTGTCCGCATGGGGCAAAATAAATGCACTAAGCACACGGAAAATCCCAGTACACGTTGCCATGGGATTGAAACACTTTCTTTTTATGATATGATTTTCAAAGAACATAATCAGATGGCCCCATTCATTAAATGTTGGTGATTGTAATCTTTTTATTTGTTCATGTGATATACAAGGCGGACAACCAGGCAAGTTTCTCTTAGCTTTGCACCACTCTGCTTCTATACAA